>NC_082665.1:112266811-112891811 GCF_025265405.1 Mesoplodon densirostris | reverse complement strand
TGCAAGTGCATCACCCTCAGGCCTCTGTTCCCCACCCAGCCAAGTGGTGTCAAAAGCAGCAGCTTATTGGGGCACGTACTCACTCAGACCGGGGAGGGATAAAGTGGGCACAACTGGGGTGTGTGTGAAATGCCTGTGACAGAGACTGGCAGGAAGTTGCAACATACTGGGGAGCACTCGCTCTGTTGGGAGTGCCTCTCAGTGCCATGAAGGCAGGGGCTGGTAGGTCAGGAAGGGGTTTGCAGTGGCGGTGCCGGCCCTTGCACACCACTCAACAATGGCACCTCATTTCCAAAGCAGACCACGCTTCCTCTAGGAACATTCCCAGCTGTGGAGCCCCTCACTCCCATCCCCTCAGGTTGTCTCTGCACAGCCAACAGCGGTCCTCTACTTGGATCTGCTCTCATAACCCCACACTTTAGCACTCAGCCGCTGCCAGCACTGGTGGCTTCCCGTCTCAGACTGGGGTGCCCAGATCTGATTCTGAAGAAGGCCTTGGCATGGGCAGCATGTGCAAGCCCACCGGAGCCTGTGCAGTCAGAGGAGGCCTTGGCTTGAGGGGTGGGCGAGCCTGCTCAGATGGGTGACCCTCCCCATGCCCGTGGGGTTAGTGGGTGGAGGAGGGGGTTGCAATAGTGGCCCCACCCCTTACACACCACTCAACAACAGCACCTTGCTTCGATAATGGCCTGAGCTTCTTCCAAAAACATTCCTGGCTGTAGAGCTCCTTATTCCTGTCCCTTCAGGCTGTCTCTTCACAGCCAAAAGCTGTCCCCTCCCTGGGTCCACTCTCCAAGTACTACTTTCCAGCACCCAGCACCCCTCCACATGACTCAGGCTGGGAGGTGTGCAGGGCTGTGACATGGACCATATGTGCAGTTCTTACTTTGTCCTGCCTTCCACAGACCGGTTGCTGCATTCCTCTCCAATCCCCCGAAGGTTCTTTGTTGTCCCAGCTGAATTCCCTGCTGTGAATGGGCTTTTCTGAGTGTGGGGACCTCTCCTCACCTTCACTTCCCCACCAGGGGTGCTTCCCATTTCCTCTTTTCTTTTTTTTTTTTTTCTTTCATCCCACCTAGTTGTGTGGGAATTTTTCTTGTACTTTTAGGTGTCTGAGATCTTCCACTAGTGTTCAGCAGGTCCTCTGTGAGAACTGTTCCATCTGTAGATGTATTCTTGATGTACTTGTGAGGAGAGGCAGATTTGCCTCCTCCTATTCTGTCATCTTGACTCCTCCCTCCAGAAAGTCTTAAAAAATTAAAAGATAAATGAACACTTCCCAATTAGTTCTATGAAGCCAGTGTTTTCTTGATACTAAAGGTGGGCAATGACACAGCAAGAAAAGAAAATTACAGAACAATATGCCTTATAAATATAATTGTAAAAAACATCAATAAAATACTAGCAAACTGAATCTAGTAACATATTCAAAGGAATCAAACACTATGAACAAATGGGATTTACCCCAGGAATACATGTTTCATTTGACACACAAAAATCAATCAATGTAATACACCACAGTAATTGAATAAAGAATAAAACCAGGGCTTCCCTGGTGGTGCAGTGGTTGAGAGTCCACCTGCCAATGCAGGGGACATGGGTTCGTGCCCTGGTCCAGGAAAATCCCACATGCTGTGGAGCAGCTGGGCCCGTGAGCCATGGCCACTGAGGCTATGCGTCTGGAGTTTGTGCTCCACAACGGGAGAGGCCACAACAGTGAAAGGCCCGTGTACTGCAAAAAAAAAAAAAAAAAAAAAAAAAGAATAAAACCACATGATCATCTCAATAGATGAGAAAAAACATTTGACAGAATCCAACACTCTGTTACAATAAAAACACTCAACAAACTAAGAGTTGAGGGACTTTCTTCAACCTGGTAAAGGGCATCTACAAAAAGTCCAGAACTAAGATCATACTTAAAGGTGAAAGATTGAAAACTTTTCCACCTAAGGTCAGGAGCAAGATAAATAGATCTACTCTCACCATTTCTATTCAACATTGTACCAAAGGTTGTAGCCAAAACAATTGGTAAGAGAAATGAATAAAGGCACCTAGATTAGGAAGAAAAGAGTAAAATTGTATTTGTGGATGACACAGTCTTCTAAATAGAAAATCTGCAGCAATCTGCAAAACAGACAAACAAAAATGTTAGAGCTAATAAATGAGGTCAGCAAGTTTGCAAGAAACAAGATCATTATACATACTCAATTGTATTTTATACTCTGGCAATGAACAATGCTAATATTAAGTTAAGAAAATAATTCCATTTACTATAGCAACAAAAAGATAAGCTACGTAGAAATAAATTGAATAAATTAGTGTAAGATGTTCACTGAAAACTACAAAACAACTTTGAAAGTAATTAAAGACCTAAATAGTTCAAAAGATATCCTTTGTTTATGGATTGAAAGACTTGATAGCAATATTTCCTAAACTGATCTACAAATCCAAGGCAATTCCTATCAGAATCCTAGTTGCCTTTTTTCACAGAAATAGGCAAGTTAATCCAAAAATTTATATAGAAATACAAGTGATCCGGAAAAAAAGAAAAAAGTTGGAAGGCTCACATTTCCTGATTTCAAATCTTACTACAAAGCTACATTAGTCAAGACAATGTAGTATAAATATAAAGATAGACAAATTGAATAATGAAATAGGATTAAGAATTCAGAAATAAAACCACATATTTATTGTCAATTGGTTTAGACAAAATGATGAGACCATTCAATGGGGAAATTTCAACAAACCGTGCTGGGACAACTAGATGTCCACATGCAAAAGAATAAGTCTGGACATTTTGCTCACCTCATATGCAAAACTTAATGCAAAATGGGTCAAATGCCTACATTTTAGAGCTAGAATTATAAAACTCTAAAAGAACCCATAGTCATAAGTCTCCATGACTCTTGATCAGGCAATGGTTTCTTAGATACCATACTCAAAACACAAAACTATAAAAGAAAATATAGATAAGTTGGACTTTATCCAAATAAAAACTTTTGTGCTTCAAAGGACACTATCAACAGAGTGAAAAGCCAATTGACAGAATACAAAATATGTTTGCAAAGTATATATCTGTTAAGGAACTAGTATCCAAAATATAAAGAAGTCTTACAATTTAAGAATAAAAAGACAAATAACTCAATTTAAAATATTGTCAAGGTATTTGAATAGACATTTCTATTTAATTTTGACAAATAAAGCCAATTCTGAACTCTTAAAAAAAATCCATGTACTCACTTGTCAAAATGTCAAAGTCTCTGTATTCGCCTTCTTCCTTCTGCCTGCTGTTTTCATTCACTCATTTAACTATATGTCAGGAATTGTACCAAGAACTAACAGGGTCAGAAAGGTCAAAATGAAATTGTTCATTTTTTTTCTACTTACTGGAAAGAGAGCCCAATACTTTAATAGGGTCAGAAAGTAAGTATTCAAAAGTGTTTGAGTCACCATATGGACCCTGACTCTTCCCGTCACTCATTATGAGAAATAGATAAAATGTATGTAAATCTTAAAGCTTTCTGTAAATTATAACTTGACAATGTCTTTGCTGACAAAATAGAAATGTTATGTATATGCTATAATTGAAATACAGTTTAAGTGATGAAAA
This sequence comes from Mesoplodon densirostris, assembly GCF_025265405.1. Lineage (NCBI taxonomy): Eukaryota > Metazoa > Chordata > Mammalia > Artiodactyla > Ziphiidae > Mesoplodon > Mesoplodon densirostris. The sequence goes on along the minus strand of NC_082665.1, from coordinate 112,888,201 downwards.
ATTGCTCTTGAAAATGCAAAGTGAAAGTGTCATAAGTTTCTTAAAATTGGGGTCTCTGTTATTGGCACAATCAATGACTTTTCATCTCTGGTTTTCCCCACTTGTGGGCAAGAGACAACTTGGGTTAAGAGTGTGGCTTTTCAGTGGATAGGTCTAGGTTTCACTTTTGTCTCCACAACTTTCTCCCTTTGCTGGAAAAAGTGAAATATGACAATTACATAATTATTGAAGGACTGTGGTGGGAATTAAATAAGATACTGTATGTGACGTGCTTAGGACAGGGCCTGACATGGGATGATTGCTCAATGAATGGCAGCAATAACCTTGCTATGTTACTGTGCATACTAGTGGCTCCAGGAACAAATATGTTGACTTCATTTACCTATTCAGTACAATCAATAGTGAAAATTTGTTTTTCTTTGAACAATTAATTTGGCTATACACTCATGAGAAGAATTTAGTAGAATAATTTGATTATTAGGGAGAAATGGATGAATAATTTAATGAAAGGGCTTTGTAAGCTTTTTCCCACAGTGAATGGATGATAATGAAAAAGGAACTAATTTTTCATCACCTTGCCAACATCAACTAAGATATAACAGAAGAAAAGATTCAGACGACTGTATCAGATTTCCTGAAACAAACGTTGTGGAACAAAAGTCATACATATAAGTTTGTTTAGAAACAACTCAGTACCCAGCCCTATCAGAGAAGGCAAGCCAATTATTTTGCCTCTGTTAAGAAGGCAAACCCCATAAGAAATGGGGTTCCTTGTTCTATATAACAAAATTTAAAAAAATCAGAACAATCTTATTTACATTTAAAAATATATATTTTTTAAAATTAAGGAACCATGAGCTAAACATGTCTTTAATATTGGCTCGCTCATATTTCACTTTCTAATTTCATTGAATAATTTATTATCAGGTCTTTCTTCATTTTGGATTATTAAATTTATCAGTATATTTTATATAAGATTTATCAGATTTATTATCTATATATTTTATATATGATTTTTCTTTACTATTTAACTTGTAACTATTTTTCATCACATTTGTATATTCTTTGTTCATCAAGTGATACTGATATACCATTTTCCATATTGATATAGTTTTTAGAAAATAGTTCAAAAAGCTAATCTAAATAACTTACTGAATAAACTATGATAGATAACATCAAGGTATATTTGAATGATAGAAACATGATAAACTTTTAAAATCAGGTTTCAAAGACAATGTTTATTCTTAACTTTTTAGGCTCAAGAAAAAACAGACATTTAAAGGGTCGCAACTATTCACTTATTTAGCTTTATAACTAGCTATAACGTTGAAGAGCATTATCCCATTTTGTCTTTAAATTACCACACATTTCATTTATTATTTATTCACATAGCAACTATGTTTTCACTGATTTTTCCTTTAAATCACTCTGATACTTGCAAATAGGAATAGAAATGACTATAACAATAACTGCTCTCAAAGTATTGACAATTTAATAGTGGAGGCAGACACGTAAATGCATAACTGTAATAAAAAGAATGGATTTTTGAGTTGTGATAGATTTATCAACAAAGTGTTGCAGCAGTCCAAAGGAGGTTAAAAAATATGTAGCAGGGGGAACTATACTCTTGTAATAACCTATAATGGAAAAGAATCTAAAAAATAATATATATGTATAACTTAATCACTTTGCTGTACACCTGAAACTAACACAACATTGTAAATCAACTATATTTCAATAAAAATTTAAAAAAATGTTATGGTCATAAGGGAAAAGAAGAGAGAGAGATCCAGAAGACTAAACAGAGCTGGTGACATTTGATCAGAGGCTTGAGAACTGAGAAGGTAAAATGGCGGTGGGATGAAGAGTCCATTAATGCAGAAATATATCAGCAAAGCTCTGGAGTGTAGAAAGTGCAGGATATGTTCAGGAATTAGAAGTCTAATATAGCTGTGCACAAAGACATGTAGTGGAAAATGAGTCTGTGAAGAAAAAACAGTCCTACCTATCAAACTAAGTAGTTTAGGCTTTATTCAGAAAATTTATTAAAGCAGTGGGTGAAAAGTCTGGTTACTGCATCTCCTTAACATTATCATGTGCTGCAGTTCACGCACGTGGAACCAAGTCAGTTTTAGAGCAAGTACACCTTAAGTCTCTTGGGAGAAGGAGTAAATGCCAAGGCCATTGGTCATTATTGCATCTTCGGAGCCATAAAATTGGAACCACAGATATACTGAAAGACCTTGACTTAAAAAGAAAACCAACATAATTAAAGCAAGTATTAGAGAGAGTAATTGATGGGACATTTGCCAACTTTGAATTAATTAGATTCAGCCTTAATTTTTAAAAGTGCTGCTTGCAGCAAAATGAAACCATCCTTCTCCAACAGAGTGAGATGTTAATGTTCCCATTATGATTCATTTCAAATTTGAGCTCTTCCCAGCTCAAATCTATTGGGTTGGTTGAAAATGAAGTGGTGCTTGCAAATAACATTACTATCCGGAAGACCTATCTGGCTCTAAATTAGCCAAATGAAGGGCATTGTTCCCATTTCATTTTTATGAAAAGCTAACCCACAGGTCTCTAGTCCCAGTCTTTGCTTTATGCTGTGCATGTGTTTGAGTGCGTGTGCATGCTTAGGAATTCATGCTTTTACTGAAATGGGCAAGTATGAGATATATTGATTGGGTTCTTCTTGTCATTGACTGAGTAGCAAACCTGTCACTTCTCCAAGTAAGTGAATCATGTTGACAGGGTGCACCACATTTTGTAAGCTTTTTTTCTCTTTGTCCAGATCATTTGTAGTTGAAGCACATTTGCCACCTTTTAAACGTGGTCTCTGCAGCATTCCAGAGCCATTGAAATATTCGTCTTGACCTGGATAGTCAGTTTTTCTGCTAGCACAGAAGATTTTTAACATGAACAAGATCCTCTCAACCACTCTTTGTTTTGGACTCTTAACTTTATCTGTAATGTTCTTTTTAGAATCGGTGCATGGGCTGCCATATTTTATCCAAGGTATGTACATACGAATCTAAAATCCTACAGGTGGGTAAATAATCCTTATCTTCCTGTTTTCATTGCTTTGATTTTTCTACCACTATGGCAATAATGTTTTAAACATCAATATGATTGAATCATCAAACAGCCCTTCAGTAGTTGCTGTTTTAAATTACATGTAATCTGTGATGCTGTTCTTCTCAAGTAAATTAATTTCAACTGACACTGTACTAAATTAATTTCAACTACATTCTTTTTTTCTAATCCAGGGGCATCTGTTTCTTATTTCTATTCCATGACCAAAGATGGGAATGTGTAAATAGTGATACAGTGCTATGCATATTTCAAAAATACATCTTGAGGAAAGAAAAATGAGATTTTCATCCAATGAGATTATTAATAAGTTACTTATGAAAGGAGAGTGGTTCCTAGTAGAACACAGCCGCATGACACAGGGAGATCAGCTTGGTGCTTTGTGAACACCTAGAGAGGTGGGATAGGGAGGGTGAGAGGGAGGGAGACGCAACAGGGAAGAGATATGGGAACATATGTATATGTATAAATGATTCACTTTGTTATAAAGCAGAAACTAACACACGATTGTAAAGCAATTATACTCCAATAAAGATGTAAAAAAAAAATTCAAAGTGTTCATCAAACTCATGACAACTAATCTAAGCACAGTTTATTCACTTTGTTTTGTAATAAAATTGTATAATTAAAAAAAAGATGGAAACTTGTTTGTGAAGAGATTTGGGGAGAGTAATGCATGGGGAAATTTACATAGTACTTTCAGGAGGATGATGATAACAGCCACATTACGCATTGACTGTATCAGATTTCTAACATACTTAGGGTACTTATGTTAAATGAAATAATTTGATTTATGATGTCTACAAACATATGCCACGATAAAGTTAGAGAAAATAAGTTTCTGCTCTTGTAATATGGTAACTTGATCTTTCTTTAAAATTTTCAGTGCATTCTGTAGTGGAAATAGCTTTTAATCTGGGAATCAGTGGAGCCAGATTAAATGCTGATTTATTAGGCAAACAACCTCATTGAAACTTTTATATATTTCTTTACATTTTAAAAATAGTAACTTAAAAATATTGCTCTTTAATATCTCTTCCAGTTTGAAACTGAGGTGATCTACCATCTAACTGATCTCCTTGTCAGGAAGAGGGAGATAGCCTTTTACTTTTGTCTTACTTGGGGGAACCAAGACAGAATGTAATAAATTTTGTTTACACGACACTGGGTTGAGAAAACGTATTAAGTTTCCCCTTTCAGATCTAATTCAACTTTACTAGACCATTTTGCCTCAAATGTGCTTTTAAAAGTCAATGAAAATTAGAGCAGTTCTTTTGACAGTGGAAATAAAATTGCAGAAACCCTTTTTATTTATTTATAGGGATTTTCCCTTTGAAAAACAAATACAAGCCTGAGACTTAAATACAAGTCTGGGAATGAAAGATTCTGGACTTTATCCATGGCACTCACATTTTGTCTTTGGCCAGTCAAAATCATTGTACTTGGTAGGACTTCATTGTTTTTCCTGTGAAATAATGGGATTTTCAGTTTTCTTAATGCAGTGTATATGTGTGAGGAGGGAAACATCTGGCCATTCATAAAGGACTTTGCAATATTAGGATGTTAGTTAGTGGTAACTGTAACTTCTGATATCATGTGTATATGAAATACAGTAAAATCCAACTCAAACATTTTGCTAGGTTATAATTAGATAACAACTCTGATCCCAGAATAGCACATATTGATATGTATATTTCATTGGCAACATACAGGAAAGGTTTCTTTCTGGGACCCCCTTTGATCTCAGTTTCATTATATATAAATGGAGAAGATTAGCTATTGGGAAAATTATTTTCTAATCTAAATTGTCGATGATTAGAGTGAGCTTCTCTCCATGTACACATTTTTCAAAATGTTTGACTTACTTTAGTCTTTTAACACATTGTTTTCAAATATGCATTTGTCTGCTGACAGAACACCAAGGGGTCGCCATCCTCTGTGTTAGACGCCATGCAAGACCAACAGCACAACCTGCCAGCTTTCATTTGCTTGGGGCCATACGAAAGCCTGCCTCAGTGGATAAGCTTGAAACTGGGCAAACTTCCTACCACAAAAGGTGGAGGAGTGAATATTGTGACCAGAAAGGATACAGCAATTTAATTTTTTTGGTATAATATCATTTGAGGGGTTTCCAGGTTTCTTTCTGGTAAAGTTTCTTGTCTATATCCCTTAAAAATCTTCACATTCAAATGACAAGCAGGAGACAACTGCCTTTTAAGCTTCAGTATCTCAAGTAGTAATCAATCAGTTTTTTCCTGTGTATTTGCAAAAATAATGACTCTCTCATGTCTGAGCAACTTTGCCATCATTTGTGCTAAAGGGGTATCTGCACTTGAGTATTTTTTTATTCAAACATCTCCTTTATCAACACTAACTTTTAGTGCAAAGAAAGATGAAAAGTACATGCATTTTTTTCTTTTAAAGCTGTATGTGTTTTAATACTAAAAATAAAAAGAAGAAATAAGACTTATTTGTTATTTTTCTTAGGCAATATATTACTTAACTTTAGAAATAAAAAAATTTTTAATTTCTTGAAAAAACTTTTTCCTCAGAGATTCTTACAAAAGGTGGTTTTCTTAAAAGTTAGTGACAAGAATTTTTTTAGGACAGTCATTCAGGTGTAATTACTAGAAACCAAACTGGTAAAGAATGGTAAATACATTAATTGCCTTTTTAAAAAATGTTCCACTTAAATATGCAGAGAAGTGGGCTGTAAATTAAGCAAACAAAAGCTTCAGATCATCACTTTTCTAGTTACCTTCCTTCTAGTCTTATAAATTCCCTAAACTGAAGGCAATGAATCTGTTTCTTTTATCACAGTTCTCTTTCTGAAAAAAATAATCATTATCACCTGGCTACACAATGTTCCTTATTTTTTTTTCAATTAAAGCATTTTAAAGATTGTAATTTAACATTTTAGTGAACAGCTATAATAAAAAATTACTACACTATTGCATAGTCATGTCTTTCTCTTAAACTAAATTATCTCCAAGGGTCCTTGTTTAATTGATGTTAAGCAAAAATTCCATTGATAGTCTATTATTTTAACTACTCAAAGAAAAAACCCCCCAGAATTTCACAAATAATTTCTATGTCTGTGAAGTAATAGAAATTGAGGAACTTTGAAATTGAGGAAATTGAGCAACAATAAGTGTTTTTGGTCAATGCAGAAAATTTTGATGCTGCCACCTACCCCAAGTCATTTATTTTCTTTCTCAGCAAAGCTTTCATTCCTTTAATTAGCCACTTAGTTTCTTGAGTTCATTAGTTGACATTTTGTAGACACAGGGAAAGAGAAACAATTTAAAGGAAGAATCTAGCTAAATTATGAGCCATTTCCCTAACTGAAACCACAATATTCCCACTCTTAAATTTTAAACTCACTAATCTACCTTTTGTCCACACAATATCAGTTATTATGAGGAGATGGAAGGAAGAATGATCCTATAGAAATTGTACCATAAAGGTTTGATTTTTTAGGCCACCTCACAAAGTTCATTTTGTTTATAACACACTAATTATTATTTTGTTTGCATTAAAATCTTGTTGACTCTTCATTTTTTATAGCTTGAATAAAGTCTATTGTCCTGACTTCTGCTCCATAATTAAAGTATTTATGAAAATTTGGGTGATTTTTCTGTTTTTAGAGTGCTGAAATAGCTGGGCATCTGACCAATGAGTAGGCTGGGAGGTAAATGGACAAAGATGGAAAGATATCAATATGGAAAAAGTAGGCACTGTCTTACCTCTTCCACAGGGTTGCCTTGGATGATTCAAAGACAATTCCCAGAACACAAAAAGGCTCATATTTTAATGTGTATCAAATAAAATCTCAAAATCAAATGTTATTTTTTCTTTTAAAAACAACTTTTAATTCATATTTCTTATGTTAAACACAATAGTAGAAAATTTTTTTAAAATGCAGATGAAAAAACAGAAAGTAAAATTTACCTGCAATTCTACTAACCCAGAAATAATTACAGGTAAAATTTACTCTGTAACCTTCCAGGTATATTCTCTATCTCTGCCTCCCTCTCTCTCTCACAATCTCTCTTTGAGTGTTCACATACATTCAACGATTGTTAAAACAGCCCATCTTTTTGGATTACACACCTCTCTCTATACACATTTTATTGGTGAGTATACACATTGATAGTGCATATAGTGATTGATAGTGATTATAGTTACCTGTAAAACGTATTTAATCAGAAACATGTTCAGTGACACAGACTGAAAATGGAGATTTCACTACATTGAGGTAATTATTACAGGAAATGAATTGTTTCCAGATAAAGAAGATACAGATCGCGAAGAACTATTGCTGGCTCTACTGAATAAAAATTTTGATCTCCAAAGACCTTCCAACATTGGTGAGTTAAGAATAAAGTCAAACTTTATTTATTCCATCTTCTGACCTGTTCTTTCTACATGTTAATTTATATTAAATAAAATAATAATTACTAATTTTAATGCTGCATTGAAGGCTTAAATGTCTTTCTTATCTCATATTCACGTTAAAAGCAATGGCGTTATTAAAAAATATTAAAATCTTATTTTGTTCAGTTTGAGAGTCCTAATGAGATCAGTAACTATCTAGTTACACAATAGTTATCTTTAGTCGTATTTTCCTCTCACCTAAGCAACTCCCACTGGTAAGGTTAATATTATTTTTTACTAAATGCTTCAAGAATATCACTAAATGTTTCAAAACAGGTTTCCACTAAAAATTTCCCAAGTTAACTGTGGTTTTGTGGCAGTTAAGTTAGCACTTTTTTTTGCAATCAAATTCTTTCAATTTGGGAAATCATTGGAATAGAAACCATTGGGAAATTTAGGCTATACCAACTGAGATTTTTTTTCTTTGCAGAACAGGAGAATATGATTTAGAATTATGCAACAGACTGGTCTCCAAGAAATGACAAATACTGTCAGAAACTTAGCAAGTCTAACCTGAGAGATAGTGTGACAATATGATAATGTGGTACCCTCTGAGAAAACATCTGTTCTTATAAAAAAATTGTCTATTCATGGGACAGTGTACCAGTTAAAACAATACCTTAATAAATACTTTAAAATACAGGATTTTAAAATTAATAAGATATTTTTATTAAAGGAAATGAACAGAATTATATATATATAAGCTATACTCAAATTGTAAAACCCAGAGGGAGTTGATATTAACATTTCTGGAAATTTCCTTCTTGATTGAATTATATAGAAAAGACTTGTGTCCTGCTTTTTTTACTGAATATCATTTCATGAGAATTTCCCCATGTCAGTTAAATAGCTTATTTCTAAATACTAGTCCTAGTTAGAACTATGGTCTATTTTTAAAAACTCTGTGCTTATTGATAGAAATTAGGTATTTGCTCATTACATTACTGATTATATTTCAATATTACAGACGTTGAAAAAATGCTTGGACCTTTATATTAGGGACAGGTGGGTGATCTCAAATCATACAAAAAAGACCTTTGTCTTCCTTGAATGTATGACCTGAAATGAATTAAATATTACTTGCAATGTACATTTTTCATATGATAAATGTGTCTTGCAGATATAGAGCTGGCTAACAAATTGGAAGGACTTAACCAGGTGAGAATGTGAAATACTTAAAACTTCAATTTTAATAATAACCAAAAGACACATTCTTTTGACATAATAGTTGTTAAAATTATTAATACTCTATTATAAAACCTTTATTCCTGCTAGAGGAAGAGTGAAGTAATTCGCTAGGAAAAAAATAATCAAATTCTACTAAAAAATAAAGAAAACAGAACAGAGCCATAACTGAAGTGATCATGGGATAAAATGTCTAGAAATCTGGATTCTAGACCCAGCTCTCCAATTACCTATGAGACCATGGAAGAATTAAACTTCTCTGGACCTTAATCTCCTCATCTGTAAAATAGGAGGCTATAACTAGATTGGTGGTTTTCAAAAGTTATTATTATTTTTTAAAGTGAAAAATTTTTTCTAAACAAAATTGTATGTGGTCTCAGTAAATGAAATATATAAAAGTGGAGCTGCTCTGTTTGAAACAGCTAGTTTGGTGAAGGAAGGTCCCGAAGTGCTTCTTTCTTGACCTGCATTTGGCCTCGGTACAGAAAGCCCCTTAGCAACCTTATCTCCTGACTCCTTGCTATGAAGAAAATTGGAAAATCATTGGATTAGATGATTTCTTAACTCTCTCAAACACAACTGCATGCAAATCCACTATTATACAAACTGTATGGCTGTTTGTGAGAGAGAGTTATGCCCCATCAATTCTTAGTATCCAGGACACAGACACATGCAGTAGCTCAGGCTGAGTTATATTTTGATAGAATTAGGTCTTTAGGGTTTAGGCAATCAATGAGCTTGCTAAAAATTAACATGGCTTACACTCTGGGTGGAAATCCTAGGGCATCAAAATACTTCTCACTTACTGCTAGAAGGGACAAATTTTTCAGGAAATCCAAACATTCACATAACTCTTTGGAACTCCTTGAAAAGGACTGGTCATTATAGGTGATTTAATATCAAGACCAGCTACACAGGTTGTGTTTATAGGCTCCCCATTAATGAACACTCAGACTTGACTTCCTTCACCATAAGCCGGTTTGTTCCTGATCACCTGTTAAGTCATGGACCTTTCCCAGCCAGTTTCTAAATGCAAGTTTTGTTATATTTTTCTATTTAATTCTTTTTGTTTATTTTCATTTGTTACTTTTATTTCTTTTTATTTCCCTTTTCCTCCTTCCTTTCTCCCATCTTTCCTTCTCCCTTTCTTTGTCTATATTTCTTCTTCTTCAATAGAAAAAACCATTGCTGTTATTAAAGATTAATACTTTTCATATTTGATTTTTAACAGTTGGAAAAACTGAAAGAGCAGCTCATGGAGGCAAAGGATGCTGAGATGTCTTATGCTATAGGTGGTCTATCTTCTTCCCATCCTAATAAGCGAGGTAAGTTTGGTGGTAGAAAAGAGTTGAAATAGAGATTTGCTGGACCTTTCCATAGTTAGTATAGCCTAGGCTGTGATGTGTTACCAATTATAATCTAAATCTCAGAGACCTGATATAATAAAATCCAATCATAAAGTTCAATGCACATAGTACAACCCTCTTCTATTTTGTGGCTATATCGTCTAGATTATTGCTGTAGCTTGACTACCTCCAAGATTACCAAGACACAGGAAAGGATAGAGGATGCATCTCAGCTCTCAACTGCCTCAGTTCAGAACTCAGTTTGGTGACATGTTTCACTTCTACTGAAGTCCATTGCCTAGAATTAATCACTTGGGCTGCCACCAAAATATTGGCAAGACAGGCTAATAAATGTTAGAAAGCACGTACAGTACTTGGAGAGTACTGCCTCAACCACAGTCAATCCTTTGTTTTGATCTTTTTTTTTTTTTTTTTTTTTTTGGTGGTACGTGGGCCTCTCACTGTTGTGGCCTCTCCCGTTGCGGAGCACAGGCTTCGGATGCGCAGGCTCAGCAGCCATGGCTCACGGGTCCAGCCGCTCCGTGGCATGTGGGATCTTCCCAGATCGGGGCACGAACCCATGTCCCCTGCATCGGCAGGCGGACTCTCAACCACTGCGCCACCAGGGAAGCCCTTCCTTTGATCTTTTCTTAACCACATAGGCTATACTCAACCATCTCACATTAGAGACAACTCCAAACTCCTTTCACTGCTGCACCCAGAACAAAGAATAAGCCCTCCAGGAGATACTAATCTTTGTCAAATACAATGTATCTCCTCTTCGTTCACAGACCTATCAGCTAAAAGGACAAAATTCAATAATTGGAACAGGGACTGGATTATCACAATCAATAATCTTATTCACAAAGGAAAAGAACAAGAGACACACAACATCAAGAATGCTGGCCTCCAGCAATTCTGAAATCTCACTGGGCAAATATTATAAAAGTTTCTTACCCTGGAGATGTAGAATGGTTTCTTCATTAGGACCTGCTAGTGTGTAGGTGGAGTGCTTTGTCCACTGTGTTATTTCCCCTGGCTTCACCCTTTCTGAGGTTTTTGCTTTTTTGGCTTTTTCATTTTCATCCCTGGACACATCATATGGGCTCCTTGGGGAATATTCCCTTCTTGAGGATTGCACAGTTTTCTCAGGTCTCCTCCTACTCTCACAAATTTGGAGGCCCAAGGTTTATTTAGTCTTAAAGTGTCAAAAACATTTTTTATTCTAGGGTTTATGGTTTCTTTGCCAATGGTGTTCTTGTAACAACTTAGAAAGTTTCTCAGCTATTTGCTACACACAATCTTTTTTAAACAATTTTAACTCTTTTGCCTTCTCATCCCCAACTGAGTTGCCTTGAAGACATCTGGAACATACTTTGAAGGCTATACATATAATCTGATTTGTGCCCTGAGCTCCTTATTCCAATTGACATTTACCTGGCATCCCTCACTTAGAGTCATTTTAAATTCCATTTTATAGTTTTGGGATCCAGAAACAGCTCTTGCAATATTTCAAGATCTTGTATTTCTGAACTATCTCTATTTCTTTTTATTTATTTGCAAAGATACCATTTTTTTCTTAAGCTCACTATTTCTTGCAATACCTGGCTAAGTGTATCCAACAGCAACTTAAAAATACTGCCAATATTCTGTTTTCCTAGTTTTTCTTCTAGAAATTCAAGAGGAGAACAATCTGAACCTGAACTGTTGCAGATGTCAGTTTTACCACATACTATGCTTCTATGTAAAATGGCTCTTCCTGTTTCTAGCCTATGATATCAATTTCCTTGTCTGCCATTAATCAACTGCTGAGACTGTGTCATAACTTAGGTTCTTCTTAGAGTACCACCCTCCTTCAAGTTTTCAAAGTGTATTTTGGGATAAATTAGGCAAAACACATCAACAAAATAACCTTACAATCTCAGTGGTGTGACTTGGTTTAAGATTTATTTTGTATTTACATGAAGCCTTAGGTACCTTGGTTATTTTTCTTCACTTTGTCCCTGCACCGTGTGTCCTTGTAGCAGGATAGGAAAAACATGGAGGTAAATGTACCCATACCTGCCAAAATTAGGCACATGATCTCAAGCTAACTTAGCGGGGTTGGGGAAGCCCCTGGGGAATGTGGAGAAATGCAAGGAACAGTTGGAGAATCCTACCTCTACCATAGATATTTTGAGCTTGTTATGACATGTATAACAAAATCTTCCCAGTAATGATTTATGTAAACCACTGAGTATATAAATTTGAGTTTAGGGAAGTAGCCCAGATTGAAGATCTAAATTTGACAGTTATCTGCATATCACTATTGCTAGGTATTGTGATGAGACTGTCTAGGGAATCACTCTAGACAGATATAAAACAGAAGACATCCAAGGCCAAGTCACAGGCCACACCAAGGTTAGAGACTGGGCAGATGAGAGAGAATTAGCAAAGGAGGCTGAGGAGGATCAGCTACCATGGAAAAAGGTGACAAAGAAAAAGATGCCTTGGAAGTCAGATAAAAAAATTGTTTCCAGGAAGACATAGTTCAGCTGTTCTAATGCTAAGATAGGTCCAGTAAAATGAGAACTGAGATTTTCCATCTGAATAGCAATGTGAAGGGTTTTAATGGTTTTGACAATAATTATCTGGTGGACTTATGGTTAAAGAGAATATGACAAAACAACAGAAATGACTAACAACAGACAACTCTTTTGAGGAATTTTTTCTAAAGGGTAGTAAAAATTGGGATATTAGAGTAGCTTGAGGGGGTCAAGGAAGCTTTGTGTTTGTTTGTTTTTAAGCAAGGCGATATTAAAACATATGTGTATGTAGTAGGAACAAAGTAAATATTTGTGGTGATAAACATATGAATTAGATGCCCAGGTTAGGTGACAAAAACAACCCACATCATATCTGAAGTGTGGTGTTTATTGGCATAACTAGAAACAGTCCACCATAAATAACAATGTGTAATGGTAAAATGGACTCAGAGATTCAGCTTAAAGCAAGAGTATCTTACATTTACTGTGAATTATTGTAATTTGTTTAATTATTTAATATATAGTTGACCAACAGCTGCTAAATTCTTCCATTCATTAAAAATATAACTGTCCAACACCTAATATCATGCTAAAAATGGGGATTACAAGAGTGAACCAGATACACATCAAGAGACACCAGAATGCTGGCTAGAGTTTTCCTTCACATAAACAATAAATGATAAATAAGCATTGAGGAGTTGGCTCTACTGGGGATACCATTCATGAAATTTCCCTTCAACTGGTCCAGAAAATTTCCTAACTACGTTCCAGTGCATACTTAATTGAGCTACTCTTGTGGTATAAATCTGGGATATATGTAGATCTCTTTTTCCTTCCAGACTGAGATATTCAAAGATATCCAAAGGGACAGAAAGGGACTTTCCAAAATACTATAAAAAGAAGATTGGATTAGAGGGCGAAGTTCTTCAGTTTACTGTCTGAAAATAAACTTCTGCTTGCATAGGATTTGAATGTGGTTTTGTTTAAAGAAAACGCTGGCTCTTTTAGGAATGAAAAGTAGACTCTGAATGCTATCATAACACTATGTGTTTGCGCTGATGAGCACTAGGGTCACAGTTTACAGAATGAGTGGAGGTAGGGAGAGAAACCTAGGCAGGAAGATAGACTTTTATCATTTATGGCAAAGAGTGTCTTTACTGAGTTTTTCAACTCATTTTTATTGTGCATCCTATTAATCAATAGTGAATTGAAGACCTATTCCCCCAAGGTCTTCATTTTACAAACCATTTAGATTGAAGGAAATTAGAGAAATTTGTAATTAATTAGATGAAGCTAACATAAGTTGGACAATTGATTGGGAACAACCCACAGAAGATTTAAAATGACTCATTCATTCATTTGAAGATTAAAATGCTGTTCAGATTGGTTTGATTTTTTCTGAAACATCACTTTATCATCAGAATGTGAAGACTCAATGTGATGATCAAATTATTTAAATATCATTTTTTGGTCTGCAAAGTAAACTTTAAATTTTCTTCCTTCTTTTTTCTCCAGTAAATAGAAGCATATTTATCACTGATTTTACTTATGTGAGTTCCTCTTTGGGACTTAACTTACCCCAACTCTTAAATGCGTCTTACTGTATTCTCTGAACTGCGTTATATGCATTATAATGTAGAACAGTGCTGTCCAATAGAACTTTCTTTGATGATTTGACCATTCTCTAATTTGCACTGCCCATTACGGTAGTTACAGGCCACTAGGCATTATTGAGCACTTGAAAGTTGGCTAGTGTGATAGAGAAGCTGAATTTTCACATTTTATTTAATTTTAATTAATTTAAAGATCCACATGAGGCTAATAACTACCATTTGAACATTTGTTTTAGAAAACTTTCTCTCATACTCAGGCATACATAAACTATTTTATTCAAATGTACTATTTTATCAAAAATATTCCTAATAAAGATTTTGTTTTGTTTATTTTTTAGCTTGCTTCTGGAAATACTGTGTCTAAAGTTTTTCCTCTGGATGCCAAAAAAAGATAAGAACATTAGACAAAATTATTTATCTACTCACTTTACTGCTTAAAGATTGTAACTAGTTCAAGCATAAAGAAATGGTGGCAGAATTTATCCAGCATATTACATGCTTAAAACTTATGTTGTGAATAATGATGACAAATCAGTTGCACTTTTGAATGGCATGGGACTATCAAAATGGCTTTGTAGACCTAAAGTTGGGAGTGCTGTATCTATTATATGTTTTTCATAAATTCATTGTCTACATATAGTTTTGTCCAGAGATGACTAGGCTGTTGAGCTATCAATTAAAATATTTTAGACACTGTCTTGGAAAATTAAATTATATTGTCCCAATTTATATGAGAAATTATATTTTATTAAATTTATTTAAAATATTTTAGAAAATGTCTTGGAAAATTAAATTATATTGTCTCAATTTATGGAAAATGTGCATCATTTTCCTTTCCCTTTTTTTGTGATTATGCTGGCTACTATCTCTTTTCTGTTCATTAGGACAATTGTCACTGAGACTATTACAACCAAATGAATACATTACTGGGAAGCAGAAATCTATTGTTTATCGAACTCTAGGAGAAAGACGTATTAGAAGTTTCAGAGATAGATATTAAGAAAATTTTCATACAGAACAATTTGCTTTTGGGTCCTTTAATTCTCATCTCTGCCTCCTCCACAATATCAGAAATTATTTGAGCCTCTCAGCACGTCTGTGAGAGACTAGACTCAGTGTACAAAAAACATTAAGTAAAACAAAACAAAAACTCATTAGATTTTCCTTCATTTTTTCCCCATGTCTTCACGTCAAACTGCTCTTGCTTACATCTCATCTGAGCAAACTTATTTAATCAATTCAAGGCTGGGGATCCAATTTCATTTTTGTTTGCCACCTGTTGTGGCACAGAAGCATAGTCGAAGTAACTTTATAATTAAAGAATATCAATGACTAGCTGGCCAGGTGAGCCTACCAGCATTCCCTTACATCACAGAACAGGGGAAATGCAGTTTATCTACATGATGTTAATTGTGTGGTGCTTAAAGCTAAGACTATCTCATGAGCTAGAATGAACAATATTGCTTAAGCTAAAAAAAAAATTTAAAAATACATGAAACTGACCAAGTTGAGTAACATGCCTGCAGTGCTTTAAATACACTTGTTAGGAGCCACTTAAATGTACATAAATATTAGTTGCTCAATAATGCCTGAATGTTCCCACGTATTTACACCTGTTGTGAACATAAACATGATATTATCATAAAGAAAACAAAACTCCTGTTTTCATCATCTCACGTTTATTAACTTTGGAGCAGTTGAACAATATTTGTGCATTTGTAAACTTTAGGGGTAATGTCATTCAAAAAAGGTTTTGATACTTCTTCCTTTTAGAGAAAGTCATCTTTTTATAATTTGTTTTCTTTTTATAATTTGTTTTAAGAAGTTTAATTCCCTAAAGATATCTGTAGATTAAAGGTAGAATTTGCCTGATATATTTTTTTTGTGTGTGTGTAGCCAGGAATTAATATCCCCCATGAAAAACTGGTTATATAATTAACGCCAGAACTCAGGAATCCATATTCACAGTTTGCTCTATGAAGCTTTTTATAGGAACAAAGAAAAATAAAAAAATAATTATTTCTTTGAAACTAAATGAAAAGTCCCTTTAAATTGCTGATTTTCAATGAAATATAGCTGGATTTAGTAACATACAATGCGTTATACAAATAGATGAGATGACTCGTCATGTTTTTAACAGAAATTATGTCTTAAATTTCCTGCTATGTTAAAAGGATGCCTTATTTTAAACTAGAATACCGCTGACTTATTTTCTACTCTGTATAAAGTAGTGGTAAAAGTTAAAATATGAAATAAAATAGTTATAAGTGGAGAAAACACTTTTCTTTTTTTCTTCATGTAAGTCTTGTGTATATGCTATGAGACAAATGCATTACACATTAGAATAGAGTATAATTCGATACACTGTGACTTCTTACTTTAGTTAAAATGGAGGCCATAAGCATAATTTTTTTTTTTTTTTTTTTTTTTTTGCTGTACGCGGGCCTCTCACTGCTGTGGCCTCTCCCGTTGCGGAGCACAGGCTCCGCGGCCATGGCTCGCGGGCCCAGCCGCTCCGCGGCATGCGGGATCCTCCGGGATCGGGGCACGAACCCGTGTCCCCTGCATCGGCAGGCGGACTCTCAACCACTGCGCCACCAGGGAAGCCCCCATAAGCATAATTTTGAATTTAAAAATTAAAGAAGATAGGAAATCAATTTGTTTAATCCAACTTTAAATCTTTATCATGAGAAATATTTAGGTTAAAGTAGGTTTTAATACCTTTTGTCAAAGTGTGAAGCAACAGCACCCAGTTGGATTAGTAGCTGACAAATATCCAAAGGGGAGAAAAAGGAAAGAAAGAGCTTCTAAGGAATTAGCCATATTTCTATAATTCATCAGAAAGTTGGGAAAAGTGGGCGAGCAATTATAACTTAAATAATTCTTTCAAATAGTGAGTCCTGCAGGATATCTGTCCATGTACCACTAACTTTCTAATGTAAGTTTATGAACAGAAATTGAAGAATCAGTGAGCTTTCTCAAAATTCAGTTCTCTTTGCTAAGGCTCCTCTATTACAATTAAAAGAATCATTCATTTTCAGTTTTTTCCTAAACTTAAAGTTTTTCAGCAGTTAGAAAATTTCCCCCCTCAAGGAGAAATTATATACAAAACCACTTTGTACTCTAAATGCATATGGTCATCTCTATGTCTGAGTTTATTTTGTTCTTTGGATCGTACATTAATTCATTTTTAGTTAAGATAAACAACAACCCATTTCTCTCTTCTTCTTCTAATATGACTATACCTTCTCATCACAGTCTTCCTTTTTAGGCTAAAATAAACCTTTGCTCTGCTGACCGAACATTTTTCTTCCCACGTATCAGGTCTGTTTGACAGTGATTACTAGGGTTTAAAGAAGTGTTTTCAGAAGGTTTTTAAATTTCTGCTGACTTATGCTAAACCTCTGGTCCAAGGAATAAGTTATCTTTATGTTTTGAAAGCATATCCAATGCACAATGAGCTTATGCATCTAAATTACAAGAACAACACAGTTTTGCTGAGAGATGAGCTTTCCAGAATACCAAAACCTATGCTTTCATAGGCCAATTAAAAATAATTTGAGGGTTTCCCTGGTGGTGCAGTGGTTGAGAGTCTGCCTACCGATGCAGGGGACGCGGGTTCATGCCCTGGTCCAGGAAGCTCCCACATGCCGCAGAGCGGCTGAGCCGGTGAGCCATGGCCGCTTAGCCTGCGCGTCCGGAGCCTGCACGTCCAGAGCCTGTGCTCCACAACGGGAGAGGCCACAATAGTGAGGGCCCGCGTACCGGAAAATAATAATAATAATAATAATTTGAATCTTTTTAAAGAAATAATTCTCATATATTCTTCAATGCTTTATTAAACACAGTATATGAAACAAATTAAATGGATTCTTAGATGAGTGATTAACAAGAAAAATACTGTTTATTGTAATGTGCTAAAATATACTGTGCTACAATTAGGTGAACTTAACTGGCCCCAAGTGCTTTGGTGGTTTCCTACTTGGTGATTCTTTGACTTCCCCATACTTTCATCTGTTATTTCTGTGTGTAGTTTTTCTCATAATCAGTCAACACTATTCTTAATTAACTATAAGTTGTAATTTAGAGAAATGGAAAGTTGTTAGGGGACATGAGATAGCCAAACTTGGCAAATGAGTAATATCCTTTATTTCCTAGTTCTAAGTCAATGTACTCTGACCTGTAGTGTTTCTCAGTTCATTGGGAGAATAAAGTTTATGGGCTTAATTACTGCTGTTTTTTTCTGCTCAGAGACATTTTTCTCTTGTTTCTGGAACTGGGACTGTGTTTTATTTGGTTGAACCGGATTGACATTTGAATATAAGAGAAGCCTAGTTTCATAATCATTACTCAAGAGCCTCACAGACAAAGGATATGAGAGAAGTAAAACTTCCAGAGAAACTATACAGCGTTGTCTTTCCTTGTTCCCCAATGATGAACAAATGGATTGTACCTAAATTTTACTGAAAGAAATCAGTCTTCAGTTATTATTCTTCAGTAATATATGTAAATGGTAAATGCACATAGAAAGCATTTCACTGTATTGTGTTTCTTAGAAAAGTAAGGTTTGGGGCCAAGTAACCGTTCATGAATAACTAAAATATATATTTAAAATATATCCATACATTGAAATTATCTGCACAATTTAATTGAAGTTACAACAATACTGTGATGCGATGGACTGAAGTTAAATCTCTGGAAAGGATTACAGAAGGTTCCTTATAAGTTTACTCATTAAGGAGTGTGAAGAACTTCACTGCAGCATCTTCCATATTTCTGTGACAGTTCACCCCAGGAAGTTGTGTCTGCAAAAATGAAAGTTGAAAATGTTAAACTAATGTGAACTCTGTAGATAAGGGGAAACTCATCAACTTCAGTGGAGAAGAGCTAAAACTCTAATTACATGAGGTTTCATTATAACTTCTACTTATGCACCATATTTTTATTGCAGAGACAATAATGCAGAATGATAATTTCAGATCAAAATGTATTAAAAAAGGATATTTTTAATGTAACAGCTAGGCGCTTATGCTGAAACCACACTTCCATTCTTCTGGTACCTCTATTTATTTTGAGTTTTCAGTCTTGGTTCAAAGGATGTTGCCATGACAAGTGAAAGATAAAGAAAATCTGATTACTACTTCTATTGTTATATTAGCATGTTGATAATTATTGTACATCTTGCTCTTTTTAAAGGGTCCAACCATATACTGGTATTTAAACACAATATTTCTGTTATTTGAGAGTTACGTTAATTTATCTGAATGATAATGTGTCAATATTGTTCTAAAATAAAAATTGTCAGTATAATACAGCAACATTTGCCTCACATTATTAAAAGTCTTAAGGCATGTGGCAGCCGGGGTAGCACAATTAATGTTCATACTTCTATCACATTTCATCAAGTGGGCATCCTGATTTCAATGGCAGTGACCTAGAACTTGTTAATTGCATCTAGAGATGCAATTAACTTGTTAATTGCATCTAGAGACATTATGAAACTTTACCAATCTTAATTCAAGTTGCTTAGAACTGAAGCCTATTAAAAACTCAAAACTTGGGTCCAATACATTAATGATCTGAGGAGGACATTGTGTAAAAATCAGATTATCTTCCTTTCCAAAATGCCTATCAGGGAAGAGATTAGCATTTGTTCTGGAAACTAAGTAACACACAGAAGCTGTATCTAGACTTGATTTCAAACCAAGAAAAACTTCCATGATTACTACCAGTTTCGTTTTTAGTGTGAAGACTTATATTGAAACCCAGAAGGTGAAAACCCACAAATAAAATTGCTCCAAATGAGTGTACGTCAACTCCCACAGAAGTGAAACAAAGATTTTCATAAAGTCTGAGATATGGTTTCAGTTTCCTTAAGAAATGGTTAATCAGTGAAGTTGGCAATAACAATTTAGCACACAGGCCTTATAGGTCATGAAGAGAATGTTGGCTTAGAAGTCCAGAGACTGGGTCCTGGTTCTTGCTTTGTCCAAAAGTCTGTAAAATTTTGGGCAATTCAATTTCCTCTCAAAGCTCATGTTCTCATTCGTTAAAAAAAAAAAAAGAAGATTTAGGTTAAATGAGACTTTATGTTCTTTAATCTCAAAAGATTTAGCTGCATGATTATGTGAACACTATTTAATAGCTCAAGTTATCTATTAAATGATTCACATATTACATCTGTTTAATTCAAGGGAATATTGTGACAATAAGAAATAACATAGCAAAAATAATTTTGAAAAGTTGAATGTAAATCAGAAATATATTTTGATGGCCTTTATTATTTATAAATATAAAACATGAAACTTCACATGAGGAAGTCAAAAAATGTCTGAGAAATCTTGGTGATAGTAGCAGGAAGTAAGGAATAGAAATGATGGTTGAGCAATGATTGAAAAAGGAAGAGAAAATACGTGATATTAAGTTCTTTTCTAAACATATTTTTTTTGTGATACTACTCTCTTGAGGTTATAATAATAAGGACAGTGATTGTCATGATACTCTGTAAAGTCTGTTAAGTGAAGGACATAATATACTAATTTGGATTTCACTCAACAGTGATTCAGAAAACATGTTAATTCAATGGCCTTTTCATAATTTAGTAGCTGTCTGGAGTTTTCATGGTCTAAAACTTCATATAAAAATTTATAGGAGGGGCTTCCCTGGTGGCTCAATGGTTGAGAGTCCGCCTGCGGATGTAGGGCACACGGGTTCTTGCCCCGGTCCGGGAGGATCCCACATGCCGCGGAGCGGCTGGGCCCGTGAGCCATGGCCACTGAGCCTGTGTGTCCAGAGCCTGTGCTCCACAACGGGAGAGGCCACAACAGTGAGAGGCCTGCATACCGAAAAAAAAAAAAAATTATAGGAAAAATGAGTCTCTTGTATGATTTTTTTAATCATAACCTGTTTTGGTTGAATTCAGAAATACTAAAATGGGTGATAATCAAGGGTTGCAAAAGTGATAGGATACATGTGGAAAACAGCTGAACTTAATTATTTTAACCTCAGTGTCATAACGTTCTCAATACTTCAAGAAACTACAGGATTGTGGCCCGAATTTCAAGGAGTTACTTGATTTTTGATAGCAGTTATTTCCTACTCAAATATAATATGGTGATTGTTAACAGCCCCAAGAGTGACCATACTTGGTATATCTTTAGATATAAAGACAGTTCAGTCTGAGTTTTGAAGATGGTGCTGCTCAAAAGGCAGTGATATTGGCTGTATTCAGTAAGTCCTCCCGTATTTATGGACATTCAGTAACTTCTTTTATTTTATTTCATTTATTTATGTATTTATGTATTTATGTATTTATTTATTTATTTTGTGGTACGTGGGCCCCTCACTGCTGTGGCCCCTCCCACTGCGGAGCACAGGCTCCGGACGCACAGGTCCATCGGCCATGGCTCACGGGCCCAGCTGCCCCCTTGGCATGTGGGATCCTCCCAAACCGGGGCAAGAACCCGTGTCCCCTGCATTGGCAGGTGGACTCCCAACCACTGTGCCACCAGGGAAGCCCTCAGTAACTTCTTAACTGCATTGATCAACGACTCCACAGAGAAAAGTATTTATTTTAAATAAATCATTCTGAGAATGAGAAAGTCGAGGTAAGATATTGATTTTTCATTGTGGTTGAGAGTATTTGATGAGGAGAAAAAAATGACATGACAAATTCAAAGAGGATCAAGGCTAACGTGATGCTTTTGGGGCATCACTGGTCTGAGGATTATCTTGAGAAAAGCAGAAAGCAGAGTTCTCTCTCTGTAGCCTGAAATTGTCAAAGCAGTTATGGGTTGTCTTATCTATTTGCGAGGAAGAATGCACCCTCTGTAAGCCCTATTGGGAGAAAATACATTGCCTAGATTTTATATGCAACAAATATTCAGTGTTTAAAACATATAATATGTGTGATTAAATATATTGTTTAAAATATAAGCTTACAATTTAAGCTTTCTGGGATTGAATTATACTTGTATCAACTACTAGTTATGTGACATTGTGGATTAATTAATATATCTAAGCTTTCCACTTATTTGTATAATATAATAATTATTGAGTGCTTAACACATGTCAGGCACAATTCTAAGTGCTTAATGTATATCAATTCATTTATCTTCAGGACAATGCATTGTGATAGAAATTATTTTTAACCTCATTTTATGAAAGAGGATTTTAAACTTTAAGCAAGTTGCCACAGCTAACAGATAGATGATCTGGGATTTGACCTTAAAAGTCTGACCTCTCTACCTGGCACTTTTACCCCTTATACTGTACTGCTTCTCAAGATGTTGGGATAGTAACAGTACTTACTTTATGGAACATGATGAGTAAATTAAACAATGCATGTATAGCACTAGTGTAGGACTCAGCACGGAGTTAACTTTCAGAACTGTAATATAAGCTGTTATCACTTGCACGTATTGTGTGTCCAATACATTCTGGGACTAGTACAAGAATCTAATTTAATTTCTACGATACCCTTATGTTATTATCTAAACATACAAGCTGTAGAGAAATAAGATGTCTTAATAGAAATGAGATAATGAATGA
Organism: Mesoplodon densirostris; assembly: GCF_025265405.1. Taxonomy (NCBI): domain Eukaryota; kingdom Metazoa; phylum Chordata; class Mammalia; order Artiodactyla; family Ziphiidae; genus Mesoplodon; species Mesoplodon densirostris. Next base: position 112,865,452 of record NC_082665.1, on the reverse strand, counting down.
CAGAACCAGGATTTGGATTATATGTCCTGATTCCTTGGCTAATACGCCTTCTGGGACACCATTCTCTCTCCTGTGTTCATGATGATAATTCTGGTAATGTAGTTATTAGCCACAAAATTGTGAGTGTCACTAGAATGTGTCTTCTTCATAGTAGGGGGATTGCTACACATTTATTTATATTTATGGAAGTGATTTATTGTTTATTAGAATTTTAATCTTTGCATATTAATATTCAATAATTACATAGAAGTCTGTAAGAATAACTAAATCTTTTATTTTAGGGTGAAGTAGGTCTAGGAATGATCTTTCTTAATGTCATTTAAATTATTTAGCATCTACATACTAATAAAGTACAGAAATGTTTGAAAAAGCATATTTATAAGCTAAGGAATCAAAAGAGGGATTTACAAACCAAGATGGATCAGTTAGCCCATTGTGAAATGTTAATCAAAGTCTGCAGGTATTATATTTCTTCAAATTATACTCACGATTGGAATCAATTAGCCTCTGGAATTTGAAAGCCGGTTTCTACCAATCCGATCCATGGGGATACCAAATCGCCTTTTTGGATGATCTACTACTTTCCTGAAACAAGCGAAAAAGAACATTTTTAAGCTAAAGTCCAAGTTATCAATCAGTAGTTTTGCTCTTTTATTTCATGCAGATCTGGGGGCTTTCTTCTGGAGTTGGAATAACTGTGATAGTTCTCGTTCATCAGCACCCACTATGCATTAGACACCATCTCTTATCTATTCAACATCTGTTGAGGTAGGTTAGGCTTAGAGAAATTAAATAACTTATCCAAAATCAAATAGTCCAGATGAAAAGCCAGGTCTTATCAGCATAACAATCTGCTGAATGTTTAGTTTGGGTAAGTCCCTTTCTCCTCTTCAGATTTGAGTGTATTCCTCTGTTAATTGAGGAAGATTGCACTAGGTCAGTGGTTTTCCCCAACTTCTCCCTTAGAATGTTTCTCCTGGGGAAGGAAAGAGAGAAAAGGATGCTGATGCCAAGACTGAATGTGGGGTAAGTGTGTCTCTCAGGTCTTCACTCAGATTTTACCTAGAGAAGCTTTGTATGTGATGGTCTATGTTTGTTATATGTACTCAAATATTGCTTGGAAAAAAATATTTCATTATTAAAATAAAGTTAAAAAAATCCTACAGGAGGCCTTACAGTTTGTATGTTCTATAAATTATCTCTTTAAAAAGAAACATTTTAATTTGATTTGTTATTGCCATCACTTGGTGCTATCAAGTCAAAATCCTAACAGAAGAGGTCCAAGAGCTGTGAATGCATAATATACACTGGCCTTGGAATTAAAAGACATTTTTAGTCTTTCAAAAACCTATAGTTAAGTACTGTCTGAATGACAAGGATTTTTTTATGTGACATTTCTTTTATTATATACTATAACTTTTTTTCATTTTTCCTTCTTTATAACACGTTTTTAAGGAAGTATTATGACAACCCAACAAGGTACAATGTTAACTGGACTGGGACTCTTATCACAGTATTAAACTTGTTTGAATAACTCTTTCTCTCCTGTGTAACTTTTTTATTATTTTTAATAACTCAGTACAGAACCGCTGGTTTCAGAAGTGGTTTTGCAGAGTTTTCCACCTTTGCCATCCTGCGAAATTTTGGATATCAGTGATGAGCAGACTCTTCCCAGGCTGATTGAAGCACTAGAGAAACGACATTACCTTTGCTTAAGATTGTACTGTCCTTTGAAGGAATTCCCTGGCAGTCCGTGGTTAGGACTCTGTGCTCTCACTGCCAAGGGCCTGGGTTCGATCCCTGGTCTGGGAACTAAGATCCCACAACCTCTTATGCTGGATGAGGATCAAATGAAACCTTGCAGAGTGTGGCTCAGGACCTGGGTCACAGTAGGAGCTCAAATTTCTCTGCTACCATAACGCTGCAGGTTTCTCATTTTCTCCTGTATTCACTTAGTATTTTATCTGAGAAGCTGCACTAAGCACCGAGACCTCCAGGTTAAAACCTATTTCCTGCTCTTCAGCATGTAACTGCCTGCTTAAATAGTGTCACACAGGCTACAGCAGATGGGAGTGATGCTTATTTATTTAGGTAACTTTTTCTAAAAATATTTTTACTGTTCACAAGCCCTGAGTTTTTAACCAAACCAAGGGAGCCGGCATCTGCAAACGCCTAGCAACTTTTCGAACCCACCAACAAGCCAATTACATGACAAGGATTTAATATTACACGAATAGTAGAGGACAAAGTTCTCTCATTTTTCTTGACGCCAAGTTTTCGCCTTAACTACCAGGTCTTATCAATGTTCCTCATATCATTATTAGGTAAATAATTCATTTAAAAAGCTCTGAAAAGTATAGAGAACAATGGAAACATGAGGGACTTTTATCACTGTATCTTACACATAAAAATTTTATAAATATTGTTTAATTCTAATTAAAACTATTAATTTGAAGATAATTAATATTTATTTAATGTGTTCAATATGCCAGGTACTGTGCTTAGTGCTATGTATACAAGGATGATAAAAATAAGAAGTGAACCTGATGGGGAGCTTACCCTCAAATGATATTGGTAGGAATAGACACACGTTATTATTATTCTTTTTTAAAAAATCTAATTCAGCCTTCTTTTCTGCTGATTCACATCTATCTTCTTGGGTTGGCCCTTTGTTTTGCTAGTCAATGTAGATAGCATTGTATGTATGATCTTATAGGACTGTCTTTTAGACAAACAGTATGATCAATATGGGAAAATCTAGGAAAAAAAAAACAGTGCTTATCCTTCACCTATCCATACCTCTGCCTCCATTCTTCAAGTTTCTGAAAATCACACCCTCCTAAGTGGTGCCTATTGTTTGCACATCTAGATTTCATGATAATAAATTGACTACATATTTTTCAACTTGACATTCAATTGGGAAACATATTGGGCTATAAAATTAGCATAGAATGAATGATCAAGAGTCATAGGAAACTTTGCATATAGTTGTGCTTTAGGTCTTCTGATGTAATTATAAATAATGACTGCTGGAAAAAAAAGAAAAATGTCTTCATGATATTTTAAAATAATTTTTATTCACATAAGTAGATTTACAGACTCCTCACTTAAGCAGTTATTTTCCTTGTGGTCAAAATAATGGTCACTCCTCCTCTGCCACCATAAAGGATGTCTGTGTCATAATCCATAGAATCTGTAAATCATTTACCTTACATAGCAAAAGGGACTTTGCAGATGGGATTAATAAAAACCTTGAGATGAGAAGATTATCCTAGATTATCTAGGTGGGCTCAGTGTAGTCAGAGGAGTCCTTAAAAGTGGATGGTGACTCAAGAAAAGTGGGTCAGAGAGCTGCAATCAGAGAAGGACCTAAACCACCATTGCTAGTCTGGAAGATGCAGGAGAAAGTCACAAATCAAGCAATGCTGTGGCCTCTAGACATTCTTAAAAGAAAACGAGGACCTACATCCTACAACCAAAAGGAACCGAATTTTGCCAACATCTTAAAATGAGCAGGAAATGAATTCTTCTCTAGATCCTCCAAGGAGCACAGCCTGCTACTCTCTTGACTTCCTCTGTATCCTGCTGATAGACTAGGTGAAAGAGAAATCCCATAGCAGCATACAGAAGGAATTTTAGGGGCAACCCCCTAGCTAGCCATCAATCATGTCAAAGTTGTCTGGAACAGGGGCCCCCAACCCTCAGGCCGTGGACCGGTATCCGTCCGGGACCTGCTAGGAACTGGGCCGCACGGCAGGAGGTGAGGGGAGGGCCATCTAGCGAAGCTTCATCTGCCGCTCCCCATCACTTGCATTACTGCCTGAACCATCTCCACTGTGGGAAAATTGTCTTCCATGAAACTGGTCCCTGGTGCCAAAAATGTTGGGAACCGCTGGTCTAGAATGGTATTTGGTGACTGGTGAGGATATCCTGGACTTCTGACCTACATAATTGTAAGATAATATAATTTGTGTTGGTTTAAGTCCAGAAGTTTGTGGTAATTTATTACCATAGAAATAAAAAAAAAAAAAACTGAATACATTTGTCGTATGATTTAGGGCTGAAGTCTGAGTATAAATGCTTAATACATAAAAGCATTAAACTGATGTGATTTTTATTCCTTGAGCCCTTAAATTCCTTCATGGACAACTCCCCGTTATAACTCCAGGGAAGGGGTAAGGTAGAAGCCATCCCAGGATGGAGGAAAATGCTCAGGGAAAGTCCCAGACAAGCAGAAGAAGAAGTGAGAAACCAGCCCCTTCCAGGTGTTCAAAGGACTGATGAGAAGAGGAAGAAAATGGCACCTGGGAAAAGAGTAGTGCCTCACATGTGAACTGACCTCCCAAAGCTTCTGCAGAATGGATAGTGTCACAAAAAATAATCCTTTTACTTTTTTAAAGAGAAGTATGATGGTTTCATGCATCATTATAAATTAGAGCAGAACATTTATTGGTCCATATTACCAATGTATATTTTCAAAAGTCAAGGTAAAATAAATGAAGATAACATTTTTTTTCTTTCTTTACTATGGTTAATCTACTTTTCCTGCTCAAGTAAACTAGAGGGAGTGGTGGTATGGTAAAAAGCAAAAATAAACTATTTTTCTCCTTCCTTCTTCCCTACTCTTTCCTTCCCTTCTTTCTCCCAGATTTGATCCAAAAAGTATTAGCAACCAGGGGATGTTGACTTGGATTCTATTTATTACTTCTACTTACTGAAAAACAACAATACCTTAATAAGTTAAATAATTTCTACACAGTTTCTATCTATTCAGAAGTAAAATGGTAAACTAGTATTTCTCTTAACATTTTTGCTGATATGAAATATATATAACCATACTACAATCTACAACACATACACTGACAGTAATACACAGTGTATAAAACATAAATGTTAACATAGAAAAATATTTTTAAGACCAAAAGGGAAAACCATACTTTTTGACTATCTAGTCCCTCTTTTGACACAATAACAGTATGACATGGCTTATATTATATATCCATTTAAAACAATCCACCTTTTCCATTCTAAAATATTCTGAAAGTAGTTTAAGGATACAGAATACCTATTAAAGTAATATAGGAGGATGGATTATTTTAAATATAATTTTAAACTTCAGACAAAAATACAGACTTCTTGAGCCAAATATGATTTTCTTTAAAATTTATATTCTTTGATAATTCAATTTCTAAAGATGTCCACCATTCTAAAACAACTGTTAGAAAACTTATATTTAAACTTTTTATTTAGAATCACTTCATACATACCAAAGACTCTATAAATTCACCTAGGTTCAGTTTAAAAAAATAAAATAAATATCCCTATTGGTAGCACAAAGTTAAGAAATAAAATATTACCAGTACTTTAGAAGTCCTTAGTTTTCTTCCTCCCAAGTTGAATCCCTCCCATGACTTCATCCCAGAGGTAATCTGTAAGATGAATTTTGATCTAATATCTCCCTTCATTTTCTTTATAACCTATATGTTTTGCTCAAAAGTCTCTTGGTAAGTTTAGATAGCTCTAGAATTTTATTTGAAAGAAATGTGCAAACACTCTTGACTTCTTTCAGCAAATATTGTGTTTTGAGATTTGTCCATGTTGTCATGTGTAGAGGTAGCTCTTTTATGTTCAGTGTTGTATGGTATTTCATTGTATGAATAATGAATATACAAGAGCTTATTAATACATGACCATGGACGGGAATTTGAGGTATTTCTTTTTTCTTTTTCATGATGGTTATGTACTGTTCAGCTAGAAATTTTCTTACACATGTTTGCAATGCACATTTAAGGATTTCTCTACAGTATATTTTTAGAAGTAGAATTGCTAGTTATGCCTATACTTAATTTTATTACATAGTTCCAAACTGTTTTCCAAATTTGTTGTACAAATTTACACACCCAAGAGCAGTGTATGACAGTTCCTATTGTTTCAAATCTATGCCAGCCCTCCCATTGTGGACTTTTAATTTTGCCAATCTAGTGCATTTGTAGTTGTATCTCATTGTGTTCTTAGTTTGCTTTCAATGAATACTAATGAAGTTGCTAACCTTTCCCTTTGCTTACTGGCCACTTGGATTTCTTCTTTTGGAAGTACCTAAGTCTGCTGCCTGTCTTTCTATTGGTTTGTTTTTCTTTTAAATATTGATTTGTAGGAGAATTTCATATACTCTGAATATTAGGCTTTGTCAGTTATGAGCAAATATCCTTTCCCATTTGTGGTTAATCTTCTTTATTGTGTCTTTTATGAGAATCTTTAATTTTGCTTTGAAATTTATCAATATTTTTACATTTTGTTAATTAAATCACCTCTAATGTTACAAAAATATTATCCTATGTTGTCCTAAAACCTCTTGCAGTTTTGCCTTTCACATTTATATTTTTAAACCTTTTAAAATTATTTGTTATTTATGGAGTGACATAGGGGTCATATTTCTCCTTTTTTTCTATATTCAGACTTAATTATTCATAAATTTTAGATTCACTTTATCAAGTTTCATGGGAAATCCTTTTGCAGTTTTACCTGGAATTGTATTGAATCTAAGGTATAAATCAAATTGGAGAAAATTGAAATCTTTATAATATTAAATCTTACTATCCAAGATAAGTTATTTAGTTTATCTTTAATGTCTTTTCATATATGTTAATAATTTTCTCCATAAAGACCTTCAATAATTTATTGGATTTGTTGTTGCTTATCATTTAAGAATATACGTTGTAGCATTTTTAAATAGGAGTCCCTTATTTTGTTAAAAAAGTTCCCTTCTGTTATTAGTCCACTGGTGATTTAGATCATGAATAGATGTTTAATTTTATTGAATGCCATTTCTGCATCTTTTGAGATAATATGGCTTTATTTCTTCAATTTATTAGCTCTATTATTGACTTTCTAAAGCAAATCAACATTGTACTGTATTTTTGTGATAAACCCAACATGATATTGGTGTATTATCTTTTTGCTATATTTTTGGAATTGTTTTGTTGATGTTTTTGGTAGGAATTCGTATCTATAATTATTAATGAAGTTGACCTGTAATTTTCTTTTCTTGTTCTCTCCACACATGGTTTTGGTGTCCAGATAATGCTATTCTCATGAAATGAGTTGAGAACTGTACCTTTTTTTTTAGGTATCCTTTTGTTACTTATTTAATTATGTCATGGTCTGAGAATATGTTCTGTATGATAACCAAGCCTTTAAAAATTTTAAGGTTTATTTTGTGAACAGGTACTTCATTAATTTTTTTTTTTCGATATGCAGGCCTCTCACTGTTATGGCCTCTCCTGTTTTGGAGCACAGGCTCCAGACACGCAGGCTCAGCGGCCAAGGCTCACGGGCCCAGCCGCTCTGCGACATGTGGGATCTTCCCGGACCGGGGCACAAACCCGTGTCCCCTGCATCGGCAGGCGGACTCTCAACCACTGCGCCACCAGGGAAGCCCCTTCATTAATTTTAATAGTTGTTTCATGTGAACTTAAACATTTTTTCCCCCAATTGTAGGATACACAACAATTTTTATTGATCCGGCTTACTGTTTTGAGTCCCAAGGAAAGAAACTTAGGAATCAGAGTGTGGAGGGTGTTCCCTAAAAACAATAGTCTGATTTGCTGTTACATCTTAAAGGGACAATAAAATGCTTGGCCCCTTTCAAGAAGGTCATGCAGCTCTATCAACATTGAGTGACAGCAAAAAGGAAAAGTATAGTAATGGCTAACAGAGAATGTTCATTTAAATAGTTCAGTAATTTAGATGAGTAAAACACAGAATTAAATAAATATACTTTAAAGCTTAGGTGAGTATAGTAGCCAGGCTCCAAGATAAACCCCAATAATTCTACTATAATGCAGTCTCCTTCCACATTGAAAAGGGCTGACCTCTGTAACCAATAGCATATTGTGGAAATGACTTCTAAAGCTAAGTAATGAAAAATATTTCTGCCTTGCTTTGTTGGATCACCCACTCTAGGGGAAGTCAGTTGTCATTTCCTAAGTTCATCTCACAGCCCTATAGAGAGGTTTACATGGCAATGAACTAAGGCCTTCTGCCAACAGCTAGTGAGGGACTGAGACTTCCTGTCATCAGCCTTACGAGTGGGCCATTTTGGAAATGGATATCCCCAGGCCCCATGTAGCCTTCAGATGACTGCAGCCCTGGCCAGCTTCTTCACTGTAACCTTGGGAGAGACCCTGAACCAGAATCATCTAGGCAAACTTTTCCTAGATTTTTGATGCACAGAAACTGAGTGAGAACATAAATGTTTATTATTGCCTTAAGCTGCTATGTTTTGGGTAACTTGTTTGCATAGCAATAGAGATCTAATACGGTAAGATTCAAAGTGCTTTGGGATTCCACAAGAGAAGAGATCACAGCCAAGTTTGGAGGTTCCAGGAAGAAATTATGGGGCATATGAAAACAATAAAACAAATGGTGACCCCTGAGTCCTGCAATATTGGTTACCACAATTTAAAATTACAGAATTAATAAATGACTATAGGAAGTTAGATATAAATATATGAGCTTGGAAAAACTAATGTATGAGACAGAGTAAAATGAAGGGGACTCAGCAAGTTCCTGTAAAGAATGAAAAGAGAAATCATTAAAGTCTACAGTCATGTTTAAATTTAAAAGAGACAATTAGGTTTTCAAATTCAAATTCCAGAATGTTCTGATGAAGGACCACATTAAGTCTGAGTGATGATGTAGTTTTTAGGGGCCAGTACATAATGTCTTTTTTCCTGAGTCCATCTTCAGAAACAATACAGAAATAAGATATGAATGATCAATGTGGAGAAATCAAAATGCCATTTTGATCAAGCTGAATGTAGAATAAGACTTTAATTTGCATGTAAATGACTTTCTTACATCTCCTCTGAGGATTAGACGGATTTATACAATTAGTCATAATTATCAAATAAAAACAGAAAGAAAAGGGATGAGCTGAGCATGCTCAACTACTCCTCTCAAACTGACCTATCAAGTACATGATTACTTCTCCTTTGAGAAGTAGTGAATAAAGTGGTGGGGCTTGGGGCCAGTCTTTCCTTAACTGGAGTTTCTCTATGTGGAAACATGAGGCTGAGAAATATGACTAAATAAATGGGATATGTTTAGAATAATGAAAGAAACTGCTATTTCATTAGCACACAGTTGACTTATGACTTTTGGAGTTCTGTGTCAAAAGTGGTAATTCAATGTTAAATAGATTCTATTAAACTTATGATGGTGGTGCTGACTAGACATAATGTCAGCTTCTGAAGTATTATCCAAGGAAAGGGCAATATGAACAAGCATGCAGAAACAAACCAGGAGCACTGGAATCAAAAAATGAGATTTAAAGGGTTCAATGTAAAGTAACCCAGGCATGCTTGATTTGGAAACTACCGTAGAGCTGTAGGATTAGGCAGAAAGTATTTTCATTTGCTTGGCTCATGAGCCTCTTTGAGGGTCTGATGACACTCAAAACTTCTATCCAGCAAATGAATTTACACAAAAGTGTCTTCTAGAATTTTCTTTTTGGGGGAGTAGTTAATGTACATTTCAAAGCCCATATATGGAATCAAGTATTATCCCTTTTAGGAGAAAGTTTTAAACCTTCATATATGAGTTAGTGTAGAGAGAAAAGGTAAAGGAACTTTACCATGGAGTTGAGCTGGGTATAAGAGGCAAGCAGTAAAGAACAATTATTGGGAAAAATGACCCAAGGTCAATGCTCAAGGGCATTTCCTATAGTACAGACAAGCTTTTAAATATGAGGAAGGAAACATGGAAATAGGGCACCACATTCTGAATCCTTTCTCTGTGTTCTTCACTATGAAATGGAGCCCATTTTGAACTACCTCCTTTGGGTATTAACAATTAAGTGCTGGAAAAAATTAGCAAAAATCATGAGATACCTAGGTTGGCCTCAGCCTGCAACATTGCTTCACAATGAAGTAGAAAGGTGAAATGTTAGGATTTTCACATTTAATCTTTGGCATGGTCATCAAGAAGCGCAATCATATCTGACAAATTGAAGTTGGAATTGCTATTCTCAACTTTAGTCTGAACCTTATGTCTGGTTTTGGATAGAAAAACATATACTGTTGGTACGGCTTTTCAAAATGATTTATTTAATGCATGCATTCTAAGTGAATCTCACTTTTCCTGGCCTTGGACAAGTGTCTTATTCACATATAACTTTAATTTCTTTATCATAAGCAGCTTATTTCAGTGGAAAGTCATTGGACTTGGAGTTCAACAACTTGATATTCTAGCTACATTATGCCAAGGAAATCATTTTATATCTGTGAAAATATACTAATAAAATGGGGCTAATATCTTCTTAGGGTGTTAGGAATTTTAAAAAAAATCCCAGTGTATCAGAATGTTAAAATGGGATTCTTTCTATCTCAGTTTTGGCTGTGGTCTAGAAAAGTTGAAGGGGGGAAAAAAACAGTGGTATTTTCTCTTGCATTCTAAAGTAAGGTGCTAGAGTTATCCACTGTTTGTAAAGGAGGTTGTTACAAACTAATTTTCTCAACCTTCATCCAATAAAAAGATTGATATTGAATAGGTAAAGAAAGAGAATTTCTCTGGAGCAAGTTTATGGAGAACAGTGACATTTCCCTCTTCTTTCATATAGAGAAAGGGCTTCAAGAAAAGCTTGACATATACCCATTGAAGCAGGGTAGACCTCACAGAACAGACTATGAAATCTAAAGGGCAGGATTCTGTAAGAATTGGCTCGATGCCAGAGTGAAGAAATGGTTATATAAGCAACAGCTTTACTTTGAGTGACCAGAGTCAAGGATGTGGGTTTTCTGTAGAACAGATGTAGAGCGAGCATGTGGGTAGAGTTGGCCTAGGCTAATTATAAAAGGGAACTTCCCTGAAGGGCTTTTGGCCAGGGGTTACGGGTGAGGCACCAGGATGCTGCTGGTGGTGTTAAATGAAGAAACTGAGCGGGTACGATAAAGGTGAGGAGTAAAACTGACCTGTTGAAAGAGAAGCATAGCCGGAGGCAAGGTATTTATGTCAATGTTCCCTATGGGGGTTATGTAGTGACCCCACAAAACGGCCCATGGTGAGGAGTCATCTTTGAACATTTACTGAGGCCAGAGAGCACAAAAGTCAAGTCATGATAGCATCAGTCAAGTAAGACTTTTCTTTACTTTTCTGCACCCACATCCCCAGTACTAGAGGGGACATAAGGCAGCCCAGTGTGGTAGAGGAAAGGGTGAGGACAAACTGACCACAAACCTCTTCCCAGTGCAGCTTTCCAGCTTGAAAAGGAGAAACTTTAATAATATTCATAGTTTGGGCTAAAACATATTATTTTTTATTATTTTAATTACTGAAATATGATTGTTTTTCTAATAAAAGTGATGAGATGAATTTTTATTTCAGTGTGACCTGTAGAGTCATAGTACCTGCCTGTGTTTTTACCCAAGAGATAGGAAACAACTCCTACTGAATGTGTTTGAATGCATGTGGGTGAGGGATAAAGTTGCTTTTCTAATTATGTTCTATGGAGTCTTCTCTTTCAATTAAGTGGTTATAATAACAATGTTAGAGAGCAAAGTGTTTATTGACCTGCGTCTATAGAATGTATATAACTGTGCTGGGTGTCTTCCATCTGTTCTCCAGATACACTCTCTGACTTTTCTCACCCTACTTTCAGTCCAGGAAACTAACCTCACTGGATCCCAGAATAGTGCCTGTGCTCCCTGGCTTTGGTTTGAGACAGACCTAATGGGCAGCCTTGGCAGGGGAGAGTGGAAGGAGAGAGGAAGTGAAGTCAGTATAATTTTCTCCTTGCTGCCTCCTTGTAAGATCACTTCCTCCTAACTGAAGGTCACGGCTTCTCCCAAGGCATCTGAATCTTCAGACCAGGGTCCTGAGCTGTTGTGCCATCCATTATGATTTGCTTCTACCCAGCCTTTTGTAAATAGTCTTCCTGTGTCTAAATCCTTCTCAAATTTTCCTATCTCAAATGTTTCCTGTTTCCTGCAGGAACCCCGACTGACACAATGATATTACTTGCTTTGCTGACCTCAAAATATTAATGGGAGAATTAAAACAATAACAGTTGTGAAAATGATTATCCTAATTAAATTCAGATATAAAGTATTATTATTTTTGTTAATATTTTACAAGGCATTTTCAGTGTTGTGTGAAGAAGTGAGAGAAACCACCCTTTAGAAAAATTCCAATACCTTCTAATATTAAAGTGTCATTCAAATAGTAGATATAATTTTGCTAGGGATATGGCCATAGCTGCTTCCTTTTTTTTTTTTTTTTTATAAGCTGAATGACCATTAACTTCAGGCTTTAAACAAGTGAACCGAATGAAGAAATATTTTGAACTTCAAAGCATAGTTGAGATAACCCTGCCCTGAGAATTAAAATAGCTTGCACATCCAATTGAAAATGAAGCTAGTGTCATATTCAGGTGAAAAAAAAAGTTAAATATGATATAAAATAGGAACAGATGGTTCTTTGCTTCATTTTATGATGATCTGACATGGACTTTGCCCTGGTATTTTTTATGTTTGTTTGTTTTCTTTTTTCTTTCTCACTAGCTGTTCATTCATTCTTCACATTTCCATCTCTTATGGACCTTTTCAAAAGCAGAGTTTAAAATTTTTCTTTTCTGAATATTTTATAGTAATTGAAAATAAAATAATGCATTTCATATGCGTGAGACAGAGTTTTAAAATCTGGGGTCATGTAATTCAAGGATCCATAAACATGGATGGGAAATGTTACACCTTTAGTCTCATTATCCTCTAATTGAAATATAGCATTTGTTTCAGTTATGAATGTAGGAAAAAAATCACCATGGTGTTAGTAGTAAGTAAACCCTTGTCACAGTAGAAATCACAGATATATTCGGATCACATTTTTGTCATTACAGATACTTTGAAATTGTTTTTATGTTCAGCACTACTTTAATTTATTGGTATTTAGACATGTCTTTTAGATCTTATTTTATGCATTAATAAAGAAGCATATATGTTGTCATATTACAAATTCATTTTAAGTATTATGATAATTCTGTTTCTATATATTAGTAACCTTTGAACTCATGACATTTGTCCATTTAAAAACAATATTCTGAGAAGGGGTCCACAGTGGCCCACGACACAGAAAGAGCTTATGAATTCCTAGATTTAGTGATGGATGAAATCTTTGGGCTACTGTATGGAAAACGGACCTCAGACCTATAACCTTCTCTCGGTGAGTATGAGAAAATAGAAAATGAATGCCCTGAGAAGGAGAAAAATTGATGGCATATACATGAACATCACAAGTGTTTGTAAGCAACAAAGAAATTGTTTTGTATACGTTCATGCATAGTAAGGTAACAAGATAATCCTGGCCTTGTGAATAATTCAAAAGCAAGTAAAGAAGTAGTAAAGCTATCTGGACTAAAGGACCAAAGGTCTTATCTCATATAATGTAATCAAAGAACAGCAAATAACATTATGTACAGCTCTCCCAAGCAAAATTACTATAATTTTTAGAAATCTTTTAATAAAATAGTTGCAAAACTCTAAACTATATATTCTTGCTACTAAATGTAGGAAAACATTCATTTTAGTCCTGTGACTTTATCATATACATTTAAATGATTCTCAAATATCTTTGCAACAGATGATAGAAAAATTTAACATTTAATGTGTTTTGAGTTAGCATTATAATTTGAAAGAAATCTAAATTATTTTTCAATTAAAACTCAAGAATGTGTATAGAAATATATTATGCAATATCTATTACTTATCTCCCATTGTTTTCCAAATCTCTAATAGACAGATTTAATGTTTGCTTTAAGACCAAGAACAGGAATTCCTGAATAAAAAATGAATCCTGAGGGAAAAGCTCACAGGAAGTGTCCTTGGAATCTAATTCAAAGGGGTAAAACATCCACTATCAAAAATAAAAGTATAAAAGACATAAATAAATTATATGTAAAAAAGAAAACTATTAATTTGTATATGTCATTCTAAATAAATGCTAAATAAAACAATCCTGATATAGGAGGTCACCTTTGTTGTTAAGCCATAGTGTACAAAGGAGCAGAGTCTCTGCATTCTAACTGTAGTCATGAAACAAAATATAGTGTCTTGATTAGGGGAAATTCTCAGTTTTTCAAGGTCATGCGTAAACTTCTGTGCAAATGCATTAGCTATCCTTAACACTTCCAACCTTCTGGAAGTAGTTGGAGGTGAAGGGAAAGGTAGAGAAAAAGGCAGAAGAAAATTGACCAGTTTTGACCTCTGAAGATCATTAATTACTAATATCCTTTCTTTATACAACACTCAATGGGACCATCACAATCTGGTTCCAGAGACACTGACTAAGATTATATAGGTTTTGTACTGCACAGTCCAGAGGGCAACAATATGAATGATTGCTGAAAACAGCATCCCTGTTTGGTCTTAACTCTCCTTCCCAATTTTATTTTTAACCCTGCTTCTTAGGTTGTATGTTGATACTGAACCTACACCATGCTATTTAGTCATCCCAAGAACATGCCCTGAATGTTCAGGCCTTTAAGCCATCTCTTACCTGACTTCCTTTTAACAGAATAATTTTTCTTAATCCAATTAACCTTTCAAAAATAGTACTAGTTATTTGTGCTGTTATTACAGAATTTGGCAAATCATCTTTTTTCACCATTTTTGGAAAATTATTGAAAAAATACCCACAATTTCTTTAAATAGTGATTCTCTTCTACTTATCACCATTAAACTCTAATTAGATTAAATTGTATGTTATAATTTATCATTCTGTTCTCCATACCTTTGTGGTATATTCTGAGTCATTTTCTTAGCGTTATCATATGGTGAATATATTTACTCTTCTGCCAAGTCTAATCTCTTGTTTATCTTATTGTTTCATTTCATTTCTTTAATTTGTTATGAAACATTTCAAACACAGGCGAAAATAGAATAGTATAATAGACTCCCATGTATGCATCATTCTAAGTCAACAATTACCGATTATGGTAGGTCTTGTTTCATTTATTCCTTTCCCACTCCTGTATTATTTTGAAGCAAATCCCAGACAAATACTTACAACTAAATATTTAAATAACAATAAATCTAATTTCTAATGTAACCACAGTACCATTTTCATATTTAAAAGAGACAGTAGGGCTCCCCTGGTGACGCAGTGGTTAAGTATCTGCCTGCCATTGCAGGGGACATGGGTTCGAGCCCTGGTGGGGGAAGACCCCAAATGCTGCGGAGCAACTAAGCCCATGCACCACAACTACTGAGCCTGTGCTCTAGAGCCTGCAAGCCACAACTACTGAGCCCACGAGCCACAACTACTGAGCCCACATGCTGCAACCACTGAAGTCCACACTCCTAGAGCCCGAGCTCTGCAACAAGAGAAGCCACTGCAATGAGAAGCCTGAGCACCACAACGAAGAGTAGCCCCCACTAGCTGCAACTAGACAAAGCCACACGCAGCAACAAACACCCAACACAGCCAAAAAGAAAGAAAAAAAAAAGAGACAATAATTACTTAAAATCATTAAGTAGCCACAGTGCACATTCACAATTGTCTCTTACACATGTTAATTTTTAAACAGACAATTGCTTGAATTAGAACCCCCCCAAAATTGTGACTAGTTAATAAGTCCCTTAAATCTACTTTGATCTTTTGGATCCCTTTCCTCCTCCATCTCTTGTTTTTCTTCAAATCTTTGTAACTTATTTATTGAAGAAACTAGGTTATTTATTCTGCTGTTTTCTACAGTCTGAATTGCTATTTGCTTCCCTATAATGTTTCTGAAGTCATTTCTTTGTCTTCTATATTTCCTGGAAATTGAGAGGTAGAACTAGAGGCAAGAATTTTTTTTTTTTTTTCAATTCTGTTATATAGGTAGTGTTGAGTTCTTCCATCAGGGAGCATATAATGACTCACTGTTTTTTCTTTTGTGATGCTAGCAGAAACTGACAATCATTGTCTAGAGCCATCATTTCATTAAGGTTTGCAAAACAGATACATTCTAATACTACCACTCCTCTTCATTTATTAGCTGGAATAATTCTATAAGGGAGAATTTCTACATCTACTAATTCTGTTGTTTCTTCATTGCTTTAGCTGTACAAATTCTATAAAGAGAAAATTCCACGTTTTCCTTCTTCTCCATGTCTGCAAGCAACTATTTGTTGTAATATCCTTTTGTGCTCAGCTAATAGCCATGAAGCAATAAAAAACTCATTCTAAATTTCATATGCTCCCCCTACTGTCTCTGAATTGCTTGATACTTTGCTGTATCTATATTGTCAGACTGCATAACTATAACACATGGCACTCTTTTTTTTTTGTAACCATCATCACACTTTAATTCTAAAGTTATGTTCACACCAATTCTTATGATGTTACCTCTTCAGTCATTTTGAGTGTTTGAAGAATTTCTTCCAGTAACTTCCTCAGGAAGTACTCATAAGAACAATATTCCCTGATTTTTTACACACTTATAATAGTTTATTTTTAGCCTTTATATGTGAAAATCTGTTCAAATGACTAAGTGCTTGCCAATTTCTTTTTCTTACAAGCCAAGCTATGTTAGATAGATTATATCTCCTAATATAGTATTTCTTTATGACACTTCCTAAAGAAACTGTTATGATGGAATCTCAATGTAGATTATATATATTTATAAGATTTATGTAAAAAATATTTGCTGTATAAGCTATGTATGCTATTATAAATTCATATATAAATATTTACATAAATGTTTACATGTTGACTTTCAAATTATTTTGTAGACTGTATTGCAAGATCCAGGAATCAAAGAAATACTATTGATTAGAAGGCACAATATTTTCTCCACTTAACCTTTGGCTTTCTATAACCTTCTTTAAAAATTGCCTCTCTTCTTGCTTTGTGTTATAATTTGTTATAAATATTTCTATGTTTCTTATTGTAATGTGATCTCTTTGAGGGACAAAGACTATATTTTCCTTCTTTTTTCCACCGTAGCCCAACACAGTGCCTAGAACATAAGTGGAACTAACTTGTATTTGTTTAATTAGAATACGATCTGAATTTCAAAATACATGTGTAGTATTTTTTTCAAGTACATGTTGGATAAATTATAGTCCCAAAGTGATGATTTTATTTCCTAGTGTAACTTTGAGAATCTTTCAGAAGTCTAACAAATTGCATCCTGTATTGATGAGAATCATCGAGCAAAAGCAAAGTCACAGACCAGGAACAAAACTGATGTGTCCTAGAACGCCAAGTAACCAAGTGAAACTGGACTAAAGGATGTGGAAATGAGTGCAGGATGAAAAGAGGTGCCAGATTATGAAAATTTTCATAGAATTTCCTTAAGGAGTTTGCTTTTATCTTTTAAGCAATGGGAACTTTTCATGAAAAGATTTTTGTGTTAGATGATCCCCCTGGTAGCAGAGTAAAGGATGCATTCACCAATAAAGGGGTGAAGATGGTGGTAGAAGTGGAGATGGGGAAAGACTGGAGATGGGGAAAGACTGGAGAAAGAAAACATGTCAAAAAGATGATTTAGGCCAGAATTAGGAAAGCCTTAATGTAAAAGGATATTCTGGAGATATTAAACATATAAAACAAGTAGGATTTAGAGAATTTAGTGAATAATGGAATGTTTAAAGTAAGTAAATGGAATCCTGGTGAGCAAAAGGTATCCTAGTAAATTCCCCAAATTCCAGACTTTGGGGAATTGGGTGATCTCTTGTGACACTGCTGCTGTGAAATGTACAGCATGAGGAAGAGATACTGAGGTGGTAGAAAATGAATTAAGTTTGGAATGACTGCTTTAAAGTACTGACACTCAATGATTAAAGAGAGATTTAATTACTCTAATTCTGTTATGATAGTTAACAGTTTACAAAGTACTCATTTGATTTTTATAGAGGTAAGTAATTATCCCCATTTTCCAGATAAATAAGCTGAGGATCACAGAGAATAAGATTCTTATACAAGTCACATGGCTAGAAATGCTTAGAAATTTGACTTAAACACATGTGTCCTGACTCCAGTTCCTGAGAGCTCTTCACTGCCTTCTTGGTATAGGAGAGGGGACTTATTCACATCATTTGGAATACTGTGTAACAAGGGTAAAAATAAAATGGTATTGTGGTTACCTTTATTAAATAGAAAATGCAACTGACCAGAACATTTATCTCATAGAACATACATTTCCCCTTGCTTCCCAAATGCTGTTATGTCTTGTAAGAGCTACTTTATATTTATATGCAACAGAATCTTCTTCAGAAAACATTTTGACAAAAATATTTGTGCATACTATAGCAGTTATTTTGCTCCCTAAACATTATTTCTAAAATGATGCCATTAAACTCAGAAATTAGCTAAGACACTTTTAAACCTGTTTACCTACAATGTTTCATTGTATTTTTTTTTAATGTGGACCTCTCTGTTTCTGAACCCAGAGTGAAAGAATTAGAAAATGAAAATGTTCCTTCTCTAAGAGTTCACTTACCTCTGTTTACCTTTATGATCTACAGAACCAGCTGAGAGTCTGTCCAGGGGAGAACCAAAACCAGAGAAGCTTCTTTTCCTCTTTGTTTCAATCACGTCATTCTCCAGAGACACAAGTTCATCAAGAAGTAAGAGTTTTGCTGCCAGATCAGTGACTGATTTCTCCTCCTTGACTTTGGGTGGTGACTGAACATCTAAGACTCTAGAATCAAAGGTCTATAGGGCAGGAAAGGTGATTCCATTCATTAACAAGAAGAAAATACATACAATCATCTGCATTTGTTTTTTGCTATTTTTAGCTGACTTTCCTGTCATGAACCTTGATTTCTCATGAGTTATGATCCAGAGAGAAAGACTTTTGGGGACAAAAACACATAGAGATGAGGTTTATCCAAAAGAAATGAAAAGGAAACAATACACACACACACACACATACACATACACACAAAGAAAAAAAATGGTAAACTCCTCTAAAGGAGGCCTGCCTCTAAAATTTAGTATAACTGATTATTCTTTCAGATTCTTTCCCAGTAACAACTGCATCCTTCCTTATTACTCCAAAAGCACTTTATCTATACTTCTTTCATCACTGCCATTATTACATTTTCCCTTGTATTAGATTAGGTACAATATATTTGTATTGCCTATTAGATTGTGAGTAACTTGAGGGCAAAGACTAGGTCTAATTAGTCTTTTATCTGCTCTATTCAATGCCTATCCCAGTATTTTGCTCATAGTTAGGACTCAGTAAATTTCTGATTAATATTTATTGAATGAATTCTGAAAAAATCTAAACCTCATGTTATTTTCTTTTCACCACTCATTCATTCCTTACTGATTCAAGCCACTAAACATCCACTGTGCAGGTCCTGCGTTAGACCCAAGAGATACAAAAATGAGTAAAATCCAGTCTGTGCCCTGAAGGAGCTTACCATCTCCACCCATGTGATTTACTAACAAATATTAATGAGTGTCTATGATGAGTCAGAGCTATCCCAAGGACTTTTTTGTCCCATGTCAGATTTCTTGTTTATTTGTTTATTTACACATATTGCCATCTGGCATGTCATCCAAACCATAAAAATATAAGCTTCCAGTTTGTGAAGTCTGTCTTCCTTTCTCAGGCGCAATCACAGCATTTCAGAAAATGCCCCTGCTAGCAATCTGGTATCATTTTGTTGTGCAGGGGATGCTACTTCTTTCCCAAGAGCCTGAGACTATTCCCCTGTGGGAAGAAGGGTTAATAACTACAGGGGTCTCTTCCCTTTCCTCCTTTAGTCATATTCTTGCTAGACTCTTGGTCTGGGAACGACTCTTTTCCTTCACTTCCTGTCTTTATTTTTGAGTTACTTCTCTTATTCTCTTTCTATTCCCTTCATTTTTTTCCCAATAAAATGAAACAGTAGTACTTTCCAAGCCTTTTCATCATTGACTCACACAATTCTCTTTTGCAATACTTACAGTCCACCTCAAAGCTCTTGAGACCTAAAGTCATTGAGCTCCTTCTTTCCTAAACCAGTGAAATCTGTTCTAAGTCTAGCCAGTTCTTTCTGGAAAACCTCTCTTGCCCTGCTCTTTCTGATTCCTATGAGGACAGATTTATATCAGGTCCTCTTCACTGCTTAGTGCACACTTTCAATCACCATATAATTTATTTATCTCCTCTCTCTCTCTCTTTTTTCTATTCTGTCCTGAATACTGCCATGAAGTTAATTATCCCCAAACACTACTTTCATCATATAAAAACATTAAAAATCTCTATAGCTCTTTGTAACTCATAGTTCAAAGTCCACATCTTTTAAAAAACCTCAACTTCTGTTACTTCCTTACATAAGCCTGGCGGCATAGAAACTAAAGAGGGGAAGGATGTTATAATCATGAGAAAGAAACTCTTAAGATCAGGAGGCAAACCTTCAAAGGGCACGTTTAGGAGAGCTTTTATTATCTCTCAGAGCTTCTTCCAAAAACTATGTGTTCATTCTTCCAACTGACATATATACAAATTAGATTTTTGTTTCTTTTTAAAGATATTCTTAATCATCAGGAAAAATTCACAAAACTTGTATAAAACTTGTCCTTCAGTAAAACACATTTCAGATTCTCACTTTATGTTATTTAAGAAGCACAAAGAATGTATGTTTCTATTAAGATCAAATGAGCCAAATTAACTTTTCTCTGTGTGGTGATGTCCTCACATTTCTTTTCCTTTGTAGTTTAGTCTTGGCAGCAAGAAAACATCTGTAGAGTGATAAAATTTTGGCCCAACTACTCAAATCTTGACATGTAAATGACTTCAAATTTCACATAAAAGCACTTCATCTTCATGTAATTGATTCAATTATAAATATGGCTGAAATTATAATGAATTTTCTCCTATAGTTTTTGGTTTATGGAATACAAATCTTTGTTGTTACTTACAGCTTTTTTTTTTAACATTTAGATACCTGTTTTTCTCTGAATCCATGGTGAAGACAAGGCATAGAAAGAAATGCCCATTTACTTGATTTTTGTGTTATCAAACCTTCTCCCTACTTGTCAGCAACACCTGCTTCTGACATTAGTAAAAATGGCTTATGTTCATAAAAGAAGTATGGTCCCTTAAGCTAGTTTCCATTACCTCTTCTGTGACATCCACTGAGAGCACTTTTCCTGAGCTCCAGACCATCAACGTCACAGCCAGGATAAAATGTGCACTTGCCAATCTCCAGTTCAGCATCTAAGGGTCATACACATCAGGGTTAACATTGATTAGTCTGGCAAGATAGAAAACAAAAATGTCTATAAAGTTTGTTATAGGCAGGTAATAAACCAAGTTATTCAGCTTCTATGTGTTGGAGTGCACTTCTGCAAAACTTATATAATACTTAATAGAAGATGTCAATCTCCCAGAATGAATTCTATCAAGGCTTCATTTCCATGGAAACCTAGACTGGGGTTGTACAATAATAATCATAATTTAACTTTAACCCAAGTCTGAAAAATCTAGTTTGTGTAACTTTATTCTTTGACTCTCTAATCCACAGAGTACAACCTCATGTACCTAAGGGGAAATGTGTTAAATTGACTAGGTATGAGAGACTAAGGCCTGACGGGATTTGTGGTGAGCAAGAGAGGATGTGCTGTGTCTAAAAGCACTTCAATTCAAAATTTCAGAAACACCACAGTTCCAATAGGAGACTATCTTTATGTCCTGTGATATGTAAGGATTTCTTGAGCAAGATTCAAAAGGTAAATCTCATGGAAAAAATTAACGAATTACACTATATCAAAACTGAAAAATTCTACATGATAAATACAATAAACAAATTACAATAAAAATCAAATTAAAAATGGAATATATTTTCAACAGATATAAAAAAAAAAAGAAAGATTAACATTTGGAACATTTAAATAACTCTGATAAATAAAAATTTAAAAACAGACTCACAATTAAGTAAAGTTTAAGTTAAGTAAAGTGGGCCAAAGTTTATAAGGAGACATGTATCTGAAAGTTCATAGCTTCATTTTATATAGTAGTAAAAAAACGAATCATTTCAAGTACCCTACTCAAGAAGAAATGGATTGATCAAACGAGGTAAATTCATACTATGGACTTTATACAAATAAATTAAATATAGGCGTTATCTACTCTTCAAAACAAATGACCGAATATTATGTGTAATTATATGCAAGGATTTAAAAAAGCAGATTTGAGGGGAGATTAGAAGTTCTAGGGGCCTCCCTGGTGGCGCAAGTGGTTGAGAGTCCGCCTGCCGATGCAGGGGATACGGGTTCGTGCCCTGGTCTGGGAGGATCCCATATGCCGCGGAGCGGCTGGGCCCGTGGGCCATGGCCGCTGAGCCTGCGCGTCCGGAGCCTGCGCGTCCGGAGCCTGTGCTCCGCAACGGGGGAGGCCACAACAGTGAGAGGCCCGCATACCGCAAAAAAAAAAAAAAAAAAAAAAAAAAAAAAAAAAAAAAAAAAGAAGTTCTAGAACAATACATATGTCATGCTACCATTTACCTAAATTGGAAATATGTAAAGCAATTTCATATATTTTGATATCTATACATATAATTAAAATATAAACAAATGGAACTTGATTCATGACTATGATTACTTCTGGGGAGGGTGGGGAGTATATGAGATTATGGAGAAAACACAAGGGACTCAGTTTTTTTTTTTTTTTTTTTTTTTTGTTTGCTGTACGCGGGCCTCTCACTGCTGTGGCCTCTCCCGTTGCAGAGCACAGGCTCCGGACACACAGGCTCCGCGGCCATGGCTCGCGGGCCCAGCCGCTCCGCGGCATGTGGGATCTTCCGGGATCGGGGCACAAACCCGTGTCCCCTGCATCGGCAGGCGGACTCTCAACCACTGCGCCACCAGGGAAGCCCGGGACTCAGTTTTTATCTCTCTATTTATACATAGTAAAGCAAACATGTTAAAATATTACATTTGTTAATTCTGTGTAGTAAGCACAAAGGTGTATCATTTATGAATTTTTACATTTAAATAACCCTATAAATCTAATTAAAGCTTATCTACAACTGAGATCAGGCCTGCTGGATGCCAGTCTTGCCACTGGTTAAAGCAGAAGGCCTTGCTCTGTTGGGGGAAGCTCACGGGCTACCAACAGAACGGGCTTGACTTCACCACTTAGCACATGATATTGGGAAGTCCCCCAGGCCATCCTTCATGAATGAGAAGTTTCAGTAAACTTCTGTTGCCTTAAAAAAAATCATTTGGAAACCTACAGGGAGCAAAAAGAAAGGGATCCTAAGATCAATCTGAAGAACTGGATTTGACTCATATTTGCTTTAGTAATAGTGAGACCTTGAGTGTGTGTCATTTAACCTACTTGAGCTTTATTTGTGAAATGAGGAGTAACTCTGATCTCAGAAGAACTTTTTGAGAGGATTGGATTAATTCATGTATAACCTCTTTATCCCATATAGCATTTATAATTTGTAAATGAAAGAACATTTATGAGATATTACTAAATATTTCTTTAATAACTACATTCTCCTTGGTGTGATCCATGATTTTCTTTATGACACTTCCTTAAAATATTGTTACTCTGAAACCTCAGTGTGGATTTTAGTAAAAAATGTATCTGCTAGAATACAGACAAATAAGACCTAGACATAGTAGCATCTGTATTAAATGTGTATTAATACTCAAAATGGAGATAAAATATTTTAGCATTATCTATAACATTTATTTATCAAATATAATCTTAATTTTCATGTAATGCAGTCTAAACTAGTTCTTCATTATGTCATCAATTGCTCTACTTTGCAATCTAGTCATACAATGCTGTTCACTAGCTGCTTCTGTGTATTCCACAATTTCTGGAAGGGAGCAGTAAATTCTGTGTTCTCTTTCTGACAAACATATTTAATATTTGAGTTTTTGATAAGTATCTAAAAACAGCTAATCATGATTATTTCTCTAAATTGAGACAGGAGAAAAATAACAAGCATGAATGTAAAAGATATCTGGTAAAAATACCAACCAAAAACTGAATTAGTTATTTCTTTAGAAAATCAGCCATTGAATCATTCTTCCTTCTGATTTTGCACTGTCTCTGACTTTCCTCAGTAAAAGGGAAGATATATCAAAAACAAATGTATTTTTACAATGAGCTCATATTTCTGTCATATCTTTTTTTTTAAATACCTCTTTCATTCAATCAAAGATAAACTACAGTTGTGATGTTTTTCTTCCACTTTTTTTAATGATGCTAAAAACAGGTTACAAAGTGTGAAATTGCTCAATTTTATGAGTTCTCCCATGTGGATTTCTTTCAACTATTTTTATGCACATTTTACTAACCAGGTTTCTCTTCATCTCTGCAATCCTATAAAAGGCACAGGATGATGAGTGTTTGTAATATTGATGATTATGTCTGAGGCATATATTTTTGTGTTTGGGTGTATATAGGAAAAATGTCATAATGTATCATCTTACAGATAACCACATCCTGATTATTTGGATAGGGAGATATAAAAATAAATGCTGAGTTTAAATACACACATTTAATGGTTTAAAGCCATGCTTGCAGCCAGTTAACCAAAAGGCCAAGTTCCTAAATATGGCATTTGGTACACTAATGAAAACAAACACCCTGGCACCTGCCACACAAAAGACATTTGATTAACTAGTTGAAACTTGATTGCTACAAAATTAGAAACAGAGGAAATTATAGGGACGGAAGGAAAAGACCAGGTTCAGCTCCATTTTCCATTTTGTTGATAGTGGATAAATATAGCCCATGACTAAAAATCTACTCAGCCCCATGTACACTCCAGATCACAGAAAGAACACTCAAAGGATGTTCATTGTGTGAATACATGACAGTGGAGGTGTTTGCAATTTTTTTTAGTACAGCTATACTTTTCATTGAGTAATTTTTGAATAACATTCCTCTAATGTGAGGAGCTTCAAAAGAGACAGTGGACATGGGATCTGCCTTATAAGAAGATTAAGCTCTGAAAGTCCAGCAGTAAAGTAACTGGTTTAATTATATTTAAACTAGGATTAAATGAGAAGTCTGTTAAAATGAAGAAAGACATTTGCTTTATTGAGAATCAGTGCTGCAATGAGTCATTGTTACTGTGAAAAATGATCTCTCAAGTGGGCTTGGTGGGAAAAAGAAAAGATTGGTTGCCACTGATCCAAACTATCTGCCTTTGAAGGCTGGTGTTGAAGAAAAACAAATCACTCAGGTGACGAAGGAAATTTCTCTTCAACAACGTCTGACTTAGGGATAGTAGATCTAACCATTAGAAACTCACAAAAGGACTGAGTTTTGGGGTTGATTCTTGATAACTTCTGGGATAATTTCTTAATTAGAGCTATTCCAAATAGACTCTATCCACCCTATTTTCAACAGAAATTTAAAATAAAGCCTTAATTAAAGATAAAGGACTTAAAAAGTAATTATTATTATTTTTAATCCTGTTTTTCTGCTTTGGCATTGCAGACATTTAAGTGAGATTTAACAGGACATGTTATGAAGGGTCTCTAGTTCTGCCAGTGGGAAATGACCATGTGTACTTGCACACAACACTCCCCAAATCTTCTTTCTCTGAAAACGGGGGTGGTCTTCTAGGCAAGTGGTGGATCAGCTTGGTCCCACAGTAAATCTGTAAAATGGAGTAAGTTCTTCTTCAATGTACTCTTTACCCTGCCCCATAAAGCCATGGTCACCCAGATCTTTTTGATAATAGAGGAAAGCTTCCAGGATAGTAAATAGCAGAATAACTATCATTTTTTATTTTAAAGACGGGCGTAAAAGGGACAGTGGTTACCACAAAGTCTGTGTGGCTCGCTGTGATAGAAAGAGACCTGATCTAGGGTTTCTGAGACTCAGGCTCTGCTTTGGCTCGGCTGCTATTTCACTGTATGATTTTGGGCAAACCCTTTCCTCTCTAGACTGAGTAAATTGAGGTTAGTCTCCCTGATCTCTAAAGTTGCTTCTAGCTTTTGTAAAGTCTGTTTCTGAATCCGGCTCTTTTCTGGTGGAAGCACAGACTCTGTATGTAGGTAATGATAATAGTTGGTGTAGGTTTGGCTGGGAAAACCTTTCTGCTGTCCCTCAAATCAGCTGAGTCTATGCATAAGATTTTGCATCTAGGTTTTCACATAAATATGTTCCTCTTGAATTTTAAGTATTTCTAGCTGAAAAGACAGGGCCTTCAAATCTTTGATTTTAAGATTTCATTTATGGTAAGCAATCCCATTTTATAAATGTTTTTTTTTTTTTTTTTCAGTATGCAGGCCTCTCACTGTTGTGGCCTCTCCCGTTGCTGAGCACAGGCTCTGGACGCGCAGGCTCAGCGGCCATGGCTCACGGGCCCAGCCGCTCCACGGCATGTGGGATCCTCCCGGACCGGGGCACGAACCCGTGTTCCCTGCATTGGCAGGCGGACTCTCAACCACTGTGCCACCAGGGAAGCCCCTATAAATGTATTTTAAGAAAGAAAAAATGCTACCGATTAAATTATACCATGTTATCAAGTGTAAGACATTCCAATTTCAAAGATGTTAATGTGCACAGAATGGATGAAATATGCTATATATATTTACTTTCAAATGTTTACTTGGATTCTTTTTTCATCATGCTTAAGATAGTATACTCAATTCCCCCATACTTTCAAACAAACATTGTTAGAGCTAAGGGAGGATCCAGATACCCTAACATGTAGCAGTTATATCTGCTCTTTTGGGGTCAGAGAAAGAAAGCATTGTACAATATTTAACACATTATCAGTTATAAATTTTAAAAATCACATAATGTTAAAAAAATTAAAGATTTGATTGATTCCTTATTCCTTTGTATTTGTAGTTAACAGTCTATCAAAGGAAAATAATCATTTGAATATTTTCAGAGTACTCACAAGTCTTAGTATTAGTGGATACAAAATCACTATTATCAAAAGCTCCTATTTTGGTTACAAAATAGGAATTTTTGAAAGTAGAAATTTTCAGATATCTGAAACACCACCAGTTTCACATATACACATATTTTTTCACATATGTACATATCTTTTTCACATAATGTTTTTCTAAAAATCTTTAGATAAACTAATGAGTATTTTAAAAATAAAAATTTTCAGTCAATAAATAGACATTCATCATCAGAAAAATATTTCTATGATGGTGAGGAAAAACTCAGAATTAGACTTGAAGGATAAGGATAAGTGTCCTTGCTGTGCTTGGTAACCTTGAGTAAGATGCTTAAACTGTCAAAATTGTCTAATAAAACTCATTTTATAAACTCACATTTTAATTAATTAATTTTGTTTAATTTAAAATTATTTAATTAATTTAAAAATAACACAAATCATTATGGATTTGCCTTGTTTGCCAAATAAGAGCAATAAAAACATTTATTTTCATATTTAATATTATTTATTAAAACATACAAAGATATACACTTATCTGTGAAAAAACACTGCATCACTTTTATTCTTATTTTATCATAGGTGAACTTTTCAATGGAGACTCTAAATTTTGCATGAAAACATTTTGAAAACTATAAGATAATATGGAAAGATTAACTACATGATATAAAAATGATTATTTCTGAGCTGAAGGCAAGTGTTTGACGACAAGTCCTTCCAAGGAAAGTAAAGCTTATGCTCAACAACCACCTAGGGAATCTGGGGCCATTCATAGAGACAATCAGCAAAGCTTATGTTAAACAATCAAGAGGATACATAACAGTTTGACATGATACAGATAATCTTGATATTTCAATGAGTGACATTTGAACAGGGTGTTAAGTTTGTGTCTAGTTTTCATTGATGAGAGAAGCAACGAGATGCTTGAGACACTTTCCTGCTAGAATGCAGAGACTTGGACGCTGGAGTCTCTTCTTTATTGGTGCTGCAATTCCACTGCCTATGATGTAATCGGCTCCACAAACAAGAGAGCTCAGTGTGGTTTTGGCACTTAGAACTTCAGAAGTGGGGATTAGTTTTGGATCCTCATAAAGTCAAATATTAGATTTAAAATCATTGAGGATTTTCACCCAAGAGCAACTGAATTACAACTGGTAGTTTCTGTCACTAGCATACATATCATCTATATCATTCTCACAGAAATACATCTGAGAAATACTCATGGTGTTTAGCCGTTTGTTTAAAATTCTCTTTATGAAATTTGCTATTTTCAGTAGATTGTGTGATGGGTATTTGCTTTATATTTTGAGTATGATTTTGAAAGGAAGGTGCAAATTAAGACTGAGAAATTTAACATTTCCTTTTTTTTTTAAGAAATGAAAATGTCAGGAATGTATTCTTTCTCATTTCTCATTGCTCTTCCATTGGCAGTAGTCAATTTTCCGAAGCCACATAGCCAGTTAGAAGAAGAGCCAGAACAATAATGTAATGCTTTCAGACTCTCAATTTCATGTTTCTTCAATTATAACTTATTTGTAGAAGTATAAACATTTTCCCATCTCCAAAACAAATTGCTTATAAAATCAAATGTTTATGGATGAGGTGTTCTTAATGTGGCAAACACCTGCATTTTAAAAAGACTTTCCTTGGGGGGCTTCCCTGATGGTGCAGTGGTTAAGAATCCACCTGCCAATGCAGGGGACATGGGTTCGAGCCCTGGTCCGGGAAGATCCCACATGCCGCAGAGCAACTAAGCCCTCGAGCCACAAATACTGAGCCCGAGTGCCACAACTACTGAAGCCCGTGCACCTAGAGCCTGTGCTCCAAATGAGAGAAGCCACCACGATGAAAAGCCCACACACCCCAACGAAGAGTAGCCCCCGCTCGCCGCAACTATAGAAAGACTGCGTACAGCAACGAAGACCCAACATAACCAAAAAAAAAAAAAAAAAAATTATTTGAAATGAATTTCCCTGAACGCTAAAATTCAGGAAGAATGATTATTTACGGTATACATGTGTTAACTGATTTTATTATGTCTGGCACTATTTTTGTTCCTTTTCAGACACTACTGCCTTCCAAAATCAAAATTTTGTTGTTAAATATCTCAATTTTCTTTTCTATATGGAATTTTCATACTACTAGTATCTTTCTCGCACAAAGTTAAGAAGGCAGAAACCTACAATAACACTAGTAAGATCCCACTATCATAAAGCCCAGGTATGTATGTTTAACAAACTATTTAAATGTTACTGTAAACTCCTTGAGGCTAGGAACTATGACATGTTCACTATTGTATCTCAGCACCCAACATAACGCCTGGCAGAGAGTCAACATTATGTGTTGAATGAATGAATGAATGAAGCAGCCCTATGTGGTAGGTAAACAGAAATGCGGGACAGATACTAACTTCCCAGTTTTATTGATATGGAAACTAAGGCTTAGAGATGGGAAGAGATTTGCCCAAGTTTTACATCTACAGTAATATATGATGAAGTTCATGCCAAAATCCCGGTATGTTCATTAATGTTTCACATCACAGATTCTCATTCTAATGAAAGAGACCTGCATCATTATTCCCTAATCATTATACCAGTAAAGTTTAAGATTTCTCCTTATCAAACACCAATTTGTGCTCAGATCCCTGAATTATTATAAGTTTCTTCATATAAAACTATGTTATCTAGAAAGACAAGAGAACTTTGTGTATGATTGTGTGCAATTCTGGTAAGGGAATTTGTTCTTTAATTCTAATAATGAATAATGGGAAAAATAAGAATCTTCAAAACTAGAGATAGGGAAAGGCTGGTAGAGTTGCACATAAACATTCTGTTTAGCCATTTGATACTTAGGTCATTTTTATGTGGTATAAAAAGGCTTTCAAAGGGTAAAGTTGGATAACTGCAGTTAAACATGGCATATATTAGCATCAGGGTAATGTGGAATACTACCACCTCCTTCACCCTTTACCCCACTTTGTACTTATATATACTATTTAATAAAATAGAATTATAGCAGGGTGATAGAAAATAAAATATAATAAAGAAAGTAATATTGATTGGGGGAAGGAAATTTTACTAAAGAGAGTTATAAATGGCAATCACTCTTAACATTTAATGTTACAGTATGTTATGCATTATCATTAATTTCAGCCGCAATATTTTATGAAAATATTAGCATACAACTATAAAGAATATTATAATGAGAAGAAAACAAAAGGAAGAAATCTATTATACTTATAACATAATTATTCTTCAAACTCTAATTATATTAACAAAACTAAATTTTAATTGAATTTTAATATGATTTTATATGATTTATATTTTGTTTTATAGTTCATAAGATATCTCTATTAAATATTTTTTTAAAAAATCACTAATTATGTTGTTACAGTCGTGATTTTCCCATAGTTTTTGTAATATTGACAGTGTAGCATAGTCAGGCTGTGTCGTGGAAACAGAGCCAGCCTGAGTGTTATGGGAATTAAGGAGCTTGTTACAGGAACTAGACCTTACAGAAGCATGGGAGTAGTCAGGGAGGGATGGACTGCCAAGGAGGTAGAGGAGGAGATGTCACTTCCTAAACCTCTTAGTGCCCCAGCATGGATGGACAAGTCAGAGTTTGCAAGGAAATGCAACCACCAAAGTGGGACCACAGGGAAGCCACGGAGAGGTCCATGGAAAGCCACAGCTATTACTTGGTAGGTCAGCAGCCATGTTCTCAGTGGTGGACCAGGTGATATTTTAAAGGTGCATTTTTCACATGTTTAGAGTCTTATGTGTCATAGGAACATAGGGTTTTAGAAGGGAAGGAGGCTCTCATTAGAAACTGTGGAATTTGCCATCCTCAATAGATGGAGAGAGCCAGACTCAGAGGTAATTAACTTGTCCGAGGGAGAGGAAATAAAGGGGAGATGTAAAATGGATTAAGAGGAGAAGGCATGGCAGAGTGGTTGTTTCTGGAGAGAGCAGGTGCTTTGTTCTGAGACCAGAGCTGATGAGACATCGACAAGGGTGAAGAGGCAAGGCTGAGCAACAGCCAGTTCAAGCCAGCCAAGGCACCAGCAATCACTGGCTAGTGATGCTAACCACTGCTCCAGAGAGGTACCCTGAAAATTATTTGCAGAAAGGAGAAGGAGGACTCAGCTAAAAATATCTCTAGTCAGAGAGATCTTTAGGCACATGGGAGTTGGCCTGTGTAGAGAGGTGCCTAGGCCTAGGAGGGAACTTGTGACTCATCATTTGTACCTACACAGACTCTAGTTTTACTGAGGAGAGAAAAATGCCCCTAGGAAGCTGAGTAAAAGCTGTTGAAGACAGGACTGGGATTAGAAAGCTGGTTTCCTGACTCCAAATCATGTGTTCCTCTGATAACACCATTGAACCTAAGCAAACATTGTCTGATGTGTAGAGATCACAGTGGATGAAATATTGGCAAGGAGATTAAATTAGATGATGTCTAAGGATTAGCCCCAAGATTCTGTGATGCTGAGTCCTCATTCTCTAATATAGGGAAAAGTGACTGATATGGGACCTTCCCCAGGTCATTCTCACATTCAGTATCACTGGCGCTTTTAGTTCTTTTGTCTCTTTCAATATTAACAAATTGTTGTCGAGCCCTACTCTGTGCTTAAGCTTGCATGAAGTTGCACATCTACATAGTGACACAGTTGGGGTAATATTTTGAGACTGCTTACTTTGAGTTCTGTTCATTTGAGACAAGCTCAACCAATCTAATTTTATTAATTAATGTTCAAATCATTGAAATTATTTGAATAAGACGTTAAAATTATAGCCCTGAGGTCCCCATACCTAGTCTACTAAACATATCTGCTTCTTTACTGCCCATGATTCACTGTATCGGAATCAGTTTAAAATTCTGAGAAATAAAGGGTGAAAGCAAATAACCTTAAATACCTTAAACAACTTATTGAATGAAGCCACAGTACAATTAACTTATAAAGAGGAGATGAATGTATATCTGCAGGAAGCTCTTCTTAGAAAAGTTCTATTAAGAGTGATGAAGAGTAGTACCAAAGTAAAGAGAAGACACAAAATGTGCTGATGTTTGTGGGAGAACATTAAATACAGTGCTACCAATTCTATAGCTTAATGAACAATAAAATCATCATAAATCATTGTTTAAATTATCTAATTTCTAGAAAGATAACTCAGAAATAAATAATAATCTAATTCCTAAACCTATAATATTTATAATTGTAATTCAAAGGAGCTATATTTTGCTTTGATAGAACTTAATTTATTGAGTGTACACTATTTCCACAGATCAAAACCTGAAACAAAATTTTAAATTTCTTCTTAAACAGAACTCAAATGTATGCTTCAGATTAACTCAATTCAATAACTTAATAGCAAGAGCACTTCAAATACTGAAGAATAGACATTGATCTAAGTCTACTCTAAGCTATGTTATTAATATTATACTTGCCTATTTGAGTTTTGTAAGCATAAAATCAGATAATATGGGTTTGAAGAATATAGAATACAGAATTTTATTTGTTTAGGGATGTTTCCTAAGTTCCAATTATAATAGAAATACAGATAAGAGAAAATCTTTCTTTTCTAGCTAGGTTTTTAAAATTAGGCCACTTTGTACATTTAGAAAATTCCTAACACTAGATATATTTGATGAAAGCAAAATTAATACATCTAACACACTTATAAGATTATCTTGAGTTCCCTTTCTCTTTGTTTTAAAATAGAATATAAAAGCAAAAATAATGTAATAAATATAAAATGCCTGAGCAAACAATTATCTCCACCCTAAGTTTGTATTACAAAAATATCTTAGATTTTTTACTCATTTTTAGAGAGGAAAATATTTCCAAAAACATTTCTGACTTTAGCTAAATCAAGATATAATCAAAACATTTAAAAAGTATGTGAAAATTTTTTTAAAAGTTAAAAGGAAAAAGCCTAACTCTTTATCAGCTTTTATATTTAACTTACCTTGTGAAAAATCAGGAGATTCTCACTTTAGAGTCCTGTCTGTGCAGTTTCTCCCAAACTCAGCTCTGATGGTGAGTTTTTGCTCTGAGTTTTTATAGTCTCAGTTATACACCCCTTACTCCAATCCCTGCCTTTGTTTTCTCTTACATCATTTCTACAGATTTTCCACTGAACATTTTCCCAAGCTTCTCCTCAATCTCTCTCTCTCTCTCTCATCCTTTTTTCTCTGTCTTTCCCAGTCTCTATCTCTCTTTCTCTGTTTCCCTCTCCTGTTCTTCCTCTCCATATTTATTCTATCTACTGCTTTGACCATGGAATTTAAGTAACAACAGGCGCATGGGCTCTGGAAAATTTAAGTATACATTTAGTATTGTGTTCAGGCTTAGACCCATCACTTCTTCCTGAGGTTTTAGTCCAGCTCTGATAATTACAAATCACATTTGGGAAATAAGATGCACTAAGATTTATTAAAAAGAAAGTCACTAGGATATTTCAATGTAAGGTTTAGGGAAACAAAATCAGAAATGCAAACTGATTTATTGATGTATATTTTGGACCCTTAAATTAAATGATCATGTATGGAAATGGTGAGTAGTTTCAGCCTCAGTCAGGTGTGCAGCCCTGTCAGTGAAACTGACAGCTACTTTGTAATTAACATTGCTATACTGGGAAGGCTGTCACTAACAAACCTATAAATACTGAACTGGACATGTGGGCTATAAATGCAGTCGTTGTAATCATTTTTATCTTGTTCTTGTTCTCCAGTATTTTAATTTCCTTTTAACCAAAACATACCTGCTTGTGTCTGAAATTTTCCTTCATTCCCATTTCCTACTAATCAGATTTGTAA
Organism: Mesoplodon densirostris; assembly: GCF_025265405.1. Taxonomy (NCBI): domain Eukaryota; kingdom Metazoa; phylum Chordata; class Mammalia; order Artiodactyla; family Ziphiidae; genus Mesoplodon; species Mesoplodon densirostris. The sequence goes on along the minus strand of NC_082665.1, from coordinate 112,831,772 downwards.
CTTTACATACACAAATTCTAAAAAATAAGTTGTTATAAGTTATTAAGTCCTAAAGGTAATATGTTGCCAGATGATTATTAGCTCATTTAATTCACCAGTAGATCCCCATTTAACAGATAAATAGATTGAGTCTCGTGAGTTAATGAGATCACACAGCTGGGAAGTAGCAGCAGAGCCAGATTTCTAACACAGATCGTAATTCCATATCCAGTTTTCTTCCCACGACTTCATTCTGTCTCACTATTTAAAAAGCTGGAAAAGAGAATCCAAATCAGATTATGTTTTTTCACAAATAGAAATAAATTTGTTCTTTTTTGTTTTGCTTTAAAAGGCATTTAAAATACTACTCACTTGTATAGGAACTAGTACATGGTTAATTTAGATCTAGATGGAAAACTGACCAGAGCACACTGAATTGGTGGGACAGTAAAATGCTTCATTTTTGTGAAGGGCTTCCAGGGATAACATATGTCTCAACAAGTTTGAAATTTGAGTAGTTGGCAGTGATAGTTCACAAGTCAAGATAAAAATACAGCCTAATCATGTCCTTGTTTAGACATTACTGCCATAAAACAATTATGTTAACTTGAATCCACATGCTGGAAAGCTCTCAATATAGATTTAACGGATTCATCATAATGCTACTAGAAGCCAATATTCTTGACGTACCTTCTACCCTTATTTGAAATGCCTCCGTTAGCATGCTGACAAGTGATATCTGTGGCTGATTTATTCCAGATCTGTCCCTGCTTAAACAGTCCAAAGATTCCACCCTATTTGTGGATTTCGTTGACCTAATTCAAAAGTTCGACTTAACTGTTCTTTAGCAACAGTTTATTCCAGGAACATAACCATGGTACATTTAAGCCATTTATATGGGCTTCTGCACATTATAAAGCCCTAGGTAAATGACTTATGCATTTATACATGATAAAGAAATTCTGTTACTTAAAAGAGATACTACAATAGAAGCATATGAAGAAATAGAAAGAGAATAAACACCCAATAATAGATGAAGAGATTAAGATGAAAAAGATTTAAAAAATTACTGAAAACTTATATCATTATTTAATTCTCATAATAACTTTGCTAATGAGCTATTATTATTCATATATAACAGATGAGAAAACTAAAGCTCAAATATTTGAAAGGGATAGCCCAAGTGCTCACAGCTTAAAATTGATGATGAGAACAGGAGCTGAATCTCGCTTTCTTTATCAGTCAGGACTCTGGCACCTCTTTCTAGAGGTGGCACATTCAAATTGAGAAATTTGAGAATAATTTAATGTGGGCAGGTGTGGAGGAACCAGAAAGTATCATGCAGTATACTGAACCCCCATTAATAGCTAGGTATTCCTAAACCTGAAGGATTAAAAGTGAGATTACAGGGACCCAGAACAGAGGGATCCTAGTGGAGAAAGTTGCCTGGCAGAAGTGTAACATTTCATCAAGGGACACAGGTAGTCAAGAGTGATCTACAGGGGAGGGAACCTAGGAAACAAACACTGAGATTTCACTTTGCTTCCTGGATACAATCTCCTGTTGTGTCTACCTCTGGTCAAACCCTGAGAGATAAAGGACCCAGCACATTGTTTAACCTCAAAATTCGCTAAGAGACATACAAATGTGTTCCTTTGTAAAGATCAACATGACTGCAAATGCCACCATTACCCACATTATTATGCCATACTTCCTAATGCTTTTTCTCAAGTCAGGTTTATTGAGAGATAATTTACATACACAAAATTCACCCTTTTAAAGTGCACAGTCTGATGAGTTTTGACCAATGTAGACAGTATGTAGTCTCCACTACAATCAAGATAAAGATCATGTCTATAATCCCCCCTCCCAAATTTCCCTCCTGCCCTTTACAGGCAAGCTTCTACCCCACCCCCAGGTCCTGGTAACCACCAATCTGAATTCTGTACCTATAATTTTGCCTTTTCCAGAAGGCTGTGAGAAATTATACAGTATATAGTCTTTGGTGTCTTGCTTCTCTCACTTAGAATAATGCTTCTGACTGAGATTTATCCATATTGTTAAATGTATCAGCACTTGGTTTCTTTTTAATAATGAGAATGTTCTATTGGATGGATGTGCCACAATTTGCTTATTCATTTACCAGTTGGTGAAAATTTGAGTTGCTTCCAGCTTTTGGTGATTATGAATAAAGCTGCCATAAACAATAATATAGCGGTCTTTGAGTGGATATATGTTTTCATTTCACCTGGGCAAATACATAGAAATGGGATTCCTAGATCATGTGGCAAGTGTATGTTTAACTTGATAGGGTATAGCAAACTGATTTCCATAGTGGCTCTACCGGTTTGCATTTCCACCAGAAATGAATGAGAGTTCCAATCACTCAGCATCCTTGCTAGCATTGGACAGTCATTGCCATTTTCAAAACTTTAGCCATTCTAATAAATGTATACTGGTATCTTTAATTTGTATTTTCATAAAAACTAATGATGTTGAGAATCTTTTCACATACTTACTTCCCCTTCATATATCTTCTTTGGTGTAGTGTCTATTTAAAACTTTTGCTTAATATTCAGTTGTGAGAGTTCGCTATATATTCTAGATACAAGAATTTTTTTGATTTGTGTTTTTTCGAATTTTTCCCCATTCTGTAGCGTGTCATTTCATTCTCATAGCAGTTTCATTTCACAGAGCAGGCATTTATCATTTTGATGAAGTACAATTAGCCATCTTTTAAAAATGGAGTATGCTTTATATACCCTAAGAAATCATTCCCTCACTCAGGTTTGTAGTGATTTTTTTCTTGTGTTTCTTTCTAGAAGTTTTCAAAATTCTTTTTGCTATTCTAGGTCCTTTACATTTCCGTATAGATTTTAAGATTAGCTTATCAATGTACAAAAAAGAACTAGCTGGGATTTTATTTGGATTTCATTGAATCTATAGATCAATCGGAGGAAAAATGACATCTTAAAAGTATTCTGATGTGTGAACATAGTATACTTCTCTTTCATTTAGATCTTTGATTTCTCTTTAAATTTCAAATTGGTACAAATCTTGTATGTATTTTGTTAAACGTATCACTAATTATTTGATGTTTTTTGATGCTATTATAAATGTAGTTTCTAAAATTTCAATTTCCAAGTGGACATTCCTAGTTTAGAAAAATACAATTGATTATTGTATATTGATCTTTTATTCTGTGATCTTGGTAAACTTATTTATCAGTTCTAGTAGGTTTTTATAGATTAAACAGAATTTTCTATGTATATAAAATTCTCTTGTTTGGGAAGAGAACCTGTTTTGTATCTTCTATTTCAACCTGTATGTCTCTTATATCTTTGTAATTTTTTATTGCCTCAGCCAGCTCTGCCAGTGCAATACTGAATAGAAGTGGAGGGTGAACATCCCCACCTTGTTCCTGATCTTGGGGTGAAGAAGGCTTTCATTTTTCACCATTAAATATGATAATGTAGGGTTTTTATAGCTGCCCTTTATCAGGCTGCAGAAGTTCCCTTCTGTTATTAGTTTTCTGAAAGTGAATTGTAACCTTGCTTTCCTGAGATAAACTCTATTTGATCACAACATATTATTCTTTTTCTACATTGCTGGATTTGGAGTGCTAAAACTTTTTAAGGATGTTTATTCATGAGGGAGATAGGAGATAGGCTTTTCACTTCCTTAAAATATATTTTTTTAGGTGTTGGTTTTGAGAGTTATGGTGGTCTCATAAAATGATTGGGAAGAATTATACCCTTGTCTTAGTCCCTTCAGGTTGTTATAACAAAAATACCATAGACTGGAAGGCTTAAAAAACAAGCATCTATTTCTCATGTTCTGGAAGCTGGGAAGTCCAAGAATAAGGTGTCTGACCATTTGGAGTCTACTGGGGGCCTAGTTCCTGGTTCATAGATGATGAACTTCTCAATGTGTCCTCACATGACAGAAAGTATGAGAGAGGTCTCTGGGGTGTCTTTTATAAGAGCACTAATTCCATTCATGAGGGTTCCACCATCATGACCTAATCACCTCTCAAATACCCCCACCTCCTAATACTATCCCATTGGGGGTTAGGATATCAACATATAAATTTTGTGTGGGGGGGGTGACTAATATTCAGCCCATAACAACCTTTATCTATTTCCTGTAGGAGTTTGTATGGAATTTGTGTTATTTTCTCCCGAAATGTTTGGTAGAATTTGCCAATGAAGTCATCTGTGACATTAGTTGCCTTTGTGGGAAGGTTTTTAACTAAATTTCAAACTCTTTAATAGGTGTAGGGCTAATCATTTTATCTTTTTCTCCTGAGTGTACTCTTATAGTTTACATTTTTCAAATCATATGTCCATTTCATTAAATTATGATATTAAAATGATTTATATTATTCTGTTTTTTGCTTTTGTTATTTGTACAATCTGTGATGATATCCTCTATTTTCTTCTTAATTCTGGTATTCTTTTTCTTCAGTCTTTTTTTCTTGATCAGTCATTCTAGAATTTTATTAATTTTGTTTGTCTTTTTAAAGAATCAGCATTTGTTTCATTGATTTTCTCAATTTTCATCCTTTTATTTCACTAATTTTGGCTATGTTTTGTTTCCTTCCTTTTTTTCTGATGGGGGTTAACTTTGTTCATCTTTTTCAATTTTCTTAACACAGATGCTTAGATTTTTGATTACAGATATTTCTTTTCTTCTAATATAGGCATGTAGTGCTATAAATTTTCCTCTAAGCACTGATCTAGCTAAATTTTACACATTTTGATATGCTCTGTTTTCAGGTTTTATTTGATTTGGAATTTTTTCTAATTTTCTTTAAAATTGTGACTATTGGTTATTTAGATATTTTTCATTTAATTTCCAAACATTTGGTGATTTCCATACATTTTTCTGTTATTGATTTCTAGTTTAATTGTTTTGTACTCAGGGACCACACTTTGTTTTATTTCAATTCTTTTAAATTTGTCAAGATTTATTTTATGGCTGAAAATATAGCTGTCTACTTTGGTGATGTTTCATGTGGGCTTAAAAAGAACATGTGTTCTATTATTATTGAGTGGAGTGTTCTATAATTCTCAGCTAAGTTAAGTTGGCTGATGATGTTTAAATCTATATTTTTAATGATTTTTGTCTACTTGTTCTTTCAATTACTGAGGAAGACTTGTTGAACTCTTCAAGTACATTGAGAAATTTCTCTATTTCTGTTTTCAGTTCTATCAGCTTCTGCTTTATGAATGCTTAAACTCTTTATTAGGTGCATATCTCTTTATCATTATGTAATTTATCTTTTTAACCCTAATAAAATTCTTTGTTTTGAAGTTTACCTTGTGTGATATTAATATGTTCATATAGCTTTCTTTTGATTATTTTTGGCGTGGTATATCTTTTCCCACATCATTTTCCTTTCAGTCAATCTGTACCATTACATTTAAAATGTGTTCCTATAGATGGAATAGAATTGGTTTCTGCTATTTTTTCCCCAATCTGACAATCTCTAAATTGCAACTGGTGTGTTTTGATCATTTGCATTTACTGCAATTATTGATATACTTATTTTTAAAACTACCATCTTAAAAACTGGGATTTTTTTGTCTCATCTATTTCCTCTCATTCTACTTTATTTTGGATTATAGTTTATACCTGTGTTTTATTTTTTAAGTTGTTGTTATAGATTTATAGTATGCAACATTATATTGCCACAGCCTTCCTTCAAATCATATTTTTCCACTTCACATATTGTGTAACAATCTTTCAGTAGTATACTTCCACGTTATCCCTCTCATCCTTTATGGTATTATTGTACACATTTTAATTTTCCATTTTATAAACCCAATTCTTTTTTCTATATTTGTTTTACACAGTTAATGTTTTAGTGACTTAAAAAAATTTAAACTTATATTTACCATTGCTGATGCTGCTTTGTGTGTGTGTGTGTGTGTGTGTGTGTGTGTGTATGTTTAGATTTACATTTCCAAGTAGTACTACTTTCCTTTTGCTTGAAGAACTTTCCTTAACATTTCTCATAGTATTTTTGTCCAAGAGAGTGTTTAACTTATCTTCATTTTAAAATTTTATTATAGCTCACGGTAGAATTCTGAGGTGACAGCTTTTCTTCTTTAGTATTTTGTAGTCTGACTGGAAGCCTCTTCACCTGTGATGTGCTTAGTTGTATTTTTCTTTATATTTATCCTGAGGGTTTCTGAGTTTCCTGGTTGTTTTCTTTCATTAATTTTGGGAAAAAAAATGGCCATTATCTCTTCAGATATTTTTGTTTCATTCTTTCTTTTTTCATCTGTTATTCTAATTACATGCATGTTAGATCATTTGATATTGTCCTACACCTCTTGGAAGGTCTGATTTTTTTAATATCTTTTCTCCCTATAATTCAGCTGAAATAGTTTCTATTGACCTAGCTTTAAATTCATTTACTGTTTCCTATTCTTATTCTAATCTCTAGTAGTGTATGTGTGTGTGTGCATGTGTGTGTGTGTGTGTGTGTGTATGTGTTTAATTTTAGTATATTATAGGCCTAGCAAATGAATGAGGATTTCACTTATATCTTGGGCCTCTTGGAACTCTAAACTCTCATGCCACTGACACATTTACTTTAAAAATTTGTTAAAATTTCAACGGTTCTTTTGTTCTTCACCACTCTTATGTTGGCTTCCTTTTCTTCAAATGTTCTACCAAGGGTGAAACTATTTGTGTGACCTCTCTCCCCTCAGAGGAACTGCAAGTATTTGAAATTTATTAACCCTGGTTATCTATTGACCTCAAATCCCTGATGGTCTCAAAAAAAGTTAAAAGTTTTGCATGATTTAGTGAAAGTGATGTTGTCTTGTGGCTTCCTATATACTAAAAGGAAACACAAGTCTTCTTCCTTATATTGTTATGCTTAATTTTCTGTATAACAATATTTCAATAATTCCTTTACATTTTTTGGACAATATTCTATTTATTATCATCCCAATTTTTTAGACGTGAAAACAGCCTCTCACTGCTGTGGCCTCTCCCATTGCGGAGCACAGACTCTGGACGTGCAGGCTCAGTGGCCATGGCTCACGGGCCCAGCCGCTCCACAGCATGTGGGATCTTCCTGGATTGGGGCATGAACCCGTGTCCCCTGCATCGGCAGGCGGACTCTCAACCACTGCGCCACTAGGGAAGCCCTGTCCTACCTTTTCCACTGCATTTTTCATCTGTATAACTCATCCCTTTAAAGATGAAATTCAGAGGTGTAAGATCTGCATTCACAAGCCTCCTCATATTTCCCTTGTATTTATCCTGAAGTGAACTCCAAAAGGCTACATTTCCATATTCTAATCTCCCAGGTCAGAAGACTTATTTCTACCTCTAGACTCTATAGAACACCTCATGTTACTCTGGTCTGCATTGATTTAAAAAAAATTTATTTATTTATCTGGCTGCACTGGGTCTTAGTTGCAACATGTGGGATCTTCATTGTGGTGTGAGGGATCTTTAGCTGTGGCATGAGAGATCTTTAGTTGTGGCATGTGGGATCTAGTTCCCTGACCAGGGATCGAACCTGGGCTCCCTGCATTGGGAGTGAAGAGTCTTAACCACTGGACCACCAGGGAAGTCCCTGCATTGATTTTGGATGTATCCCATGTCTAGGGCACACTGTATTTATGTAGTTGCAGTTGTGGGAGATTTTAAAACAAACTGGAGGTTTACAGATCACCTTTGAGCCAAAGTGCATTGGCTTTCACCTTTATTTTATGGGCCTAGAGCCTCGACTAGACTCGTTGGCCTTATTTCAAGAACTGTTTTTACCGCACAACATTGGCTGACCCTGATGGAATGCCCTTGCCATTTGATACCTTCACCCTTTACACCCTTCCTTTATTAAGATCACCCCTACTGGTTACATTAACTACAGGATTCTATCTGCTAAATTGTAACTGTTCAAATCACTGACTTGATCAGTTTAAGGACATGGAAATGTAGGGAACACCAGAAGCTACACTAGAAGACAAAACTGTCATTTTATCACACACACACACACTCCAGGAGAAAATAACTTTATTATTATTATATTAGTACAATGATGTACTAATATAATGATAATAACCTATCAACAAATAGCACAACAAAATTTACAAATCTGTTTATAAGTTATATTACTGCTGTAGTCATTGTTTTCTTGGTGATACAATACTCTTAGATAATAGGGCAACTACTATTAACACCATTATACAGATGAAAATTCTGAATATTAAAGAATTGTATTTACCTGTCCCATTGTATGTGCAAGGAATTCTGCTGTGTCTGTGACGTTGTGACTCTGCTCTCTAGGAACATATATTCTAATAGAGAAGGCAAAGTTGAAATGCAAATAACTCTAGGATGGACTCCATACTATCCTGTGAGGAATTCAACCCTTGATTAGCTCTTGTTTGTATCTTTGTTTTAGGGCTTCTTTTCCTAATGGATCACCTGATATTCTAGAAAGTTTTTCACCAATTATCATATCAAGTGTGTTTGTCTCTCATGTTGAGTCAGGAACTATTATTTTAAGTTAAAGTTATAGGAAATTATAGGGGTGGACACTGTATAATAAGAATAACCATTTTTGATGACCTTCTATGAGACAGGTACTGTATTACAGTTTTTTAAACGGTCATTGTAATAATCAGCATAACTCATTGAGAACTTACCATGTGACAGTGTTATTGTTAAATTTTCGCTTCTACACAGTGAAGGAGAAATTACTATTATCCTCTTTTTACCAAAGAAACCAAAACGTAGCTAAAGTGAATAAACTAGTTAGTGGTAAAGCCAAGATTTAAATCAAAATTTTCTGACCTTAAAAGCTTATGTTTTTAACAACTACACTATATTGTCTCTCCATCTAATTCTAGACACATCTTATAAGGTAGGAATTATCCAAAATTAAATCATGGGGAAACGAGGTTTGGAATATGTTCAAAGTCATGCAGGTATAAATGCGAGAGCTGGGATTTGTGTTCATGAGTGACTCCTCCAAAACCTTTTCTTTAAACCTTCTTCAACACTGTTTTCCACTGTGTTACACCAATGATGTTGTTGACAGTCCTGGGTATCCCTGACATTCCTGGAATGCATCTATATAGGCCATCAACTTCCATCATTGTGGAGAAGTCATGTCTCTGAATTATACATCCCTTAAATTCATCTCTATGAGTTCACACTGGGAAGAAGCCTCAGGCATCACAAAATAAATAAATTTTGTTCAATATACTGTGATAACTAAGATAAGTAAGCTGGAACCTCTTATGTAAGTAGGAAATGCCACTGTTGGGCTGCACCCTGCAGGTCTACAGGTCCTGTGCTTGCCCAGCTTCAAGACTGAAGTAAGAGCCTGGTGTCAGAGACAGAGATATCAATGGTTTAATGGATGGGGGAGCTTACATGTCTGAAGCAAGGCCCTGGAGCAACACCCCACCGGCGCTGTGGATGCAGGTCAGGACATGGCGGCAAGCTTTGCTCTGGGGGCAGGGAGATGTTACCAGCTCTGGGGGAAGTGATGTCAGGTGGCCTCATTGGTTACCAGGAAACTAGCAGAAGGGTATGCCCCTCACCTCCCCTTTGATAAGAACAGTCACTAGCTGGGGCCTGGGGCAAGTATGTAGGAAGGCCAGTCATGTAAGTAGGGTGTAGGTGAAGCAGGCACTGACTGGTGGAGCAGGGGATGTACAGAAAACAAGAGAAGAGCCATCTTGGGTGACCATACAACAACTAACAAGATTATTAAATTCTCTTAGGCATCTAATAAAGTAAAGCTTTACTCTAAGTAAAACACCCAGTGCAAATTAACTATAATATGGATGCCTAAAAACTTTTGATATCAACATGATGATATCCAAAGGATGAAGGTAATCATCCTACTCTACTCTATGCTTGTCAGAGTGTATCATACTTTGAGAGAGATACAGGTAAACTAGAGTGTCCCAAAATGGGGACCCATGTCAGGGTGGCATCTGGAAAACAGTTACTCTAAAAACAATTTAGAAGAATGGATATGTTTAATTTGAAGGACAAAAAAAAAATATACAAAGTCCTCATCCTTATCTTGGGTCATAAAGTACAGGAAGAGAGATTTGAATTCAATATGAGCAAAAAGACTGTCAATAACACTTTATTTAGATGTTTTGATGATAGAATTATTTCCCTCAAAGAAGATCTTCCACATCAAAAGATACTTAAGAAAAAGTGGATCTATTACAGGTGTTGCAGAAATGATTATCACTTCTAATCTCAGATTAGAGAACTAGTTATGTTCTTCTAAGCTTTTTGATTCCATTAACAAAAAATTGAAAAGTATATACAGACTTACTTTCAAATAGATAAAGAGGTGGCTTGCTTATATAACCTGTCATATATTGATCAAAGTTATTACCATATGAAAGTTTTAAAATATAAAACGTATACCCTAGTGAGGTTGACAGACATATTGGGCAAGTCAAACTAAATTTTCATTGATAATGCTCATCTTTGCCCTATAATCAATTTACACCTTGCTACCTAAGCAAATACACTGGTCGAATAAAACATACATGTAATATGTGATACAATCGTTCATCTCTTTTGGTTCAGCATTAGTTCTCTTATTAAACTATATTTGCTCACAAACTTATATTTTCATTCCCAATGGGGGTAGACAGGTGTAGGTATGAATGTAAGCCCTAGGCAAGAATATTTGTTGTCAGATTTCACTCATCTCTCTGATGACTACCTCCATATATTAAATAACAGTGATTTATTCAAACCACAAGCAAATGGATCTACAGTAAATTTTTTTGTGTTTGATTTCATTGTTTTCTCAAGATAAAACAAATGTTTCATGGTAGTTCTCTCTGTCTTTTTAATAATGAACTCAAACTGAGGACAAAGGAAGGAATGACGTACAAATGATTTGGAAGTTCTTTAAATTCCGAATTTCCTTTCCTTTCAAGTTTCAAGTTAGGAGGTATATGGAAGGGTTTATAACTCAATGTTTAGGAACTGGAAATAAATTTTAAGATACATATTTTATTTATTTATTTAAATACATGTTAAATACATATCTAACATTTACTGAGCACTCACCATGAACCATATACTGCTCTAAGGTGTTTTACATGTACCAGTTTATTTAAAATCATTACAATAATCCTATGAGGTTAATTCTTTTACTATATTCATTTTGAAAATAAGGAAACTGAAGTATACTGAGGTTAGTCAACAGGTTCAGTATGGTTCAGAGGCCAGATTCCTAGCCATTACTTTTTATTGATATAGAAAGTGCATAGTGCCAAGAAAGTGACAAGTGTCAATTTTAGCTGGAATAGAAATAGGTTTCAGTCATAAAAAAATAGTCAGGAATTACTAAAGGTAATATTTTCCTTTTTTAAAGTTAAAGTTTATGTCTAATCTAAATGCTATTAATTTATTTTTGTATAGTTAATTAATATTATTTGAGGGAAATATTTTCTTATCCAAATCTTATTCTCTTTCATTCATTTTCTCTCTCTCTCTCAAACACACACGCTAGCATTTTTAATGTTTTTATGACTTTGTGAACTGGAAGTGAGTAGATATTTAGCAGAGGCAAGCAAGTTACCTTTTTCTTCATGCAGAATCTTCATATCCCATGGTCTTCTGCAAAACTGGACTTTTGGCTGCCAGCATGATTTAATTTAGGAGTATCCCACAGGCTTTCCCTTTGCAGATTAGAAGTAAAATACTTACTGGAACAATGGCCCCCCTGCCTCCATTTGGTCCTCCACAGACTGATGTAATTGGGATTGGGAAGTGAGACTGGCTCTTCCCTGCCTTGTGCAGGTCTTGGACAAGTCTTACATTTTCTGGGCTTCCAGCCCCTCATCTGTGAACTCAGGAGCTTATTCAAGTGATCTCTAAGGAATTTTCCAATTGTCAAATGTCTTTGACTTACCAAGTCAGATAACTGCTTACTTGCAAATATGCCTACATTGACTACGTGATTGAGTGTTCATTTCCACAGAGGAACACTCCTTAGAGTCTTTTGTGTACCAGGTCCTGAGAAAGTCAAGGTATAGGGTAAAGAGTTTGTACAGGATAGCCCACATCTTCAAGACCTCAATTTAAGGTCTTGCCAAGGAGAGGGTTAATTTGAAAAATAATAACATTTCAATGTGATTGGTGCTATACAAATGGTATAACAAAAGTTTTATAGAAGCATATTTTAAACACGATTTGAGATATTTACCTTCTATCGTATTATTTTAGTTGCCAGGGTACCTGAAGTTGCCAGGGCTGACAGATCTCACCCTAACATTAGGTATGTGCACACATGTTTTTTGAATAAGGATGTATCTTACCATCCACAGGCCAAAACTAGAAGAAGCCTTTAAGGTCCACATTATTACAATCATAAATTAGCAAAAATAACTTTTTTTTTTAATATTCAAGATTCACATTGTCTTTCAGCGTCCATGGATGTAAAAAAATGAAGCTATAAATTAAAGTCCAGCCTTAAAATTGTCTTACCTACAATTATCGCCACGAACTATTTACTTAAATAGAAATCACATGTGCTTAGCCTTGTTCCTTTATATTTCTTAGAATATTAAAAAAAATACTGTTTCTTACTCTTCACATTGAACTTTTGTTTCATCATTTGTGAACCTTGCTCATTATCTGAAATAAACTCTCACTCAGTTGCCTGCCAAGGTATTAGAATTCACTGACCTGCCAAAGTGAAGCAGATCTATCTACATTTCATTAAAATGTAGACTTTGGTCTTAAATCTAATTATAAATGTGGACATGGTAATGAAGCTGAATGTAAAGTTGGAGTTTAACTGTGCAGAGGGTTGACAGTGAAAGTCAAATCTGGGAGGAAAACCACCCTCTTCCCAGTCTGTCCCATAATACTTTCCAATTTTGTCCAGTTCTCTCTGAGCAGCACTGGGGAACTATCATCTCATCTTTGCTTTTTACTCATACTTAAAGTCTAACATGAAATAACAGCAAAAATAGGTTAAATTATTGGAAGAATATTAATTTCATTATTTATGTAAAACAAACAAAAGCAAGTAAAAATCAGTCAAGATGATAAACGTTGAAGTTTTCAAAGATTCTGAGTTCACTAAGCAATGAAACTCCCAATAACATATTTCCCTTAATTATTTTATTCATGGATCTTTGAGCATGACACTGTTAAATAATCATGATTTATTGAACCCTGTCTTATTGAGGAAAAATTATCTATGTATTTAATTATTTGGTTATGATTATCTAATCTAAACAGCTTCATGACCCCGCTGTTCCTGTGTACAGAAGGGTGATATTTAGACTAAGACAAAAGAAATTGAAGCAAAGAATAGCTCATTTCCATATTACCACAATATGACATCTGGTAATAATAGTAATAACAATTAACATCTATTCAGTTCTTCCTCAGAGCCAGTACTCTGCTAATAGTGTTACATTCCGTATCAGGTTTAATCTTCAAAGTAGATTTAAGAGGCGGGTATTACTACTAGCCATAAGTTTGAAAAGAAGTAACTTTGGCATGGAATGCTTAAATGCCTTAGTAAAGTTTACCAGCTAGTAAGTGGTAGGGGCTGAGATTCAAACCTGATGTTTTCACAGCCCATATTCTAACTACATATTTTAAACCTCCTAAATATAAGTAATTTCTACTCACCCTTTAAACCAGAGCAAGTTACCTAGAATTACACATGTATCTTTTCATTCTTTCTTTTCTTTTTTCCAGAAACCTTCTGCTAGGATGAAGAAAGTATTTGGGAAAATTAGGAGAAAGTGTATGGAAGAGGATATACTGATCACATATGTGTATAAAAGTCTCTTTTTAGAAACAAGGCTGGCTAGATTAAGGAAGGAAAAATTAGACATAGGGATATAGAATCTGGCCCAGTATCTCTTTACCTTGGTCCAAAGAATTCAAGATCTCAGGTAGGAAGCTCTCTGTAGAACTGGAGATTTGGAATGCAAGGACTATTAGTATATTGAACTACTCTGAAATAAGTGTTTATTTGAAATGTTTTTCTACATTTAATGTCTTAAAATGAAAGCTTTATTGATTGATTGATTGAATTAACTTAGTAAGCAAAAATTGATTTATTTAATTTAGTATTTTCTTAGTTGATTTAAAAATACTGATTCTAGGCTCAAAATGTAGCATTTTATGCTTAAATTCAAAAATATTAAAAGGGAGTATAAACATGATAATCAGTATAATTCTTTTATTATTACTTCATCTTATTTAGACCATCTTAAAAAATTAGCTTTTACTTTCTCAGAAGCCTTGTTTTCTCTACCACCCTTATTGGGGCAGAGAAAAAACTTTGATTCTCCAAATGTTTCTTTAAAAGACAGGCTTGCATCTGCTTCAAGAAGAGATTTGCTTCTAAGGATTCTGTAGACAGACCAAGTAGACAAGCTAATACATGGAAACTGAAATTGAAAAGGTGGCTTTCTTTTTGGCATACACTGTTCATATCTCCTGATATGAAGGATAAATATGGTTTCTGTTCTTCTCAGTCTCAATCAGACAATCCCGAACAACAAAACCCTTATCTGCCTTGGGTTTGGCTACTGGAGCCATGCTTGCTCCATTTCAGGAACATTTCCAGATAACTTCATTTTGTCTACTCCACAACTTTTTATCCTTAGTTTTTCTTGTTTCTTAAACCACAAATTGGTTTTGTTACTGATTCCACTGGTTACCTTTCTACTTGGATTGACTATTTGATTTTTTACTTGCCATTGTATTTTAAACTTTGGTGCATGACTTCTGGAATCTTTCCCCTATTTTCAAGTTATCAAGGTAAAAGTTTCCCATTCTGAGCTCTATTTCAGTCATAGGGAACATGTCCTATCTGGAATCACCTTTCATGCATACTCTATCTGACAAGGGGATAGAAATTATTATTTTCCTTTACGAGGTGGAGTAAGATATGTGAAGAAAGTAGGGGGATAGTGCTTGGAAAGAAAAATATCCAAAGAACTGGCATGAAAAACCAGATTATTTGCTAACATATTCTTAGATTTTACATTATTTTGTTAAAAAAAAACAGCTCGCAATTGAAAGCTGATTGCTGGTTTATTGTCTTAACAACTGTATTATTACACTTGATAAAAATCCATATTAGTTGAGGGGTCTTATCTCCCTACTCCAACCTGTCATATTTCAATTAACTGTGACCAGATTACTATACTAGATATAGTCTCCTACACACACACACACACACACACACACACACACACACATACACACACATTTCTGTAGAAAGTGGATACCAATACTTATTCTGTAATGCTGTAGGGATGATTAAATGTAATAATGTATGTAAAGCAAATGTAAATGCTTAATATGTATTCAATAAATGGTGACTATCATTGCAGTTTCACATTAAGTCAAATTTTATAAAATAGGTAGTATTTTGAGGTGGTTACTGTCCGTATCATAATTTTTCAGCTGATGACGAGACAAAGTGAAGTTAAGTTGCCGGCTCCAAATCACATACCCAATACAGTGTAGAGATCGTCTTGAACTTTGAGCAAATTGTGGTCTCACTCTCAGGTAATATGCATTTTGGAAAGTATCAACACACTACCATGCAGGGAAATTAATGGTTGGTCTTTCTCAGAAGTAATTGCAAGTTACCATAGGACTGAGCAGTGATGGAAATGAAGACGTTTGATGGAAGAAGCTCTGGCAACCGAGGCAGTTCTCTAGAGTTCCTTAAAGATGACAGAGAACAGGTGTCTTGTACTGTCTATCAAAGAATGTCTTCTGTTTCAGTCAAGAGATGAACCATACAGACTGAAACAACTTTTTGAACCAAACTATTGTAACAAAAAGTGGAAAGATTTTAAAATGGTAAATATTCCTCTGTGTCTGAAGCATAATGAAATGCATACATGGTACTGGTGTGAGGTATTATGGGAGATAAGATCCAGAAGGCAGATTGGCTCATTTAAAAAATTATTATTTTTCTCAACTGTGTTCCACAGCTAGGCTAAACAAGCCACTTCTACACTTGAGAAACTCATTCCGAAAGAAGAGAAAAATAAGCACACTATTATAACAAGTGCTATGGCTGCTGTAAATTCAATGGTAACATAAAGGAAGTAGCCTAACTGCCTCTGCCTGAGGGAGTGGACGATGGTTTCATAAAGTAGGAGATACATGAGTTAAGTTAAGATTTGAAGGATGTGTACAAGTACTCAGTGATGAGAAACACATACAGAGGTGTTTGTGGATTAAAGTGCACGTTCTAGAAGAAGAAGGTATTATATTTGGTCCAGAATATAAAATAATTGTGTAATTTCTTAATATCAGAAATGGAAAATAAAAAAATCTTAACAAATAACAAGATGGTTGCCTTATATTTAAGATAAATTTAATGCAATTATCCTACCAAGGCCAGATTTATTACATACTTGCCTCACTCCTATTATTAGAGCATTTTATCATAGACCTGGGTTTTCAAACCAACATATGAATTAGTTAATAATCACAACTTGCTGATTTTCATTGAGCTATTCACTACATTCTATTCTGAAGTAAAGAGATCAGAGAAGTATGAGCTATATATACTCAGAAAGACTAAAAACCTCAGTAACTAGAACAGACATTTGCTTATTGGCATAGGTACACTGAAGGATGTTCTCTCCTCATATTACCAACATGTCAGGATTTTTAACAGATGTTATTAAGACACCACAGTAATGTAGAGATATATGTAAGCTGAGAGCATAATCACTATGAAGATTGAAGGCTGATGATTTGACTGTGTTGAAATTACTCTAGTGTCCCTCTAATTTGTCACATGACTTAATGTTTAACTCCATTATATGATTTTAAAATCTGGGTTCTTGACAATTTATTTTTCTTTTCATGAAGTGCATAATGATTTGTAAACTGACTCTTCATGTTCCTAAACCACTGAGCATGTTAAAAATTAGTTTCCATGAAATAGAAGTGGTTTCAAAGGAAGTCTTGGCTCAAGTTGCTACTGTTTATGGACTTTGACTGCCAAGATATCCATTCAACGAAAGATGGCGATTTCTAACATATTCTATTTTTACTTTGATATCCTCCCTTAACGCTATGGTTTTCTCCAAGCTACTTCCCAGGATCTCCCTTCTGTTTGTCCTCAGGATATGTTACCATTAGCAACTGTTATTACTGGCCCTTCTTGTTCCATCAACTACCAATTCTTAGGGTAAAAGTGGAAAAACCTTGCAAATATAATTGCTTAAGGAAATATTTCTACACGTATTACTAGGGGTGATTTTTAGCATCCTTTTTAAATATGTTGACACATGAAAAGCAGGTGAAAATGAAAGAAAATGATCTCGATTATTTAGCATAAAAGCCAAAAAAATTAACCTTAATAATAAAGACACAACAGTGGATTTTCCTGTTGCTCTTTTGACTTGACTTAATTCTCTTCATTTCTATGAAAACTTGAGCAAAAAAACATTAACTGAATGTTTATTTGTACTAGGCACTGTTTTAAGTGCTTTGAAAATGATTAGAAAAATCAGAACAAACATTCTTCTCTTGAGAAATTCACCAGCTAGAGGGAGAAGAGACACAGATGAAAAGATGAGTTTTTAATAAGAATACTAGAATAATTCACATGATGCAAAGTTAAATTTCTATTTTGGTGGTAGAAAAACAAACTTCATTTTTATGTATTAGGGACTCAGTTTATATTTTAGCATAAACTGTCACTAGAGGATTTAGACATGTTTGGGACGTCTGGAAGATCAATGGTAGGAACTCATCTGGAATTTCTTTGCATGGAAAACCAAAGAGTTTTATAGTAAAGAACTCTGAGTAGCAGAGTGGATTGAGATGTGTAAAAAAGTTAGTTCAAATCTCTTTGGAAGAGGAAATTTTTCTTGTCCTTTCTCTTGTGAACATGTTCTTGAGTCTTAATGAGAGGACTAAGAAAAAAAAAAGATCTGAGTCTAACTTTCTGTTTAGGGAGGGTACAGAACTTGGAAGACAGAACCTAAGCTGTGGAGTCAGACTTTGAATATGAACTCTGCCATTTTCTACCTGTGTGCTCATGGGTAGTTTATCTCTTGAAATTTTATGTTCCTCTTATTCAACATGTAGATATTAATACTTAAAAATCATATGACAATGGTTGATACAAAAATTTGATGAATGCCTAGTCTGTAGAGTAAATTATTTTAGGCAAGAGAATCAAAAATAAAAGGAATGTTAGATATGAAACCTGCACTTAAAGGAAATAATATTGGTTTTGGGACTAGAATAGGTACATTCGGATAGTTTATATATAGCCTCAACCAAGTCATGTAGGTGTATTATGTAGCCTACTATTTTAGCACTGGTTAAATATTATAGCCTTTAAATATGTGTTCAATATTAATTTAGAGGAGATGCTGACTACAGTGTGAGGGGAGGGCTCTGGGCCAAAGAAGAGAGGACAGCTGGTGCTATATCTAGTCTAACTACCCAAAATAGACTATTTTTAAAAAGAAGAGATTGAGACACCTTTATTTGTCAAGGTCAAGTGCTGTCCATTATCACTTGTCATAGAGACTTGATAGTATGTTGACTTCAATTAGAGAAAGTAATGTCATCTCTTACTCCATAATATGTATATACATATATGCATATATTTTTTCTTTATATATACATATGTAGTTATACATTCCCATACATAATTGTAATGCATAACACATATATGAAAAAAACACAGAGAAAACATATTTGCAGAGTTCAATTAACTATGACAAAGAGAACATCTGTGTAATCATCACCCAGTTCAAGAAATGGAATATTGTCAGCACCCATTCTCCCTTCATTCACTATTTCTTCCCTCTGAATAAACATAATGATAATACTGATTTCTAATACTACCTTTAGTTTAGCTTTTACTACCCTTTAGTTTTTGAGTTTTGTACCAGTGGAAACATGCAGTATATATTATCCTTGACTGAATTCTTTTGATAAATATTAGGTTAGTGATATTCGAATACATTGTTGCCTTTGGCTGTAGTTTGTTTATTTTCATTACCATATACTATTACAGTGTATAAATGTGCTCTCAGTTAAATAGCCATTCTTCTGCTATTGGGTATTTCCCAGTTCTTGACCATTATGAATACTGCTGCTATGAATAATTTTGTATGTGTCTTTTGATGCCTCTATGTATGATTTTTTAAAAATATACTAGTGGAATTCCTCTGTCATAAGGTAGGGCATGTTATTTCAACTTTAGTAGAAAATGCCAATAGTGTGTTCTCAAATTATTTTGTTTAGTCATTTTCTGTGGATATTCCAAGTGTTTTTGAAAGAAGGTGTATTCTGCAGGTGTTGGGTGCAGTGTTCCATATATTTCATTGGGTCAAGTTTGCTCATCACATTGTTCAAATTTTCTCTATATTTACTGATTTGTTTTTTCCTGTTTTTTCTATCAGCTAGTGAATAAGCTGCATTAAAATATCCCCTGTTGGGCTTCCCTGGTGGCGCGGTGGTTAAGAGTACGCCTGCCGATGCAGGGGACTCGGTTCGTGCCCTGGTCCGGGAAGATCCCACATGCCACAGAGCAGCCGGGCCCGTGAGCCATGGCTGCTAAGCCAGCATGTCCGGAGCCTGTGCTCCGCAATGGGAGAGGCCACAACAGTAAGAGGCCCACGTGCCGCAAAAAAAAAAAAAAAAAAAAAAAAAAAAAATCCCCTGCCACTTGTCTGTTTCTTTTTGTATATTTGTTATTTTTTTCTCACATATTTTGAGACAATGACACTTTGTAAAATGTATATTTTATGCCTTTATTCTCTATGATCCTAGTGGGTAACCTTTTACCATTTGATGTGTCTGGCTTTATTTCAAAATTTTCTTTTTTTGTACTAAAATCTACTTTGATACGGATAGAACTTAGAAGATTTCTTTTGGTTAGTGTTTGTATTCTATATCTTTTTCCAAAATTTAACTTCAACCTTGCAGTACTCATATTTTAGAAATGTTTTTTGTAGTTAGTATATTATTATTTTTTTATTTTTATATCTTTCCTTTAATTAGAGCACTTAACTACTTATAAGAGTAATATATAAGTAATATAACTATTTAATTAGAGCACTTACCTACTTATAAGTAATATAACTATAATAGTAATATAACTATTAATATAACTATTGATATAGTTGTATTAAAATCTGTCAGCTTCCTATTTGCTTTCTATTTATCTCTCCTCTCTTCTTGTTTCCACCTTCTGCTTCTTTTGGGGAGATTACATATTTATCTGGTTCCATTTTTTTTCTCTGTTAGGTGAAAATTATTTGTAGTTATTCTTTTTTTTTTTAAACTTTTACATATTTTTACGTAGTTATTCTTTTTGTGAATACTTTAGGAATACAATGTCCTTGACTTAGTCTAAATTAACTGTCACTTTTACCTTAAGAAAAAATCCAAGAGACTTAAAAACACTTTAACTCCTTTTACCACTACATTTCATCTCAATACAATTGTTACATATTTTAATTCTCTTTCTCTCTCTCTCTATGTACCCTAAGGCATTATTATTATTTGATATAGTCAATGTTTTTTAGATTCAGCCTGATATTGACCACTTTTATTGCTCTTCATTCCTTCCTGTATCTCTGATCTTCCATCTGAAATTATTTTCTTTCTGCTTGAAAAATACTCCTTGTAATTCATTTTATCTGTTGAGAAAAATTCTCATAATTTTTATTTATATGAAGGTAATTTTATTTCACATTAATTTTTGAAAATGTTTGTTTTATTTTGCTTTTCTGCATATAGCAATCTAGATTTTTATTTATTTTAGTACTGTAAAAGTATACTTCACAGTTTTTTATTTCATTTTATTTTATTTTATTACTTTTGTTGAAGATTCAGCTCTCAGTCCAATTGTTGCTATTTTGAAAATTTTTGTGTGTGTGCTTTTAGCTTCTTTTACACACTGTTATTGTTTCCAGTTTTCAGGAATATCAGTAAAATATAGTTAGGTCAGAATTGCTTGGATCACACATACCTTCTCAAATTTTATCACCGGATAATTCTCATCTATTATCTCCACATATGGCTGCTGCTATGTCTAAATTATTAAATTCTATTATTAACTGTGTCTAAATTATTAAATTCTATTGTTAAGTTATTAATTTTCTTTTAAAATCTTTTAATTGTAGAATTTCTACTCTATAGACTTTCGTCTTTTATTTATTTGAATATATTAAGAATAATTACTTTAAAATGGTCTACCAACTTCAATATCTGGAGCTCCATTGAATAGGCTTCTATTACATTTTGTTTATGCTGGATGCAATTCATGCATTCTGTGGCCATGTGTTCCTGATTACTTTGACCATGTATATTTGAAAATTTTTGAGTTGATTTGAAGTTGGACTACAGTCCCTGAAAGTGCCAGTTTATATTGAGTGCACATTCTCTTCCAGGATATAGTTCTTTCAAATTTCAACCAAAGGGCTTCCCTGGTGGCGCAGTGGTTGAGAGTCCGCCTGTCAATGCAGGGGACGCGGGTTCATGCCCCGGTCCGGGAAGATCCCACATGCCGTGGAGCGGCTGGGCCCGTGAGCCATGGCCGCTGAGCCTGCGCGTCCGGAGCCTGTGCTCCGCAACGGGAGAGGCCACAACAGTGAGAGGCCCGCGTACCGCAAAAAAAAAAAAAAAAAAAAAAAAAAAAAAAAAATTTCAACCAAAAATATGCAGAAGTTTAACAGAGACCTGCCACCTTAGCAGGTCCTCAACTCTAATTTTTATCCATCCAGCCCTGTAAGGTTGTCAAAATGTGATTCAAATTGTTTTCTTCTTAGTAGTCTTTAAAAGAATCAATAGATATTTCCAGGGGCAAAGTGTCTAAAATGCTAGACTCATTTTTCCAGAGCCTCATTTCCTTCCTTCTTACATAGTTACACTGAATAAGCAATTCTTTGCCATCTTAGTAGCTCTGCAAGGACACTCTAATGGATTATTCATCTATCTATCTTTCTCTTTATATATCTGTCTATCCTTTTTCTATCCATTTATCTATCTGTCTCTGTTTATCTATCATCTATCCCAATTTCTTTAGTTATCCTTAGTAGAAGGGTTGGTCTAAATTAACTAAGTTTCTTTAATCAGAAATGGGCTCCTAATTGCCAAAAGGCCTTTATTTATTGTTTTGCTTTAAATGATCAATATAAATAGTGTTCTACTCTGCTATCATACTGTTTTGCTGAAAAGTTACTTTTAAAAAGACTCATTCTTGTTTCAGTTTTTTATTCTAAGAATTACCTTGTATTATAGCTTAAATTTTTAAATGAAATTAATTCAAATTAATTTTAGTTAAAATTGATTTTTTTTAATTTATTAGGATATGTTTCCCCTTTTAAGAAGATTTATTTTAAGTGTCTTTCGATAATGAGGACTTTCTACAATTTGAATCCCACAGTATTTTTTTAGACATAAAATTTGCAAAAGACTTGTTTAAATATTACTTTAAATATCTGTTTAAATTTAAAGTTACTAAATTACTACATATTACAAAATTACTAAAATATTACTATTAAATATTACTAAGACGTTTTCCTAAAAACCACCAGTGTTAAGATATGTTAGGCAGAATAACGACCACTCAATGATGCCCATTTTCTAATCTTAAAGATGCTGAAAACCTGTAAATATGTTAGCTTACATGACAAAAGGGAATTGCAACTATAATTAAGTGTACAAACCTAGAGAAAAATTAATCTGGATTATTTGAGAGGGTTCACATTAATTATATGAGTCCTTAAAAGTGAAGAGTTTTTCCCAGCTGTAGCTAGTAAGAGAGATGTAACATTAGATGTATCAACTTGCTACTGCTACCTTTGAAGGAGGCCACGAGCCAAGGAATGCAGGTGGCCTCTAGAGACTGGAAAAGGCAAGGAAATGGATTTTCCCCTACAGCCTCTATAAAAGAATGCACCCCTGCCAAACACCTTGATTTTAGCCCAGTGTGACCTATGTCTGACTTCTGACCCACAGTAGTGAAATATGATATATTTGTGTTGTTTTAAGCCACTTAGCCTGTGGTAATTTGTTATGCAAGCCATAAAAAATTATACAGCCTCCAAATGAGTTCACGATTTCCACTTTCTTCATGTAATTATTTCTTCATGCTATGGCAGTGTGATCTTTTTTTTTTTAACATCTTTAATTTTTTTTTTTTTTTTTTTGGCAGTACGTGGGCCTCTCACTGATTTGGCCTCTCCCGTTGCAGAGCACAGGCTCCGGACGCACAGGCTCAGTGGCCATGGCTCACGGGCCGAGCCACTCCATGGCATGTGGGATCTTCCCAGACCAAGGCATGAACCAGTGTCCCCTGCATCAGCAGGCAGACTCTCAACCACTGTGCCACCAGGGAAGCCCTTAACATCTTCATTGGAGTATAATTGTTTTACAATGGTGTGTTGGTTTCTGCTTTATAACAAAGTGAATCAGTTATACATATACATATGTTCCCATATCTCTTCCCTCTAGCATCTCCCTCCCTCCCACCCTCCCTATCCCACCCTCTAGGTGTTCACAGAGCACCAAGCTGATCTCCCTGTGCTGTGCGGCTGCTTCCCACTAGCTATCTATTTTATGTTTGGTAGTGTATATGTGTCCATGCCACTCTCTCACTTTGTTACAACTTACCCTTCCCCCTCTACATATCCTCAAGTCCATTCTCTAGTAGGTCTGTGTCTTTATTCCTGTCTTGCCCCTAGGTTCTTCATGACCTTTTTTTTCTTCTTCTTCTTAGATTCCATATATATGTGTTAGCA
The DNA here is from genome assembly GCF_025265405.1 of Mesoplodon densirostris. Lineage (NCBI taxonomy): Eukaryota > Metazoa > Chordata > Mammalia > Artiodactyla > Ziphiidae > Mesoplodon > Mesoplodon densirostris. Next base: position 112,807,995 of record NC_082665.1, on the reverse strand, counting down.
TACGGTATTTGTTTTTCTCTTTCTGACTTACTTCACTCTGTATGACAGACCCTAGGTCCATCCACCTCACTACAAATAACTCAATTTCGTTTATTTTTATGGCTGAGTAATATTCTATTGTATATATCTGCCACATCTTCTTTATCCATTCATCTGTTGATGGATACTTAGGATGCTTCCATGTCCTGACTATTGTAAATAGAGCTGCAATGAACATTTTGGTACATGACTCTTTTTGAATTATGGTCTTCTCAGGGTATATGCCCAGGAGTGGGGTGGTGTGGCCGTATGGTGGCTCTATTTTTAGGTTTTTAAGGAACCTCCATACTGTTCTCCATAGTGGCTGTATCAATTTACATTCCCACCAACAGTGCAAGAGGGTTCCCTTTTCTCCACAACCTCTCCAGCATTTATTGTTTCTAAATTTTTTGATGATGGTCATTCTGACTGGTGTGAGATGATATCTCATTGTAGTTTTGATTCACATTTCTCTAATGATTAATAATGATGAGCATCCCTTCATGTGTTTGTTGGTAATCTGTATATCTTCTTTGGAGAAGTGTCTATTTAGGTCTGCCCATTTTTGGATTGGGTTGTTTGTTTTTTGATACTGAGCTGCATGAGTTGCTTGTATATTTTGGAGATTAATCCTTTGTCAGTTGCTTCATTTACAAATATTTTCTCCCATTCTGAGGGTTGTCTTTTGGTCTTGTTTATGGTTTCATTGGCTGTGCAAAATATTTTAAGATTCATTAGGTCCCATTTGTTTATTTCCATTTATTTAGGAGGTGGGTCAAAAAGAATCTTTCTGTGATTTATGTCATAGAGTGTTCTGCCTATGTTTTCTTCTAAGAGTTTGATAGTGACTGGCCTTACATTTAGGTCTTTAATCCATTTTGAGTTAATTTTTTTGTATGGTGTTAGGGAGTGTTCAAATTTCATACTTTTACTTGTACCTGTAGAGTTTCCCCAGCACCACTTATTGAAGAGGCTCTCTTTTCTCCACTGTATATCCTTGCTCCCTTTATCAAAGTTAAGGTGACCATATGTGTGTGGCTTTATCTCAGGGCTTTCTATCCTGTTCCATGGATGTATATTTCTGTTTTTGTGCCAGTACCATACTGTCTTGATTACTGTAGCTTTGTAGTATAATATGAAGTCAGGGAGCCTGATTCCTCCAGCTCCATTTTTCATTCTCAAGATTGCTTTGGCTATTCGGGGTCTTTTGTGTTTCCATATAAATTGTCAAATTTTTTGTTCTAGTTCTGTTAAAAATGTCAGTGGTAGTTTTTTTTTTTTTTTTTTTTTGTGGTACGCAGGCCTCTCACCACTGCAGCCTCTCCCACTGAAGAGCACAGGCTCCGGACGCACAGGCCCAGTGGCCATGTCTCACGGGCCCAGCCACTCTGCGGCATGTGGGATTTTCCTGGACCTGGGCATGAACCCGTGTCCCCTGCATCGTCAGGAGGGCTCTCAACCACTGCGCCACCAGGGAAGCACTCAGTGGTAGTCTGATAGGGATTGCATTGAATCTGTAGATTACTTTGGGTAGTAGAGTCATTTTCACAATGTTGATTCTTCCAATCCAAGAACATGCTTTATCTTTCCATCTATTTGTATTATTTTAATTTCTCTCATCAGTGTCTTATAATTTTCTGCATACAGTTCTTTTGTCTCCTTAGGTAGGTTTATTCCTAGGTATTTTATTTTTGTTGCAATGGTAAATGTGAGTGTTTTCATAATTTCACTTTCAGATTTTTCATCATTAGTGTATAGGAATGCAAGAGATTTCTGTGCTTTAATTTTGTATCCTGCTACTTACCAAATTCATTGATTAGCTCTAGTAGTTTTCTGGTAGCATCTTTAGGATACTCTAAGTATAGTATCATGTCATCTGCAAACAGTGACAGGTTTACTTCTTCTTTTCCGATTTGGATTCCCTTTATTTCTTTTTCTTCTCTGATTGCTGTGGCTAAAACTTGCAAAACTATGTTGAATAATAGTGGTGAGAGTGGGCAACCTTGTCTTATTCCTGATCTTAGTGGAAATGGTTTCAGTTTTTCACCATTGAGGATGATGTTGGCTGTGGGTTTGTCATATATGGCCTTTATTATGTTGAGGAAAGTTCCTTCTATGCCTAGTTTCTGGAGGGTTTTTAACATAAATGGGTGTTGAAATTTGTCGAAATCTTTCTCTGCCTTGATTGAGATGATCATATGTTATTTTTTCCTTCAATTTGCTGATATGGTGTATCACGTTGATTGATTTGCATATATTGAAGAATCCTTGCATTCCTGGAAAAAACCCCACTTGATCATGTTATATGATCCTTTTAATGTGCTGTTGGGTTCTGTTTGCTAGTATTTTGTTGAGGATTTTTGCATCTATGTTCATCAGTGATATTGGCCTGTAGTTTTCTTTCTTTGTGACATCTTTGTCTCGTTTTGGTATCAGGGTGATGGTGGCCTCGTAGAATGAGGTTGGGAGTGTTCCTCCCTCTGCTATATTTCAGAAGAGTTTGAGAAGGATAGGTGTTAGCTCTTCTCTAAATGTTTGATAGAATCCGCCTGTGAAGACAACTGGTCCTGGACTTTTGTTTTTTGGAAGATTTTTAATCACAGTTTCAATTTCAGTGCTTGTGATTGGTCTGTTCATATTTTCTATTTCTTCCTGGTTCAGTCTCAGAAGATTGTGCATTTCTAAGAATTTGTCCATTTCTTCCATGTTGTCCATTTTATTGGCATAGAGTTGCTTGTAGTAATCTCTCATGATCTTTTGTATTTCTGCAGTGTCATTTGTTACTTCTCCTTTTTCATTTCTAATTCTATTGATTTGAGTCTTCTCCCTTTTTTTCATGAGGAGTCTGGCAAATGGGTTATCAATTTTGTTTCTCTTCTCAAAGAACCAGCTTTTAGTTTTATTGATCTTTGCTATTGTTTCCTTCATTTTTTTTCCATTTATTTCTGATCTGATCTTTATGATTTCTTTCCTTCTGCTAAATTTGGGTTTTTTTTGTTCTTCTTTCTCTAATTACTTTAGGTGCAAGTTTAGGTTATTTATATGAGACATTTCCTGTTTCTTAAGGTAGGACTGTATTGCTATAAACTTTCCTCTTAGAACTGCTTTTGCTGCATCCCATAGGTTTTGGGTCATCTTGTCTCCACTGTCATTTGTTTCTAGGTATTTTTTTATTTCCTCTTTGATTTCTTCTGTGATCACTTTGTTATTAAGTAGTGTATCACTTAGCCTCCATGTGTTTGTATTTTTTACAGGTCTTTTCCTGTAAATGAAATCTAGTTTCATAGCATTGTGGTCGGAAAAGATACTTGATAAAATTTCAATTTTCTTAATTTTACCAAGGCTTGATTTGTGACCCAAGATATGATCTATCCTGGAGAATGTTCCATGAGCACTTGGGAAGAATGTGTATTCTGTTGTTTTTGGGTGGAATGTCCTATAAATATCAATTAAATCCATCTTGTATAATGTATCACTTAAAGTTTGTGTTTCCTTATTAATTTCATTTTAGATGATCTGTCCATTGATGAATGTGGGATGTTAAAGTCCCCTACTATATGTTTTCCTATTGAATTCCCCTTTTATGGCTGTTAGTATTTGCCTTTTGTGTTGAAGTGCTCCTATGTTGGGTGCATAAATATTTACAATTGTTATATTTTCTTCTTGGATCAATCCCTTTATCATTATGTGGTGTACTTCTTTGTCTCTTGTAATAGTCTTCACTTTAAAGTCTATTTTGTCTGATATGAGAATTGTTACTCCAGCTTTCTTTTGTTTTGCATTTGCATGGAATATCTTTGTCCATCCCCTCGCTTTCAGTCTGTATGTGTCCCTAGGTCTGAAGTGGGTCTCTTGTAGACAGCATATATACAAGTCTTATTTTTGTATCCATTCAGCAAGTCTTTGTCTTTTGGTGAGAGCATTTAATCCATTTACATTTAAGGTAATTATCGATATGTATATTCCTATTCCAATTTTCTTAATTGTTTTGAGTTTGTTATTGTAGGTCTTTTCCTTGTCTTGTGTTTCTTGCCTGGAGAAGTTTCTTTAGCATTTGTTGTAAAGCTGGTTTGGTGGTGCTGAACTTTCTCAGTTTTTGCTTGTCTGTAAAGGTTTTAATTTCTCTATCAAATCTGAATGAGATCCTTGATGGGTAGAGTAATCTTGGTTGTAGTTTTTTTCTCCTTCATCACTTTAAATATGTCCTGCCACTCCCTTCTGGCTTGCAAAGTTTCTGCTGAAAGTTCGGCTGTTAACCTTATGGGGATTCCATTGTGTGTTATTTGTTGTTTTTCCCTTGTTGCTTTTAATATGTTTTCTTTGTATTTAGTTTTTGATAGTGTGCTTAATATTTGTCTAGGCATGTTTCTCCTTGGATTTATCCTTTATGGGACTCTCTGTGCTTCCTGGACTTGATTAACAATTTCCTTTCCCATATTAGGGAAATTTTCAACTATAGTCTCTTCAAATATTTTTTCAGTCCCTTTCTTTTTCTCTTCTTCTGGGACCCCTATAAGTCAAATGTTGGTGCATTTAATGTTGTCCCAGAGGTCTCTGAGACTGTCCTCAGTTCTTTTCATTCTTTTTTCTTTATTCTGCTCTGCAGTAGTTGTTTCCACTATTTTATCTTTCAGGTCACTTATCCGTTCTTCCACCTCAGTTATTCTGTTATTCATCTCTTCTGCAGAATTTTTAATTTCATTTATTGTGTTGTTCATCATTGTTTGTTTGCTCTTTAGCTCTTCTAGTTCCTTGTTAAACTTTTCTTTTATTTTGTCTATTCTATATCTAAGATTTTGGATCATCTTTACTAACATTATTCTGAATTCTTTTTCAGGTAGACTGCCTATTTCCTCTTCATTTATTAAGTTTGGTGGGTTTTACCTTGCTTCTTCATCTGCTGTGTGTTTTTCTGTCTTCTCATTTTGCTTAACTTACTCTGTTTGGGTTCTCCTTTTTGCAACCTGCAGGTTCGTAGTTCCCGTTGTTTTTGGTGTCTGTCCCCAATGGCTAAGGTTGGCTCAGTGGGTTGTGTAGGCTTCCTGGTGTAGGAGACTAGTGCCTGTGTTCTGGTGGATGAGGCTGGATCTTGTCTTTCTTGTGGGAAGGTCCACATCTGGTGTTGTGTTTTGGGGTGTCTGTGGTTTTATTATGATTTTAAGCTGCCTCTCTGCTAATGGATGAGGCTGTGCTCCTGTCTTGCTAGTTGTTTGGCATAGGGTGTCCAGTACTGTAATTTGCTGGTCATTGAGTGAAGCTGGGTCTTGGTGTTGAGATGGAGATCTCGTGGAGGTTTTTACCATTTGTTATTACGTGGAGCTGGGAGGTCTCTTGTGGACCAATGTGCTGAAGTTGGCTCTCCCACCTCAGAGGCACAGCACTGACTCCTGGCTGGAGCACCAAGAGCCTTTCATTCACACAGCTGCTAGTGTTGTGGGTTCTCCTGTAGATGTGGGGGTGGCTGTGGCTCACTGTGGTGACAAGGGCACTGGCAGCAGAATTTCTGGGAAGTACTCCTTGGCATGAGCCCTCTCAGAGTCTGCCATTAGCTCCACCAAAGAGCCCGGGTAGGCTCCAGTCCACAGTGTGATCTTTTAAAATAGAAATTAGATAGCTATTAATATTCTGCAGTCATATAAAATATAATGGATACTTTTATATTTATTGCAATTTTATGGGAACCGAGGCTGGAAAAGTTAAGTGAATTGTGTAAGATACAGCTAGCAATTTTCAGTGCTGAGATTCAAAATCATACAGCCTGGTTCCCAAAAGCTCTGCTCTTAGTAATTAACCCACAGTGCCTTCCTTCATTTTAATTCCTTGATCAAAATAGTTTAGCTACATTATATAGCCATAGAATTGAATTTGAACTCCTGACCGTGGATACTTTATCTGATATCTGCCTGTATCATTTCTCGCCTGGATATCTGTGTTTCAACACAATAGCCTAATCTAACTATACACACCTTTGGGTTTTTGCAGTCACTATTCCAGATTCCTGGAAGGTTTCTTCTTCAGATTTTTGCAAACTGAATCCTTCTAGTCATTTAGCTTTCTGGCTCAAATGGATCATCCTCAAGGAGGCTTCCCATGGCCAATTAACCTAATAGTCACTTGGCCATACTTATGATTATCCATTTTTATTTTCTTGAAACTTTCTATATTAACATTGCCTTTTTACTTTATTTTTCAGTTTATATATTTCCTCTCCCTTCACTGGAAATAAATCTCCACAAACCTGAGATCATGTATCTCTTGTTTGCTTCTGTATTCCATCAAACTAGTATAGTGCCTGACACACAGAGGGCACTTAATTTTTTTTTTAATAAATGAGTGATCTCGTGAACACTCATAAGCATTTCAATATACTTTCTAGAGTAGTTGAGAAAAAAGTGGTGCTCTGGGAACTACACAAACCCACAGACGTTTTCATCTGCACTAATGTCAATGAATAGTTGTGAATTGATTATTATTAAAAAACTACAAATTTATCTACAAGATTTAGAATCTCTACTGTCTCTATTTAAGGTGGGTGGATTGGAAGGAATATATTTTTTTTTGCTTAAGGAAGGTAATGAATGGAGCTAAATTCTGTTACATAAGAAAGGAATCAAACTATGTGGAGGGACATGACAGAGGGGGAGACAGAGAGAGAGGGGAGTTGAAAGATAATTTAACAGCAGCCACGCCACAGGGAGAGGAATCTCTCAAGAAAGTTTTGTTGAGTTACATGAAATTTCATTCTTTTTGTTTCTCCCAAAAATTCTATGACAAAGGCCTACTTATTTCAAAATATTTTGAGCTATGTTTTGTTTTGGTATGTTTAGTTTCAATTTTTTCTCTTTTACTTATTTGTTGAAATGTGTATAGGAGTAAGTGTTATATAAGAGTAAGACTGTAGATAAAGGCTCTATCTTGGGTCATGTTGCTTATTATCGCAAACACAAGTTCTGTGTTCATGAGATTATTGGCAGGCAATTTGTACAAATTAAGATAATAATGATAGAAAATTGTAAACCATTGTTATGATAGGGAAGTGTTATGATAGGAGAAATAAAAGGTGCTAAGGGAGCACAAGCAGAAGTATATAACCTATTCTAAGGATTCAAGAAACACTTCTCTAAGGAAGAGTAAGCTAATCAGTCATAAGGACAGACTTGGGTAATGTGTATTCCCAGGTGCAGAGCAATGTATAGAAAATCTGAGAGGTGAACCTGTGGTCCATTTGAAAGTCTTGGTATAGTCAGGCTTTGACAGGGTATAGTGTAAGGGGGGGATAAGTGGCTTCAGGATGTTAAAGAAGAGACAGGCAGATCATTACAGTCTTACTGGTCTTTGTAAGAAACTGATGTTTTATCATAAAGGCAATAGGAGACTATTGAAAGTTATTAAGAATAGGAGAAACATGGTCCGATAAGTGATTTACAAAGATTTCACAGCTGGGTGGGGAATAAAGTAGAAGAGAAATATACTGGATATAGTAAAACCCTTTATAAAGCTGGTATACAAGGGAGAAATGTTAGTAGCAAACTAGAATAGTGGAAATAGGGGCATAAAGAAGTGGGATGACTTGAGAGCTATTTAAGAAACAAAACGGTATAATGAGGTGGTTTATTGGTATGGTGAATACTGTGCCATTCAAATCCACTTTTTAGAGCGTGCTGTTTCTAAATAACCCCAGTTTCAGCTGGGAAGATCTCCCCTACCCAAGGTTGCACCCCTTTCTAGGGTGACCACATCCAATGAATAATCAGTGGGAGGATATAAATATTCATTCAAGAATAACCATGAGATTGGCATGGAGACTGCATCTCGACCCAACTTTTCCCTCTACGTAATCCTGTTTTCTTCTTTTCCCTTCCATAGCTGTTGATCCCAAGAGCACTTCCTAGTAAACTTCTGAATGCTAATTTCTGCCTCGGAGTTCACTTCCCAGTGAACCCAATCTATGGCAACTGATTATGAGTCTGAGGTGTGTAATGAAGAGTGATAATTTAATAGACTCCTAGATTTCTCTCTTGAAAACTGGGTAATAGATAGGTTATTTAATGAGATAGGAAATCCCAGAAAAAAAGACATATTTTAAGAAGAAAGAAGTTTTAGGTGCCCATGTGACATCTAAGTGGAGCTATTCAGGCATCTCTTAACTCTTCAGATCTGCATTCCAGGAGGTAAGCCATGGACGCTGAGAGTAAAGGAGGTAGGTAAGGGAATTAGAGAATTAATTAGAATGTTTGAATTAATTAGAATGTTTCCCATCTACCCATGATAGGGTAGATGGGAAAATAAATTGACTAGAATATGAAAACACAGCATAAGCTCTAAATGCCACAGTGAAGAACTATAATTTGTCACATGTTTTATGTGAATTCTTATAAAAATTAGAGGAGTTAAGAAAAGATATCATGGCAGGCTACCTCTTTTTTTTTTTTTTTTTTTTGGTATGTGGGCCTCTCACTGTTGTGGCCTCTCCCATTGAGGAGCACAGGCTCTGGACACACAGGCTCAGCAGCCATGGCTCACGGGCCTAGCCGCTCCACGGCATGTGGGATCTTCCTGGACCGGGGCACGAACCCATGTCCCCTGCATCGGCAGGCGGACTCTCAACCACTGTGACACCAGAGAAACCCTAATTAATTATCTTTATGTTATTTAACACTTATAATATACTACATATTACATTAATGTTGTATCACACATTAGCCCATTTCATTTTAATAACTACCTTATAAGGTGTATAGTATAATTAATTCCATTTTACAATTGATGAAATAGAGTCATAGAAAGGTGAAGTTACTCCCTTAATGTCACACAATTAGTTAAATGGATGATTTGAGTGGTAGTATTTACTAATCAAAAAGGATTTTTGCAAGTTATTGCCATTTATAGTTATAATTTATGAAAATTAAATTTGTAAAATTATATTATTTTTTGATATTTTAGAGTTACAGATGAGGATTTATTTTTTCAAATTACAATATTCAGTTTGTAGGACAATAAACCAAATGGGTCTTAGAGACCATTAGGTACAGTTCCTCGATTTTGAAAATGAGGGAAACAGGCAAGAGAGCTCTGTCTTCATTGCTGAGTCATCTATCCTTATTATTCCATTTGTAGCTATTTGAAATAATCAAAGAGGTTCAGCTATTTTATGATTCACTTTGAAATATGTAAGTATTGAGAAATAAAATCTATCATTCCTCCTCCTTTAAACACTAGCAAAAGCAAAAATATAGGCTAGAATATATAAAAATTAGAAGATGATTTTGACTTAATGAGTAAACTAAAATGTGCTTTCATAAAATTATTTGCTGTCTCCTAAACATCTTTATAGTCCAACGCTTTATTCAATCTGATTTAAAATGAACAAATGTGCCTGACTAGACCTAAAAAATGATTTTGTAATAATTCAAGATTATAAAATTTATTTTCTAACATACAGCTAATGAATGCTTACTAAGTGTCAGGCATTGTCAGAGCAATGAACACACAGCAGTGAACAGTTGTTGCTCTTAAGTCTCTGCCCCCATGAAACTTATAGATAAAAAAGTAAACTATCATGTCATATAAGCAGGTAGTGAAAACCATGAAGGGAATTGAGTGATGAGGTTGAGGTTGATTTTTTTTAAATTCCCGAAGGAAGACCTCTCTAAGGAGATATCATATGTGGAGATCTGAATGAAATGATGAAATGAACTATTTAATAATCTGAGGTCGAAGAGCTTTTCATGGAGAGCAAGAGTTGGGCATATTTTAGGAAGAGCAATGATTCTAGTGTTTGGAAGGTAAAGTGACTAAGGAGGAAATGGATGGAGATTATTACAGATAGGCAAAGGCTAGCTCATATAAGGCCTTGCAGAGCCTAGTAAAGAGTGGGATTTATTCTAAACGTGACTGAAGCCACTAGAGGATTTAAATCTGGAAAGGGGATGATTTGATTTATGTTTTAAAAAGATCATTCTGTTGATGTTTGGAGAAGAGACTACAAGGGCAAGAAAGGAAAGCAAAATGTCAGAGAGAACACTGTGGATCATAAGTTCACGAATTATAAATTGATAAAGTCAAGCCGAAAAAAGAATTGTTTTAACTAGACATTGCTTATTGCTTTTTAATTCTCTTTAAATCATTATTGGAATACAGCTTGGTATATGCTTTATATACCTTTTAAGCCTATGTAAGAGAGCTCAAAATTTTACATAAAGGTTATTTACTTCAGGCTGCCATGTCCGTCTTCACCATTCCTAAATAGATTGATTCCTCCAACCTAAAAAATAGTCTGATAATGTCTAGCCTAGGGCACTGGAATTATACTATTTAAGTTTAAATTCCATATTTGGTGCTATCTAGCTATACTCCTTGATAACTCTGTAATATTTGTCAAGTTACTTAAGCTCTCTCAGTTTCATTATGGATATATTTAATAGTACCCACTTACTAAGGTCGTTTTGATGATTAAATAAAATAATCTATGAAAGGATTTTAACAAAGAATTTGATGCAGAATAAATTTGCAATGAACACTGGTTGTTGTGTTGTTATCCACTCTGACCCTGGTAAAGATTTTTTACATGTTACTTAGAGGCGATAATAATAAAAATACTATTAGTGATACTTTCATCAAATATTTTCTCCAAGATTAAACTTGAATATATATGAGTTCATTCATTCATTCAAAAAAAAAAACCCAAAACACTTATTTCAGCAACAGTAATGTTTCAGGTTTTACATGAGTTGCACAGGCTGCAGGAAAGATTCAGAGAACAAAGGAAAAAGCAGTATCACCTTAAAATTGTTTTCTGACCTCCATAAATTAATAATATACAAATATTTTAACATTTAGATATAGTTCCCTCTATAAAAGAGAAAGTTTGATAAATCAAATGAAGCTATATAATTCTGAATATGAATGACCTTCAGTTAGTAGAAAAGTTCAAAATGAATGAAAATAAAGGAATTTGAAACACTCTGGATATATTTTCTTTTTTTCTTTTTCCCTTTAATATTATCTATTGCAAAAAAATTGGTCTACAAAATTTACACCTCAATCTAAGTCCACAGAGCCAAGGGTCAGAAACCTCAACCATCTTTAAGGAATTGTTTTAAGAAATCCCTTCCCTGTGGTGTCACTACCCTGAAGCAACATTTTCTTAAACAGTCACAATTTCCTCTGAATGTTTCCATAAAATTTTGTGTTTTAGGTTAAAAACAACTTTTTCAGTCTCTTTATCTTTAAAACAAAAGTCCAAAAAAAAAAAAGGTAGAAAAAAAGATTACATTTATAAGTATTTACCATTTCAGGTTGGCAATTTTTTTCATTTCATTGAATAAGAGCAAATAAAATATAGGTTTATACTCTAATTCGTATAAAGTAACATCCTCTGTGGTATTTATCACTGTTGCTTCCTCCCCACCGCACGCCCTTGCTATAGAAGGAACTGATTTGACTTTGAATAAGTTTGAATCCAAATCAAGCTGCATGATTTATGATTGAATGATTGAATAAACCTAAAATTTATTTAACTATAAAATGTCAAAAAATTATTGGCCCTATACATTGCTCAGCATGGCATTTTAAACCATAATGCAACAGAGTATAATCCAGTAAACTGTAAGACACAGTGAGGAAGCCATTTTCTTCCAAGTTTTTTTCTCTATCATTTCTAGTTCCAACTCCATAGATATGGTATGTTAAAAGGGTGCTTGTTTACATTTGAATAAACATCCCTAGAATGCTACCTGTTTCCTCTTTTTTTTTTTTTTGGTTATTTTCCTTTCATACTTAAAATTCATTATTTTAAAAATCTGATTTTTATTAGAATTCAAAGATAAATTGGTTGTTTTTTTCTTAATCAGTGAGACTATTAATGATTATATATGTTGGAAATTGTTTTCTTTCAAAACTTTATTTAATTTACCCTATTTGAGTGAAAAAAGAATTTGTCTCATTTTAGTAGTTAATATATCAGAACTAGAGGTTGAAACTTTGCATTCTTGGACATAACCACATTTATGTACAATTAACTTAGTATGATCTGGAGTGCCTTGAAAGAACACTGGGTGTAGGAAAGCTGTGTTCTATTTGTAGATCTGCAGTAATTATCTGTAAAACCAAATTAGCCACTTCTCCCCTCTAAGGCTCCGTTTTCTAATATAAAAAAGAGAGAGTGGGTCAGATGGTATCTGAATCCACTCTTCTTATTAATTCCATGAGTTTAGAGTATAAATATACTGTGGAATTACAAGAAGAAAAATTTTTTTTTCTTTTTGCGGTACGTGGGCCTCTCACTGTTGTGGCCTCTCCGGTTGCGGAGCACAGGCTCCGGATGCGCAGGCTCAGTGGCCATGGCTCATGGGCCCAGCCTCTCCACGGCATATGGGATCCTCCCAGACCGGGGCACAAACCCATATCCCCTGCATCGGCAGGTGGACTCTCAACCACTGCGCCACCAGGGAGGCCCAAGAAGAAAATTTTAAAAAAACTTTTTCATTTTTTTTTCTTGAAAATTCAGTGGCCATAATTTTTACATTGAGTGTACAAGATTTCAAGTTAGCAGGCAATTGCCTGGAACATTTAGCACACTGTTTTAATTATCAAACTTACATGATGAGATTTTCCTGGAATAAAGTCTACCTAAATAAATTTCCAAAGCACTCCATAGGATTCTAACCTGTATCTATAAATTATTATACAGACCTAAGAGTACAAGTTTTTTTACAAGTTGAGTTGTCATTCAAAAGTGCCATGCTTGCAAGTCAGTCAGCTCAGTGGACCATTGCATGCACATGATTGTTATTAACCCCTTTTTTTTCACTGTCTGTTAAAGGGACTTCCTCATAAAATCACATTCCAGGGTTGACATGGTCTTCTGGCACCCAGAGACCTATCATATAAACTGACAAGCAAGACTAACTAGGCATGAGGGATTGTTCCAAAAAGATTTCCAGCCCCCAATATTCTAGCTAATTGAAGAACAAGAATAGGGTAACTTCTCTGCTATTTCTAAAATTACAGCTTTATTGTTTGAAAGTTTATGGAGGACCCATAATTTGTGTCTGGTGCCATCATTTCAAAGTCACCTGAGGGGAACAGGAAAGAGCGAGTACTGTACCAGGTACTTTTCTGGCTTCTCAAATATGGGATAAAATGATAACCAGGTGAAACAAACCTAGAATAGACTAAAAGTGGACTCTTTTCTAAAGGAATTTCCAATTCATATTGTCCTAAGTGATAAACAAAAGCAGCAGAGTCTGAGAAAAGAAGTTTTGTCAAGAATTTGAGTTTTGAAGAGGTTCTAGTTAATTATAAAATCATTATCACTTTAATTTATGATGTTTAAAAGTATAAAGGGATGTATCCAAGGTCAAACACTAAGTTGAATAATCAGAGTTGCAACTATAATTTTATCTTGCATTTGATGAGACATTCTTGGGCTGGAGTTATTGCCCAATAGTTGCATGGACCTGGGCAATTGTATGCTGTCCTGTTATTTCCTTCAGCCCTTTGTCCTGGTGCTTGCATGTCCGTGGCTAATCTCTGAGTTGCTCTTTGGATGGGACTCAGATATCCAAATTTGGGATCTGGTCCTATTTATCCATGTTCTTTCCCCAAACTCCTGTAGGTTCACCCTCTCATTTAAGTCCTTACAGACAAAAGAGATCTTCCGGCTTATTTTCTGCCATCAGTGAGGGGCTCAGCACTTAACACCTCATAAAAACTATTTGCTTTCACACTAAAATAAGGAGGCCCCAGGCTAGATATATAAATATATCACAATGATGTAAATATATCACCAGAGGTACACATGTTGAAGAAAAAATTCTATAAATTTCAACAAAAGATATGAAAGGAAGAAACAAAAAAACACAATCCCTTTTCCAAATTTCCATATACTTACAGAAAAAAACAGGTGAGATAAATAGGTCAACAGATAAGGATTACAATAAATATAAAAGGATTAATTATCCCCTTCCAAAGATAGACACTTTTGAATTGGGTAAAGTCAAGCTAACGAGTTAATAAAAAACTAACAAAAATTATCAGTTAAACACTCTTCTGAAGAGAAACATAACTTTTAAAAAAAGTTGAAAATGAAGTTGAAATATAACATATGTCAGGCAAATTCTAATCTATTTTTAACAAATTCTAACAAAATACAGAAACATCAAGTGAGGGGAAGAAGATGTACTCTTGGGAAATTTTTTATTTTTACAAAATATATTGCACATTTAGTTCACTACATGTCAGATTTTTAAAAATACATTATTTAGGAGATTTGGAATGTAAGTATAAAAATGGGACTTTGTTTAGAGTGTTTGTGTGCATGTGTGTGCACATGCACACATGTGCATGCGCATGTTGGTGGTTTTGGTATCTAGTGTCTTATAATGATTGAGCAGTTTTCTATCTACAATGAATACTTTAGAAGAGTTTACATAACATAGGACATATTAGTTCCTCTGGGTCAGAATATATATTTAAGTATACTTTCTTGTTCCCTCTGTGGTATTGGATTTTCAGTTTTACAGCCTTTTTTTTTGCTATAAACATTACTCATTTATATTTGTATGTTTAAGTATATGTTAGATATTTAAGTATATATAGATATATATTTATAAATGAGCAAAGTTTATATATTTTAAGTATCTATTTTGCTAGATTTTTAAATATATTATAATAAAGTTTAAAGGAGTGGTGTTTCATTTGCCCAGTTATAATTTCATAAAGAATCAATATTGTAAAGAACAAATTGTACCCCTCTTTTCTTTGGAGATATGAAAGGATGAAAAGTTATGTATTTTCATTTGTGTTTTCACCTGCTAGACTTGGGATTTGGAATTTTATATAAATAAACTAATTTATGAATATACTTTATATATTCATATTTATATAACTATTTTATATAAGTAAACCAATAAAGTCTTTATTCAGGAGGTATTTGATCTCTGCAACCAAATGTTTGCCTTGTGGAAGTAAGGTTTTACTATTTTTTTTTTTTTTTTTGCTGCTTCTCTTACATATAAGTTAATAAATAAATGCACCTTGTAATTCACTGCTTCAGTCTTCTCTGTTTTCTGGAATTGCTGTCATACAAACCCCTCAAAGAAAGTCACTCTTTTCACTTTTATATTCTCAGAGCCTAGCATGGTACCTGACATATATTAGGTGATCAATATATGTTTACTATGTGAAGCATAAATGGACAAAAGTATAAAATGCAGGTCCGATTCTATGTTTTTTGAATAATAGTCAATATAAGTGATGATAATGGCATCTAATAAAATTATAAATTCAGAGAATGGAATTGCAGAAGAGATGAGAAACCAATTTACTGGAATATTAATCCCTGCTCCTTAAGGCCTCATATGCCGGTATTATTATTACCTTAAATCACTATATCCTTGACCATTGCCAACTTTGGTGTTTACTTAAAGTAGCCAGTTTATTGAAGGATTATATATTGGAGGCAATTACCCTTAGGGGAAGTCAGGAAATCAAACGCTCACTTGGGAGCTCTTTATAAGTTTGGCTTAGAGAGTGTTTGAGACCTCAACAACATCCTGAATATATCACACCATAGATCCAGGATGTAAAAAGTCTTACTTATCTACAGATATTTGGGTGCTCTTTAGGTGTCCTAATTTCATGCTATGTGCTGTAAGTCCTTTACATTTTTCAGAGGAGGAAACAAATATTTTGTCTCTCTTTTCAGAAGATGACCAATTACAACCTTAACAGGAATTTATCATCCCTGTAGAGAGGAGCTTTAAGAGATAGTGGGGTGATCTTATACAATTTTATTTTTTTACTTTTCTGAGTTTTAGTTTATATGATTTGTGAGGTTACATATATATATATATATATATATATATATATATATATATATATATATATGACAATTTTAGGTTACTGTGTTATTTTCTCTCCTAGGTCACTACTTGATTCCAAGTGATTGACATTACCTATTTTGAAAACTTTTCTCATGTCAAGTGAACAGTAAAATTTATCTTGCTACTCTTCACTAGTTGAATAATTGATGAGAAGGAATTAGAAAACTCAGGGCGTTTGAATACTACAGGAATAAAAATACCTTATGGTGCAATAGTAGAGGACCTGTAAAACTAAAGTGCTAGTTTCAGACTTTGAAACCCCTTAAAGACATTAAAAAGAGTGCTGCTCCCCCCATATTTCTGGAACTACGAAGAAAACATCAGTGTAGACAACAGATTGTAGCATTCAGTGGCTATTTCTCACATCTTAGAATTTTTAATAGGTAGCTCCTCCAATGTTCAACGTGTGATTATATTGTTCACAAATTGAATGTTCATAAACTGGGCGGTATCCTTCTCTAGTTATGGTAAATATATTTTGTGTTATAGATAATTAAAGCTGTAGAAATTTAGAGGAATTATAAACCTCCAATAAACTGTATGACTTTACCAAACCTTTATATGTGTAATATATCTTTATATAATCAAATATTTATATATAATAATGTAATAAATATATCTGAGACATAGATTCACATTTATAAGGTAAGGGGATTCAATGATTTCTAGTGAAAGAATGGAGTCTTCATGGCAAGTGTTATTTCATAAATGAATTTGAGCTGGACCATTAGTGATGAGCAATGAGACTGAAGAGGAAAAAAAAAAGAGGAAAGTAGTCTCACTTGGGGATATAAAAGAAGCAGAATATTAAAATGGATATGAATATGGTTTTTGTACAATAGAACAGAGAAAATACCTCCATATGATTAATTACCAGGCTCCATGGGTTTGGTCAACAATTAGCAGTTTCCTCTGAAATATATGGTTCAAATATTTCACCCAAATCCCTTGATGATTTTATTCTTTGCTGGTTTTGGATTAAGTCCTAATTCCCAGTGAAGACGAAGTTCATTCAGACCTTTTTTGGTCCTTGAAACACATCATTTTGGTGCTTATCAGAGATGAAGACAGTGAAAGGTGGTTTTGTTTTGGTTTTGCAATATGACATTTGGTCACTTCACCAGTCCTCACATCTGGTTCCAGTTTGAGATGAAACCACTTAAACCTCATGCAGCCACTGAAAGCTGTGGTTTTGTCACAAAATTTTGTCACAAAATTTACATAAACATATAAACACAGGAAAAAATTGCTGGCTTTGTTTTAAAGTTTTAGTTTATTTCTCTGAATTCAAATGAAATAAATTCAGTAAGAACTGAACATCAACAAAATTATGCTAACCAGGCTAGACAGAAACATTCCACACTATCCTTGAAAATCAATATAGATGTACAAGCATTCAATATAATTGTGTACTTATTCAATGTTGGCCTAATAGTATATTAACCAACTTCTATTTTGGACAACTGTATTTTACATTTTATTCTTGATTTGGAAAAAGAAGATGGTTACTTTCATTTTTATTTTCTTTGATATGTGGATATTCATAGTGAAATTTTAGGTATAGTTTGCCTTTTTTCTTCTTAGCATGGAGTAATCACACTTTTAGACGTGGAACAAAACTTAGAGTTATCAAATATGTCCATCTCCCATCTGCCACTTTACAGACGTGGAACTGGATTCAAAGAGAATCTAAACCCCAGATGATATTGACCAGGCTCTGGTTCTGCTCCTATCACATAACTGTTTATCAGTTTCATTTGTTAAAGTGTAATGGTGATGAGGCCAATGTTTCCAATTGGATTACTAGAAAGGAAGGCTAATTTTACACTCTTTAATTGTAACCACAATCCAAGTTTAGGTTGTCACTCATTTCATAGGAGATCAAAGTGTGACCAAATAAGTTCAGACTTATGCAAAAAAGGAACATCATTTGCTGTCTTAAACAGACACATGTGCACATTTTCACCATACACACACACACACAACCTCTGAGAGTACATAATTAAAACTTTTAGTGAATCCTCATTACCTGCAGGAAAAAAGACCAAATCCAAAGTCACTCACAACTGGCTTCAACTTCTAAGTCTATCCTTATTTCCCATGATGTCTCCTCTAGCATCCATGCTCAAACTAATCCAAAACAGCACTATATACTTGACACGTCATATTCTTTACACTCCTTAGATATTAAGCTTCCTCTTCTCTCTACTTAGCACACCCAGTTCTACCTACTCTACATGGAAAATTACCACTCAGCTTTCAACTAACAATTTATGTCTTCAATTAAGTTTTTCCTTATCCCTCAATTTTGTTCATAGCAGAATCATCAGAATTGTTCAATTTCTTTTTGGCATCTACATAACATTTTGTGCATACCTATGACATAGTATTTATCACATCTGGTCAAAATTATTTATTTACACGCCTATCTACCTGGTTTGAATGCCAAATTCTTGAGACAATGCATCCAGTCCATATGTTTCTTTACACTAAGAGCAGAACACAACCCGACTTCTCCTCAGTTTTTTCCTTCGTCTTTTTGCTATTCATGGTGCCATCAGACTGCTAATTTTTTCTCCTGCTTTCAGTCTCTGCCTACATATATTCCCCTTCCATGCTTCTTTCTGATTACCTGTTTCAAAGTAATGATCATGTCACTTTTCTTCTTAAGAATTTCAGAGCATCTTACATACTCTAAGATTAAGTCTGTGGTCCTTATTCCTTATAATGGCAGTTAATCATTTTATCCTGATTTCTTTACTGCTTTGTAAATAATCTATTTTTTGTCCGTCTTTGACTATTCACTTTAGTGAAAACAACTAGACTTTATCAAATGCAAATAACTGTAACATCTTCAAACCCACCAGCTCTAAATCAGTCTACCTTGTATCTAAACTCCAATACTCCAGGGATTATGCCTTTTAGATCTTATCACCCTTTCACTGTACTTATACCCCTTATATCTTCATATATCTTAGAATCCATCCACGCATCATATTGCCCCTCACATCATACTAATTTTACAAAATTAAAGTTGATCAAAATCATCACTGACTCTGCAATCATAATGAGTAAAACCTACACGCTCTGCTTAATTATATCACTTTTAAATGCATGCCTGCTAATCTCAAACAGACATTTTATCCTGACCTATAGTCCATTTAGGGAAATGTACTTTTTTTCTTCCTACTTCTTTAGAAGACTCCTCTAAATCTTCTCTCTTCTCTAACCACTCTTCTCTAACCACCTCCTTCCGGCCTCACGCTCAGCTCATAAAATTGCCTTCTATTTCACTGAGCAGAAGAAAGCAATTATATATAAAAAAAAAAGTCTACATGGGCTTCCCTCGTGGCACAATGGTTGAGAGTCCGCCTGTTGATGCAGGGGACACGGGTTCATGCCCGGGTCTGGGAAGATCCCACATGCTGCAGAGAGGCTGGGCCCTTGAGCCATGTCTGCTGAGCCTGCGTGTCCAGAGCCTGTGCTCCACAACGGGAGAGTCCACAGCAGTGAGAAGCCTGCGTACCACAAAAAAAAAAAAAAAAAAAAAAAATTCTACAAACTTCTGCTACCCCATCTACTCACCTGTAAATATTAGTACCAATATACTCTGCTTTCCCTCCTATTAGTATGGATAAACCATTGGTGCGCTAGAAAGCAACTTCATTGACCACTCAAATACATTAATTATGTAGTTCTCCTTTTCTGTTTTCTCTCATAATTTTTTCTCTCTCAACTGGACCATTCCAGCGCATTCAATTTAGACTAACTTATGTCTCATCTCAGGCAAACTTTTTTTAAATCAATCTTTATTGGAGTATAATTGCCTCACAATACTTTGTTAGTTTCTGTTGCACAACAAGGCAAATCAGCCATATGCATACACATGTCCCCCTATCCCCTCCCTCTTGAGCCTCCCTCCCATCCTCCCTATCCCACCCCTCTAGGTAATCGCAAAGCCCCGAGCCGATCTCCTGGTGCCATGCTGCTGCTTCTCACCAGCCAATTATTTTACATTTGGTAGTGTATATAGTCGATGCTACTCTCACTTTGCTGCAGCTTTCCCCTCCCACCCCGTGTCCTCAAGTCCATTCTCTACGTCTGCATCTTTATTCCCATCCTGCCCCTAGGTTCTTCAGAACCATTTTTTTTTTTAGATTCCATATATATGTGGTAGCATGTGGTATTTGTGGTATTTGTTTTTCTCTTTCTGACTTACTTTACTCTGTGTGACAGATTCTAGGTCCATCTACCTCACTATAAATAACTCAATTTCGTTTCTCTTTATGGCTGAGTAATATTCCATTGTATATATGTGCCATATCTTCTTTATCCATTCATCTGTTGATGGACATTAAGGTTGCTTCCATATCCTGGCTATTGTAAATTGTGCTGCAATGAACATTGTGGTACATGACTCTTCTTGAATTATGGTTTTCTCAGGGTATATGCAGTAGTGTGATTGCTGGGTCATATGGTAGTTCTATTTTTAGTTTTTTAAGGAACCTCCATACTGTTCTCCATAGTGACTGTATCAGTTTACATTCCCACCAACAATGCAGGAGGCAAAACTTTTCTTGACTGTATCTCTTCCTCTAGCTACTGTTCAATTTCTTTGGCACATTTTACAACAAAACTTCTCAGAGGAGGTAACTTTCACTATTTCTTCTTTATCTTTTCTCTCTTAATCCTACTTTGGTGAGGTTTTATTTATTACCAGTCTACTCTAACAGCTCTTGTCAAGTCACTAATTACTTCCCCAATACCAAATCCAAAGGTCACTTTTCAGTTCTCAAATTACTTAAACATATTTGTCACTGTTGATTACTCTCTTTTTGCTTCATTAAGTTATTGCTGCACTCATTCCTTTTGACTCCCCTATTACTTCTTCATTAGCACTCCTTTCCTTGCTGATTCTTCCTCCTCTCCCTGGCCTCTAAATCTGTAGTACCTCAGGACTCAATGCCAAGCCTTCTTCTTTTCTCAGTTCGATTTATTCCATGGTTTATATAATCCAGTCACAAGGTGTTAAAGACCATGTATCTCCTGAAGACTCCCACATTTTTATTTCTAGCCCAGGCTTTTGCCCTGAACTCTAGACCCATACATTCAACTGCCTATCAAAATCTCTGCTTAGTTACAAATAGGCATCTCAAACTATGTCTACAACTGACATGTAGATTGCCTAACAAATCCCTGTTCTTCTGAGGTTTTTCTCATCTGAGTGAATGTCAACTCTATTCTTCCAGTTACTTGGGCTAAAAATTTGGTGTCAATCTAACTCCTCTTTTATCAATATTTGACCCATTGTCAAATTTTATCAGTTCAAAGTATTTCCAGGATTTGACCATTCTCATCACTTCCTCCAAAAAAGTCCAGATCCGTGTCACAAACACCTCTCACCTGGATAATGTCCATAGCTTCTGTTCCATCCTCTTTGGGCCTTCTCACCACACTAGTCATAGCATCTCTTGACAATGAAAGTCAGAACATTCCACCATTTTGTTCACTGCACTCCAATGGCTTCCCAACTTGCTATCACCTAGGTGCTTCATGTCGAAATCCCCTTGTTCCCAAAGCACTTCTGCAAACTCATTTCCTATCACTCTCCAGCTCATCCCCAATATTGCAGTTACACCTGTCTCTATACTTTTTTCTTGAACATTCTAAGCGTGTTCCCACTTCAGGGCATTTCCACGTATTGCTTCTTCTGCTTTGATTCTCTTCCCCAGATGATTGTATGAGTCACTCTCCCATGTCCTTCAGGTCTCTGCTATAATGTCACTTATTAGAGAAGGCTTTCTCAATCAATTTTGTAAAAGCTTAAGTACCTACAAACTGCTTTCCCTTACTCTCTGCTTTATTTTTCTCCATAGCATTTACTATCTTCGTGTACTCTATATTAACTCTATATTATTTGTTTATTGTCTGTCTCCCCCTACTGGAGTGCTCCATAAGAACAAGGACTTTATCTCATTCACTACTGTTCTCTAGCAACTAGTATGACACCTCCTACATCATACTTGCTCAATAAATATTCACTGAATAAATGAGAGAATTAATTAATTTCCCTTCATTGCCTCACATATATGGCTATTATCAGCAACACTTGGTTAAATGCTGTGCCCTGCATTCCATAAAAGGTCCCGTATCTTTCCTTCTGTCTTAATCCATTTTCCAGAACCTACCCATGTCCCCATTTCCACACACTCAATTCATACTTATATTTCAGGCTCAACATATATGCCATATTATATGAAAATATCTTACCAACATGAAGTTATATCATTTTTTAGACTACCCAAAATACTTTATAAATGTAATATAATATATTGGGACTTTTAACACTTTTCTTCTATCACTCTATAAATTCTTAGAGAGTAAGTACTGTCTGTCCTCCTGTCTACTTTCTATTCCAATTCCACACTGTAGCACATAGGAGCTCCTCAATAATTGCTTTTTGAATAAATATAAACATCAAAATTTCCTTTCACTAGTATATGTAAAAGTATACAGAAATCCTTACCATGGCTTCAAATCAGAGCTTTAAGAAAATAAAATCCAAACTGCTTCTATATGCTTACATCATCTTACATGGTCTTGCCAAACCCTACAATTTCATTTTGGAACATCCTACACCTCAGCCACCATGCTTCTGTTATACTAGTCTTTTTTTTTTTTTTTCTGGAAACTTCCAAGCTGTGTTCCACCATAGGACCCTTGCCCTTACTGCTTTTGTGCTTGGATTGTTACCTGGCTTGTTGTTTTGTAAATTGATAACTCAGGTATCAGTTCCAATATCACCTTCTTATATATGGCTCCCTTCCTTGCCCACCTAACCTAAGGTCTCTGCCAACTCCCTGTTTATCAGATCTCCCTAAGTTATCATCTTCATAGCACTTGCCACTATTTGAAATTACATTTTGAAATTTGTTTACTTGTTAATTGCATGTATTTTACCTCCTCTCCTCTCCAATCTCTTGCCTCCCTTCTCCCTGTAACCCACATCTCATACACCTGCAAAATGTCTTGCATGGAGACCATGGGTCATTTGCCTTTTTCACTGCAAGGTTCCCCATGCCTAAAACTGTGGCACCTTATAGGAAGTAAATAAATGTTATTTTTAAGAAATCCATTGCTTTTCTTGACGTTTCAAATGAACAACTATAGAGGTTTATTTATCCTTCATTAATGGCAATGTTCCAGCATGTATTAATTGAGCAGGATTTCTTGGTTGCTTCTCCCTTCATCACAGGAATGCATATACTTATTTAAAGAAGGAAAGCACATCTTCTGGAGTATATCTCTTCAGAGATACACTAAAGGCAAGAGGAGTCCTGAAATGAACTGTAATTGGCTCATAAAGTCACCTCTGAGTTTGTGAAAGTCAAAACATAGCTCCTGAAGTAAGCACTTACATTCCTACTCATGGACCTAATTTCTGCTGCTGAAGTCATACAGCATCAATAGTTTCTGAAGACAGATAGTCTTAAAATAATTCCCCAAATCTCAAAAAGAAAATTAATCCAGGATGGGAATATACACAGTAATATTCCAAATCACTAATATTTAAGAACTTTGGTATCTTGTGGCAAATATAGTTTTTAATACTTTTGTGTTTATAGCTTTATTAAAATCTTTTTCATGAGACCAAGAAAATAGTCCATATAAACATATAGAATTGACACCATGGAAACAGATTCATGATGAAGTATTTTATACTTAGCTGTCTTAATGTTTTTCCATTGTGGTTGACATTTGCTGAAGACAAATGGAAACATCTTGTTTTAACATGATGCTTTCTAGGATCCTCCCAAGCACGCACAATCTCTCTTCTTTTTCTTTCTCTCTCATTTTACAATGTGTTGCTTTCTACCTTGTATTCTAATGTCTCATTACTCCAAAGAATGTATTTTTCCAATAATTTGGCATTGCCTTCTATAATTTGAAGTACATGGAAGGTATTGAATAAATGTTTGTAGAATATACAAATAACAATATTTTGTATACAGTTTTTTTAACATCTTTATTGGAGTATAGTTGCTTTAAAGTGTTGTGTTAGTTTCTGCTGTATAACAAAGTGAATCAGCTATATGCATACATATATCCCCATATACCCTCCCTCTTTCATCTCCCTCCCACCCTTCTTATCCCACTCCTCTATGTGGTCGCAAAGCACCAAGCTGATCTCACTGTGCCATGCAGCTGCTTCCCTCTAGCTATCTATTTCATATTTGATAGTGTATCTCACTTCATCCCAGCTTACCCTTCCCCCTCGCCATGTCCTCAAGTCCATTCTCTACGTCTGTGACTTTATTCCTGTCCTGCCCCTAGGTTCTTCAGAACCATTTTTTTTTTAGATTCCATATATATGTGTTAGCTTACAGTATATGTTTTTTTCTCTTTCTGACTTACTTCACTCTGTATGACAGACTCTAGGTCCATCCACTTCACTACAAATAAGTCAATTTTATTTCTTTTTATGGCTGAGCAATATTCCATTTTATATATGTGCCACATCTTTATCCATTCATCTGTCAATGGACACTTAATTTGCTTCCATATCCTGGCTGCTGTAAATAGAGCTGCAATGAACATTGTGGTACATGACTCTTTTTGAATTATGGTTTTCTCACGGTATATGCCCAGTAGTGGGATTGCTGGGTCTAATGGTAGTTATGAAGCTGGAAATCTAAGTCCTACATGATTCTATGTAAGTTTCTCTTTCTGGAAGTGAGTTTAATGAAAAAATATGTAGTCATTTTCAATTTTTTCCTCTGGAAATTTTGACCCTTGAAGAGTAAAAAGAAACTGTAGTTCTTAAAAACTAAAAAGAGAAGATTACTTTACACATTTAGATTTGGAAGAGTGGAATTTAGATACATAGAATTGCATTGCAATCAGGCAGAATGAAAAGGTCTAGGGATTGGAAATTTTAAGTTTGTTCAGGAATGGCAGGTTGCCTGTTTTATTTAGAGAGGAGGATGAATAAAGAAAAATAGTGCAGGGCACTTGGAGAAGGAAGTTGCAGACTGTTACAGGCATGGACTGTTTGAGTGAGGTTTTGGGCTTCACTTGGCAAACAGTGAAGAACTCTTGCCGGTTTCTGGGTGGGGAAGTGACATGACCAAAGATGTGCTTTAGGAAAATAATCGGGAAGTATATGCTTGATAAGTCAGCTAGAGACAACTGAGGGAAAACCTTTTTATAAGCTTTTTGCGATATTCTAGGTAATTTTTTTCCTATGGGAAAGAATATAAACTAAAATTGTGTTGCTTCTTGAAGCAACCTAAAGGGAAAAGGAACAGAAATGAATGGATCATATACATGTACTTTTTTCTTTCTGTGTATTCATGCATATATATATTTATTTTTTGTTAGAAATATTGCTGACCACTTAGATTTATAGACTAAAGCATTTGACGGAGTGTAAGATTTAGATCCCAGGTCTAAATATCAGAATGTTTTTGTTTTATTAGATTCCATGACTCAGAGCCCTGGTCACAAAATGAATTTTAAATTTCATCTGATTTTGTTTTAGGAACTTTCATTATAAAGGTGCTAATGGAAATTGATCTAGAATAATTCTTAACTTAGCATTCTGTGACTATGTCAGATGTGGTGTCCACCCTCAGAATAAAGGATTTTCACATACTTTTTGGAGAACCTACTGTCAAAAGAAAACAGGCAGCAGGCAAGAAGATTTAATTAACAATTCGTGTTAACTCTACCGTATACATGATAATAATATCTAGATATTTTCTGGAAGGATGAACGTATTAAGAGAGTTGATTTTAGTGATATTACAGCTCAAAACTCAGACCCAGGTACATGCAAAGGTCTTTCTTATTAAATTCTTGTTGAATCACTAGTACATTCTGATCCCTTGTTGAATACAAAGTGCAATAGAACTATTGCCAAAAGAAATACTCTAGAGACTAGAGGAGAAGTCATATGTTTCCAGTTAGGGTTAGTAGCTTATTTATTTATTTATTTATTGCCTCATCAATGCATGCATCAACCATTATTAGCTTATCTCTTTGCTTTTTATTTATTTATTTTTAGTCGGGGGTGTGGTATGCCATGTAAATTGTCCTTAGTTCTTTGATCCTGACTTTTAAAATTTTAAAAATATTTTTAATTGTGCTATAATAGATATAATATGAAATTAACCATTTTAGGTATACAGTTCTGTGGCATTAAATATATTCACATTGTTATGCAATCATCAGTACCATTCATCTCCAGAACTGTGTCATCTTCCCCAACTGAAACTCCATATCCATTAAATGTTAACTCCATATTCCCTCCTCCCCCAGCCCTTGACAACCACCATTCTACATTGTTTTTAGGAAGCTGACTATTCTAGGTACCTCATATAAGTGTAATCATATAGTATTTGTCATTTTTGTGACTGGTTATTTTGATTAGCATAATGTCTTTAAGGTTTATCTATGTTATAGCATGTGTCAGAATTTCCCTTTTTTAAGGCAGAATAATATTCCTTTGTATGTATATACCACATTTTATTTATCCATTGTGTTGCTTCCATGTTTTAGCTATTGTGGATAATGCTACTATGAATGAGTGCACAAATATCTGTGGAATCCTTGTTTTCAATTCTTTAGAGTGTATACCCAGAAGTAGACTCTCTGGATGATGTAGAAATCCAATGTTTAATTTTTTGAGAAACTGTCATACCATTTTCCACAGTAGTTGTATATATTTACATTCTCATCAGTAAAGTATGAGGATTCCAATTTCTCCACATCTTGGTCAACAGTTTTTATTTTCTGTTTTTGCTTGATTATTGGCTGTGAAGTTGTGTTTCACTGTAGTTTTGGTTCGTAATTCCCTAATGATTAGTGATGTTGAGCATTTTTTCATGTGCTTGTTGGCCATTTGTAATCTTCTTTGGAAAAATGTCTCTTCAAGTTCTTTGCTCATTTTTAAAAACTAGATGTTTTATTTTTCTTGTTGTTAAGTTGTAGGAGTTTTAAAAATATATTCTGGATATTGGACTCTTATCAGATATATGATTTGTAAATATTTTCTCCCATTTCTTGGGTTGCATTTTCACTCTGTTGTTAGTGCCCTTTGATACACTAAAGGTTTTTATATTGATGCACCTGAATATATCTATTTTTTTCTTTTGCTGCTTATGTGATCCTGGCTTTTATTCTTCCTTTTTAAATGACATTTCTTCATAAATGCTTCAATCAAGTAATATGATGACAAGCGTGTAAACTGTTAGATAATGTAAATGGAAAATGGTTACTCTAAATGAACTATGGCATTTTATCTAAAGGATGTTAGTGTGGGCCTGGGCTTTTAAGTGACAGTGTCCTGCAGAATGGGCGAGACAGAATGAGGGCATTTAATGAGGTGACCAGAGCCCAAATGTGGTCTTCTGCTCTACTGTTCCAAAATTCACACACAAGGAACCAGAATCTGGAAGACTGAATCAGACTGAACCGACTTCTAGAAGAATGACTGATAAACTAGATGCCAAGTTATTTGAACGACGAGGAGAAAACTAGTCCAGTGCCTGGAAACACTTCATCTATTGTTCAAGAAGTGATCTTCTAAGTTCCAGTGAACATGTGGAATAGAATCAATAACCAGAATTTTGCTTTGTGAGCACAAAATCAGACCACAGAGAACTGCATATGTTCATAGGCTATTTCACTTAGACTATGGAGAAACTTGGTGAATTACCCTTATCCTATGATAGACATTTTCTTGGCTTATTCTCACTCAGATCATTCTTTCAAATGAGAATATTGCATATGTACCACGTGTGGTACATTTTATAAGCTATGCTCTAATCTGAAGGAAGTTCAATATCATGTTTTTGTAGGCTATTATTTCTACTGTACACATAAATAAGTAAATAAAGTAAATGACATTATTTTTATGTATTTTTATTTTATAAAATTATCAGTTTAATAATTACCATGACTAATATGTGTAGAGTACTTACTACATGCCAGGTCCTCTTCTATTTGTTTTGTGTAACAAACTCATTTAACCTTCATACGACTCTATGAAGTAAGTACTATTATTATCTCCATTTTCATGTATAAAATTGATGCACAGGGAGATGAAATGAATTGCCCAAATGTGTGCTATTTGATGTGTGAATTCTAGCAAGTTGTGCTCTAAAGAGCACATTCCCATATAGCTTTGTCACAATACTTTTCAAGCTGCTGCAGAGAATTTAGGATGCACCATTTCCAATGTATCATTTTCTTTCTGAGGGAACAAGTCTAGATTATTCAGTGACTTTCTTAAGGTCATGTTGCTAATAATTGAATTTTTGCAATTTTTTTCTTCTTTATATCACATAAACCACTGGACCTGGGTTTGGGAGAGCTGGTTCATATTCTGTCTCTGTCACTTCTTGGTTTCACAAATTTTAGGTAAGTCACAGACCATTGTTTCTCCATATATTTAATTAAGCCAATTAATTCTGCATCACAGGATTATTATGAAACAAAATCAACCTCATATAAGGCCATTTTGAAGCCAGTGAATTTTGTGAGGGCAAATATCTACTGGATCTAAGAGTATAATTGCATGGCTATTTTAATATTAACCTCTTGAGTCTTGTGTTCAGCTAGAATTCCTAGAAACTGCAGCACTATTTACAATAGGCAAGACATGGAAGCAACCTAAATGTCCATCAACAGAGGAATGGATGAAGAAGATGTGGTAGATATATACAGTAGAATATTACTCATCCATAAAAAAGAATGAAATAATGCCATTTGCAGCAACACGGGTGGACCTAGAGATTATCATACTAAGTGAGGTAAGTCAGACAGAGAAAGACAAATACCATATGATATTGTTTATATATAGAATCAAAAAAGATGATACAAATGAAATTATTTACAAAACAAAAATAGACTAACAGACATAGAGAACAAACTTATGGTTACCAAAGGGGAAAGGGGAGGAAGGATAAATTACGAGTATGGGATTAACAGATACTATATAGAAAATAAATGACAAGGACCTACTGTATAGTACAGGGAAATATACTCAACATTTTTTAATAACCTATTAGGGAAAAGAAGCTGAAAAATAATATATATACATGTATATGTATATATATAACTGAATCATTTTGCTCTACACCTGAAACTAGCACAGCATTGTAAATCAGCTATACTTCAATAAAAAAAAAATAAGGGAATTCATGGTCATGAACCTATGGTTTTTATAAAAATTAACCGGTAGCTTCATTTCCAAGCTACCTGTCTCTGAATACTTATTTCTATGGACTAGACTTAAAACTGAAATATGAAATCTGATCTGTTTACTTATTTTAATAAACTATGAATTTCAAAAACCAACATAATCAGGCCTATACTACTACCTCTAGTTTTTCTCATGCTCCCTAAATTTAGAAATGAAAAATGTGGTTTTCTAGTACAAATCACATATACTCCTCTGTGAGAGCTGAATAATAGATTTCTCATGATTTTTAGAGACTTTGAAGGGCATGGAAGGATCTTTTGTGGCAGTGGTAACAATGGTTGCAGACATAAGATCAGATTTACATAGTTAACAAAGACATTCCTATTTGGATGTTCTTCAAATGGAAAGAAGCTGAGGCTGTTAGCCTTCAGCTCCTGGTACTGTATCCTGTCTTTGACACTTTTCTTCATTCATATCCCAGGGCATGCCCTCAATAGGCTTCTAATGGGAAGCTACTGGGCATATCATGATTCTCAGAAAGCTTATATTACAGTTTGCTATCACAGGACTTCACCTACATTACTGGGCACAGGGTGTGTGTTTGTTCCAATCTTCCACTCACTGCAATGGCACTTGTGACAAACTGCCAGGTCTCTTGCTTATTATTCATAGTGCTTTATTGATTAGTTATTTACACAGAACACTTCTTTACGTTCCTGCCACAAATCATTTGAGCAAAATGGTAAATACAGCAAAGGTGGATTTAAGGTATGGCTCCTCACCAGATTGCTAGGGGACAGGCAAAGTGATCTCAAAGGCTTGCTGCTCTCGTTTTCAGTTTTTAAGAGCCTTTATGGGATAGTGGAAAGAAAACAAGACTAGGTGTCAGATGTTCATTCAGGTCCTCACTCAGTATCTCTTATTCTTTGTGCAACATTAGGCACTTAACTCTTTCAGCAGCTGTATCTTTTTTGCTAAAATTAGAGTAATAATACTTACCACACCTAATTTACTAAAAATATTAAATAAGGCAAATGTAAGTGTTTTCTAGATGATACATTTTTATCTCAAAATAAAATATGATTATTATCATTATTGTTTTTTCTTGGTTGAAAAAAGTATTAACTTGCTTATTGAGGAGAGGAGCATTTTCTGGTGAGATACCCTTCATTTCTAATGCTCTATTTATTATGACCATTTGTGAGTTTTCAACATTATTAAATTGATTTTAAAATGACAATGATAAGTTGGTGCTGGGTAAGTTCTTAAAATGTCAGCCCTCCAGAAAAGCAAAATATTATATTATGGTATATATACGTGATTCTTAAGTAAAGAAGATGCACTTTTTGTTTGTTTTAATCCAAATAACAGCTTCTAATTAATGGGAGGAGATAATCTTGTCTAAGGGAAAAGGAAACTCTGAAAAGGTTATGTGTTCTGAGTGTTGCATAAACTTAAAATGTCACGCTTTGTTTGGTAGATATGATATTGTATAACTTGTGGAAATCAGAAGTGGAATTAATGCAAAAGAAAGTGGAATTTATTGAATTCTAATAGGCAGTCGAGACCTAGTAAAATATATTTCTGCCAAGGAAGTTTTGCTGCTTATCAAGGAGTTTATGGTAAGTTTCTTTTTTTTTTTCACATCTTTATTGGAGTATAAATGCTTTACAATGTTGTGTTAGTTTCTACTGTACAACAAAGTGAATCAGCTATATGTATATATATATATATATATATATATATATATATATATATATATACCTCTATATCTCCTCCCTCTTGTGTCTCCCTCCCACCCTCCCTATCCCATCCTTCTAAGTCATCACAAAACACAGAGCTGATCTCCCTGTGCTATGCAGCAGCTACCCAATAGCCATCTATTTTACATTTGATAACCTATATATGTCAATACCACTCTCTCACTTCATCCCAGGTCCCCCTTCACGCCCGTGCCCTCCAGTCCATTCTCTACGTCTGTGTCTTTATTCTTGCCATGCCACTAGGTTCATCAGTACCGCTTTTTAAAATTCCATATATATGCGTTAACGGACAGTATTTGTTTTTCTCTTTCTGCCTTACTTCATTCTGTATGAGAGATTCTAGGTCCATCCATCTCACTACAATAACTCAGTTTCATTCCTTCTTATGGCTGAGTAATATTCCATTGTACATATGTGCCACATCTTCTTCATCCATTCATCTGTTGATGGACATTTAGGTTGTTTCCATGTCCTGGCTATTGTAAATAGTGTGGCAATGAATATTGAGGTATGTGTATCTTTTTGAATTATGGTTTTCTCAGGGTATATGCCCAGTAGTGGGATTGCTGGTTCATATGATAGTTCTAAGTTAATTTTTTAAGGAACCTCCATACTGTTCTTCATAGTGGCTGTGTCAATTTACATCCCACCAACAGTGCAAAAGGGTTCCCTTTTCTCCACACCCACTCCAGCATTTATTGTTTGTAGATTATTTGATGATGGCCATTCTGACAGGTGTGAGGTGATACCTTATTGTGGTTTTGATTTGCATTCTCTAATGATTAGTGATGTTGAGCATCTTTTCATATATTTGTTGGCCATCTGTATGTCTTCTTTGGAGAAATGTCTATTTAGGTCTTCTGCCCATTTTTGGATTGGGTTGCTTCTTTTTGTGATATTGAGCTGCATGAGCTGCTTGTATATTTTGGAGATTAATCCTTTGTCAGTTTCTTCATTTGTAAATATTTTCTCCCATTCTGAGGGTTGTCTTTTCGTCTTGTTTATGGCTTCCTTTGCTGTGCAAAAGCTTTGAAGTTTCATTAGGTCCCCTTTGTTTATTTTTGTTTTTATTTCCATTTCTCTAGGATAGGGTCAAAAAGGATCTTGCTGTGATTTATGTCATAGAGTTTTCTGCCTATGTTTTCCTCTAAGAGTTTTATAGTGTCTGGCCTTACATTTAGGTCTTTAATCCATTTTGAGTTTATTTCTGTGTATGGTGTTAGGAAGTGTTCTAATTTCATTCTTTTACATGCAGCTGTCCAGTTTTCCCAGAACCACTTATTGAAGAAGCTGTCTTTTCTCCATTGTATATTCTTGCCTCCTTTGTCAAAGATAAGTTGATCACATGCAGGTTTATCTCTGGGCTTTCTATCCTATTCCATTGATCTATGTTTCTGTTTTTTTTTGTGCCAGTACCATATTATCTTGATTACTGTACCTTTGTAGTATAGTCTGAAGTTAGGGAGTCTGATTCTTCCAGCTCCATTTTTGTTTCTTAAGATTCCTTTGGCTATTTGGGGTCTTTTATGTTTCCATACAAATTGTAAAATTTCTTGTTCTAGTTCTGTGAAAAATTCCATTGGTAATTTGTTAGGGATTGCATTGAACCTGTAGATTACTTTGGGTAGTATAGTCATTTTCACAATATTGATTCTTCCAATCCAAGAACATGGTATATCTCTCCATCTGTTTATGTTATATTTGATCTCTTTCATCAGTGTTTCATAGTTTTCTGAATACAGGTCTTTTGCCTCCTTAGGTAGGTTTATTCCTAGGTATTTTATTCTTTTTGTTGCTATGGTAAATGGGATTGTTTCCTTAATTTCTCTTTCTGATCTTTTATTGTTAGTTTATAGATATGCAAGGGATTTCTGTGCATTAGTTTTGTATTCTGCAACCTTACTGAATTCATTGATTAGCTCTAGTAGTTTTCTGGCAGCATCTTTAGGATTGTCTATGTATAATATCATGTCGTCTGCAAACAGTGACAGTTTTACTTCTTCTTTTCCAATTTGTATTCTTTTTATTTCTTTTTCTTCTCTGATTGCTCTGGCTAAGCCTTCCAATACTATGTTGAATAAAAGTATTATCATTATCATTTTCATATCAATACCAGCAATTTAAACAGAGTGCTTCTCTTCTAAGAAGTCCATACACCATCTCTGGTTGATCTAATTTATAATTCACCCTCACTGCTTCCACTAACACACCCTCACTGCTTCCACTAACACACTTGTCCTGCTAATTCATGTCTCCAGGGGTAGTTTGTGCTACACATTCAAGGCACTTCCTCTTTAACCAGATGTCTCTCAGCAACTCACACCCAAGTTGGCCAAACTGAATTTATTATATTTTTCACAAGGACACCCTAAGGATGAGGTTCCCAAAGGCCAAAGACCCAAAGCAATAGAGTTCTAAATTACTTTCTAAGGACAGTGAGTCCAGACTGTCCAAGGAATATAATGCAAGGAATATAATCTTCTGTGTGGAATATAAAAAGTTGGGGACAGAGCTGGATTGTTTAGGGCAACAGAGAAGTGGCTGGATACTTCTGTGAGCATCTCACAGAGAGTCCTTAGCCAGCTTCTGAAAATAAATAGTAATAGTCATCTTTGACTAGCACCTACTACGTGGCAGGAACTCTTCTAAGTTTTTACATGTATTAACTCTTGTAATCCTCACAAAAATATCTATAAGGTAGGGACTAGTATTATGATCTCC
Source organism: Mesoplodon densirostris (assembly GCF_025265405.1). NCBI lineage: Eukaryota > Metazoa > Chordata > Mammalia > Artiodactyla > Ziphiidae > Mesoplodon > Mesoplodon densirostris. The sequence goes on along the minus strand of NC_082665.1, from coordinate 112,774,400 downwards.
ATTTTACAGATGAGGAAACTGAAGTCCATAGAGTTTAAGTAACTTACCCAAAGTCACACAGATATTGAGTCAGAATTTGAACTTGGGCAACCTGAGTCCAGTCTATGCTCTTAGCCACTCAACATGTTGACTGTTAATGTTGTCAGATATTTAACGAATATTTGCTTGAAGGAGCTTTCAACTTATTAGCCTATGCTGAAGACCAGCTTCTATTTATGCTTTGAGTATGAGCTGAGGTCTCCCCTTTCTTGAAGATGTCCTCCTTGGACCAAATCAGGTTATGTTGGGTATCCCCCTTTCATCCTAGCCACAAAGTCTAGAACTCCTTGCTGTCAGAACTGTGACTTACTTTTTGAATTCCCAGTGCCTGACATAGCAATGGGAGCTAAAGAGGAGCTTGCAAAATGGTATACTGTAGTAGGCAGGATATTTAAACATAAGCGATACTTAGAGATCCAAAGAAAGTTGAGTATGGCCTTAATAATTTACAGTTTATGACCATTCTGAAAAGCAGTTGGTATATGCGTTAAATTTACATTCAACATTATGATCATTTATTATACTCTTTAAAGTCTTCTTCAGAATTTATAAAGCATACAAATAGTAACTTCTACTTACATGTTAATGCTATTAATGTTTCAGTATTAGATACTAAAACCACTAAAATGTTGCCCCCAGAATAATAGAATCTCCTTTATTAGTTAACATAAAACAAAACTCTTCTGCTTTCCTTTTGTTGAAAAGGAAATCCATCAATCCACTTATCTAGCTATTGTTTGACAATTCTCTGTAACCAGTGATACAGATTGAAACTTTTCCTTTCTTCCCATCAGAATTAATCCTGAGTCCTCTTCTCTCACAGGTAGCTGTGACCTTGAGAAATAATATGAATAATAATAGAATGATGATCATTAATAATGGCTCAATATGTTTTAACATTGGGATCTCAAGCATCTGAAAAGGAAAAAAAGTTAAAGAAAACTCAGAATCATAACCAAGGTTATTAGTCTTTAAAGCTATAATGTGCTGTGTTTTGAATAGGTAGGTCCTACCTATGTCTTTGACAGCACACAATGTGAAATAACTATGTGCATCACATTTTCACTTCCCTAAAAATTCTCTGTGCTCTACCTATTTATCCACTCCCTCAAACCATGCCCCAGGCCCTGGAAACCACTGATCTTTTTACTGTCTCCATAGTTATGCCTTTTCTAGAATGTCATATAATTGGAATCAAACATTATGTTATTATTTAAGATTGACTTCTGGCAGGAATGGGAGGCGGGGACCCACCTGGAAGCGCCCCAGAGCCGCTGTTCAGCTTCCTGTGGCGGCGGCCAGCCGAGCCAGTGCTGTGGCAGGGTGGAGAGCGGCCACGGCGGCGGCGAATCCCGGAGTGGCCTGCGGTGCTCGGCCCCGTCTGGAAGATATCGAGTTGTGCTAGTACAACCATATAAATAATTAATACCTGAAGTCTCAGTGTAACATAGACATTAACAGTGATGACAGATAAATGCAGACGCTTGGGAATCAAATACTAAACGAAACACTTTTAAAAAAGAAAGGAATTTAGGAAGTCCTAGTATTCTCCATGGCTGAAGCTGAGAGTCTGAAACCATGATGCTTAAGCTCTATTCTAGATTATAGCTCCAACTCCTTCAGGATATAAGGAAAAGAGATAATATTTCCACAATGATAGATCTTTGGTTGTACAGGTTTCCCAGTGAGTGGATCATGATGACCGTATTGTAGGGACTTGCCATAGTATGGCTTCTTCCCGATCTACTCGTGTTACAAGATCAACAGTGGGGTTAAACGGCTTGGATGAATCTTTTGGTGGTAGAAATTTAAGGAATTGTAGCATTGCTCACCCTGAAGAAATCTCTTCTCATTCTCAAGTACGATCAAGATCACCAAAGAAGAGACCAGAGCCTGTTCAAATTCAGAAAGGAAATAATAATGGAAGAACTACTGATATAAAACAGCAAAGTACTCGAGAGTCATGGTTATCAGAGACTGTTACAGACGATTGCTATACTCGAGGCTCAACGTTCTTAAGCAGTCCAGGACCTTGAAAGTTTAGGCAGACGTCAGAGAGAAGCACTAAAAAATCCCATTGGATTTGTGGAAAAACTCCAGAAGAAGGCTGATATAGGGCTTCCATATCCACAGAGAGTTGTTCAATTGCCCGAGATTGTATGGGACCAATATACCAATAGCCTTGGGAACTTTGAAAGAGAATTTAAAAATCACAAAAGACATACTAGGAGAGTTAAGCTAGTTTTTGATAAAGTAGGTTTACCTGCTAGGCCAAAAAGTCCTTTAGGTCCTAGGAAGGATAGAGAGTCCCTTTCATACTCTATGTTGCCTTTGAGTGATGGTCCAGAAGGCTCAAACAGTCATCCTCAGATGATAAGAGGACGCCTGTGTGATGATACCAAACCTGAAACATTTAACCAATTGTGGACTGTTGAAGAACAGAAAAATCTTGAACAACTACTCTTGAAATACCCTCCTGAAGAAGTAGAATCTCGACACTGGAAGAAGATAGCAGATGAACTGGGCAATAGGACAGCAAAACAGGTTGCCAGCTGAGTGCAGAATTATTTCATAAAACTAACTAAAGCTGGCATTCCAGTCCCAGGCAGAACACCAAACTTATATATATACTCCAAAAGGTCTTCAACAAGCAGTGCCCCCTTAATAAGCATCTCTTTAAACCTTCCACTTTCATGACTTCCCATGAACCACCAGTGTATATGGATGAAAATGATGACTGATCCTATTTTCGTAACCACATGAACACTGCTATGGAGGGGGCATCAGATGAAGAAAATATTCCTATTATGCATAAGAATTTACCTGAATATAAGGAACAGTTTAAAAAGTTAAAAAACAGAAACTTCAGCAAATGCAAACTGAAAGTGGATTTGTGCAACATGTGGGCTTCAAGTGTGATAACTATGACATAGAACCTATCCAGGGTGTTCGGTGGCACTGCCAGGGTTGTCCTACAGAAATGTCTTTGGATTTCTGTGATTCTTGTTCAGATTGCCTCCATGAAACAGATATTCACAAGGAAGATCACCAACTAGAACCTGTTTATAGATTCCTCAGCTGACCACCCTAAGCATTTGGACGACGAACAAGGAGCCCCAAAGAAGGAAGATGACACCCACACAGCCAACTCAACTCTGCGATTATACAGATGTTGCTGAAGCCCACTGACTCTTGCATCAAGACCACAGAATTTAACCTAGACTTCCTTATTTTCTGTAACATCCCACTTTGACAGCTCCAGGACTAGCATGGGACTCTTCTCTCTAGTCGTTCGGCAAATTATGTGGCATACGGACCTTGGAGATCATTCTGATTGAGTACTATCAGGACAACTGCCACTTAATGGACACAGATCTTTACAAAATGGTAACATTCAGTGTTAGATAGGTTGTGTGTATGATACTCTTGAGATCCTAGAAGAAATTCTGCCTAGCCTCCCGTAGATATCAGCAATGAGAGATTCTGTTCTGTGAAGGTATGACTTCCCTCAAAGATGAAATGAGTGGGCTTCCCTGGTGGTGCAGTTGTTGAGAGTCAGCCTGATGATGTAGGGGACACAGGCTCATGCCCCAGTCTGGGAAGATCCCACATGCCGCAGAGTGGCTGGGCCCGTGAGCCATGGCCGCTGAGCCTGCATGTCTGGAGCCTGTGCTCTGCAACGGGAGAGGCCACAACAGTGAGAGGCCCGCATACCACAAAAAAAAAAAAAAAATGAAATGAGTATAGCCTCTGAAGAGTGATTAGCCTCCGTGCTGTCTCCATCCAAGTCTGCTTCTCTTTAATAAGAGATAAATATCTCTGCCACCGTGGACATGATGAACTTCCTCCTAAAGGGGCTGGGAACTGGTAAGCTTACCTAAGGTATAAAGGGTGCATAGTATTTGCAAAGCAACAGACTTCTCCAAAATTTTATAGACAACATTCCACATGATACACATGGGACGTGCCAGTGGAGACCAAAGCCAATGAGAATCTGTTAAGAGCCTCAGGACAAAAAGCTGAGCCTGAGAAAACCAAAACTAATGTCAATTTCAAATGCAAACTTTAGGCTCATAGAATAAGGCAGCTTTGATTACACAAAAGCAAAGGCAAATATATCAGCTTTTACAAAATGAAAAAAAAAAAGATGGGCTTCTTTCACTTAGTAGTATGTATTTAAGTTTCCTCCATGTTTTTTTATGGTTTGATAGCTCATATTTTTTAGCACTAAATAACATTTCAGTGTTTGGAGGTATCACAGTTTATTTATCCATTTACCTACTGAAGGACATCATGATTGCCTCTAAGTTCTGGCAAGTATGCTCTCAGCAAAGCTTTAAGTAATTATTGTTATTAATTACAGTAGTATCCAAATACATTTGAAAAGTAATACCCAAAAGTATGAAACATATTAATGTTTTTTTTTTTTTTTTTTGTCTACAGAAAATTCTTGGCAAGCACTTTGAACTTTTTGCACTGGGAAATTTGGAATCATTGGTACAGTAGAAAGAATCCAGGACTTAGAGTCAGAAAATTTGTGTATATATCTGGATTAACCAGTGAGTTCATTCTCTTTTAAGTAGGGATGTGTGTTTGGGAAATTGACTTGATGTCAGAATTTTGTTTGATTACAAAGCCAGCACAGAGTATGCAATATTAAAGGAAGCTATCAATAAGACAGACATCTAATGGAGAAAGTTCTTTCATGGATTAATTTCCTGTGGTTCTGGTCCATTCTTACTTTGGTTCCTCTTTTTTCTAATTATCATGGAACATAGACTTCTGCTATGTTAGATGCCCCTCTTACCAAGAATTGGAGATAAGAAAAATAAAGTAGTTCTCTAGCTTAAACTAGTTCATCATTTATTGGATGAGGGCAGAATGTCTCCTAGTCTTAATCAGTGTTATTAAAAACTCTGTAGAAGTACTACAGTAACCTAAGACCCAGGGATAACACAACAAAGTAGTATTTAGAGAAGAGATTTTATGTGGTTGTGAAAGCACCATCATTCTGGAAAGAGAAAGAGAGAGCAAAAGAGAGATTAAATCAAGCCTGGCTGGGGTGTGCATGTGTGTGTGTGTCTGTGTGTCTGTGTGTGTGAGCTCATACCACACACCAACTGAGAGGAGGTGCAGAGTTTAGGCACAGGTATTCATCCCACTTTCTACAGGGAAAGCAGATTCCCTCAATATGTAAAACTTGGGGCTTCCCTGGTGGCGCAGTGTTTGAGAATATGCCTGCCAATGCAGGGGACATGGGTTCGAGCCCTGGTCTGGGAGGATCCCACATGCCACGGCGCAACTAGGCCCGTGAGCCACAACTAGTGAGCCTGCATGTCTGGAGCCTGTGCTCCGCAACAAGAGAGGCCACAATTGTGAGAGGTCCATGCACCGCGATGGAGAGTGGTCCCCGCTTGCTGCAACTAGAGAAAGCCCTCGTACAGAAACGAAGACCCAACACAGCCAAAAATAAAATAAATAAATAAATAAATAAATAAATAATTTTAAAAAATGTTAAAATTAATTCAGCATGATCTATAAGCTAGTCCTGAGTTTAAACAGAAGCTAGGCACTTAAAATGCTCTACCACAAATTATATAATTTAACAAATTTTTCTATTGGCCAACCTTGTGAATTTAGTTAACAGGAGTCTGTCACTGGGAGGGGGAAGGGTAAGCTGGGACGAAGTGAGAGAGTGTCATGGACATATAAATACTACCAGATGTAAAATAGATAGCTAGTGGGAAGCAGCCACATGGCACAGGGAGATCAGCTCAGTGCTTTGTGACCACCTAGAGGGGTGGGATAGGGACAGTGGGAGGGAGATGCAAGAGGAAGGAGATATGGGGATATATGTATATGTATAGCTGATTCACTTTGTTATAAAGCAGAAACTAACACACCATTGTAAAGCAATTATACTCCAATAAAGATGTTAAGAAAAAAGAATCTGTCACCAAGAGTTTGATGATCTATTTATTATAAAATCCAAAGTGATAAAAAAATGCATTTTTAGTCCTTTCAGAAGATGCCTTTTAAATATGTGAATATGTATACCCAAATTCTTGGCCAATGTTTCGACTCTTGCAGCTTCTAGAAGTCAAACTCTAAGAGCAATATAAATTTTTAAAAGTAAAAAAAATAGATATTACATACTTTTTCAGTGAGTTTGAAGACAATGTTTATAAAATATTGTGTAGAATTTATGATTGCTGTGCAAATAAGTGGGGGCTGAAATCACCCTGAATTCGTTGTGGGAATAAAGAACCAGATGGTCTGGTGAATCTTCCCCATTTTTAATTCTAATTAATTGAGCATTCTTTTTTCCTTTAACAGGTGTTTTATTTCCCCCAATACATACCACTGTAAATTTATATAGAAAAGAATCATAACTCAGAATAATTCCCAACTGCCCTGACTTCCTGCTAAAGAGGAAAAAGAGACATTTATACTCCTTTTGTTTAAAGAAATAAATTTAGATAAGAAGATCAATCTAGGTAGCCTGTGCTTTCATTCAGTGGTTCTGACATGAATTTGCTTTAACCAGATTTGAAATTTACCTCTCTGTATTACATCTTCAGGTGTTGATTACAACACACATTTGGATGAAAAATAAAATTAGAAGGATTTCAGCCAAGCCAGTGCCTTCATAACAGAGGTATAAAGTTAAGTTCTATTGGTACTGAATGAAGCATAGTTTATAAATGGGAAGCTTTACAGTGACTGATAGTCCATTTGGTAGAGAAATTGTATCAGGCTCTTGAGAAAAAAAAAAACAACCCTACATATCTCTAAAAGATCAGAACTAATGCTAGAAAAGCTTGTAGCCCTAAGTCTTTCCTTTCTCCAATGAGAAGACAGCTTTCCAGAAAGGCAGTTGGAAGGTTAATATATCTAGATACTCTAGACTACAAACCAGCAAATGCATAGAAGATGACCACTGTGCTATTAAGCACTCTGGAAATGCTATCATGTGAGAAAGAAATAAAAGCAAGGAGGCCTCAAAAGTAACCTCTGACATTTGTCTTTTTTCTTTGACACATTTTTCATATTTTAATGTAGGCCTATATCATATCTTACCTGGACTTTTATAATAGCCTTTCAATTTGTCTTCCTCTCTTGAACTTCAACATATCTCCAATCTATCACCCATTTGCCACCAGACTTATCTTTTCTAAATTGGGAGTCTGTTAAAATTAGTTCCCACATTGGTGTGGCAATCTATTGACTCTTGGTGAAAATTCCATCTTATTTGCCTGATCACACAAGACCTTCCATAACTTGCTCCCCAACTATATTACTATTTTATTCTTCCTTCTTTACCCTAACCCTACAATAATACTTAACTACATGCCGTTTATCAACTGTTCACAACAAATGCATGTCTCTGGTATATCTGTGAAAAAAATTAAATGCTATAAATTATATTTTTTTCTTCCTTCCTTCCTCCCTCCCTCCCTTCCTTGCTCTTTTCCTCCCTCCTTCCCTTCCCTCCTTCCTTCCTTCCTTCCTTCTTTCCTTCCTTCCTTCCATCTTGCCTAAAAGTTTCTGGCTCTACAAAAAAGTTACAAGAACTTTTAACCTCTCATGGTCTCCCCACGTGGATTCAATTGCTATTAATATATTGTCATATTTTCTTTCTCTTCATATATATGTTTTTCTTTTCCTCCTCCTCTTTTTTCTTCATATTATTGATGAAACATTTAAGAGTAAGTTATAGATGTCATGACATTTTGTACCTAACTAGTTCAGTGTGTATCGTTAAAGGAAAGGGTATTTAATTTCCATTACTCTAGTACAATTCCCAAATTCAGAAAATCCATAGTATAATAATATTTAATATAGAGTTTGTACTTCAATTCTGCCAATTTTTTTCAACAACGTCTTTTATGACAATATCTTCCTGATCTTGGATTCAATCTAGAATCATGCATTGCATTTAGTTGTCATGTTTCTTTAGTTTTGTTTAACATGGAACATTTCTTCAGCTATTTTGTTTGTATTCATTATCATTGCCACATAACCCATTACTTCCAAACTTAGTGGTTTAAAACAACATTATTTCACAGTTTCTGTGGGTCTGGAATGTGGATACACTTGCCTCAGTTGGGTCCTCTGCTTCAGAGTCTCTCCTAATCAAGATATCAGCTGGGGCTGCAGTCTTCTCAAGGGTAACTTGGGAAGGAACCGCATCTCAAGTTCACTTCTGTGCTTATTTTTTTTAACATCTTTATTGGAGTATAATTGTTTTACAACGTTGTGTTAGTTTCTGCTGTATCACAAAGTGAATCAGCTATATGTATACATATATCCCCATATCCCCTCCCTCTTGCATCTCCCTCCCACCCTCCCTATCCCACCCCTCTAATTGGTCAAAAAGCACCAAGCTGATCTCCCTGTGCTATGCGGCTGCTTCCAACTAGCTATCTATTTTACATTTGGTAATGTATATATGTCAATGCTACTCTCTCACTTTGTCCCAGCACTCCTGTGGGACAGGATTTATGGACTGCTGGACTGGCAGCCTCAGTCCCTTCTTATTAGAGGAAGAATGGCAAAATATGAGTCTTCTTGTGGCTCAGACTCTCCTGCATTCTATCATGCCATCCTTAGATTCATTCAAAGGTGACAGCAACACTTTTCCGAACTTTGTGGTGGATTCTGGCTGCTATCAGTAAACTTTGACACTCTTGAGGAAAATTTATTGAGACTAGTTTCAATAGGAAGTTATAAATAGGGCATTGACTAGTATTTGAGCTCTTTCTGTCTTGGATTGGGTACAATGTTGATGAAGGTGACTCACTGGAGAATGAAAACTTACCCTAAGAAATATGAGACACTTTTGCAGGCAGATCCACCGCCCTGAAAACCCTCTTAGCCCTTATGTTTGAAACAGATAAAGAAAGAAAAGATGCTATTGTGAAAATGGATTAGCAAATGCCCCATATTAAGGTAGATTTTTAAAAAAGCTGTCATCATGTGATTCAAGTCCAAGTAAGGCAAAGGGCCCAAATCCTAGTCTCAGATGGAAGTAATGTGGCCATGACTGCTGAATAAAGAAGCCTCTCAAAGCTGGAATAGATGGTGTCACTACTGATGACTTTGCCACTCAGTATATCTAGAGTTTTCAGTGAACAAAACATTAGAAATTCATTTGATTGGGTTGCATGCAGTCACCACGTGGCACAAAATGGAAAGTGAATGCACTCACTTCCTGGTATATGGTAGCTCTCTCTTACCCCTTTATCCTGATTTTGGTCACTTTAAAAAGAATAATACTCAGGGGTAGGACCAAGTTGTCCCTATCTCCAAGGTAGACTAAAGGTCAAATGCACCGATTTCAATACATTAAAAAAAATCAGGAAAAGGAGAAACTCATATTTTTATGGCTCTATTTGACACAGGTACCACAAATCAGCATCTTACCCCGTCCCATGGTGGGAGGGGGTGCCTAGATTCACCTTATGCAAATTTGAGCAGAGTTCACAATGTGGAAGGGAAACTAAGGTGACCTTGTAGAAGGGTATCTTTGGACAAACTCAATGAATTTTTGTTATTTCTTATACACCTGAATATATAATTGGAATTGATATTTATATGCTTTTATTTCTCAATTCCATCTGTGGACAAGTGGATTCTCTCAATTGGACAGAGTCACATATAGAGAAGTGATAGTATCTTTGGGGCCCCACAATCCCAATGACAACTTTGAGCTACAAGTTTCTGTGACAGATGATTTTGCCAAATGGAGACTCAAGCAAATGAAGCAGCCTCCATTTGGAGGTTCCCCTTGAGATTCTGGACTGATTGACTCCTTCCATGTCTAACAGTTATATCCACTTTGAAAGGCAGCTATTAACTTTCCATAGAAACACCTGATTCATGGGTTCCTGTTACTCTTCAGCCTGATAGATAAGATGTGTCAACTTGAATACAGTAAATAATATAGTAGGAAGGCTTCAAAATATCTTGCTTATCAAAGGGAAATGGTATATCCAAGAATGCAGCTAACTTCATCCCAGAGACATCTCAGCTTTACTTTGTGCACTTGGGAGAAAGTTTATTTTACACTCCACTGCCTCAAGCAAAGTCACTAGCTCAATGGAGCCCTCGATTCACAGAGGTCTCCTAAACACCCAGTCCTGGTATGCTGTCAGTTGAGCTAAACTGCTATTCCCCAGTGTGTTCTGGGCTGCTGCAACTGTTCAACTGTAGTACTAGTAATGTAGAAGCAAAATTGATTGTGATTGTTCCTCTCTGTGGGCAGAATTCAAGTCCATTCTCATAGCTCTGGCCATACTCTACTGAAGGAACTTTGTTATATTTGGTTCTGTTGCCCTTGGCCTAACTTTTTGATCTTCCCCTTGGAAAACCACAGATTAGCAGATTTAGGATACTCTTATTTGGATCCATGAACTGTTGAAACAAATCACAGCTGCTGATTGAACTATCTGGGTCACTTATATAGATGCCTGTGGTATGGGACCAGTTCTAGAGACTGGATGGATCTAGCTGCTGAACAAGATTCCACTGCCTAGACTGCCATTGCTTTGGACACAGCAACACGTCCATCACGTGGACTGAGCACACATTATAGGACCCAATATTTCTAATGCAGAGGTTACCACTGAATGTCTGATGTGTTAGTTCTGCTCAAAGATGACTCATTTGATCCGTGGTAAGAGAGGCCACACTGCAGGAGGAGGGGTCTCGATGGATGTATAGTCAAGGGAACTGAAATATCTTCCATGATCCCTAAGATCCATTCACAGGTATTTGGAATTGTTGAGCAGTGGAACAACCTCCTCAGATATGAACTTAAAAATATTTCTGACTCATCTTTCTCAGCTCCTCATGAGCTACACAGTTTAGTAAGGCAATGTGGTCACTAAATATGGCTGTTTCTCAGAAAAGGATCTCCTATATTGAAAACTGGTCACTCCTATTTTGAAAATTCTGGATTGCACCCTCTTTATTCTTGAACATACTTCTTTCTTTCCCCTAACAGCAACCCAGGCTAGACTGTTTGGTTTGCCCTTCAAGTGGCCACACAGACAAAAGTGTTCAAACTTAATTGTGGTTCAGCCACATGTATCCTTTAGTTGGATGGACATGGGAATGATTTACTACTTGGTTGCATGTTCTGTTCACTTAACATCCCTAAGTAGCACACAAGAACCAAAGTGGGTGACATACTGAACCTCTTTAAGTTTTATGAAAATGCCTCTGTCCCTCTTGCACTTGAACCTTCTAGACCACAGGTATGGCATGAGCAGGAGATTGCTGAAAAAAATGTTACAGATATAGCATTGGGATACACCAACTTTGTGGCAATGGAGGTGAAATAATAACCCAGGTACTTGTGGAAGGAACAATAGAATCCCGCAGAAAGAGATACATTAATGATCTTTTTCTTTAAGATCCACCACTGGCATCTTCCTCACGAAGGAAGATACCCTGACATATCTCTTCCAAACTGTTGCAAGCACCTAACTTCAACTGGAAAAGATGATAAGAAATGTATCCTTGACTTTAGCTGAAGTGATTGATGATACCTTTAGAGGTTCATCATTTTCCCTATCACAGTGAGTGAAGGGAGCCAGACACCCACAGGACACACTGTATGATTTCATTTATATAAAGTTCAAGGACAAGCAAAATGAATCTATAATGCTAGAAGGCAAAATAATAGTTATCCCAAGGATAGGGGCTGTATTGACTGGGAAGGGGCATGAGGTTATTTTCTGCGGTGATGGAAATGTTCTGTATTCTCATCTCTGCTGTGGTTAAATGTAAAATTCAAACATCTGTATAGTTTAGACTTGTGAACTTTAATATATGCATGTTACCCTCATTAAAAATGTTTAAAAAAAGGATTTCTAGGGGGATATCACATTTTTCTCCCTTTTCATCTAGTGTCAGAGGTAAGAAATTCAAATTCTCATTGTCTGTGTCATGTGTTTGATTCACCCTTACTTCCTGTAGAGCCCTTTGGGGGTCCCAGTTTTATCTGAGATGTCAACTTGAGAGTTTGCTGAACTTCACCTCATGCTCCCATATCATGTGTAGTCATCAAAGTGTTTTCTCCGTGGTTTGGCAGACATTCTCAGAGTAAGTGGCTATACAACCTTACACATCCCAGGGTTTCTGTTTTATTTGTTTATTCTGCTCAACATATCTCTATATTCACGTCACTTTAAAATGAGTTTTAAAAGATGCGTGTGTATGTGCATATGTGTGAGTACATGGGCATTTCAAACACCCTTTATTCAGCATTATACGGTTTGAGTCAAAACGGTCACTCTGGCTAGTGCAGAGTTTGTACCAAGTACTAAGGAGGGGTCCATGTATGGCTGGCTTTATTTTCCATTGCTTTTCTTTATAGAAGATGTTCAGCTGACATATACAGAAGTTGGCCAAAATATTGCCTGTACTGTTAACTTCCAGTATAATTCACTTAAATAAAACAGGCTAACCTCAGTGATAACAGTTAGCAGTTAAAGTGTTCCATCTTAGGTTTCTTTTAAGTATTACCATTATGGAGCTACTGAGTGTTTTCTTTTGATAAAAAGAAGAATGCCATGGGCTGCAGTGTTCTTTTATCACTTTTCTCACCAGGCCCATTAATATGCTTATAATACTACTAGTAATAATAATAATACTAGTGCCAATCATTTTATTTGTTAATGCTTATTATGGTATTTGTATATTTGTCTGCATTCCAATTTTGTTCATTAGTGAGTGTCTAAGCTGCACCCATGAAATAAATGTAAATACTAATGTAAACGATAAAAGGACATTTAAGAATTGCTCTCTCAATTTTAGTTTTCCTTCTGTGCTTTAGACCTTTTGTTTTCAGGCTTAGTTTGAGTGGGAGGTTTTTGTTTGTTGTTTGTTATAATGCTCTTGATATCTGTAGTCCTTGGATCCAATATAGCTATTTTGCAGACGCACGCCTGTATCCTCATCCCCCAGTCCAGAACCACTTCTTATATTTACAACTGAGTGCTACTCTCCTGTGACAAAACTATGAAAAGACTTATTCATTCACTGAACCCCAGATGGCTTGACACAGTTCCTTTGTGTATGGCTTTGTATTATTTCTCTCAGCGACGCAGATATACAATTTCCACTCAAGCAATCACTACAAGTGATTTAGCCTTTTAGCCTTTCTCTTGTTGGTTGGAACAGCCAATCCTGGCTTCTCATTTAATAGAATAAACATGGCTTGTGTCACTGACATACATACATACACTGTGGTCAGAGAAATTAATTACCTCCCTCTGATTCTGGTACCAGGGTGTAGAAAACATTGGCTGAAGTCCACAATTGTCCCTGCAAATTTTTGTTTTGGTCAAACACGAACTTGTTTCTGTTTAAAATTTTATCTTTAAAAGTATATTTTATTAGTTGTTGTGATATTTAAAGAGAAGGGAGCAACAGGGCTTCCCTGGTGGCACAGTGGTTGGGAGTCCGCCTGCCAATGCAGAGGACACGGGTTCGTGCCCCAGTCCGGGAAGATCCCACATGACGTGGAGCAGCTAGACCCTTGAGCCATGGCCGCTAAGCCTGCGCGTCCGGAGCATGTGCTCTGCAACGGGAGAGGCCACAACAGTGAGAGGCCCGCGTACTGCAAAAAAAAAAGAGAAGGGAGCAACAAAAAGTATTACCTGACAGTGTGCCATCTGAAGTAAAACACCTGCCTCTGGATTTTTGTAGTTGCTGATCCCTCCATGAGAAATGCACAGTAAACTATTACTTGGTCTTAACACTTTGACCAACTGAAACCTATTTTGTGAAGCCTTTCTACTCTCATTTCCTAGGGAGATTGAATAAGCCTTAACCTTAAATCCTCATTGCATTTTAAACATGCCCTTTTTATAGCTCTTATCATACTGTATTGCCTTGTTTTCATGCATTTTTTTCCCTGTGAAATTCTGAGCTCCTTGAGAGCAGGCATCATATCATGTTCAAATCTGAATCATCAGCACATAACAATGTGCCTTCTGAATTAAGTACTCAAAGTATTATTAAAATTAATTAACTAATTACTTATACATCTCAATTTAATTTCCAGGATTTTATCATTTGACTCCATACAAGTTCTGCTTTTTTTCTTTCTACTCTTTTTAAACAATCACCCACTGCACCCGCTAAGCTTATTGCCTCATATTTCCCAAACATGCTGTGACATGATTATCCTTTTCTTTGAGCTTTTCTCGTACTCGGAATGTTGTCTCCCTGCTTTGAAAATTGGTGGCGTATGTGAGGTATATTTAGCAACTCTCTATTTACAGCAGTATTTTTAAATCATGAAGTGCAATGAGCAATGTATATATTTTTAAAAGACATACAAATGAAAAGCCTCAGGGAAATTGTAGGGAAACTAAGGGAAGTGATTCAAACCTAGGTGACATTAAACACAAGTTCAAGTTTCATTCTGCTTGCATTGGTCTGAATTGCACCAAACTGTCTGATATATGCCAGTGTTTTAGTGGGCAACAGAGAAATATAACTTATAATGTCTGATGTGCATCATGCTGTAGTTTGCTTTCCAGAGGTTAGAGGGCTAAGGAGCTTATTTGGACTTTGCTGTTGCAAAACCACACAAATATTATGCTGACGTTAGAGCATGCAATTTGACTAAAATGTGTGTTTATAAAACCATGTGTATGTTCCCTCCAAACATGATATTAGATAAAAAAGTACCACTAGAGCAACTTTGCATGTGTTTAAAGAGGATACCAGTGTAGTGTTTGGATTCATCCCACACAGTTTTCAATTCACATTTTAAGAGTGTGGCAAGATACAACGAAAAAATTGAATTTTGAAAGCTGAATCTGTTACTGACACATATTTTTTTGAGTGACAGTCTTCAGATAAAGGAGGAATACTCTCCTTAAAAACAAAAAAATACATCACAAACACACAAAAAGAGAAAGCATGCCCTAAGTAAACTCAATAAAAAATACATCACATAGGAAACTCAAAGTGATTGATCAAATTTATTTCTCCTATTAATTTTAGCAGTTGCATTTATGAAAGCCACATGAGAAATGTGATTTCTTTTAATTTAAGCTTAGTTAGTAAGACATGTCTCAAAACGCAGGAAAATAGGTAAATTAGCTGTTTGGTTAAATGTCTGTTAACTATAGATGCTTAATAATATTTATCAACTCACTAGTAACTAATCTGACTAAAAAAAAGTGTCTATGGATGAATACAGCATAGAAGTTTAAGCCTAGAGATTTTGAATATGTCTGCCTGGATATAAACCCCAGCTTTACCACTCTTGGCCAAATTACTTATGTACTCTCTGCCTAAGGTACTTCTTGCATAAAATCAATATCTATGGCATAATATATTTTTAAGTGAATATGGTATAGAATATATAGCTAATTTCATTTATACATATATTTTTCTAACAATACTGTGCATGTACATAAAAATACATGTATCTGTGTACATATGTACATAGTGTCGTTACAAAATAAAATTCATATATTTATATAAATATGTATATGAGTTCATATATATTTACACATAAAAAATATACCTACATATATATGAGTTCATATGTATATGTGTGTGTGTGTGTGTGTGTGTGTGTGTGTGTGAAGTACTTTGAACAGTAAGTACCTGTTTCATGGTAAATAATATAAGTGTTAATATCATCACTAATATTCCCATTATTAATGACTGTCTATGCTTTTAGCTAAGGTGACCATCTCCATTTGTACTTTAATGCACATCCACAGTAGCCTACTCCAGTTTATTCTGTTTTCCCTTTCCCACATCATCAGTTTTCCCCTCTCTACTGGATTTTCCTATCAATATTCAAACTTACCAAAATTTGTCCCACTTTACACAAAGTGCCATAGCAGTGGAGGACAAGGTGTTTTTATTATTCCAATAAGTGATGTTGGGACAGTTGGAAATCTATATTAAAGTAATTTTGCCCTGTACCTCATACTTACCAATTCCAGATGGATTATAGACATATATGTGAAAGATAAAACAATATATGTTATATAGGAAAACAGGAGAATACCTTCATTACTCTGGGATGGGCAAAGATTTTTTAAGTAGAACACAATAAGATTCTAATCATAAAAATAAAAACTTGAAAAATGTATCTTTATTAAAATTTAGGCCTTCTGCTCATGAAGAGACATTGATAGAATGAAAAGGAAAGCCACAGAGTTCAATAAGATGTAACTCATATAACAACAAAGTTTATATTCAAATATATGATGAATTCCTACAATTCAGTAAGAAGAAAACAATAAAAATACTGGATAAGCACTTCAGAGGAGGATATTCAAACAGCCAATAAAGCTCTCAAATTGTGATCAGATAAAAGGAAACTAAAATCAAAATAAAATACTACTTCAAAAAGAGTCATGTACCACAACGTTCATTGCAACTCTATTTACAATAGCCAGGACGTGGAAGCAACCTAAGTGTCCACTGACAGATGAATGGATAAAGAAGATGTGGCACATATATACAATGGAATATTACTCAGCCATAAAAAGAAGTGAAATTGAGTTATTTGTAGTGAGGTGGATGGACCTAGAGTGTGCCATACAGAGTGAAGTAAGTCAGAAAGAGAAAAACAAATACCATATACTAACACATATATATGGAATCTAAAAAAAAGGTTCTGAAGAACCTAGGGGCAGGACAGGAATAAAGACACAGACGTAGAGAATGGACTTGAGGACATGGGGAGTGGGAAGGGTAAGCTGTGACGAAGTGAGAGAGTGGCATGGACATATATACACTACCAAATGTAAAATAGATAGCTAGTGGCAAGCAGCCATATAGCACAGGGACATAAGCTAGGTGTTTTGTGACCACTTAGAGGGGTGGGATAGGGCGGGTGGAAGGGAGACGCAAAAGTGGAGAGATATGGGGCTATATGTATAGCTGATTCACTTTGCTATAAAGCAGAAACTAACACACCATTGTAAAGCAATTATACTCCAATAAAGATGTTAAAAAATTTTTTTAAATTAAAAAATAAGAATACTTCACACTGACCAACATAGGTAAAAATAAAAAGATAGACAATGCCAACTGTTGGTAAAGATGTGGAGCAACTGGAATTCTCATACACTACCAATGGGAATATATAGATACAACTACTTAAATAACTCTTTGTTAGTATTGATTAAAGCTGAACTTACATATACCTTATATCCAGTGATTATAACATACTATCTTTTACATTTTTATTTTGTTAATGTCTATTTTCTCCGATAGAACCATGAGGACAGGGGATTTTATATGTTATGTTTGCTGCTGAAACCTAAGTGTCTAGAACATAGCCTGGCCCACTGTATATGCTTAATAAATGACTTTCAATTCCTTTAGTAGCATCTGAATGGGAAGCTTTTTATTTGCTACACATTACCTTTTGCCCTTATGTTTATTCTTCTGTGATTTTTTCAGGACAAAGAAGTTGGTTCTAGCTAAAAATGTGATAAAATGAATAACTATATTGTATATAATAACAGTATAAAATGAATAACTATAACAATCTATAATAATTCTGATTTAAATAACCTCTTAGTCTCTCAAAACAAAAATGATAAAACATAGCATTTTTAATCTCTCAAGTCTTTTAAAGTAACTCTAGGTTATAATTTTATTTTTATAGCACCTCAGTAATGTGAAGTGGACAGTGAAAATTTTTTTATTATCATAAAATACAACTGTGACCTAGGTAATTGATTCCAGAGAATTTTAAAACTGAGTGGGTTTAAAGCATCATGAGAATGGTGTTGGGTAGATTGATTAATTGATTTAACTTTGCAGCCTCAGAGAGAAGATGCTAAAACTGTAGAAGGAGAGATTTATATCAGAAATTAGAAAGCCTAAAGCAATTAAGCCCTAACATAGACTTTTGTTATGGTTATGAAAATTTCCCTGAGAGTTTTTAAGAAAACAGCAAACAAATATTTGTAGAACAGCTGCAATGTAGATAAATTTAAGCTCCTTTCCCCCAAAATTTAGGGCTAGAAAATATGAATTTTGGAGTTTCTTTGGTTTAGAATTCTATGATTTTGTATCTGACATAGCAGTCAATCCTTTACACAGCAGAATGGAAAATTTATCCTAGCAATTTTCATAAAATAACACAAATATTATTTTTTAAGTATTTGAAATTCCCTGAATACAAGTGTGTTTAGTATTATCTTAAATATGAATTTAATTCTGGTATATAATTGCATGTATTTTAAAATATAATTACATTCAATAATTTGCTAGCCCTAATTTCAGTGAAATATTTACCAGCTTTGTGATGTAGATGATAATTAGTAGATAAATATACTTATTACTGAGAGACATTATGAGGTTATTTGTAGCTCCCTTAAGCATTCATTTCTGGATCCAGATAATGAGGAAAATGGTAATGACTATCTTATAGGGTAGTTTTGATGGTTACATCAGATCCTGTTGGTATAGCAGTTAGTGCTAGGTGTGGTACATAGCAGCATACAATGTAAGTTATTATTATTGTTGCAAATATTCATAGTTGGTATTTTAAATACTTTTCTTAATGACCAGGGCATATACTGTACATATAATGGACTATGTTTTGCAAGAAAAAATTCATGAAATCTGAAAAAGTATAAAATGAAAATGTCATATTTTAATAATGTTTACTAGCCCTAAGCATACTGAGAATATAAATATGTTTTTTAAAAAAAGTGTTCTCCCTCCCCTAGGGAGCATTTATGATTCTGACATATAAAGATTTTAACACATTTGCCTAAAAATTGTTGCCAGTGTAATAGACTAAAGTAACTAAAAATTAAATTGAAGCCACACACTAGAAAATACTCATTTTCTAAGAGGATAGTTAATATATCTTCGTTTTTTGCACAGGCTCCGGACGCGCAGGCTCAGCGGCCATGGCTCACGGGCCCAGCTGCTCTGCGGCATGTGGGATCTTCCTGGACCAGGGCATGAACCCATGTCCCCTGCATCGGCAGGCGGACTCTCAACCACTGTGCCACCAGGTAAGCCCAATATATCTTCTTAAGGACAATTTTTGAAAACAATAAAAATCTCAAGAACATTATAGATATAAATTTTAAAACTGGTTTTATACCTAACAACTGTACCTATATTTATGGAAAAAAATGACCACATAATATTTAATAAACAAAACAACATAAGAATTGCTGTATTATTGGTTTAATTTGCTCACAAATTGCTTTCACATTAGCTACAGGATATTTAACTATTTGATATGAAAAACAAGCAAGCATAATAGAATCGCTTGAAAATTACATCTGATTCTCTCAATTTAAAAGCAAAGTTCTTTTCACTCTTACTTTTACTAATTTTCATTAGTTTAACCTGGAGAGAAAGTAGTTACAATGATTCAATATCATCTGATCTATAGAAGGCTTTCCATTTCCTAGGGAATAAGACATGAGTGTATCATAAATAAAACTGATGGACACAGTCGCAGTTCCTTAGCAATTAGTGGGGATGGGCACAGGGAGGGGAATAATTTGCCCCAAAATCAAATTTAGTTTTCAAACCTGTATTTATGATTTTGAAAAGAGCCAAGAACAGAAAAAATTTAAATAGTTATTAGGGGTTTTATGGAAACGGAATAAATGAATTATTTCAATGGTAAGCCAAATATAAGTATAATAAAAGATAACTTCGCACTAACAGGAAACCCTTAGATCTTAAAATAATACATTTCAAAATGAAGAAACCCATTTTTGAAAAACAATAACAAAGCCAATCAAAAATGATTTTCCCTTTCTAAGGCCTCTTAGAGTTTTAAGGCATTGCTTCTCTATTGGCTTTTTTTTTTTTTGAATCTTTAATTTGACATTCAACTTTGTAGTAGGTATAGAAAAATCCTCTACTTTTATTATTAAAGTGCGGTTTAAAATCTTAAATATCCAGGCAGCTCCTTCTCTCTGTAAATTATTCTAATAATATATAACAATTTTATTTTGCTTGATTTATTTAAATAACATAAATTATTTATTCAGTGTCTATGCGACAGTCACTATATTAGGTGCTGTGGAAAAATAGAAGAATTAGATATAGTCATTGGCCTGAAGGAAACTCACAACCAAGGGGGAAGAAATGAATATAAAAATAAATTATATACATATAAATATCTGAATATATACATACGTAAATACATGACGAGACAGAGATGATAGAAAAGAGGAAAACAGTGAAGTTGAAAAGAAGTTTATTAAGAAATAATACTTCAAACAGTGTCCTATAAAATATAGAAAAAAACTGAAGGAAGCAGTCAGAATTCTGGAGGATTTGGCCAATTCTAGGGATGAGAGATCTTATCACTAAGTTGGGGCATTATAAGGTGTGAGAAGAGAGAGGAAGGTCAGGACTGGTTGAAAACTATTTAAGGGATGCATACAATTCACTAGGGAACAAGAGAGGAAAAAAATTCTGGTAACTAAAATAGCATAAGAAAAACATGATTTCCTTAAAGAAAATTAAGGCATATAAGAAACCTAGTACCATAATTTATTTTTTTGCATTCTAAAAATTTCAAAAAAGAAAAAAACAACAAGCAAATGCTATTAGAAGAGTAGGGATTGAACATTTTTAAAAGTTGCATGTTTTTTTAAAATCCCTTTGATTTTTTTTCAAAATGATGCCCATAGGCTGGAAGGAGTCTTTCCCTAACATTTGCAGGTCTGGGGCAAGAGTACAGTGGAGC
This sequence comes from Mesoplodon densirostris, assembly GCF_025265405.1. Lineage (NCBI taxonomy): Eukaryota > Metazoa > Chordata > Mammalia > Artiodactyla > Ziphiidae > Mesoplodon > Mesoplodon densirostris. The sequence continues at coordinate 112,753,627 of NC_082665.1, read as the reverse complement.
TCTACATATCATACAGGGAAATGTTCTACACTGAACTAGAAGACTAGGTAGAAATTTAGAATTAGCTACTTGCTGGAAAAGTGGCAATGCATGAAGAGCTGGCCCTGGCCCCTGAAGAGTCGACCACTCCCTTTTTCTTCACCCCAAATTTCATTGACTTGTCCTTTGAGCATCTGTGCACAAAGGTGGAAACTCCAACTCACACAACCAACTTCTCTTTATGTAGCTACAAAAAGGCACTTAGTAGTGTGATTCATCTTTGGGAAAAAGGACATGAGGAGGAGGCCCAAATAACCTTAGACAGTTTGGACAAAGAATTCCAAGGTCTTGTGTGCCCAGATCATGGTTTAGAAGTTGGAGTGTGTTTCTGGTTAGTTGTATCTCCTAGGTCCCTCAGATTCCTCACCCTGTGGGAGGGGCATGGCTGGAGGAGGGCCAGAGTGGATGATCTCTAAAGCAGTACTACTCATAGAACAGTACTCCAACTGACACCATGAACTACTTGTTACTGTTCCATGATGAGATAATTTGCTTCACCAGAATGTAAATGAACTATATCACTAAGCATGTTATTTATTTTTGCTAACATTTTTCTTTAGACGGCTAGGTAAAGAAACCAATATTAATTTACATTCTGACACAAGCTTCTTATCCTGTCATGGATCCACTCATGAAGTGGTACTGGTCTAAAGTATGAGGCTAAAACTGGGACCACTCTTGACCAAGTCTAGAGAGTTACAAGAGACCAATACAAGCAAACAAGCTGATTTTTTGATGCACAACATATTCTAATGTAGGATTAACTAGCTCCACTGTCCAAGACAGTTCTGTCAGAGGCGAAGTCACTAATGAACTCACATTATATTCTTCCCAGTAACAGCATCAATTTAATTGGATTTAAAATATAAAACATGAATACTTTGGACACTAAATTTTTATTCCATAAAGTCAGTCCTAAGTTTGTATTCTGTCTTCTTCCAAGATTAGTGTTACTAGTTATAATTAAATGCAATGATTATATGAAAAGGATTTTGGTAATCTAATGTAAAAGCATAGATGTGAAGAAATGAAATTTTTCAACTCAATCTAATTACTTATAGCCAAATAACAAAAGTGATGAATTATAAGACTACTGTAGACTACCTGAACTCTGTAACTAGAAGCTTTTATTTCAGTACTATAGAAAAGATCAGATTGGAGGTATAATAGTTGGTCCAATATCTTCTAATTTAAAGAGATCAGAAGTATTAGCATTCAAATTTATAGAGTTGATTAATTAGGAGTTATCTCCCAATAACTAGAGTTCTTCTCTTAGGAATCACTTTAAGAGAATAATTTAATATATTTGTTTCTTTGTTTTAAACATGTAAGTAAATATTTCACAGAGAGGCTGGCTATCAAAGAAATTTAACCTCAAAAATAGTTCCCTTGATAATTAATCAAAAAATGTATTTAATCTCAGAAATTGCAAGTTCCATCAGAAAATGGATTTAATTTACACACATTTATTTTACATACTTTTTAGAATACAGTGTTTTACAATAACAATACTATTGAAATGTTAGATTTAATAGATTATTATTTTAAAAAGAGAATTCCATCAGCAGAGTGAATGTAAGGAGATAATTTTGAAAGAAGTAATTTGAGCTCAACAGCTGTAGAGTACAATTCATTCTTACATGGGCTCAAGTGTACAGATCCAGGAAAGAACAATTAGGACCTCTTTAAATCCAATTTCTAACTCCTGGCCCTAAAACTCATTTGGCTCCAGGGATAATCCAGATGTTCAGGTTCATTTTAGCTCAAGACTGAATGAAATCTAAGAATAGAATTCAAGAATGCCCAGACTACAAGAGGTCATGAAGATTGGCTTGTTGATCACTTTGTTTTCATAGATATGGAAACTGAGTTCTGGCAAGAGTAGGTGACTTTTTCAAGACTCACAGAAAAATGAGGTCATGATTTTCTTTCCTAAATCAGGATTCACCCTCTACCACTGCTGCCCCTAAAACTAATTTTATTAATTACCTTCCTTTAGCTACCCAAGCTTACTGAGAATAATAACTTGTGATTGAGTAAGAAGCTCATTCTGTCTAGGATGGACCTTCTAGTTTTGTATACATAGCTACATCATTTATTCATTCATTCAGCCAAATACATGCTGAATAACTTCTACATTCAAAGCAGAGCTGGGCATGAGGAATCACAGAGAGAGGATTAAAGCATGTACAGTACCCCTACTATCATCAAAAGTAGTAGTGACTGCTACTAGATAATAAGCTTTTGATAGCAGTAAGGGTACTGAACATACTTTAATCCTCTCTCGGGTATTGGCAACAACATGGATGGGCCTAGAGGTTGTTATGCTTAATGAAATAAGTCAGACAAAGTAAGACAAATACTCTATGTTATCATCACTTATACTTGAAGTCTAAAAAATAAAACAAACAAATATATATAACAAAACAGAAACAGACTCATATATACAGAGAACAAACTAGTGGTTACCAGTAGTGAGAAGGAAGGGGAGGGGGCAAGATATGGGTATGCGATTAAGAGATATAAACTACTATGTATAAAATAAATAAGCCACAAGGATATATTGCACACTAGAGGGAAATATAGCCATTATTTTATAATAACTTTAAAGGTAGTATAATCTATAAAAATCTTGAATCCCTATGTGGTATAATTGAAACTAATATTCAGTATAATATTGTAAATCAATTATACTTCAATTTAAAGAAAGAGAAATAGATGTAAATATCCAATGTGATTTTTATTCTAATACAAAAAATGTTATCTTCTTTGAAGGATCAGTTCATAGGTTATTAGAGGAAGTAAAGAGCATATCCAATGGCAGGGTGGTGAGGATAAAACTTCAAAGTGGAACTGGTGACTGGGACTCAAAGGGTTTCCATGGGAAAGAGTGGAGATGGAGGTGAGTTGCCAAGGAAAGCTGGCAGTTGAAGGATGGAGCAGAATTGAGTATAAGATGAAGATATCAAGCCTGGCTGAGAAGCAAAGTTGATAAAAACCTAACCAAGAGAAGGAAAAGGAAAGGAACCGGTTCACCACAGCTACAACCCAGGAGTGTCAGAGCTGAAATAATGTCAGAGTGAAAGAGCTTCTTGGTCCAAACCATGTTTATTTGGGAAAGACTGGCAGGCTCAATAGTCTACTCTGGGTATATATGTTTAGAGTGGGGAGGCAGCGTTCAATGACTGCTGTAAAGACCTATACTTCTATTTTCTATCTGACAGGGTCAAACTATACAGTGCTTATCAAATGTAGACAGGTCCCACTTGAGTTCTATTCTATTGAGATTTTTTTATGAGGTTTTCAAAGAAATTCATTGTAATATCTCGAAGATGGAACTCTAGGGATGGCAACAATCTATTAAATGATTTTATCTCTTCATCTTAATCATAGAGAATTTTTGAAAATATATAGAAAAAGGTAACAATCATCCAAAATTCAAAAAAAAGGACCCAAAGTAACTATTGTTAAAATTTTGGTTTCATGTGTGAATGTGTGTGCATGTAGATATATATTATATATATATACATATATATATATATACATATATATATATATACATGTATATATATATATATATATATAGGATGTGATTAAATAATCCCTTTTAGAAAATGATACTGTTATATTGTATGCCTTGGAAACTCAAGAAGCTACACTTCACTAGTAGTCAAAGAAATACACTTAAAAGAATAAGAAACTATATTTCATTTAATAAATTAGAAATGTCTAACAATTAATGACAATATCCAGTGTTGGCAAAGGTTTAAGGATATGGGCACACATTGGTAGAAGTGTAATCGTTTTAACATCTGGTAGTGCAATCAGTCTATATCCATCAAAAGCTTTTGAGATAGCTTTTACTGTGACCTAGGAATGTATAAAAAGGAAGTGACATGAATATATATGAAGTTTTATGAATAAACATATTAACTAAAGTAATATTTCAAATACTACATGATTTTAAACAACATAATTTTCAATACTAATTAAGTAAGTGATGATGTGTCTCCATGATGTAAGCTACAGCTATGGACCATCAGGAAGTGCAGTATGATGTAATTATGGTGTAAAATGTTAATGAAGTTTGTTGAACTTTAAAGGTTCTAAAACTGCTGTGTGTGTGTGTGTGTTACATCAAATCTTTTAGGACATACATATGTATTATTTGGTTGTGAAACAATTTTATTAAAATGATAAGAATTAACATGTTATCCAGAGATAAAGATGAAACTTTTAGTAATGTGGATAAACTACAGTTTAATGTGAGACTACTCTTTAAGAATAAGAAGAGAAACCATGTGTGCAATACTCTAGCCCTGCATTTTTGTCCACTATTTTTTCGTGTGTGTGTATTTATACAAGTTTCTATATTGGTGGATGAGTTTTTTAAAGGTACTTTTATTTTGGAGGCAGAATCAAAGCTGAACTCAGCTGCCCTTTTGCCAACTGCAAAGCAAATAGCAAACAAAAAGTCTTGCTGTATGGGGTTTCCATCTCTGTTCACATAAACTGTACTTCTATTGAAAAGTATATTCTATTTTCCCAAACTTAGAATCTGGGTTGGACTTGCCACTTGCATTGATCAATAGAATACAACGGAATTGACCCTTTGGGACTTCTGAGCCCAGGCCTTAATAGTAGTTGTTGGATCTTCTGCTTCTGCTCAGGGAGAACCCAGACACAATATAAGATGTCCAGGTTATACATGCGAATTGAAGGAAAAGCCACATGAAGAAGAACTGAGGGCTCAGACATGTGTGGGAGCCTGGCTGATACCACAAGAAAAGAGAAGCCTAGTCCTCCCAACCATCCCAGCTGAGTGAGGCAATCTGGAACATTCTAACTGACCTGATGTTCTAGCCGAATGTAACTGAAGAGAGACCTGTCACTACGCAGAAGAGATAAGTTATCCTTAATGAGGATGTTTGAATATCTGACTGGCAGAGAAAAGTGGTTGTCATTTTAAGTCACTAAGCTTTAAGTTGTTAATTATGCAGCATAGTTAACTGAACAGTTAACTATGGGTAGTTAAGTAAATTAGTGTGCTGTAAGAAACATAAGTAGTATCTAGGAAACTAACTCTAAACTAGGTAACTAGCATCCAGGAACATAATTCAGTAGCTAGAATTTGTCATTGAAGAGCTCTTTCAAAGACAGATTCTCTTGACATGGAAATGAATCAACATTTTCTATGTGTGTTATTTCTATATATGCTATTTCTTATAAGAGGATTTTACCTGTAAACGAATGTCTTATATGCTATTTCTTTTAACATTTTGCTTGTATGATTTTATCATGTTTATTAATAACATAAAACATGTCCTATGGTTATGTTATATTCTCTGCACGGGATATAAGGTAAGTCATTTAACAAACTAAGGTGACATTTGGCTCTAATCGCAATTTATGGCAGGCTGAACATACAGGGTTCATGAGAAAGAGGTTTGGATTGGAGAAAAATCCTGCTTCTCCCAGTGATTTGAAGGTGTAAGCAAGTACTTGGGCAAGATACTTACTCTTTCCCAGTCTTGGATTCCTCATCTCTAAACAGAGGGGAAAAACCTGTTGGCATCTAAATTCCTATCTAATCAAACATTAAAAGTCTGGATTTAAAATACTAAGGCACACATTTTAGATTGAACATGTATTTTACTTTCTTCTCTTAAACATGTTTCATAATGTAATGAAGGATTACAAATATAGTCCTTAGATTTCTAAAAAATTAATTTCTATGATTTTATGGGGTAAGTGGGAGAGAAGACTGTAATGACTGAGATTTGGTGATTAATATTAATTCTTTTTATCTAGAAATTATTTCTAAGAGCCAGAATTATATGAGTAAACCCACTTTATAGGGCATCAAGGTTCTGCTTTATTCTGTAGGAGTATTTCAGTGGAACACAGACAAAATATTTTTTTAATTACCATAAGCACTTTTAAAAGATGAAAATTAAGCTGGGCACGTGCAGGAAAGAATGGTTAGGATGACAATGTACTTGAAATTATTAGGTGAAAGAATTGGAATATTTAATCCGGAAAAGAGATTGGAGAAGGATAGATTATTCTTTGTAGCTCTTAGAGGAAGAACAAGAATGGATGGGTGGAATTAAAGCGAGAAAAATTTGACTCTTTTATGTGGAAGAACTTCTTAAGAATTCCCTCATAAAGAAGTCAATTAAGCAGAGATTATACAATCATTTGAGAGTCTTCCAGGTAACTTCAAGAACTGGTTTCTGGTTATTCTAAGACTCTAGGAGACTAGTCTGTATGCATAAAGATACTTCTGATTTTAAAAAGAAGTTTAGGTAGAAATTTCTCCTCCTGGGCCTCGAGCAGTGAAAGGACAAAGGCTCAGGCTGCACTGTGGTGATGGTTTATAAGGCAAATATCTTCAGAGACGGTAGCACCAACTCCCAGGCAAAGAGTCCCATTACAGGTCTGAAGCATTCACAAGGTTAGCCAACCTTCAAAGACAAGAACAATTTCTCTAAATGCTCCTGCACCAAAATTACATCAATGTGTTCTTTAACTGTTGTATTTTAAAACCCATGATTTTCTTGCAGTGGGTGCCTCCAAGCCATCGGAGACCTTGAGGATGAGGACTTGCCAAAGCCAATTGTGGCCCAGGCACATGTGCCAGCTGGATGGCCATGCTTAACTTTGGGTTTCTTATTTTCCTTCTTCCTGCAGCTTTGAGTAACGAACACTTTCTTGGTTTTCTTGAGTCACAAATACAGGACTCTGAAATGAAGTCATCTTTAGAACTCGGCTGTCATAGTGTACCTCTGAGGGAAACTAAATTTGTTTTCCTTTCTAAGCTATTTGACCGAAATTATTTTCCATCTCAGAGCCTCTGTTAAGGAAGTCAGAGCTCCCTTTCTGATCCTTCAAAGTTCTAGAAAAGAATAAAAGCTTTTCTTTGCCTACTTCATAGCTTGGATGTATGTCTTATTAATGTTATAAATGCCTGCCATGTCCATGTACTTTCAGATTCCTGGATAAACTGCTGATGCACTGAAACACAAGCTATAATTATACATAAGAAATTACCAGTATCAAAGTTTTATTAACATTCTGGCTTTCAGACTGGAATTTTAGTCCTTTTAATTTTCCTATATTCCCTGTCAAAAAATAGTAGAGACAAAAGCTGAAGAATTTAGCTTTGTAAAATTTTCCCCAGTTGACCTAGAATCATAGAACCTAAGGTAAGAAGGACAAACCTTTAAAATCATTTATTACAAATCCCCCAATTAATTGTTGAGAAAATATTTGCCTTGAGGTGTTGAATGATTGAGCATAGAAGGTAAGTATCATTATTCCTTTCCCGAGGCTCTTCCAAGCACAACCTACTTATTCATAAGACATGTACTCAGCCTCTGCAGAACTCCTAAGGCTGTGACTAAGTGCTTGGCCACTATAATGAGAAAGGCTCCTTTTACAGCAGAAAGAGCCCAGAAGTAAGACTTACTGGTTGAACTAGATACCAAATATAGTGTTATGTATACAATATCCAAATTTAAGCTTTCTCTCCCAAAATTTCAAATGGGAAAAATATCAAAAAATAAAATTATGGTGTATCCATAGCATGTAAGACAGGAAGAATGTTGCTTATAGCACATTTAAATGAAGGAAAAAATACAAGAAAATCTTGTTATATATATCATGAGTAAGGGTAGCAAGACAACTGTGAATGTAAGACAGACATGAGGTTCATTCCTATGTGTGGATTTAAGAAATCAGTTTTACATTTAAAGACATTTACATAATTAGCAGCTTCATTTTGTGTTTTCTGAATATTCTACATAATATAAATTGCTTTCTAATATTCAAGTTTTATTTAATAATATTTTGGTGGTTTTCTTTCTACTGATTGAGATACAAATCATTGTTTTGATACACTTTTATGGCAAAGTTGAAACACTGATAGGGATTTTCAGTTGTTTACCTTAGGCCACCAATATGTGCGTTTAAGGAAATATGTATTTCTTGTCTTTGGAGGACAAGTTCAATTCACCACACATTTATTGAGTGCTACTTTATAATGGGCTATCTATGTTTAAGGGCTTAGACCTTCATAGTTAAGATTATGAAAAGAAAAAGGATGTAGGGACTTCCCTGGTGGTGCAGTGGTTAAGAATCCTCCTGCCAGTGCACGGGACACAGGTTCGAGACCTGGTCCGGGGGGATCTCGCATGCCATAGAGCAACTAAGCCCGTGAGCCACAACTACTGAGCCTGAACTCTGGACCCCACGCACCACCACTACTGAGCCTGCGCTCTAGAGTGCGCGAGCCACAACTACTGAAGCCTGCGTGCCTAGAGCCCATGCTCCGCAACAAGAGAAGCCACTGCAATGAGAAGCCCATGCACTGCAATGAAGAGTAGCCCCGACTCGTCACAAATAGAGAAAGCCCGCACATAACAATGAAGACCCAACACAGCCAAATATAAACAAATAAATAAATTTATAAAATAAAATAAACTTACTAAAAAAAAAGAAAAAAAGATGTAGTAACGTATATGCAGAACAATGTGATCATGTGCACACAGACTGAAAACTGCAAGAGTCAGGGATTTGTGAGTGGTATATTGTGCCGAAAATCTGGAGAGTGTCACAGGGAGGCCATATGGTGATGAAAAATCTAGAAAACTGAGTGAAGGGCTTAGATTTTATCTTGCCCTATGAAGTCTACTTCCCATCTTCCATCATTTTTCAAAAATTGAGATTACAATATTAATACATTAAAAGAGTGTTAGGAAAAATAAACTTCTGAGGTAGATAGCCTGGGTTCAAAGCTCAGCTCCTATACTTCGTATGTAAGTTTGGACAAATGGTTTATCTTTCCATGTCTCAGGTTAGATATTTGTCAAATGGGGATCATAATATTATAGACTTCATTCAGTTTTTATGGAGTATAAATGAATGAATGAGTATAAAGTATTCATATTGAGTAAATGCTCAATACATCTTGGGTATTATTATTAACATTGCATCTACTAGTATTTGGTATAACAAAACCCCATAATTTATATTTCAGTGAATCTTTGTCTTATCTCTGGAAAGATACTCCTTAAAGTGAAATATGTTTGATTTCAATACTATCCTCTTTAGAGACATATATTATTTTAAATGAATTTGGACCTATAGAGATAAGGTTCCACTCTGAAAAAGAGGATAGGGACCAACCTGATTAGGTCAGAATTTTGGCTCTACTAAATTCTAAGCATTTGACAATAGAAAATAATTTGAATTTAAATAGTTTAAATTCTCAGGGAATTGTTTCCTGAGCTGTAAAATGGGGATAATATTTCTTTTCCACAGTTATAGTTTTATAGAGGACTATCATTGAATGGGACTAGAAAAGTAAGTAGAAAGCAGACCAGGCAAGGTCTTGCAGATGGTGTTAAGGAATTTGGTCTTTGCCTTACAGGCAATGGGAAGCTATATGAAGATTTTTAGTAGGAAAGAGAAATGATCAAATGTTAGTTTTTAAAAGATCAAGCTGACAGCAATGTGGGGAATATATTGGAGGAAAATAAGAGTAGGTGGAAGAAGCCCTATCAGAGTTTATTACAAGTGAAAAATAACAATATCCTAGTTTAAGGTGTGGGTACTAGAAATGGAGAGAGATGTGTAGAATGAGACCTATCTTGGAGATAGCATTAACTGGAGAAGCTAGTTTGGGAGGATAGGGCATGGCAGGAATCAAAGATGACAAGCAGGTTTTGCCTTGAACATATGGGTAGAAGGGGGTGCCATTGACTTGGCAGCACTGAGCAGCACTGAATGAAGAGCAAACTCTATTGGAGAAAGAGGAAGATCACGAGTTAGTTTTAAATATCTGTTGAGTTTAATTAAGGTGTCCGTGAAGCACCTAAATATAGATGTGAAGTAGACAGTTGAATAAATGACCTGGATCTCAAAGGAGAGGTGTGGCTTAATGGTATAGATTTGGTATCCATTAGAATATAGGTGCTCATTGAAATCAAAGGAGTGGAATAGATGCCATAGTCCTAGATGGAGACTGACGAGTAGAGGACAAGAAGACCTAGGACAGATCCCTGAGAAAATTCTTACAGCTCAGTATGGGAAGATGAGCCTTCAAGCAAGACTAAGATTATTCAGCCAGAAAAAAAGGAAAATTAAAATTCTTCAAGGTTTAGAAGCTAAAAGAACAGAATATTTTAAAGAGGAGAAAGCAAATGACTGTTTTGGAGATAATTAAGTGATCTAATAAGCTAAGGAACAAAAAAGTTTCTCCTGGATTTGGTGAAGTAGATGACATTGATAATAATGATGAAAGCAGTTTTGGTGGAATGTAAGGGGAAAATCAGAGGGATGAGTAATTGTCTTGCAGGGTTAAGATCAATGATTGTGAATTTATAAGGAAAAATTTTTTTAGTACCTTGGGTACAAGCACAGAAAAATCAAATAGTCATTAATTTGGAGAATGCAGTTTGTTGAAAATGTGAAATGAAAAGAGAAAGGGGGCAGTGATTTTAGGGAAGAGAGTAGTTGCAATAATGACCATGGACTCTAACCTGGATAGAAGAAGAGTAAAGAGCTGACAGATGAGGGAAAGCAGAGGATTTAATAAATCAATGATTCCACTGAGGTTGAAGTTCAGCTGTACTGGGGGTAAATGATCCAATAAGATGGAATTTATAGAAGACTGTGGTCAGAATCTGAGATATTTTAATTATTGTTCTGAAAGGTAGAATAGCTTATGTGCTGACAAAAGAAGGTTTGCATTTTGGGGACTAGCTGTTTCTTTGTTATCAAAAGTGGGCCTCAGGCCTTGATATCAAGTACTCAATTATGCCTCTAAAGGCAGGGTAGAATTATGATTGGTTGAGAGCTAATGTCCCAGAGGAGACTCTAAGTAGAGAGCAATGGGGCCCTAAACTATACATAGAAAATTTGAATAACTGTGTCTGGAGCTTAAAAGAGAGGTCTGAGTTAACAGTACAGTTCTGATGTTTGTACAGGTAGTCAAAAGATCAAAAGGAATCATTTCAGGGTAAGAAAACCTATATTTTTTTAGATTTCAATATATGTTGCAATTTAGGACACAGAATGTAATATTTTTTTCTATTATAAACAAAATACATATTCAATATATTATAAATCACTGATCAGCCAAAAGAGGAAAATGAAAATAAACTATAATCCCACCATAAAATACTTACTTGACAATAGGTCTCTCTCTTAGAGGTATATGCATACCTATTTAATTTTAATAGAGGCTGGCTTGTATTGCACATATTATTGTGTAATATTTTTTCACTAAGGTATATATCATTAATACTTTTCAGGTCACTACATATCTATATACCTCATAATTTTTAATACTCCACAAAGCAATACCTATTTGTCCAGCCCCAGACACAATAAAATATTCAAAGGATGTATTCTAGTTTTTACTTCCAAGTTGAAAAAGAGAAGCTTTCAAAACACTAACTAGATGTGTGATTTGTCTCTTCTCTCAAAGCCATAGTGTTGAAAGGATTGGATTAGTGGATCTGTAAAATTTCTTATAGCTCTATAATTTCTGTTCTGTTCTATTTTATTCTCTTCTGTTTTAAAACACTAACTGGTAACATCCTAGTAAATTCAGTATGTGGTCAATGTGTTCATCTGATTATACTTAGAAGAAAACTGGGACAGAGAATGTTAAGTGGCTAACAATGATTTCTTGGGAGAATAAGAGCCAGGGTTAGGAACAGAACCCCAAATGCCTGGCTCCAGTATGCTGTGTTCTCAGCTACTCAGCAGAACCAGGAAAGTAACCCCACCCTGCCACTCCGAAATACTGACTTACCCAATTTGAACCTCCGAGGTTTTTGAGGTTTCGGCATCACTAACCTTTATGGGCAAAAGCCTGCTTTCCAATCCCAGTGTGGCTTCCTTCTGGACATCCCCCTTTTCTAGGCCAGGATTCCAGCTCAGCATTGGCAATAAACCTCTGTACTCTGGATCCTGGAGTCGTATCTTGCCTTGTTGCCAGATCCCATTTTAATCTTTAGTGACTCTTCTGTTGGGTCACTCCACTGAAGCTGATTCCAATATTATATTCATTTTGACTTTTCTTTTGCAGACAGTTTTTGTCACAGTGTAATTTGTTTGGGGGCAGATTGGAGTCTGTGATTATAGACTAACATTACATTAGTCAGTGCAAGCCTTGGCATTTACAGCTGCTTCTATTTTGTGGTAACTTTTTAAAGTTAAGTTTCATTAAACTTTTATGAATATATAATATTTATGTATGATCAACAGTAAAGGGAAAATGCTCTGTGGAATTCATGAGCAAAATCTGAACTCAAATTAGGGAAGACTGTCAATTTTCCTGATTAACATTTAAACCAATATTAAGATTGAAAGGATATCAGGAGTCTTCAGTGAATAAATCTAATTGGGAAGATTGTTTTATACACGGTGGCACTTGACACTAAACAATCCTTATTTCGTGAAGTACATCAAGGTAGCTATTCCATAATCTTCCTGGCTTATGGAGGAAATATAAGTTCATTTGAAAAATCATCATATCTGTACGACATGTTCTGTTATTTGTACACAGGTAATATATGCTCATAAATAAGCTGGCAACTTTGTACAGAGTTGCCAAAAAATTGTTAAAGCCTTGCTTAAAATTTGGGTGAACAAAAACACCTAAGCAATTGCTCTTAGGATGTTTGCTGATGGATATTCAAGAAGCCTTTAAAGTATGGTAAACATTTCCCCTTTTGTTTATTTATTTTTAACATATTTATTGGAGTATAATTGCTTTACAATGGTTAGTTTCTGCTGTATCACAAAGTGAATCAGCTATATGTATACATATATCCCCATATCCCCTCCCTCTTGCATCTCCCTCCCACCCTCCCTATCCCACCCCTCTAGGTGATCACAAAGCACCAAGCTGATCTCCCTGTGCTATGCGGCTGCTTCCCCCTAGCTATCTATTTTACGTTTGGTAGTGTATATATGTCCATGCCACTCTCTCACTTTGTCACAGCTTACCCTTCCCCCTCCCCATATCCCCTTTTAAAAATATGAAGACAAAGGGGGCGCAGAAGGGAGCAGCCGGGCGGTGGAAGCGCGAGCGGGAGGCCGGCCGCGGTCCCGACCTTGCGCCGCCGCCGGGGCTCGCCCGGGGATGTCTCAAGTCCCCCAAGCACCAGGCGGCGGCCGCCGTCTCGGCATCTGAGGGCCGCCACGCCCCGGCAGCGCGCGCGGGCTGAGGAATGCTCGGTGCCGGCTGGGGGGCGCCGGGGGAGGGGCCCGGGCGGGCCGGGAGGGGCTGCCCTGGCCCCGCGTTTCCCCCTTCACCGCGGCCGGTGCCGGGCCAGGAGCATGCGCGGCGCCGGGTCCTGAGGCACGGAGGGAGTTCTGTACAAGTGGACCAACTATCTCACAGGTTGGCAGCCTCGTTGGTGTGTTTTAGATAATGGAATCCTGTCCTACTATGATTCACAAGATGATGTTTTCAAAGGGAACGAAGGAAGTATAAAGATGGCAGTTTGTGAAATTAAAGTCCATTCAGCAGACAACACAAGAATGGAATTAATCATTCCAGGAGAGCAGCATTTCTACATGAAGGCAGTGAATGCAGCTGAAAGACAAAGGTGGCTGGTTGTCTGGGGAGCTCCAAAGCCTGTTTGTCTGATACTAGGACTAAAAAAGAAAAAGAAATAAGTGAAACCAGTGAATCTCTGAAAACAAAAATGTCTGACCTTCGCCTCTACAGTGACCTCCTAATGAAGCAAGTTCATATGATCCGAGAATTTGTTCACCATGATGAGAATCATTCATCTCCTAGCATAGAGAACATGAATGAAGCCTCTTCTCTACTTAGGGCGACGTGTAATATCACAACGCTTGAGGAATGTGTGAAGATAGCGAATGCCAAGTTTAAACACGGGATGTTTCAGCTGTGCCATCTGGATCCCTTAGTTTCTCCTGTGTCAAATTCTCCTGTTCAAATGATGAAGTGTCCTGTCAGCCACCCTGGTTCTTGCAGTTCAGAGAGGAGTAGCCACTCTATAAAAGAAACCGTGTCTACACTTCACCGACTCTCCCAGCGGCGCCGAAGAACCTACACAGATACAGACTCTTGTAATGATGTTCTTCTCAAAGACCCAGAGAGACCTGTTCACTGTTCAAGAAATACACTTAATGGAGATTTGGCATCAGCAACCATTCCTGAAGAAAGCAGACTTATGGCCAAAAAAAAAATTTGAATCAGAAGATCCTCTTCCATCCTTCTCTTCCTGAGGAAACGGAAGTGTCCACCTTCCTCTAAGTATTGCTCTGCAAAAGCTGCTGTAATTAAACTATGTCATAGGGAGTAATTTTTCCCTTAGGATTACTCTGCACTTTATAGAATATTGTAAAACAAACAAACAAAAAACAACCCACATACTTTGAAGTATTTTATCTTTATATAGTTTATTTGCAAGAGTATTTTCCTAATAACTTCACAGTATGAATGTGCATCTTTTTGTTTTTTGAACAAATGATGGTGTAACATTTTGACATCTGTAAGGACAAATGTAGATATTTTTCTAAAAAACTGTGAGGGACTGACATCTTAGTCAGTGTGTACTGTAGCTTATAAACATGAAATCTTATAAACTTAAGGTTTCAGTTTGACAGAAGTGTGATATACGTAACTTGTGCCATGGACCAAATGGTCGCTTTACCCCAGCTGAAACAGTTACGGTCGCAGCTTGATGGTGTTTGTTTTATATTCCTTTAAGCAAAAAGGAAACATTTAATATTCGAAATATTTTTACCCCAAATACCATGACACTGAGGATTTTTTAAAAACCAGATTGTGCTGTCCTTTGTATATGAAGTTGGCACTACTTATTTGTCAATACCAAATATTGGGTTAAAGTATTTAATTTTTACTTATTTATTTTTCTGTTGTGTCAAAAAAATGATTTCATCCTAACTTTTATGACCTACCAAATTTAAGATGTGTATACCTTGTTATTTACATTGTTCTAGAAAAGAGGTTAATATTGTAGTGACCTTGCTCACTTCCATCAGAGAAATAAATGACTTGCAATGGAAGAGGATTTTAGTGCTTTTTTCCGACAATAGACATAAGCTGCTGTTGTAAGGTATTAATGTTTGTAGCTCTTTAGAATATCTAGACATTTTTTTATTTATGAATGTTTATAAAAAAGGAATCTGTCAAAGTGACTGCCCTACATAACTTGAGAATGGCATTATTTAATTAAAGAACAAATAGCAGTTTTTGGTAGTGCCTGTCCATACCTATTGTCAGTGTTTACCTTGTAAAGTGTTTTTTCAGTTCACTTTGGAGTGATGGTTTTGTCCAAGGTTTTGGATGAGGAACACTTTAAAACAAACTGGTTTGGTGTTTTTAAGTTAATCATATATTTAATAAATATGTGTTTTTTGCATTCAAAAAAAAAGAAGAAAAAATGTAATAAACCACTATTTTTTTTTCCAGGGAAATTTCTTACTAAATTTTTTTCTTAAAAGGTAAAAATGTTGGGAGCTTCCTTGGTGGCACAGTGGTTGAGGGTCCGCCTGCCGATGCGGGGGACGCAGGTTCGTGTCCTGGTCCGGGAAGATCCCACATGCCACGGAGCGGCTGGGCCAGTGAGCCATGGCCGCTGAGCCTGCTCCTCCGGAGCCTGTGCTCCACAATGGGAGAGGCCACAACAGTGAGAGGCCCGCGTACCGCAAAAAAAAAAAAAAAAAAAAAAAAAAAAAAAAAAAAAGGATAGAGAGAGGTTAACTTAGATCAAATAAACCAAAATAATTTTTAAAAGAAAATACTATTATGTTCAACTATAAAGGGAATTTTTCATATTGTGTGTGTGTGTCTGTCTGTGTGTGAGTGTATGTGTTTTAATACACAGAACAAGGAATGTGTAAAATACTCAGAAGTAGTACTTCTATAAAGCCAATCAGAACTGATTAAACAGACAGGCATTACTTTGAGAAGAGCTAAAAATTATGTTATAGATGGATTTTTAATGACATGAAAAAATGTTCATGGCATAAAATCTAATAAAAATATTATAAAACAATATGTACAATACACACCTGTTTTAATTAAAATAAAGATGTGTGTGACTCTAAACCAAAGACCTAAGAGATGTATATCAAACAGCTTTACTAGCAATAAAGCTAAAATTTGTATCTCTACCACTTTGTATCTATGCTCATATGTAATATTCTTTTCAAGTAAAGTTGTTGACTGATTTTGATACCAGGGTTATGCTGTCTCATAAAAATAGATGTGGAATGCACACTATTTCTCTAGTTTCTAAAGGAGCTTGTATAATCTAGGATTTTTTTTTTTTCCGTTAAGTATTTGGTAGAATTCACCAATGAATCCGTCTGGGCCTGGAGTTCTCTATGTGAGGAATTTTATTATTATAAATTTAATTTATTTAACACACAGGGCTCTTCAGATTTTCTGATTCTTCTTATATTAGTTTTGGTAATTTGTGAAGCAAAATAAATCACATCTTGAGCAGGAGAGGAAGAGGGAACGAGAAGGAAGTGAAAAAGACAGGTACTCCTGTGATCCTTGTGAGGTGAGGTGTAAGGAGAGGCTAGAAGTGTGAATTTGTTATCAAGTTAGTTATCTGCAGGTGGCACATATTCCTTGTGTACTGAGAAAAGACATGAAAAATGCCTAATCTGAAATGAGTTAAAGTACTTCCAATGACTTAAGAGTTTAATAGCTTCTGCATCTCTGATTTCCAAGATTGAATTCAACAATTACATGTCTTAAAAATAAAAATGGAATTTAATCTATAAAGAGAAGATCATATTATTTGCAACAAAGCATAATGATTCTACAAACCATCTATCTCAGTAAAACTGTCAAAAAAGTTAATTTGCATGTCCACTTTCACTAAATTAAGTTGTGTTTTAACATTTTATATGCTCTTTATAACTGTGAAGTTTTACTTTTAGATACTGGCCAAGTAAACCAAACCAAACCAAGTACATCTATATATATATATATTTTTTATAGATCTTTATTAGAGTATAATTGCTTCACAATACTGTGTTAGTTTCTGTTGCACAACAAAGCGAATCAGCCATATACATACATGTGTCCCCATATCCCCTCCCTTTGAGCCTCCCTCCCATCCTCCCTATCCCACCCCTCTAGGTCATCGCAAACCACCGAGCCGATCTCCCTGTGCTATGATGCTGCTTCCCACCAGGCAACTATTTTACATTCGGTAGTGTATATATGTCCATGCCGCTCTCTCACTTCGCTCCAGCTTCTCCCTCTCACCCCATGTCCTCAAGTCCATTCTCTATGTCTACCTCTTTATTCCTGCCCTGCAACTAGGTTCATTAATATCATATTTTTTGTTTGTTTTTTTAGATTCCATATATATGTGTTAGCATACAGTGTTTGTTTTTCTCTTTCTGACTTACTTCACCCTGTATGACAGACTCTAAATCCATCCACCTCACTACAAATAACTCAGTTTCGTTTCTTTTTATGGCTGAGTAATATTGCATTGTATGTATGTGCCACATCTTCTTTATCCATTCACCTGTTGATGGACATTTAGGTTGGTTCCATGTCCTGCCTACTGTAAATAGTGCTGAAATGAACATTGTGCTACATGTATCGTTTTGAATTATGGTTTTCTCAGGGTATATACCCAGTAGTGGGATTGCTGGGTCATATGGTAGTTCTACTTTTAGTTTTATAAGGGCACTCCATTCTGTTTTCCATAGTGGTTGTACCAATTTATATTCCCACCAACAGTGCAGGAGCGTCCCCTTTTCTCCACACCCTCTCCAGCATTTATTGTTTCTAGATTTTTTGATAATGGCCATTCTGACCAGTGTGAGGTGATACCTCGTTGTAGTTTTGATTTGCATTTCTCTAATAATAGACCAATGGTACAGGATAGAGTGCCCAGAGATAAACTCATGCACATATGGGCACCTAATTTATGACAAAGGAGGCAAGAACATACAGTGGAGAAAAGACAGCCTCTTCAATAAGTGGTGCTGGGAAAACTGGAGAGCTACATGTAAAAGAATGAAATTAGAACACTACCTAACCCCACTTAACACCATACACAAAAATAAACTCCAAATGGATTAAAGGCTTAAATGTAAGACCAGACATTATAAAACTCTTAGAGGAAAACAGGGAAAACACTCTTTGACATAAATCACAGCAAGATCTTTTCTGACCCACATCCTAGAGTAATGGAAATAAAAACAAAAATAAACAAATGGGACTTAATTAAACTTAAAAGCTTTTGCACAGCAAAGGAAATAAACAAGACAAAAAGACAGTCCTCAGAATGGGAGAAAATATATGTAAATGAAACGACAGACAAAGGATTAATCTCCAAAATATACAAACAGCCCATGGAGCTCAATATCAAAAAACAAACAATCCAGCTGAAAAATGGGTGGAAGACCTAAATAGACATTTCACCAAGGAAGACATACAGATGGCCAAGAGGCACATGAAAACATGCTCAACAGTACATCTGTTTTTTTTTTTTTTTTTTTTTTTTTTTTTTTTTTTTTTTGCGGTAAGCGGGCCTCTCACTGTTGTGACCTCTCCCGTTGTGGAGCAAAGGCTCCGGATGCGCAGGCACAGCGGCCATGGCTCACGGGACTAGCCGCTCCGTGGCATAGGGGATCTTCCTGGACCGGGGCACGAACCCGTGTCCCCTGCATCGGCAGGCGGACTCTCAACCACTGCACCACCAGGGAAGCCCAGTACATCTATTTTAAAGAGGATTTGTCATATCTTAGAGTTCACCTGAATCCTACTAAGAATTATGGCAGGGGTGGGATGGGGAGGAGTAGCAATTTAGAAATTTGAGTGATGAGATCAAATAGAACATATTAGATTATATGTTAGTCCTGAAATTTGGATATAAACTTATGCAAAGGAAAAGTCACACATAAACATTTGTCATTTAAAAAAATTTCAAGTGCTCTGCAATGCTGTAAGTGTTATAGACATTTTTACAACCTCAACAGAAAATATTATAATAATCAAACAAATGGAAAATGCAAGTCTGGATCAATATGCAAAACTAATGGAAGCCATAAAGTTTTAGAGGAAGCATTTATGACTATCACAGTTTATTTGAACAGTATGTGTCTTGGCGCCCAGAGAACAATCCTCCTAGTCTCCTCCAGCATCAAGGTTCCTAGGTCAAAAATCAGAATTCTTACTTGAATGACAGTTTGACAATTTTGTATTTATCAAAAGGAATGAAATCTAAAGCGACTATGAAAGAATAGTTTGCATGTTCTCATTGAACAAACATTTGTAAATTGACCTCTGCTTATGTAAATTACCAAGTTGAGGGGTGGTAATAGGTTGGACAACTTTTATGCCAATTTAAAAATTCCCACCACCTTTTGGCTCTGGCTATCGCTGTGACAACCAGCAGTCTTCAGATATATCTTAACGGTTCCTCATTTCTTGCTTTTTGTCCTAGGGCTTCTCTTATGTCTTAATACAGGATGCTGTGGGAGCTGATGCAGCCTTTCTGGAACAGCTAGAGAGATAATATATTGCTTGATATGTGGTAGACAGGAGTCAGGGGATAAAAATCCCTCTCTCAAATGTCCTTAGACTGACAGTTCTGAGACATATTCTTAGTCTTCAGAAACTCTGCAGGGAAATTTAATTCTGGTTGTTCATAGCAGAACCAAGTCAATAATGCACCTTTGGATTAGTCTTCCTTTCTTTCCCAGTTTACTCTTGCAGTTCCACGACTCTGGTTCCCTAAGATCACTTCACACATGTAAGACTCTCTCAAGCTCTGCTTTTTGGGAGAACCAAAACTAAACATTATTTTAAAATGTGGAAGTTTCCCTTCCTACCACAAAAACTCATGTGCTATATATATTTTTAGTTTGGCTCAAGCACAAGAAATACTGCTAGTATTATATCATGCAAAATAATTTTATGGAAAATAATCACTAATTGTATCACAAAACTTGCCCTTAAAGCAAGTGGCAGAGTTGGAATTCAAAGTCAGATTTGCTTACATCATCATTTATGTCTCAATAAGAGTAAGAGGATGTGCTCAAATAAGGCAATCAAGGAGAGTTGGATAAAGACATGTTTACCAAGGTATAGGTAGGGTTAAGGAAATCCAAAGAGGGATGGTAAACTGACCCTGGGGTCAGGAGAAGCAAAGAGTCATTATTACTCCTGAACTGAAGAGGAGAGAGGAGGGAGTAATCAACAGAATGTGGAGATAGTAGCTCTATGGAGAGGGCTACCTTTCAAAATCTGCCACTTTGAGGACAAGAAAGCAACCAAGCCACTGCAACCTAGCAAGGAGGGATCTAGGGGAGCAAGTACCACACCACCCACCACACACTGGAGAGACAAGTCCACTGGGAAAGTAAGTAAAATCCTGTCCTAGCCATAATCCAGAGCTCCAATGGGATAAGACATTGTGGTCAAAACAGACTGGTTAGTGGGGAACAAATTCTGATAATGCTTGACCCACTAACCTGGAGCAGGGATGCGCTATGAAGGACAAGGGAGTGTTATGGAGGCCAGCAGCTGCTGACAAAGCCAAAGAGGGCTTTGTTACTTCATCCTTGGTGACGCTGATGAAATAGAAAAGAAAGCGGGACTAACAACAGACAGAGGAATAATTTAACAGTGATTAGAGTCTGGGGCCCCAGAGAACCACAGATAGAAGAAGACTCCCCTCCAGAGTAGAATCAAAACCTATTTGATTCTGAGAATGCAAAGAACTTCTCACACCTCCAAAATAGGGACAGGAGGGTACTGTCCATGTTAAGATTGCTTAGGAGGATTTTTGAATTAACACAGAATAATGGTTGTTTTATGTCTCCTATTCTTCCCCTTTCTGAATCAGAGCTTGTGGAGTGGTTTTTCTGTCCCTGATTTTAACACTGTGCAATGCGTGTGGAAGGGAACAGATAACTAGTTTTATTACTTATTGTATGCTGGAACAGGAAGCATGTTCAAATCTGAAGAAGAGGACAGCAAATCACCTGAAGATCCTGGACTTTGAGAAGTGACGTGTATGTCTTTGGGATATTTCTCAGGGGGATATCAGCATGAAGAGAAGGAGAAAGTGGATATTTCGTGAGTACAATTATGGACTCTGGCACGACTGTCCCAATGCTGACCAATGTCTGTGTTTTCTTTTTGCTTAGTCCACAGCTAGACTACATTTCCCAGCTTTACTACAGAGACTTGTGGCCAAACAATAGGTCTCATCAATAAATGTGATTGTATGTAATGACTGCCATCCCTGAGGAATAAAGAGCTTTTTCCACACATGCTCTCTTTTCTTTGTCTGAAGCCTGGATACAAAGATCGTGTGAAGGACTCTGAAGCCCTATGTAATCAGAGGGGTTTGAGTTTGAAAATCATTTTGCAGAATGTAAGTTAATTGGCTATAAAGTGAGAAAGAAGGAGGTTTCTATTTTGGAAATTTACTGACTGGAGTTCTTTTTATTGGTGACAGTCAGCTTTATATGATTAATATAAAGAAAAAACATTCAATTTAATGTTATATAAAATAAAATAATTAAAACACAATAAGTTAGAAGAAAATAAAGAAAACAAATCATTGCAGAAATTTTAAGATGTTTCTTTGAGGTAAAAAAAGTAAAATGAAACATTTATGACAAGGAAAGAAACTCACTAAAAATAATAACAGAATAAAAGGAGTATAGCTCTAGATGAAGCAGAGATTAACAATTAAGAAAACAAAATGAACAACTGTATGTGCCAATTTTGAAATTTTAAATAACAACTTCCTAGAGAAATAAAACTTACAAAAACTGGATTAAATCAAAAGAAGAAAATTGACATATTACTGTTAAATAATCACATGTATACATACACACTCTCACACAGCCAGCTATTTTTCGAGTTGAACCATACCAAAGATTCAAGGGACAGAATTACAAAGTTTTCCAGAAAACAAAGTATCAGAGATTGTTCCACAGCTTTATGAGACCAGTATAACTGTAATGCCCAAACAAGATTTGGATATAACAAGAGAGGAACAATAACAAGTTAATCTCATTTCTGAACATATATTCCAAAAAGAGAGAAAAAATATAAAGCAATATATTAAAAAAAAAACATTATGGCAAGATTGTGCTTATCCAGCAATGTACACTGAATTCAATTTGGAAAAAAAAATCATTACAAAAATATATTAAAGGGGAAAACCATATAATAATCTCAGTATATTGAGAAATGTTTTGTTAAAATTTAATATTCATCAATGATGAATACTATGGTACACTAGGAAGGAGTTTAGGCTGAAAACAGGAAACTACAAAATACTTTCCATAAATGTCTAAGATACAGTCTTTTCAAAACTAAGATTAAGACAAAGGTTAACACTTCTAGTCAATGTTGTAGTGGGGAAGAAAAAAAAGAATAAAGATATGTGGACTGATAAAGAAGAAAACCAGCATTTTAAGCACAAATGAAACACCATTTACATGAAAATCAAGAAAAAAAACTATGTTTTTTTGTAAATTGTTCAAATGATTAATAGAAAGAAGTAAGGTAGTTAGATATATGATAAAAATTCTGCTCCTGGGTATGTACCCCAAAGAAATTCTCAGAATACAAGGGTATGATATTAGGAATTACTGAAGCAGTATTTGTGTTGGGTGTTAGAGTATTGGAGACATCATGAGTCACTCATCCTTGAGAGTTGTAGATAGTAATGTAAGTGGAAAGACATGTGGGATATTATGAAACAACTGGAAGCAATTTATAGATGCAATGTAACAAAATTTGTGGAATGCAACTAATGCAACACTGAAAGAGAAATTTGTAATCTTTAAATACTTATATTAACAATGAATACAATTTTAAAATTAATACTCTAAGCTTTTACCTTCAGAAGCTAGAAACCCAAATATAAGAGGAGGAAAATAATAAAAAGTGGAAGCCAGTGAAATAGAAAGTAAACTAACAAAAAAGAAAACACATTCACATGTTAATAATTTGAAAAGATCATCAGTTTGGATAAAACCATAGTTCTGTAGATCAAGACAAAAGAGAAAAAGCACAAACTATCAATGTTAGGAATGAAAGAGAGAACATCCCTACTGATCTTACAAACATTAAAACACGATAAGGCAATTTTGTTGATAACTCTGTGCCAATACGTTTGACAATTTAGATGGAAAATTTTTTAAATAAATTTATTTATTTATTTACTTTTGGCCATGTTAGGTTTTCGTTTCTGCGTGCAAGCTTTCTCTAGTTGCAGAGAGAGGGGTTACTCTTCATAGCGGTGTGGAACACGGGCTCTAGGCAGATGGGTTTCAATAGTTGTGGCACGCCAGCTTAGTAGTTGTGGCTCATAGGCTCTAGAGCACAGGCTCAGTAGTTGTGGTGCATTAGCTTAGTTGTTCCGCGTCATGTGGGATCTTCCCAGACCAGGCTCGAACCCATATCCCCTGCATTAGCAGGTGGATTCTTAACCACTGAGCCACCAGGGAAGTCCCCTTAGATGGAAAATTTATTGAAAGACACAAACTATCAAAACATACCCACAAAGAAATAGAAAATCTTGATAAGCATGTATCTCTTAAACAATGTGTATTCATCACTGCAAACCTACCCAACATCAAAACTCGAGGTGCAGATAGTTATGGTGATGAATTCTATTAAATATTTGGGAAAACGGTAATACCATTATTACATAAACTCTTTCAGAAAACAGAAGGGAAGTATCTTTCAACTTTTTTTTGAAGCCAGAATAATCATGATACCAAAACAAGACAAGCACATTAAAAGACAGTTTAATTTATAGACCAATATAATTCATGGGCATAGATCCAAATATCCTTAACAAATTTTAGCAGAGAGAATCCAGAAATACATCAAAGAAATCAGAAGAGTTGCTTTTTGGGGTGTTACTATGGAGAAGAAGCTAGGAAGCCACATAAGCAAATGTTCTAGAGGGATGGAAATGTTCCATATCTTAGGTGTGTGGGTTATCTAGATGTATGCATTTGTCAGAACTCATTGAACTCTATACTTAAGATCATTGTATTTATTATAAAGGAAAAAATAGTAATTTACAATGGAGAAATCTGGCAGACACCTCCTTAACCAAGTTATCAATATTAACATCACCAGTAAGAAGATATAGTGATACCATGCACTGAGAACATAACATTATTTCTGTGTATTATCTTTTTAAATCTATAATCTTAATCTAATGATGAGTAAACATCAGACAAACCTAAATCGAGAAACATTTTGCAAAATGACAGACTAGAACTCATCCAAAATGCCAACATCATAAAAGACAAGGAAAGAGGAGAAAGGGAGGAACTGCCACAGATTAGAGGAGAGTAAGGAGACACAACAACTAAGTGCAATATAAGAACTGAAATTGGATCCTGGAAAAGAAAAAGAACATTAGGCAAAAGACTGGTTAAATTTGAGAAAGGCTTGCATTTAGTTAATAGCAGCGTAACAATGTTAATTCCTGGTTTTGACAATTGTACTATGTTATTGAAGATGTTATCGTAGGTGAGGGGGAGGAATAAATTAGGAGTTTGGGATTAACATATATACACTACTATATATAAAATAGATAATCAACAAGGATGTATTGTATAGCAGAAGGAACTCTACTCAGTATTCTGAAATAACCTATATGGGAAAAGAATCTGAAAAAGAATGTATATATATATATATATATATATATATATATATATATATATATATATATATATATATATATATATATGAATCACTTTGCTGTACACCTGAAACTAACACAGCATTGTAAATCAACTCTACACCAATAAAATTTTTTTAAAAAGTTAGAAAGATGTTACCACAGGAAACTGGTTGAAACTTATACATGAACTCTGTACTATTATTTCAACTTTTCTGCAAGTCTAAGATTATTTCAAAACAAAAAGTTTAAAACAATTAGTATATATTGAAAAGCTATACAGAAAGAAAGGATACAGGAGACCCATGGGGAAAAAATGCACAGATGAAAAATAGATCTATGAATAAAGGAGAAACTGTTATATAAAAACAGTATCATTTAGATCAGTGGAGAAGGGATGAAAAATTCAAAACAGTAATTTGCACCATATGCCTTTTAAGTGCA
The DNA here is from genome assembly GCF_025265405.1 of Mesoplodon densirostris. Lineage (NCBI taxonomy): Eukaryota > Metazoa > Chordata > Mammalia > Artiodactyla > Ziphiidae > Mesoplodon > Mesoplodon densirostris. The sequence goes on along the minus strand of NC_082665.1, from coordinate 112,728,422 downwards.
ATCCAGAGACCACAGCCCAACTAACTTGTCTATTGGATTCTCATATTCTGGGCCACTAGTCACCTGCCTTAATCACCCCAGGGTCGGGTACCAGAAAACTAGAGACCCGAGAGCCAATGGAATTATTCAAACTATTCAATCCTAAAAATGTTTAACCTGCCTTGCCTGTTCCTTCCCATGGAAACCACAGTAAAGTTGACATCCGTAAGTATAACAAACTATATTTTCAATGACAGTTATCTCTGTTAGTCTTACCTTTTCTAAATAATAATAAAACCTATTTTAAAACAACATGATACTATTATACATACATGCATTCTCCAGCTTAATTCCTACATGCAGACTCTGAGGAAAGTAATGAAATCCACTCCATATTTCATAAATAAAGAAATAGGAGCTTATAAAGATGAAGTAACTTCCCCAGAATTACATAGCAGTTAAGAGGCAAGAATCCAAGAATTAAACTCAGATCTACATAAAGTTAAAGTTCACATTCAGTATTTAGGGGATATGAATGGGATTTGCCCAAAATTGTACCAGTGCTCTTTTAGTTTAGGGGTTAAAGGAAACATCAGCTCTCAATGACATTTATGTAATGTCATAAAAGTTTAAAGATATCCCTCCATAATTTTGCTGTTTCCACTCTTTTTATGCTTAGTTTCTGGAATCACTGTTGCTTTTTCCTTGTTATCTGTATCCTTTCAAGGGTATTTTCATGGAGAGTTAAAGGGGGGTGGTTCTCAGATTCCATTACTCTTTATAATCCCTGTGATCCGTTTTTTACTTTTAAAATTTGGTTAATATGCCTGTGTTAGAATACACATGCACATCTAAATTAATTTCCCAGATCTCCTAGCTCAGAACCCAAGAAAGGGGTTATGCACAGTCATTTCATCCATACCTTGATGTCACTAGCTGGAAGAATTTAGATTATTTGTGGCCAAAAATCAGAGAGCTGTGTTAAGTCAACCTTCTGATATGCAGGCTATTATGACCTGAATCAACTGCACAATCAATCACCACATCACTAAGAAGGGACAATTAGACATTGCTTGTCTCCAAACACGACGCAGGATACATGGCACCACTTAAGAACTATTCTTTCAAAAACAAACAAAACATCTAATCCCAAATTTTAGCATACTTGTAGGGCCAATAATTAGTATATTAAGAATACTAAGGGACTTCCCTGGTGGTGCAGTGATAAAGAATCTGCCTGCCAGTGCAGGGGACACGGGTTCGGGTCCTTGTCCGGGAAGATTCTATATGACGCTGAGCAAATAAGCCCGTGTGCCACAACTATGGAGACTGCACTCTAGAGCCCACGAGCCACAACTACTGAGCCCACATGACACAACTACTGAAGTCCGTGTGCCTAGAGCCCATGCTCCACAACAAGAGAAGCCACCGCAGTGAGAAGCCTGCGCACTGCAATGAAGAGTAGCCCCCGCTCACTGCAACTAGAGAAAGCCCGCACCCCAAAGAAGACCCAACACAGCCATAAATTTAAAAAAAGAAGAAGAATACTAAGGATAGAGAAACAAATAAACCAACATCACAAAGCAAACAGCAAAGAAAATTTAGAATGTTGGAAGTATTAGAGGGCATGTGATATGTTGTCTTTAGAAGATCAACAATATGTAATAGTATGGCTGTTTTAGATAAAAAGAGATGTAAGCAACATAACCACCTGGTAAGTGTGGACCTTACTTGGTTCCTATTCGAAAAAAATCAATTGTAAGAACATATTTCAAGACAATTGAAGAAATATGGTTATATAGGAAAATATGCAGATAATTTTTTAAGGATATAAATACTGACTGATACAGGGTGAAATAACAAAGTTGGGGTTTTGCTTTAAAATAATTAAGACAAAAAAATGATAGTATAGGTGAAACAAATGTAGCAAATCCTTAAAGAGTCGCAACATGTTACAGTATAAAATCCTAAATAGGCTTTTAATGTTTCTCTTACAAAGATTGGGATAGAAGGATATTTAATCCAGAATTCACAGTTGATGAACTAGAATCCACTTCTTTTCCCCCAATATGAAGGGACAGTATAATTTAAAAATTGTGTCCATTTTAACATTTTCTCACCTTTAGAAAATCTGGTATATAGTTCCTGAGGTTAGATTTTCTATCTGAGTTGGGAAAATGTAAACTTTGAAGAGAAAAATAATAACCTGATCAATTCCATGTATTTTTGTTGTTATAAACAATATTTGGCAAGTATTGGGAGCATGTAACAGATAATGTCCCTATTATATAATACCATAGCTTTATAATATATGATAATACAGTGACATTCAAATATTCAAATGTCAATAAAATGACCTTCAAATATTAATTGAAATAAATAATCAGTGTGAAAGAAATAGAGTGAATAAAATGAAGAGTGCTGTCTACCTTAAACTCATTTCTTTTTCAGAGCATTTCTCCAACTTTAGGAAATATCAGATCTCTAAATTCCCTATGTCTTGTTTTTTATAATTATTTAATTCCAGTATCCTAAGAGGATTTCTGAAGGTTTTCACAAACAAATGGGTAATATTTTTTCAAAGAATTTGGTGAACAATTGTACAGAGTGATGTACAGAAAATAAACCACAGATTTGCCTCCTTTGGCATTTGTAGCTAAGGAGCGTAAAGTCCTATTGCTCTAACCTCATTGTGGAGATCAAATAATGAGTGGAAGGGATAAATGATAAGCTTCAGGCTACAAGGATAGAGCACTGGTAATTTTTTTTTTTTTTCGGTACGCGGGCCTCTCACTGTTGTGGCTCTCCCGTTGCGGAGCACAGGTTCCAGACACGCAGGCTCAGCGGCAGGCAGACTCTCAACCACTGTGCCACCAGGGAAGCCCTGAGAACTGGTAAAATTTAAGTGTTCTATTTAGTACAGTTATCCTAGAATGTAAGGGATATATGAAATGTGAACATATGTGTACTTGATAGACAGTGATTTATAATAGAATAATGCTTTCCAGTAAGAAGGAATATCCTAAAAAAAAAAAAAAAAGCTAAGCAAGTACATTATCCACATGTTCTTGGAAGAATAGCTTTACTTGCACATAGCATTCATATAAGGAAGCAGGAAATAATAATTTAGAAAAACATGGCATGGCCATATTGGGCAAACCTCAATTTTTTCTTAAGAAAAGTGTATAATTCCCAATGTAGAAACACCATGGATTCCCTGGAAAGAAAATAGAGGTGATGCTCATCATAATATGAATTTGAAATTGGACTTGGTAATTAACCACAAGCAACAAGAGAAAAGGGAAGTTGAAATGACTCTAAGATTTTGAGGTAATCACAACAGCAACAAAAATCATAGCTTGTACCTAACTTTAAAAAAGAACAGGGGCCTCCCTGGTGGCGCAGTGGTTGAGACTCCGCCTGCCGATGCAGGGGATACGGGTTCGTGCCCCGGTCTGGGAGGATCCCATATGCCGCGGAGCGGCTAGGCCCGTGAGCCACGGCCGCTGGGCCTGCGCATCCGGAGCCTGTGCTCCGCAACGGGAGAGGCCACAACAGTGAGAGGCCCGCATACCGCAAAAAGAAAAAAAAAAAAAAAAAAAAAAAAAGAACAGCTTTCCTCCATTTACTTATCAAACATTATTGTGCTAAACAACCTCTGCTTTGAAATGTAAGTATTGATATTTTATACTTTTCTTCTGTACTAAATAGTGGGAAAGAAAAAACAGTGCAGTTCATGTTTTCTTGCTGTTTTATTTTTTAGGGTTTTTTTTTTTTTTTTTTAGTCAGAGGTTTTCCAAATATTTTTTGAAGGAATATGTAAAAATCCTGGAACATCACCTATCCAGATCTGGGTGCAGACATAGCAGATAGTTTCATTTCTTCCAATAATGACAAAAACACCCCACTTAATATTATGTTCATTTCTGTCTTTAATCTGGTATATGTCTTAAACAAAACTACTTAAAATCTGTGAGATTCATTTACTTCTATGGGGCTAATAATGGCTTAAGTTTATTTAAGGGATAAGTGAGACTTTATATATACACTGGCATAAGTCTAAGTAGCTTAGAGTCCAAACCAGAGTAGGTATAGCCTTCCAACCCACAGTAGATACTGTGCTAATGATAGAAGTGATGAAGTTGTAAAAGGGAGGTCAATGTGAGAAAATGTAAATGAAGTCAAAATTAGGCAAGTGGAATTTTCCTTCAGAAACCAAGCAAAGAGCAAGAGAACTTTTGTACTAATAATCAAGAAAAATTTGCTGAACACTCTCCTCTTCCAGGAATGAAAATAAAATAATTTTAAAGGGCATGAGTGGCAGAAATGCAATTCATTAAATGAAAGCAGCATCAATGTAATGAACTGGAAAAGAGAAAGTGAAAAGGAGAAAGACTATGGAGTATCAGCAAGAATAGGATGATGAGAATTATTTTACACAATTCTCTAGGAAGACCAGGAATTCCGTATTCAATAGATCTATCTGTAAACTCTATTCCCTCTCCCTACAAGACCAAACTTGAATGAGGAGAAAAAACAAACAAACAAGACTTAACTGAAATCTGTGAAACTCTTAATGTGAGTTTTCCATTACAGATTTCCTGAAATTTCACTTGGTTGTCCATTTGGACATCAGAGCCTTTTCTCAGAAAGAAAGACCAGAGACTAAACTCATTTGCAATGACTTCTGGCTTTTCCATTGACTATTGAGAACTATCACTAAAGAAAACAAACCTGATATTCAAGGAAGTCCATGATTATTCTCCAGTATGTGTTTCAGGAGGCATGTTCTCAGCTAACCTAAGCTCTTTCTTCTGAACCTTCTTTCCAATGAAAAAGGCAGCTCACTTACACTGCAAATCTGAATAATCTATTTGTGTAAAAACATCCGGGGCCTCAAGCATCATAGCTAACGATTTTAAATGGCAAGCCAGAGTTCTTGCAAATTAAAATATCGTGAGGGTACAACACATTTGGGCTAATAACTTGGAGACGTTTTGACCCTGCATTTATATGAGTATCTGAACAATGATTGCTTAATCATCACAAATTTTTATCAATAGCTGAGAAATAATTGTAGAATACAGATGAACAGTACTCACACAATTAGTAGCTGTACCATGTTAGCAAGTGATCTAAACTCTCAGGGCTTTAATTGAATTGTCTTTAAAATGAAGACAGTTTATATTGTTGAAACTTTAATGCAATAGTTCCAAACAAAATTCCTTCCATATTTATATGTTATATTTGGGTTTAGATATTACTATTCACTTAATTCAGAAGAGGAAGCTAGAGAAGAGATATATAAAAATAAATTGTTTGCATTAATAATATTATGGTATATAAATTGTTTGGAGTGGGAGCTGGATGTTATCATGTCAAAAAGCAAAAACTGTTGATTAGAAGTTATTTTGCTCACTCACTTTGCCTTTTTTGAGAGAGTTAATGACAGACATTAGCTTGCTCCAGGACACATAGCTGATATCAGGGATCAGGGATTCAAACTTAGAATCCAGTGGTCTTCCCACTTCTGAATAAAGTTCTTTAATTTTAACTTGGTCTTTAATGCAATCATCTAAGATGGTATCCTTGATCTGTAGCATCTCTGGCAGGGGCTACTGTGTTTGTTCTCAATTATTAATAGAACTTCAGGGTCTGCTGCTTACATATCATTCCTGGCTTCTACTAATTTTATTTCTGATACCTGTGAAAATAATCATACTGCCTAAAATTTATTTAGAAAATATTTTAATTTCATAATTAAATGCTCCACATAATTGCTCTACGAGGAAGGCAAGGAAGATATTATCACTCCTGTTTCACTGAAGTTAAATGATTTTCCCCATGTTGCAGAGAGAACAAGTTTCCTGTTTCTAATTCTAGAGTGATTTCCAACACCCCGAACAGCTGCAGGGACAACAAGATGGATGACCTGCTTCCAACAACCTGACACGTAACCTCTCTGCCACCACAAACGGGCAAAAATTACAGAAAAGTTGGCAGCCTGAAATATATAGCCCCTTCTCTAAAGAACATAAACATAATTATATAATAAATTACACACTCACTTAAAAATCTCATTAAGGTGTTTTGAAATAATTTTACTATTTCCAAATAATGTCTGGTATAGCAGAGGATGGGGAAGGAGAGAGGTGATAAGCTCTTGGGTTCTCAGTTAGACAAATTCATCACAGAAGAACCAAATATATCTCTTTCCCCTTTGGGAGCTCCTTATCTATCAAATGATGCTAATTCAACTTGACTAATAACTTCATTCTCAAAGTATGTTGGTGAAGAATGGTAGTCCTCATGAAAGAGAGACAGAAAGGACACTGACTGCTGCTTTATACTCACTAAGTATGTTGTTTAACTTATTTAGTGGATAAGTAAGGATATTCAAGTTAATTCATATCTCAGAACTCTAATTTTGTTTTCTAAATGAATTAAGATTTGTGATAGATTTTACTTTATTTAAAAAAAATACTAAAAGTATACTCCTAACAATCAGTTTAAAACTTGAAAGTATATGTTGTCTTGTAAAAAGAATTTCACTTTTCTATTCATTTTTATTATTATTCCAGAAAGACTGTATCTGTATTTATTGTGGAACCAAAATTGTCGGGGGCTTCTCTTTCATATACTTTAATTTTCTCTGCTCATTCCCTTATGAACTATATGGTTACTTCTACACAAACATTGAAATAACGTGAAAAGATAATTTTGGTATTGAAAAAGAATATAACTGCACACAATCTGCCAGATCTCCTTGATTTTAATGTGAAAGTTATTATGGATTAGGTTTTTCTAAAGCAATGCCCTCCTAAATAGTTCACTGGCAGGAGAAGTTATAAAAAAAAAAACTAAATCAATTTCCTTGAAGATGCCATTTATTATGAATATGAGACTTCTTGAGGTTGAGTCATCCTGTTTTAATATCAGTGTACTTTTTATTTTTATTGTATTAATTTGGAAATATCATGATATTAGAGTGGTTCAATAGATTCCTGACCCTTCTTGGTGAGCATTTGACAAATTTTCATTAGAAGGATAAATGAATGAATGAATGAATCAATGGCTGAATAAAATCTTTACAATTATTTTTCTTTGAAGAAAAAAGTAACTTTTTACTGTGAGAGAAAAAGTTCATATAATGTTTATTGTTCTGCCTTTTTTGTTATTATTTTTGCTTTTCCAAAAAAATAAGAATATAAGTTATGTCATAAGTCCAGATGTCTGAATTTATTCTAGGAATAGACTTTAAAAGCATTTTAGTTTCTCTCTTTTTTATTTCTCAAGTTAGTAAAACTTACAATCTACTGTTTAAAGTCAATCTGATACATTTTAGTAGTGTCAAAGAACATACAGAACAAAGACCCAAAAGGCACATAGAACTACATAGTTCATCTCTGGGACCTATGACAACGTGGGAAAACATAGTTTAAAACAGTGCCTTGTTTCTGGCAAGAAGAATTAGAAGCAAATTCTCCCCACACAAGTTCACCTGCATCACCATCTGTTTGGAAGAAAAGCACCTCCTGAGGAAAAAAACAGAGATTGAACTCTGACAGCCTGAACCATATCAGTGCTGTACCTACCACCATAGCGTTTCAAGGACATTCACCCATGACCGATGTGCTGGGGCAGCCCTGAAAAAGAACAAAGGGAAGGTGGAACAGAGCACAGGGAAGTCTCGGTAAAGGAAAAAGGCCACAGCTAGTCAGCACTAAGCAGAAAGATCAAAGGAGTATTGGGTTTGCATTTAGGAGAGTGCTCATAGAGAAAAAATTTCTGTCCCAGACACATTTGCAGCATATATGTTTGCTGAAGAATGATAGCTGTGTATGTAATTTTGAAAGACCTGAGAGTTGTAACACATCAATACTGAAGCACTTGCCTGAGCTTTGCTGGGAGACATTTAGGCAGGCAAACTGCTGAAATGTTCCCCTCCTGTCACCAGAGCAACATTGGCTTCAGCAAACTGATAAGTATTTGCACTGAGAAAGCAAGAAGCAGAAGTCAGCATGAGGGGCATTGCACAACCGGAACTCCTGGAATCACGTGTGGGCAATTGATCTGTGCTCGAAGCCTAGCTGCTGAACTCATGGTCATCAGAGGAAGTGAGTTCCTGATTCACTGGCAGGTACAACTAATAGTGCAAAATGACCAAGACTTACATAAACATTCTTGAGTTTCATGGAACATGTACTAAGGAGAAGTCTGTGGAATACTGGATTTCTTATAAGTAGACCATACAAAACCTCAGTCGTGGTAAAGTAGGCATTAACATACATGGGGCAGCATTAGTACTTGTGAAGCATGATTCATTCAGATTATATAGAGATATTAAGAGAAAATGGGAAAAAAAGAAGAGTTATTATATCTTGGCCATATAAAAAGACTTTAGGTGCAGTTGGCACTGAACCAAGGACACGCCCCCCTTAAAAAAACAGTTAATTGACAGGCAGAGGTGAAGGAGACATATTTAGGCTGAAGTCTTAAATAAGCAAAGGTATAGAAATGGAAAGTGGAAAGGATATTTGTCAATGTCCAAAAATATTTGTGATTATCACAACTGGTGGGGTGGGATGGGAGAGTGTGATCTTGGTATCTTCTGAATAGAGGCCAGGGATGCTGCTAAAAATCCTTCAGTGCATAGGACAGTCCCCAACAATAATAAGTATCTGACCCAGAATGTCAGTAGTGCTGGAGTTTGGAAACCTTGTCCTAATGCATTCCCTTCCACTGGTATAATAAAATATGCTAGCTCATCAATGGGGCAGTTTTAATAATTGCACTTTTACTATATACCAGGGCTCTCTGTACACCACTTACCACCAGTGATGAGGGCATTATTGTGAGCTGGGTGGTGAGTCCTCACCATCTAGCTTTAAGATCCCATACTGGTGTCTACTTTTTCTGACCACTTCTGATACCAAATGTTGCAGCCTGGGTTCCCCGGGAAGCATACTCTGACATATGGGGCATACAGAGATTAGTGTGCAGGAAGTTTATAAAGGAGTGTTCTTGAGATCAACCCCTGTGGAAGGGAAGGAAAGGAAGCAGGATTGGGCTGAGAGAGAAGCTAAACTCTGACAGTCTCCACAGAGGTTTCAGCCAAAATGCTTAAAGTTTGAAATTAAGATGAATGTTCAGAGCTGTCCTGAGATGAGGTGAGGGGAGAGGACTTTTATACGGCATGTAATTAGTTATTGGAAACACACTACTTAAGGAAGAGCACATGACCTTGGACTAGGTGACTCTTTTCAGACTAGACAACCTCTTTAAGGAGTTAACAGCTGAAGATTTTCTTCTGGCAGTATTTCCAGAAGTTGGAGGAGTGAGTTCCGTTTTCTTGAAGGGAGAATTAGGTTGTAAATCACTGTATCAGTGACTGTAGTCTTTGTCCTAGGTACCTTATTAAAAGATGTTCTTTTCCTGTAAGTTTGTTTAAAGATAATTAAAAAACATTAAAATAACAACTTTTGTTTGCTTCCTCAGTCTTCTTTTTCCTTTCCTAAATGCGATTCATTCAATACTGAATTCCTCATTATGTTTACTCTTCTCTCTCTTGCTAAGGGGAGGGAGGGACCCATCTGAAAATTCCAACCACGTCTGATTAATCTCAAACTTATATTTCCATCTGTGATATCGTGAGATCTTAAAACCCTTGGAATTTCCTAAATAATGGGACTGATCAAGGTGTCTTTTTTCATGTCAGATCTTTAGACTCCCACCTAAGAATGAGAGCTGGTTGCCAGAAGAACCAACCATATGATTAAAGGGTTGAAACTTTCAGTCTCACCCCACCCACACCTCCATCTCCAGAAAAGGGAGAGAGGCTGAAGATTGAGTTCAGTTGCCAATGGCTAATGATTTAATCAGTCATGCTTATATAGTGATGCCTGAATAAAACCCCACAAGGACAGGATTCCGAGAGCTTCCAGGTTAGAGAACACATAGAGATTGGGGAGAGTGGTGCCTGGAGAGGGTATGGAAGTGCCACACTCTTTCTCCATACTTTGTCCTATGCATCTCTTCCATTTGGCTGTTCCTGAGTTATATTCTTTTATAATAAACTGGTGATATAATAACATGTTACTCTGAGTTCTGTGAGCTGCTCTAGCAAATTAATTGAACTCAGAGCAGGAGTCTTGGGAACCTCTGATTTACAGCTAGGTAGTCAGAAGTATAGGTAACCACCTGAACTTGCAACTGACATCTGAAGTTGGGGGCAGGGGGTGGAGGGGCAGGTGGCAGTCTTGTAGAACTGAACCCTTAACCTGTGGGACCTGATGAGATCTCCGGGTAGTGTCAGAATTGAGTTAAATTTTGGGATACCCAGCTAGTGTCCTGAGGATTGCTTGTTGGGTGGTGAAGTACTCCCACCCACTAACCTTCTGCCCCTCAACACACTGACATTTGTACCAGAACCAATTTACTACCTTTGAACACTCTCTTATATCTCCAATTGCACTGAATCCTTTTATACTAGTGAAAGAAAGAAAGAAATAAAAGGCAGCCCCAGACATTCAGAAGCTTGCCCGGCACTCACAACCACCCATGTTATTCTATTAAATATAAACAATTTTACTTACCATAACCCCCAGAGCAGGTTACATTCAGACCATGATAAAATGAGAAAAAGTATGGTTACTTCATAATTATGTATAAGCACAAACAAAAGTAAGGTGACTGGGCCACCCACAAAATACCAAATTTCCTCTTTCTTGGCCTAAATGAATAATTGCTGTTTCTTTACCAATCACAATTGTATCATCATTCTAGTCTCTTTTCTATATAGATATGACTTATTAAGGTACAATAAAAGAACTGCTCTTCTTACTAAAAATCCCCACTTCTTCTTACCCTCTCCCAAGTCTTCCTCCAAATCAAAACCTAAATCCTACACTTTAAGATTTTTTTCTACTACCCTCTTGAGGTAAACCATGATTCCTCATGGTTGTATTCTCCTTCATTGTGATAAGTAATAGAACCAACTTGTTCAATACAAGTATGTTCCTAGTGGTCTTTGGCTGAAGAGAAATGACAATGGATAATTTGCTTATGTCCACTGATGCCAAAACCTAAACTGATAATATAAGTCCTTAAGAAGAGGAACATTTTTATGTCAGAAAGACCACTGAAATTAGATTCAGAAAATCTGGCTTTAGATTCCAAGAATATATCCAAAAAACCAAAAATACTAACTTGAATAGATATCTGCACCCCCATGTTCATAGCAGCATTATCTACAATATTCAAGACATGGAAAAAACACAAGTGTCCACTGATAGATGAATGGATAAAGAAGTTGTGATATGTATGTATGTATATGTATATATATATATATATATATATATATATATATATATATATACACATACATATATATATACTCACACAATGGAATATTATTCAGCTATAAAAAATGAGGAAATCCTACTGTACAACAGCGGTGGTATGCATATGTTCAAAAGGAATCATTTCCCTATCTGTTCATGTTTCTGAGTTTAGAACAATAAAATGAATGTAACAACTTTAGAGAATCTTTGGATAACTTTATCCTTTACCATCCTCTTCTCAATCTTATAGTTGGTAAACTTTCTGAATATGTTGAAAAAATTGAGCTTAGCATTCTACCACTGATTCCCTTCTAGAAAGAAATGTCTTGAAATTTAATGTGTATTTCAGATTCTTCTCTATTCTAGTAAATGAATAGATATCTAATGTGAAGGCTTGGAAATGTGTACCACATAAAATGGCTGAAAAAATTCAACAATGAAATAAGAGCTAAAGAACTCTCCATAAAGAGAGAAAGTTACATGGCTGGCATTTCATCATATTCTTTTCTTTCTATCTTGACTATTTTTCTTGAGTTCAACTCTGGGGTTTGCTGAGAGAATCATGTAATTTACATTGACTCTCCTGTTCCCTTCCACAGCTAATTCTATCTGATACAGTAACGTGACTTTTTTTTCCAGAGCAGCAAGAAGTAGTTTAGAAATTTCCCTCTTAACTTCCACTGCTTGTTTTCTCAGAATCTGAAATGTATTTTGCATGCAAGAAAGATTAAACTTTATTAGAGTTGGCTGCCCTTATTATTTTCTTAAAAACAAAAGAACACTTGAATGTTCCATATCCTTCTAACTTTCCAGATGTTTTACTACTGTCTTCCTTTCTTTCTTCTTTTATGTTACTTCTTATGAACTCCTCAAAATAGTAAACAGGAACTTACCCCCAATGATCTTTCTTATATACTTTTAGAACATCAATTAATATTTGTTGCTGTTATTTTTAACCTACTATATGTCTGAAGGTTGTGCAGTTGGATCTAGATGGATTAGTAGTCCCTAAATCTGGCTGCATCAATATAGGGTGAAGCCTAAAATGTTTTAAGCTCCCAAAGTCCTTTTGATGCGGAGAAAGTCATAGGAACCAACAGACCAGAGGACTTTTAGGTTCCTTTCCAACTCTGAGATTTTATGATCCTAAACTCTCAGCTTATGGCAGGGTTCATTTTAAAACATAAAATTATTCTTTACTGTGATATACCAGTTTATGACTTCTCTTTCAGTGGGGGATTGCATAGTTTCCTGGGCATCACAATGTTTTGAAACAGGTACCTCAAAGTGCTTATGATGTATATGTTTTAAAATACTAACTGGAACACAGTTCTGAGTTTAATAGTCACTATATCTTGTTCATGCTGTGATGGTTCATTTTAACAAATACTTTCACAGTTCAAACTCCTTGTATTCAAGGAAATACAAGGGATGGAAATTGGGGATAATTTAAAAGAGACAAAAATCATAAATTTAAGATAATTATTTTATGTTTTTGAGAATGCTCAGATATCCTAATCCAGCCACTGTAAGTCAGCCTTTGCCTAAATTTAATTTGTCTATTTACAACGGTTATTTTATTCTTATTAAAACTTATGCAATTAGACATTTGAAAAGCTTTTCAAAGTAAAATTTAGTTCTGTATGGAAACCACCCCTAATCTCCTCTGGGATTTGATCTCTCACTCAAAACTTCAGCATGAAAGTGCGCCATAGTCCATACTCTCTTTTGACATGCTTACCTCACTACATTGCTTTACTGGTATACTGGTGGGCCTGACTTGCCTTCCTTCTACAGAATCTGTTCTTTAAAAAAAGGCACAATCTCAACATTTAATCCCTGGGTTCAGTTAAACTAAAGCAGGAGCCAAGTTCTCATCTGAGTATCTGAGTTCTGTGAATAATTTCCTGTGACGCTCTAAGAAGTTCATTTAATACATCAGTCAAGGCTCTTTTGTCTTGCAAGCAGCAGAGATTTAATATGACTAACTTAAGCTGAAAAAGGAAATGACAAAATGATATTTGATAGCTCCAAGAAAACTGGAGATCTAGTTTTAGAGACTATGAGGCCAAAACAAGCCTGAAGTCATGTCACAGAATGATTCTCATGAATATACTGTGAGAAAACACAGATTCTAACACCATCAGTACTCAATATACTCCCACTAGGACACCTCCCTTGCAAGAATGGATTCCTCATCTTTTTCATAGAATTAGTTCCAGAGTCCAGACTTGGATCAATACTTGAGGTCCTGTGCTCATACTTTAATCTCTTTAATAAGGAAGCCTGAGGAAATCCGTATTTAGGACTTTTTTGGCTTCCACAGCAGGAGAAGTTTCTACTTTATAAGAGGGAAGGTTTCCCAGACATAGGAAAGGAAATATGATTTGGGGTGGCAAAAAAAACCCTACTTTAGACATCCGCCTTAACTGTCCAAATTTAACATACATAGTTTTTTCAAAACAAAAATACCGCATCCACTATAGTGCATCTATACCTTATGCAGCAATACACTTCTGCTTTATCATCTAAATTCTATTTTCAGTTAGGATACTTTTGGATATCAGTAACAAAAAACTCAATTGGCATAAACCATAGGAATTTATAAATTTATAGAACAATAATTTTGGAGAATAAGCTGTTTGTTAACTCAGTAACACAATGATACAAGGTAGAGAAGAGAGGGAGAGAGGGAGGAGGAAGGAGAACAGTTTTACCTTCCTTATCTCCTCATCTCTTATTATTGGGAGAAAATTATTTTCCAGAACATTCCAACAGGCTTTCTTGTGTAAATCATTGACCAAGACGATGTCTTCTGCATGTGCCTAAATTAATCACTGGCAAAGGAAATGGGATTACAATGATTGGTTTAGACCCCTGGGGCAGTAGAGGATTCATCTTTCCTGAGCATATTGTTATTTGATAAATGTAAACAAAAAAATAAATAAACCAGAGTTCTGAAAGGTAGAATTGCTTCTTTGTAGGCAGTTTCTGCCACAATTGACCTTTCAGTTTTTACAGTTTCTTAAATTATAAAAGAAATATCTGGCTTAAATTATCTCTAAATTTTCTTAAATGCTAATTTAAGCAGGGTAATTAAGAAAAATACATGAATATTCTCTTTAAAGCTCATGAGTATATAAAGAGGGAGATAGAGGGAGATAGATTTATAACTCCAATTCAAGGCAGAAAGAATTACGTACTTTATAGAGACACTAGTTGTAATGGGATCACACTGAAGTGATATATTAATTGCTTGTATGTAGTAATTACTCAATACATATGGACTAAAGTGAAAATTTAGAGACATAATATATTTCCATTAAGTGTATAGTATGAAAATCTAATAAGACACTAAAAATTACTGACTTGATTTGGATAAAGGATATTTTTATGTTTTCCATATTTTGCATTTATAAAATAACAGATGACAAAAAGGATTTCTTTTTGCCACAAGTATTTTTCTTAAAGTTTACATTCACACACTCAAGAAAATCTAACCCATGTTGCAGACTGTTCACAATAAATTTACACTTACAGTGGTATATTATATTATACATTTGAGTATCTAATGATTCTAAGACTTTGGTTTTATTTCAAAATAATAACTTCATTCCTAAGAAATTTGTAAAAGACTTTAGAGTTTACAAACTGCTTTCCCATTCACTACTTCATGTACTTTTAAAACTACATTGTAAGGCTGAGAAGCTGATACTTTTTTTTTTTTTTTCAATTTTTTATTAGAGAGGACACAAGTAAACCAAACCTCAGGTCAAATAACTAGTAACTCACAGAGTTCAGTGATTAGAACTCAGGTCCATTGACTCCTCACTGTGCCACCTAATTTATTTATTTTTTTCCAAAAGAAAACAACTTTCAATACCAAAGGCTTCAATTTGAAATTCATAAATACCTGCAGCTGGATGGGACTTTGCCTTTCCTAGTACAGTGTCCAAAAAATCAATTATCTATGTTTCACCTTAAAAATAAAGCAACCTAGTAAAATAATTTTCCTTAAAGGGAGTGTTAAATCAGTTAAAATTATGGTTAACAAAATATAATCTCTAAAACTCACCAAGGTGATTACTAGGTTGATACTGTAGTATGAAGGAAGATATCTTGGACTGATTGGCAGAAGAATGAGGTTCACACTAGAGTCCTTCCACTGACCATGTGGAAGTCATTTTCTTTCTCGTGTTAGACAAGGAGTGTAGCATTAGATAGATTGTTGTCATGTTAGACAAGATTGTCTTTAAGGTCCTTTATAGGTTTCATAGCTGTTTCTATAGATATAAATTGAATAAAAGAAATCAAAGATTCATAGAATATTGAAACCAAAAGGGATTTTCCAGATAATTTATTCCAATCATTATTTTAGAGATAAACATACCTTTGTCTGGAGAGGGAAAGTGACTGATCCATAGTCACATGGAAAATTAGCATGCTTTATTCATCTATTTATAGCTGGCAGAAGTAGCTCAGTTTCTTAGTAGGTGTTACTTGTTCTTCTCTCTAGACTAGGCACATATCTAAGATAAACAGAAGTTATTAGTCTAGTGGTAAGTGTTTATTCCTAGGAATAGGGCCATTGGTTCTACTTCAAAGCAACTAACCAACGGTATGGCCTTCGACAAATCATTTATTTGTCTTGACTTCAACTTCCTCATCTGTAAAAGAAAACACTGGAATAGATTAGGCACATATATGATAAGAATTTTTATGAGAATTCCATTTATTCATCTATTTATTTAAGAAGTATTTATTGAGTGTCCAGTATAAGCCTGGATTGTTCTTGGCTCTGTTCTGGGTATTGGGTTTGCAAAAGCAAGCACAGTACACACGTTCTCAATCCTGGGAAGATGCAATCTCCTCTGAAAGGAGGAATTTTTTTTTTCAAAAAAAGATAAAGAAATAAATAGATAAATTCAGAGCATAATGCTAGATATTTTAAGGGGCATCAAAATGCATGGGTCAAAGATTTGTGACTCATGAGGAATTAAAAGATACTAGAGGGCTTCCCTGGTGGTGCAGTGGTTAAGAATCTGCCTGCCAATGCAGGAGACATGGGTTCAAGCCCTGGTCTGGGAAGATCCCACATGCCATGGAGCAACGAAGCCCATGTGCCACAACTACAGAGCTTGTGCTCTAGAGACCTCAAGCCACAACAGCTGAGCCTGCATGCCACAACTACTGAAGCCCATATACCTAGAGCCCATGCTCTGTAACAAGAGAAGCCACCACAATGAGAAGCTCACACACCACAGTGAAGAGTAGCCCCTGCTCACCGCAACTAAAGAAAGCCCACGTGCAGTAACGAGGACCCAACGCAGCCAAAAATAAAATAAAAAAGAAATAAATTTATTTTAAAAAAAAGCTACTAGAGAACAGCAGCTCAAAGGAGGTTCTACATTGCTTTTATAGAATATTGTATTGCAGGAAATTAGCATATGCCTGCAAATAATAAGTACCAAACAAAAGATTAACAAGTGAATAAATGGAAGAGAAAATAATATTTAAAATGTTTATGATCACAGTTGTTCTTCCTATATTTAAGATTCCTTTTATAAAGGAAGTAAGCTGTTGAATTTGTGGTTTGAAAGCATTAGTTAAACTTTAAAAAGGATAGCTTTACTGCTTGAGAAGTAGACCTGGAGAAGTAGAAATAAAGGACAGTTTTTTATGTTCTTATTTTATATCCATATCTATCTCTACATTTTATTCATCTCTTTCATCAGAAATATTGATGTTTCGGGAAAGGTTATTTGCCTTGAATTTGTTCCATGCCATTTCGTTTTGTCTTGGCAGAGGGGTGAGTGCCTTCTGATGATAAAAATATTAACTAAAAGCAAGAATGAATCTCTCACTCAAAGACCATGATATTAACACTTTAGGAAATTTGTCATGCATATTTGCAAGGCAAGACATATTTTGTTCCTTTGTGATAACTGGAACTGCTATAAATAGAGGAAATATCCTTCATTGTGAGATCATAAAAATTTTGTATATTTGAAAAGTTTAAGTAGAGGAATAAAGTATAATAAAAGGGGGAAAATAAGCACATAACCATACTCATTCTTATGCAAATTATAAACCACAAAAGAAAAGATCAAGTATCTCATAAATAGGGGAAATCTCAGAGATTTGCCCTTGATATTTACTATTTATTATTTAATTAATACTTTGAAGCATGTAAACTAAGATATATATGTATATGTGTATCTATCTATCTACATTCCTAAAGTGCTACACCTTTTAAGCTTTTGTTAAGCCACAAATTTTCCTTAAGCCATGAATTTGAAGGAATTTAAGTTTCATAATTAGAATTTCTCAGAGTACACACTGTTGGTTCAAAAATTCAGGAGTTCCACATGAAATATGAAACTGTGAACCTCCCCGCCCACCCAGCCCAAATGTGGAAGGCAAGGAAATACAAAGAAAGAAGCAGATTACTCCAAATTTGTAGGTAACAGGTTTAATAAGCAAGGGAACTAATGTACGCAGCTTGTCTTGGGTGAAGCAAAACAAGCAGATCTCTGCATCAGCCAGACAGAATCTTAAAAGTTTTTATAGAGAGGCCTTAACTGGGTTCAGTCACATACACAGTCCAGATGGTCTCAAGAACACATTGCTCTCTCAAGGCTGTGTCTTTGAAAACTGCTCCCATTATGGGAACACTGGGTCGGATGTACATCCCAAGGGGGGAAGAGATGAGGAGCTTTGGATTGCCTGGGTCCAGCTCTCAGGTCAATCAGAGGTCATGTGCTGTTGATGACCTCCTCCAACATACACTTCAGATCAAATATAAGTACAGCTTTTCAAAGCGTATTGTAATTGTGATTAAGCCTTTTTCATTTCTAACAATACACTGTTATCACCCTCAAATTTCAAAGCATTTATTAAAACCAAGGGTACAGGAGGAGGAGTTTCAAGATGGCGGAAGAGTAAGACACGGAGATCACCTTCCTCCCCACAGACACATCAGAAATACTACACGTGGAACAACTCCTACAGAACACCTACTGAATGCTGGCAGAAGACCTCAGACCTCCCAAAAGGCAAGAAACACCTCACGTACCTGGGTAGGGCAAAAGAGAAAAGAATAAACAGAGACAAAAGAATAGGGACAGGACCTGCTCCAGGGGGAGGGAGCTGTGAGGGAGGAAAGGTTTCCACACACTAGGAAATCCCTTGGTGGGCAGAGACTGTGGGTGGCGGAGGCAGGGAGCTTTGGTGCCGCAGAGGAGAGAGCAGCAACAGGGGTGCGGAGGGCAAAGCGGAGAGATTCCCGCACAGATGATCGGTGCCGACCGGCACTCACCAGCCCGAGAGGCTTGTCTGCTCACCGCCGGGGCGGGCGTGGGCTGGGAGCTGAGGCTCGGGCTTTGGACGGAGCGCAGGGAGAGGACTGGGGTTGGCAGCGTGAACACAGCCTGAAGGGGCTAGTACGCCACGGCTAACTGGGAGGGAGTACGGGAAAAAGTCTGGAGCTGCCGAAGAGGCAAGAGACTTTTTCTTGTCTCTTTGTTTCCTGGTACATGAGGAGAGGGGATTCAGAGCGCCGCTTAAAGGAGCTCTAGAGACGGGCCATGAGCCACGGCGATCAGCGGGACCACAGAAATGGGCATGAGATGCTAAGGCTGCTGCTGTGCCACCAAGAAGCCTGTGTGTGAGCACAGGTCACTATCCACACATCGCCTCTGGGAGCCTGTGCAGCCCGCCACTGCCAGGGTCCCATGATCCAGGGACAACTTCTCCGGGAGAACGCACGGCATGTGTCAGGCTGTTGCAACATCATGCTGGCCTCTGCCACCACAGGCTCGCCCCGCACCCACACCCCTCCCTCCCCCTGGCCTGAGTGAGCCAGAGCCCCCGAATCAGCTGCTCCTTTAACCCTGTCCTGTCTGAGCGAAGAACAGATGCCCTCAAGGGACCTATAAGCAGAGGCGGGGCCAAATCCAAAGCTGAACACCGGGAGCTGTGCAAACAAAGAAGAGAAAGGGAAATCTCTCCCAGCAGCCTCAGGAAAAGTGGATTAAATCTCCACAATCAACTTGATGTAGCCTGCATCCGTGGAATACCTGAATAGACAATGAATCAGCCCAAATTGAGGAGGTGGACTTTGGGAGCAATGATATATATATTTTTTTTCCCTTTTTCTATTTTTGTGAGTGTGTATGTGTATGCTTCTGTGTGTGATTTTGTCTGTATAGCTTAGCTTTTACCATTTGTCCTAGGGTTCTGCCTGTCCGTTTTTGTTTGTTTGTTTGTTTGTTTGTTTTTGTTTTTTGCTTAAAATTTTTTTCTTAATAATTATTTTTATTTTAATAATATATTTTATTTTATCTTCTTTCTTTCTTTCTTTCTTTCTACTTTTTCTCCTTTTTATTCTGAACCGTGTGGATGACAGGCTCTTGGTGCTCCAGCCAGGCATCAGGGCTGTGCCACTGAGGTGGGAGAGCCAAGTACAGGACACTGGTCCACAAGAGACCTCCCAGCTCCACGTAATATCAAATGGTGAAAATCTCCCAGAGATCTCCATCTCAACACCAAGACCCAGCTCAACTCAACAACCAGCAAGCTACAGTGCTGGACACCCTATGCCAAACAACTAGTAAGACAGGAACACAACCCCATCCATTAGCAGAGAGGCTGCCTAAAATCATAATAAGGCCACAAACACCCCAAAACACACCACCAAACGTGGACCTGCCTACCAGAAAGACAAGATCCAGCCTCATCTACCAGAACACAGGCACTAGTCTCCTCCACCAGGAAGCCTACACAACCCACTGAACCAACCTTAGTCACTGGGGACAGATGCCCAAAACAATGGGAACTATGAACCTGCAGCCTGCATAAAGGAGACCCAAAACACAGTAAGATAAGCAAAATGAGAAGACAGAGAAACACACAGCAGATGAAGGAGCGGGGCAAAAGCCCACCAGACCTAACAATTGAAGAGGAAATAGGCAGTCTACCTGAAAAACAATTCAGAATAATGGTAGTAAATATGATCCCAAATCTTGGAACTAGAATGGAGAAAACAGGAGAAATGTTTAACAAGGACCTAGAGAAAGTAAAGAGCAAACAACCAGTGATGAACAACACAATAAATTAAATTAAAAATTATCTAGAAGGGATCAATAGCAGAATAACTGAGGCAGAAGAATAGATAAGTGATCTGGAAGATAAAAGAGTGGAAATAACTACTGCAGAGCAGAATAAAGAAAAAGGAATGAAAAGAATTGAGGACAGTATCAGAGACCACTGGGACAACATTAAATGCACCAACATCCGAAGTATAGGGGTCGCAGAAGAAGAAGAGAAAAAGAAAGGGATTGAGAAAATATTCAAAGAGATTATAGTTAAAAATTTCCCTAATATGGGAAAGGAAATAGTTAATCAATTCCTGGAAACACAGAGAGTCCCATACAGGATAAATCCAAGGAGAAACATGCCAAGAAACATATTAATCAAACTATCAAAAATTAAATACAAAGAGAAAATAGTAAAAGCAGCAAGGGAAAAACAACAAGTTACACATAAAGGAATCCCCATAAGGTTAATAGCTGATCTTTTAGCAGAAACTCTGCAAGCCAGAAGGAAGTGACAGGGCATATTTAAAGTGATGAAAGAGAAAAACCTACAACCAAGATTACAGTACCCAGCAAGGATCTCATTCAGATTTGACAGAGAAATTAAAAACTTTACACACAAGCAAAAGCTAACAGAATTCAGCACCACCAAACCAGCTTTACAACAAATGCTAAAGGAACTTCTCTAGGCAGGAAACACAAGAGAAGGAAAACACCTACAATAATAAACCCAAAACAATTAAGAAAATGGAAATAGGAACATACACATTGATAATTACCTTAAATGTTTATGGATTAAATGTTCCAACCAAAAGACATTGATTGGTTGAATGGATACAAAAACAAGACCTGTATATATGCTGTCTACAGAAGACCCACTTCAGACTTAGGGACACATACAGACTGAAAGTGAGGGGATGGAAAAAGATATTCCATGCAAATGGAAATCAAAAGAAAGCTGGAGTAACAATTCCCATATCACACAAAATAGACTTTAAAGCACAGACTATTACAAGAGACAAAGAAGGTCACTACATAATGATAAAGGGATCAATCAAAGAAGAAGATATAACAATTGTAAATATTTATGCACCCAACATAAGAGCAAGACAATACATAAGGCAAATACTAACAGCCATAAAAGGGGAAATCGACAGTAACACAATCATAGTAGGGGACTTTAACACCCCACACTCACCAATGGACAGATCATCCAAAATGAAAATAAATAAGGATACACAAGCTTTAAATGATACATTAAACAAGATGGACTTAATTGATGTTTATAGGACATTCCATCCAAAAACAACAGAATACACATTCTTCTCAAGTGCTCATGGATCTTTCTCCAGGATAGATCATATCTTGGGTCACAAATCAAACCTTGGTAAATTTAAGAAATTTGAAATCGAATGAAGTATATTTTCCAACTGCAGTGTTATAAGACTAAATATCAATTAGAGGAGAAAACCTGTAAGAAATAAAAAACACATGTAGGCTAAACAACACACAACTTAATAACCAAGAGATCACTGAAGAAATCAAAGAGGGAATCAAAAACTGCCTAGGAACAAATGACAATGAAAACACAATAACCCAAAACCTATGGAATGCAGCAAAAGCAGTTCTAACAGAGAAGTTTATAGCAATACAACCCTACCTTAAGAAACAAGAAACATCTCAAATAAGCAACCTAACTTTACACCTAAAACAATGAGAAAGAAGAAGAAGAACAACAAAAAAACCCCAAAGCCAGCAGAAGGAAAGAAATCATAAGGATCAGATCAGAAATAAATGAAAATGAAATGAAGGAAACAATAGCAAACATCAATAAAACTAAAAGCTGGTTCTTTGAGAATATAAACAAAATTGATAAACCATTACCCAGCCTTATCAAGAAAAAAAAGGAGAAGACTCAAATCAATAGAATTAGAAATGAAAAAGGAGAAGTAACAATTGACACTGCAGAAATACAAAGGATCATGAGAGATTACTACAAACAGCTATATGCCAATAAAATGGACAACCTGGAAGTTATGGACAAATTCTTAGAAATGCACAACCTTCTGAGATTGAACCAGGAAGAAATAGAAAATATGAACAGACCAATCACAAGCACTGAAATTGAAACTGTGATTAAAAATCTTCCAGGAAACAAAAGCCCAGGACCAGATGACTTCACAGGCAAATTCTACCAAACATTTAGAGAAGAGCTAACACATTTAGAGAAGAGCTAACACCTATCCTTCTCAAACACTTCCAAAATATAGCAGAGGAAGAAACACTCCGAAACTTATTCTATGAGGCCACCATCACTCTGATACCAAAACCAGACAAAGATATAACAAAGAAAGAAAACTACAGGCCAATATCACTGATGAACATAGATGCAGAAATCCTCAACAGAATACTAGCAAACAGAATCCAACAGTACATTAAAAGGATCATACACTATGACCAAGTGGGGTTTATCCCAGGAATGCAAGGATTCTTCAACATATGCAAATCAATCAGCATGATACACCATGTTAAGAAATTGAAGGACAAAAACCATATGATCATCTCAATAGATGCAGAGAAAGCTTTCTACAAAATTCAACACCCATTTATGATAAAAACCCTCCAGAAACTGGGTATAGATGGAACTTTCCTCAACATAATAAAGGCCATATATGACAAACCCACAGCCAACATTGTCCTTAATGGTGAAAAACTGAAATCATTTCCAATAAGATCAGGAACAAGACAAGGTTACCAACTCTCACCACTATTATTCAACATAGTTTTGGAAGTTTTAGCCAGAGCTATCAGAGAAGAAAAGGAAATAAAAGGAATCCAAATTGGAAAAGAAGAACTAAAGCTGTCACTGTTTGCAGATGACATGATACTATACATAGAGAATCCTAAAGATGCTACCAGAAAACTACTAGAGCTAATCAATGAATTTGGTAAAGTAGCCAGATACAAAATTAATGCACAGAAATCTCTTGCATTCCTATACACTAATAATGAATAATATGAAAGTGAAATTAAGAAAACTCTCACATTTACCATTTCAATAAAAAGAATAAAATATCTAGGAATAAACCTACCTAAGGAGACAAAAGACCTGTATACAGAAAATTATAAGACACTGATGAAATAAATTAAAGATGATACAAATAGATGGAGAGATATCCTATGTTCTTGGATTGGAAGAATCAATATTTTGGAAATGACTCTACTACCCAAAGCAATCTACAGATTCAGTGCAATCCCTATCAAACTACCACTGGCATTTTTCACAGAACTAGAACAAAAATTTTCACAATTTGTATGGAAACACAAAAGACCCCGAATAGCCAAAGCAATCTTGAGAGAGAGAAACAGAGTTGGAGGAATCAGGCTCCCTGACTTCAGACTATACTACAAAGCTACAGTAATCAAGACAGTGTGGTACTGGCACAAAAACAGAAAGATACATCAATGGAACAGGATAGAAAGCCCACAGATAAACCCACGCACATATTGTCACCTTATTTTTGATAAAGGAGGCAAGAATATACAATGGAGAAAAGACAGCCTCTTCAATAAGTGGTGCTGGGAAAACTGGAGAGCTACATGTAAAAGAATGAAATTAGACCACTCCCTAACACCATACATAAAAGTAAACTCAAAATCGATTAAAGTCCTAAATGTAAGGCCAGACACCATCAAACTCTTAGAGGAAAACATAGGCAGAACACTCTATGACATAAATCATTGCAAGATGCTTTTTGGCTCAGCTCCTAGAGAAATGGAAATAAAAACAAAAATAAACAAATGGGTCCTAATGAAAATTAAAAGCTTTTGCACAGCAAAGGAAGCCATAAACAAGACGAAAAGACAATCCTCAGAATGAGAGAAAATATTTGCAAATGAAGCAACTGACAAATGATTCATCTCCAAAATTTACAAGCAGCACATGGAACACAATATTGAAAAAACAAACAACCCAATTCAAAAATAGGGAGAAGACCTAAATAGACATTTCTCCAGAAAAGCTATACGGATTGCCTACAGACACATGAAAGAATGCTGAACATCATTAATCATTAGAGAAATGGAAATCAAAACTACAATGAGATGTCATCTCACACTGGTCAGAATGACCATCATCAAAAAATCTACAAACAGTAAATGCTGGAGACGGTGTGAAGAAAAGTGAACCCTCTTGCACTGTTTGTGGGAATGTAAACTGATAAAGCCTCTATGGAGAACAGTATGGAGTTTCCTTAAAAAAGTAAAAATAGAACTACCATATGACCCAGCATTCCCACTACTGGGCATATAGCCTGAGAAAACCTTAGTTCAAAGAGTCATGTACCAAAATATTCATTGCAGCTCCATTTACAATAGCCAGGACATGGAAGCAACCTAGGTGTCCATCAACAGATGAATGGATAAAGAAGATGTGGCACATATATACAATGGAATATTACTCAGCCATAAAATAAACGAAATTGAGTTATTTGTAGTGAGGTGGATGGACCTAGAGTCTGTCATGCAGAGTGAAGTAAGTCAGAAAGAGAAAAACAAATACCATATGCTAACACATATATAAGGAATCTAAGAAAAATAAAAAGGTCATGAAGAACAGAGGGGCATGTCGGGAATAAAGACGCAGACCTACTAGAGAATGGACTTGAGCACAGGGGGAAGGGGAAGGATAAGATGAGACAAAGTGAGAGAGTGGCATGGACATATATACAGTACCAAACGTAAAATAGATAGCTAGTCGGAAGCAGCCACATAGCACAGGGAGAGCAGCTCGGTGCTTTGTGACCACCTAGAGGGGTGGGATAGGGAGGGTGAGAGTGAGGGAGACACAAGAGGGGAGAGATATGGGTACATATGTATATGTATAACTGATTCACTTTGTTATAAAGCAGAAAGTAACACACCATTGTAAAGCAATTATACTCTAATAAAGATGTTAAAAAAAAAAACAAGGCTACATGGATCACTTGCTCCAAATCTCATAAGATCATAACTTATTCTTTCCATATTTTCAATTCAATTTGACTGTTATGCACAAGGCATGTACTAGGCAATGTGAAGGATACAGAATTAGTGCTCTGTTTTTCATGGGCTCATGGTATATTAGTTTTTACCTACATCTCTAATCTTCTAAACTTTATCTCTTGTTTTTCCGTTTCACCAGTTAAATTTATTGTATGTTCCCAACCTGCAAATTGACCAGAATAGGATTTAGTGTTTATCAGAGTCAGGTGACGTAGAGCAGAAAGTTCTACAACCTCTACACTTCATGTCCTATGTTGTGTTGTTTCATGTTTAAAGCAAAACACATAAAATGAAACCAAAAATCTCCTAAGATTTAATACAGGGAGTGATAGCACATCCTTATAAAATTAACAAAAATGTAAGCAGAGTGTGAAGCAAACCATATGAATTGATATACTATGTGGGAAAAATCCATAAATACAATATTAAAACTACTTAATATTCTTTAAAGAGCTCACACAATATTAATGTAAACTTTCATTAGAGCTAAGATGGAGTAACAGAGAGGAGATGTATCTTTATATTTAAATAACTTGACAATTGGACAAAATACATGAAACCGTGCAGAGCTGTGATCCCTGAGAGAAGGGAAACAAGGTAAGCTGTAAAATTTCACCAACTTATATCTAGAATATGTGTCTAGGTGACACTCAGGATAAAGAAACCAAACAGAACCTGATATTCTTACTGAATTAAGGACAGAATTTAGTCATTTAAACAGATATCAAAGTTCAGAAAGATCAAAGTGGTTAGAGTTTGTGGGCAGGATAATAGAAAAGAGAGCAGTTGCACAGATGGAAGTCACATGAGATATTCAGAGAGGTCCTCATGGTCTTCAGCTGAGTATTATCTGTACACGCATCAGAGGACACAGCCAGAGGCTAGGAGAAAACAACCTAAAGGGGAAAACAGAACAATAGCAAGATCCCATAATGGGCTGGGAATAATCTTGCTCCCCCAAAGTGACTAGAAAGAACTTGCACTTGGAAATGGATGCATTAACCAATTTAATTTTATAATAAATTTATGAGTTGATTATTTATTGAAGCAAATTTCCTCCCATTTCACACTCAAAAGTGTCCTGGTTTGGACATTTATGTGGTCCCTTCACTCACGCAGAACTCTATCCCTAAGGGCAGGAAGTTGCAATAAAGCAAAACAGTGCTATAATGAAACAACTATGGCATTCAGTATATATATATCGGGAGGGCTTAGAAGACAGGATCTTTGAATAGAGATTGCAGCTTTACCTCAGGATTGGTTCTATTATCAATTATTTCTGATCATAAGAACCAAATATTTGTTAGAGTTAGAAGGGACTCCTGAAATTACCTAATCCAACAGACCTTAACTTTACGTGTAGATGGGCCTAAAGAGACCATAGATAATATTCAGGGATTTAAAAATTCCCCAGCCTTGCAGGCAAACTTTGGAATATGTTAATATATGGTCTTTTCTTTTTTTTCCTTAGCAAATCATCCTCAGTGTTTTAATATATTATCAGTTAGGAGACATTTATCTGGGACAACCCATAAAACACTGAGTACCATAGGGAAAAAGTGAGTATTTTTACACAGCTAGTCAATGACAAAGACAGGACTAATATTTTGTCCACTTTTTCTTATACCAATAAAAACCACTAAAAAGATGTGCTTTTGTATTTTAATGTTTGATCTAGGTTGTTTAACCAAAGAAAATGTGAACAGTGAATGTGAAATTTAAGGAGTCAGAGACTGCATTAGTTTTATTTATAGTGTTCCCTGTACAAATAACATAGCCCGACACAGGTAGGCTCTCAGAAAACATTTGTTGAGTAAATTAATGAATGACAACTGGTCTGACTCACTGGATTGTTGCAGTGTTGGATTTCTGAGAACAGTGCACATTTCAACCACATGGTGGTGCCATTTTACAGTTTATTTGAAAGATGGAGCTGAGGAGAAAAGCAAATAACCCAACATATTACCTTTCCTTTGAGAAGGCAATTTAAATCCAGAGTATGAAATGAATTATTTAAATAATTTATCTGGCTATTCTACTCACTTAGAAACCTGTAAAAGGTAAAATGGCCTCAAGACATGAATTACTAGTAGAGGATATTAACATTGCTGATGAGCAGTTTTTGCTTATGCTGGTTTAGCATAGGGAATGTCTTAATCCAAGTGACATCTTCTTGGTAGTTGATAAGTGTCACATTACAGCATTCTTTTGGTCACTATACACACTTGGGATTGACAAAAGCATCGACAAGATAGCTAGATCAAGATAGAGATCCCGGGCTTCCCTGGTGGTGCAGTGGTTGAAGAGTCCACCTGCTGATGCAGGGGACACTGGTTCGTGCCCCAGTCCGGGAAGATCCCACATACCGCGGAGCGCCTGGGCCTGTGAGCCATGCCACTGAGCCTGCGCGTCCGGAGCCTGTGCTCTGCAACGGGAGAGGCCACAACAGTGAGAGACCTGCGTACCGAAAAAAAAGAGAGAGACATCCCACCTGAAGTCTAAAGGTGATGACCTGTGAGCCACAAAGGTCTCAGGAGGAGAAGCAGAACTGGAACTTCTCCAGATGTCTTTGTTTTATCTCAGATTAAAGTAAATCAAGGGACTTGGATGAAGAGAGGCAGAAAATAGAGCTATGGAAATGGGGTTGGGTGGTGGAACCATAGGGAAGTGCAGTTATGAAGTCTACCTGCAATGTTCTAAGGAGAAGATGATTCTCATTTAGTTTCGTTTTCACATTCAGTAATGGGGAGGGGGGCAGGAAAGAAATGAGAATTCCTGCCCTGCTCAATACCATTTCAGATTTGACTTTATGTTTTTTCTTTCTAATGCTTTCAGGTTGTCTCTGCACATTCACTCTACATCTAATACACACATATCTTCTTCTACACACACACACACACAAACACACACCACAGATATTGCCTTCTGCAACTGTGGCCATGAGCCTCACCCTCTGCATAGTGCCCTACGTTTCCAGCTGATATGGGATCAACTATTTAAATACCACTTTCCACATGTGACTTTTATCTGCTCTTTTATTCTCATTTAAGTGACCCATCATTCTGAATCTTTCCAAGACAGATGTATTTTGAATACTGGGACTACATTCTTCCTATAAATTATCCATGATGAACTAGTAAAAAGAAACATAAAAACAGTCCTAGGACAAGGAATAGAGCATAGCTGACATAGACTCCACGTTATAGATTTCCTTTGGCTCTCTTCAATAGCCTGTTATAAACCCTTAGACATACTTCCTTACATTCTCTTTTTATATTTTTATTTTCCCAACTCTAAAGGTCTTAATGACACCTCATTTTTAGTCAAAACTCTAAGATATACATGCCAGAATCTTGCTTCATCAATCTAGTAAATAATGTCTTAAAGTTTTGCATCTTTCCTCCACCTAACCATATGAAAATGGTGTTTTCTCAAGACTCACAGTATTATATTAGAGCATCCATCCCATCAGTGAAATCCCCTTAACCTTCTTAGGGGTTTTCCAACTCAAAAAATTCCATTTAGGCAATTTGAGGAGGATGAGAAAGTGTGTGTGTATGTGTGTGTGTGCAAGATGACATTATTGAATTACATTCACTCTCTTCTTTAAAAGTTTTACCAAAGGATAGGAGAAGATCATCTGTGGCTGAGACAAACAATTTCTGTAATGGATTGCAAATAGGAGCATACAGAAAGAAGTAGTGGCTGAGAAGCCTGCTTCCAAGGACACTCATATTAAGAGTTAACACCTAGGAAGTTCCAGGCTTAAAGTCAGGTATGGCTGCCAAGGTGAAAGAAAAAAGAGGAGGAGAAGGGGGACAAGAAAAGGAAGGGGAGAGGAGGTGGAGGAAAAGGAGGAGAAAAATAAAAATAAATAAATGGAGTTTTTCATGGTAAGCAGTTATGAGGAGACTGGTAGGTTTATGACAGATTAAAAGCTAAACTGCAAGCCAACTAGCTGGCCAAAGAGAACCATAGAAATAGATGGCTGAAAGGAGCCCTCTTGGGGTCAGAACAACCCTCAAAGACTAGTCTCAAAAACTACTTTTACTTGGATTTATTTGAATCTGACTGTAATCCCATTTATGTTTCAGGACATTATTGAAAACAATAGAGCAATCAGCCTGCAATTAAAGGAGCTTAAAATCTGAGGGAGACATCAAAGTAAACAGACAATTTAACAGAGAGTTTAGAGAAAGTGACAGTCAAAGAGAACCTTGATAAAATCACTGCCCTCCCAGGGTGAATGTGCATGCCCAAAGATGCAACCTTTGAAGAGCAATATCAGAGGGCTCATGCTGATATGAAAATAGACTTTGCTAAAATAATATAACCAATTCACTAAACAAACTAACAAGCAAACACAAAAAAACAAGCACCAGAAAGGGGTAAGGAGAATCAGTATCCAGAATTGCTACAATATATTTCCCAAAATATCAAACTTTCAGAATATTATCAGACATGCAGCTAAACAAGAAAGTGTGACACATACATACACAAACAAAAAGCAGGCAACGGGAAATGCCTGTGAAAGGACCCAGTTGTAGTATTTGCTGGACAGACTTCAAAGCAGACATTATAACTATATGCAAATAACAAAAGGAAGCTGTTTAACAAAGTAAGGAAAGCTAAGATGACAACATCTTATCAAATACTGAACACCAATAAAGACATAGAAATTATAAAAAAGAATCAAATGAAAATTATTGAAATTACCAGATTAATTTCAAATATAATTCAATAATCAAAATGAAATATTACTAAAGTAGGTTTGAGTAGAGTAGGTTTGACCTGGAAGAAGAATCAATGAACTATAAAATAGAAGATGATTATGCAATCTAAAAAACCAGTGAGAATAAAAAATGAAGAAAAATTAACAGAGCTAAAAAAATTAGAGAAAATGTTGGTGAAAAATTCACATCTTTGATGAAAAACATTGATCTACACATTCCATGAATTCGAAGTAGGATGCATACAAAGAGATCCACACACAGACACATCATGGTAAAAATGTTGAAAGCCACAGACAAAATTTTGAAAGCAGCAAGAAAAAGAGGACTCATCACATACAAGAACCCTAATAAAAGAAGTAGCTCACTTCTCATTAGAAACAATGGAGACCATAAAGCAACAGGGTAACAGATCCAAAGGGCTGAAAGAAAAATACCGTCAACCAAGAATCCTCCATCTAAAGCAGATTGATTCAGGATGGTGGAGTAGAAGGATATGTGCTCACTCCCTCTTACAAGAGCACCAGAATCACAAATAACTGCTGAACAATCATTGACAGGAAGACATTAGACCTCACCAAAAAAGATACCCCACATCCAAAGACAAAGAAGAAGCCACAGTGAGATGGTAGGAGGGGCGCAATCACAATAAAATCAAATCCCATAACAACTGGGTAGGTGACTCACAAACTGGAGAACACTTATACCACAGAAGTCCACCCACTGGAGTGAAGGTTCTGAGTACCACGTCAGGCTTCCCAACCTGGGGGTCCAGCAATGGGAGAAGGAATTCCCATAGAATCAGACTTTGAAGGCTAGTGGGATTTGATTGCAGGACTTCAACAGGACTCGGGCTAACAGAGACTCCACTCTTGGAAGACACACACAAAATATTGTGCGCATTGGGACCCAGGGGAAGGAGCAGTGACCCCATAGGTGACTGAACCAGACATACCTGCTAGTGTGGGAGGGTCTCCTGCAGAGGTGGGGGGTGGCTGTTGTGCACCATGGAGACAAGGACACAGGCAGCAGAAGTTCTGGGAAGTACTCCTTGCTGTGAGCCCTCAGAGTCCACCATTAGCCACACCAAAGAGCCAGGTAGGGTCCAGTGTTGGGTCACCTCAGGCCAAAAAAATCAACAGGGAGGAAATGCAGCCCCACCCATCATCAGACAAGCAAATTAAAGTTTTACTGAGCTCTGCCAACCAGAGCAACACACAGCTCTACCCATCATCAGTCCCTCCCATCAGGGAACTTGCACAAGTCTCTTAGATAGCCTCATCCACCAGAGGGTAGACAGCAGAAATAAGGAGAACTACAATTCTGCAACCTGTGGAAGGAAAACCACATTCCCAGAAGATAGACAAAATGAAAAGGCAGAGGACTGTACCAGATGAAGGAACAAGATAAAACCCCAGAAAAACAACTAAATGAATGGGAGATAGGCAACCTTCCAGAAAAAGAACTCAGAATAATGATAGTGAAGATGATCCAGGACCTTGGAAATAGAATGAAGGAAAAGATCAAGAAGATGCAAGAAATGTTTAACAAAAACCTAGAAGAATTAAAGAAAAAACACATAGAAGAATTAAAGAACAACAACAAAAAAAAAACAGACATGAGCAATAAAATAACTGAAATGAAAAATACACTAGAAA
This sequence comes from Mesoplodon densirostris, assembly GCF_025265405.1. Lineage (NCBI taxonomy): Eukaryota > Metazoa > Chordata > Mammalia > Artiodactyla > Ziphiidae > Mesoplodon > Mesoplodon densirostris. The sequence goes on along the minus strand of NC_082665.1, from coordinate 112,696,575 downwards.
GAATCAATAGCAGAATAACTGAGGCAGAAGAATGGATAAGTGACCTGGAAGACAGAATGGTGGAGTTCACAGAACAGAATAAAGAAAAAAGAAAGAAAAGAAATGAAGACAGCCTAAGAGACCTCTGGGACAACATTAAACACAGCAACATTCACATTATAGGGGTCCAAGAAGGAGAAGAGAGAGAGAAAGAATCCAAGAAAATACTTGAAGAGATTATAGTCAAAAACTTCCTTACGTGGGAAAGGAAATAGTCACCCAAGTCCAGGAAACACAGAGAGTCCCAGGCAGGATAAACCCAAGGAGAAATACACTGAGACACATAGTAATCAAACTGACAAAAATTAAAGACAAAGAAAAATACTGAAAGCAACAAGGGAAAAAAAAACAAATACATAAGGGAACTCCCATAAGGTTAACAGCTGATTTCTCAGCAGAAACTCTATAAGCCAAAAGGGAGTGGCAGTTTATATTTAAAGTGATGAAAGGGAAGAAACTACAACTAAGATTATTCTAACCGGCAAGGATCTCATTCAGATTCAAAGGAGAAATCAAAAGCTTTACAGACAAGCAAAAGCTAAGAGAATTCAGCACCACCAAACCAGCTCTACAACAAATGCTAAAGGAACTTCTCTAAGTGGGAAACACAAGAGAAGAAAAGGACCTACAAAAACAAACCAAAACCAATTAAGAAAATGGTAATAGGAACATACCTATCGATAATTACTTTAAATGTGAATGGATTAATTATCTAACCAAAAGACACAGGCTCACTGAATGGATACAAAAACATCTATATGCTGTCTGCAAGAGACCCACTTTAGACCTAGGGACACATACAGACTGAAAGTGAGGGGATGGAGAAAGATATTCCATGCACATGGAAATCAAAAGAAAGCTGGAGTAGCAATAATCATAACAGATAAAGTAGACATTAAAATAAAGAATGTTACAAGAGACAAGGAAGGACACTACATAATGATCAAGGGATCAATCCAAGAAGAAGATATAAAAATTATAAACATATATTCATCCAACTTAGAAACACCTCAATACATAAGGCAACTGCTAATAGCTATAAAAGAGGAAATCGATAGTAGCACAATAATAGTGGGGAACTTTAACACCTCACTTACACCAATGGAAAGATCATCCAAACCAGAACTTAATAAAGAAGCACAAGCTTTAAATGACACAATAGACCAGATATATTTAATTGATACTTATAGGACATTCCATCCCAAAACAGCATATTATACTTTCTTCTCAAGTACACATGGAACACTCTCCAGGATAGATCACATAATGGGTCACAAATCAAGCCTCAGAAATTTAAGGAAATTGAAATCATATCAAGCATCTTTGCTGACCACAATGCTATGAGATTAGAAATCAATTACAGGGAAAAAATGTAAAAAACACAAATACTTGGAGGCTAAACAATACATTACTAAATAACAAAGCTATCACTGAAGTAATCAAAGATGAAATCAGAAAATACCTAGAGAAAAATTACTATGATAAAAGGATTATCCAAAACCTATGGAATGCAGCAAAAGCAGTTCTAAGAGGGAAGATTATAGCAATACAAGCCTACCTCAAGAAACAAGAAATATCTCAAATAAACAATCTAACCTTACACATAAAGGAACTAGAGAAAGAAGGACAAACAAAACCCAAAGTTAGTAGAAGGAAAGAAATATTAAAGATCAGAGCAGAAATAAATGAAATAAAAACAAAGAAAACAATAGCAAAGAGCAATAAAACTGGGATTCCCTGGTGGTGCAGTGGTTGAGAGTCCACCTGCTGATTCAGGGGACACAGGTTCGTGCCCCAGTCCAGGATGATCTCACATGCCGCAGAGCGGCTGGGCCCATGAGCCATGGCCACTGAGCCTGCATGTGTGGAGCCTGTGCTCTGCAATGGGAGAAGCCACGGCAGTGAGAGGTCCACGTATCACACACACACACACACACACACACACACACACAAAAAGCAATAAAACTAAAAACTGGTTCTTTGAGAAGATAAAATTGATAAACCATTAGCCAGACTCATCAAGAAAAAAAGGGAAAGGACTCAAATCAATAAAATTAGAAATGAAAAAGGAGAAGTTACAATAGTCACCACAGAAATACAAAGCATCCTAAGAGGCTACTACAAGCAACTCTATGCCAATAAAATGGACAACCTGGAACAAATGGACATATTCTTTGAAATGTATAACCTTCCAACACTGAAAAAGGAAGAAATGGAAAATACAAAACGACAAATGACAAGCAATGAAATTGAAACTGCAATTTAAAATCTTCCAACAAACAAAAGTCCAGGACCAGAAGGCTTCACAGGTGAATTCTATCAAACATTCAGAGAAGAGCTAACACCCATTTTTCTCAAACTCTTCCAAAAATTTGCAGAGGAAGGAATACTCCCAAACTCATTCCACGAGGCCACTATCAACATGATACCAAAACCAGACAAAGATACTATGAAAAAAGAAACTTACAAACCAATATCACTGATGAATATAGATGACAACATCCTCAACAAAATACTAGAAAACAGAATCCAACAACACACTAAAAGGATCATACACCATGATCAAGTGGGATTTATCCCAGAGATGCAAGGATTCTTCAGTATACGCAAATCAATCAATGTGATACACCATATTAACAAATTGAAGAAGAAAAACCATATGATCATCTCAATAGATGCAGAAAATGCTTTTGACAAAATTCAACACCAATTTATGACAAAAACTCCCCAGAAAGTGGACATAGAGGGAACCTACCTCAACATAATAAAGGCCATACATGAAAAACCCACAGCAAACATCATTCTCAATCGTGAAAAACTGAAAGCATTTGCTCTAAGATCAGGAACAAGAGAGAGATGTCCAATCTCGCCACTATTATTCAACATAGTTTTGTAAGTCCTAGACATGGTAATCAGAGAAGAAAAAGAAATAAAAGGAATGCAAATTAGAAAAGAAGAGGTAAAATAGTCACTGTTTTCAGATGACATGATATTATATAAAAAGAATCCTAAAGATGCTACCAGAAAACTACTAAAGCTAATCAATGAATTTGGTAAAACTGCAGGATACAAAATTAAGGCACAGAGATCTCTCACATTCCTATACAGTAATGATGAAAATTCTGAAAGAGAAATTAAAGAAACACTCCCATTTACCACTGCAACATAAATAATAAGATACCTAGGAATAAACCTACCTCGGGAGACAAAAGACATGTATGCAGAAAATTATAAGACATTGATGAAAGAAATTAAAGATGATATAAAGAGATGGAGAGATATAGCATGTTCTTGGATTGGAAGAAATAATATTGTGAAAATGACTATACTACCCAAAACAATCTACCGATTCAATGCAATCTCTGTCAAATTAACAATGGCAATTTTTACAGAACTAGAACAAAAAATCTTAAAATTTGTACGGAGACACAAAAGACCCCAAATAGCCAAAGCAATCTTGAGAACGAAAAACGTAGCTGGAAGAATCAGGTTCCCTGACTTCAGACTATACTACAAAGCTACAGTAATCAAGACAGTATGATACTGGCACAAAAACAGAAAGATAGATCAATGGAAGAGGATAGAAGACCCAGAGATAAACCCAGGCACATATGGTCACCTTATCTTTGATAAAGGAGGCAGGAATGTACAGTGGGGAAAAGACAGCCTCTTCAATAAGTGGTGCTGGGAAAACTGGACAGGGACATGTAAAAGTATGAGATTAGATCACTCCCTAACACCATACACAAAAATAAGCTCAAAATGGATTAAAGTCCTAAATGTAAGGCCAGAAACTATCAAACTCTTAGAGGAAAACATAGGCAGAACACTCTATGACATAAATCACAACAAGATCCTTTTGGACCCACCTCCTAGAGAAATGGAAATAAAAACAAAAATAAACAAATGGGACCTAATGAAACTTCAAAGCTTTTGCACAGCAAAGGAAACCATAACAAGATCAAAAAACAACCCTCAGAATGGGAGAAATTATTTGCAAATGAAGCAACTGACAAAGGATTAATCTCCACAGTTTACAAGCAGCTCATGCAGCTCAATAGCAAAAAAACAAACAACCTAATCCAAAAATGGGCAGAAGACCTAAACAGACATTTCTCCAAAGAAGATATACAGACTGGCAACAAACACATCAAAGAACGCTCAACATCATTAATCATTAGAGAAATGCAAGTCAAAACTACAATGAGATATCATCTCACACCAGTCAGAATGGCCATCATCAAAAAATCTAGAAACAATAAATGCTGGAGAGGGTGTGGAGAAAAGGGAACCCTCTTGCACAGCTGGTGGGTACAGCCACTATGGAGAACAGTATGGAGGTTCCTTACAAAACTACAAATAGAACTACCATATGACCCAGCATTCCCACTACTCGGCATATACCCTGAGAAAACCATAATTCAAAAAGATCATGTACCAAAATGTTCATTGCAGCTCCATTTACAATAGCCCAGAGATGGAAACAACTTAAATGTCCATCATCCGATGAATGGATAAAGAAGATGTGGCACATACATACAATGGAATATTACTCAGCCATAAAAAGAAATGAAACTGAGCCATTTGTAATGAGGGGGATAGACCTAGAGTCTGTCATACAGAGTGCAGTAAGTCAGAAAGAGAAAGACAAATACCGTATGCTAACATATATATATATATGGAATTTAAGGGAAAAAATGTCATGAAGAACCTAGGGGTAAAACAGGAATAAAGACACAGACCTACTTGAGAATGGACTTGAGGATACGGGGAGGGGGAAGCGTAAGCTGTGACAAAGAGAGAGAGAGGCATGGACATATATACACTACCAAACGTAAGGTAGATAGCTAGTGGGAGGCAGCCGCATAACACAGGGAGATCAGCTTGGTGCTTTGTGAACACCTAGAGGGGTGGGATAGGGAGGGTGGGAGGGAGAGAGACACAAGAGGGAAGTGATATGGGAACATATGTATATGTATAACTGATTCACATTGTTATAAAGCAGAAACTAATAAAAAAATCTCTTAGAGGAAAACATAGGAAGAACACTCTTTGACATAAATCACAGCAAGATCTTTTTTGATCCACCTCCTAGAGTAATGGAAATAAAAGCAAAAATAAACAAATGGGACCTAATGAAACTTAAAACCTTTTTCAAAGCAAAGGAAACTACAAACAAGACGAAAAGACAACCCTCAGAATGGGAGAAAATATTTGCAAATGAATCAACGGACAAAGGATTAATCTCCAAAATATACAAACAGCTCATGCAGCTCCATATTAAAAAAGCAAACAACCCATTTCAAAAATAGGCAGAAGACCTAAATAGACATTTCTCCAAAGAAGATATACAGATGACCAAGAAGCAGATGAAAGCTGCTTAACATCACTAATTATTAGAGAAATGGGAATCAAAACTACAATGAGGTTTCACTTCACCGCAGTTAGAATGGGCATCATCAGAAAATCTACACACAACAAATGCTGGAGAGGGTGTGGAGAAAAGGGAACCCTCCTGCACTGTTGGTGGGAATGTAAATTGATACAGCCACTATGGAGAACAGTATGGAGGTTCCTTAAAGAACTAAAAATAGAATTACCTTATGACCCAGCAATCCCAGTAGTGGGCATATGCCCAGAGAAAAACATAATTCAAAAAGACACATGCACCCCAATGTTCATTGAAGCACTATTTACAATAGCCAGGTCATGGAAGCAACCTAAATGCCCATTGACAGATGAATGGATAAAGAAGATGTGGTGCATATATACAATGGAATATTACTCAGCCATAAAAAGGAACGATACTGGGTCATTTGTAGAGACGTGGATGGATCTAGAGAGTGTCATACAGCATGAATTAAGTCAGAAAGAGAAAAACAAATATTGTATATTAATGTATATATGTGGGACCTAGGAAAATGATACAGATGAACTGGTTTGCGGGGCAGAAATAGAGACACAGAGGTAGAGGACAAACGTAAGGACACCAAGGGGGGAAAGTGGGGTGGGGGATGAATTGGGAGATTGGGATTGACATGTATACACTAATATGCATAAAATCGATAACTAATAAGAACATGTTGTATAAAAAATAAATAAAATTAAATTTAAAAAAATGATCTTACATCTAGGAATAAAAAATGAAAGGTGAAAAAAAAGACTTCCAAGTAAACACTGAGAGAATTCTTTTCTAAAAGAATCACCAAATGTTAATTCAAATTCACACAGAAAAAGGGTGCTGTTAATGGTTATCATGTATTGGTAAAAGACCGTATACATATATATTTCCTTTTTTTTTCCTTATCTGATTTATAAAGTAATCATATAAAATAATATGTATATAATATAATGTTGGACCTGCTACATATGAAAAAGTAATATATTTTACAATAACAGCACAAAGGTGGTGCTTGTGAGAAAAAGCAGTTTGGAGAAGGAAATATCATGAGATGGTAAATTGAATCCAGAGTAATAAATGAAAAGACCAGAAATGGCAAATAAGTAGATGAGTATTACAAACTCTATAAATACAAACTTTCTTTTCTTTTGCTTAATAAATATAAAATTATAAAAATTAATAATTATAGCAATGTATTGTTGGGTTTATAACATACATAGATGTATTACATATAACAATAATAGCACAGAGGGGAATATTATAAAAAACTGTATGCCAATAAATTAGTAACTTAGATATTATATACAAATTCCTAGAAAGACATAAATTATTTAAATTGACTCAGGAAGAAAGACAAATTATGACTGATGTAGAACAAATATAGATATTGAAATAGTAAGAACAAAACTGCCCACAAGAAAATTCCATCTAGTGGCCTCTCCCCATTGTATTATCTTAGCACCCTTGTCAAAAATCAATTGACCATAAACGTGAACATTTGTTTCTGAATTCCCAGTTGTATTCCATTGATAGGTATGTATGGTTTTAATGATTTGACATAATAGCATGGTACTGCAATATGAATAGACATATAGATCAATGAAATAGACTTGAGAATCCAGAAACAAGCCCTCACATTTATGGTCAACCGACTTCTGGCAAGGGTGCTAAGATAATACAGTGAGGAAAGAATAGTCTTTTCTACAAATGATGCTGAGATAACTAGATAGTCAAATTCAAAAGAATTAATTTAGGCTCCTGTCTCACATCACATAGTGAAATTAACTCAAAATGGACCAAAGACTTAAATGTAAGTGCTAATACTATAAAACCCTTGGAAGAAAACAGTCATATTTTAAGAAGAAATTGTGCTTCAAAGGTAACCAGCAAGAAAGTGAAAAGACAACACACCAAATGGAAGAAAACATTTTCAAATCATATATTATAAAAGACTTTGATCTAGAATACATAAAAGAAAAACCCTTACAATTCAGTTATAAAAAGACAACCCAATTAAAATTGGGTAAAGGATTTGAAGAGACAGTTCACCAAAGGACAAATACAAGTGGAGAGTAGGCAAATTAAAAGATGCTAACATCATTAGCCATGAGGGAAATGCAAATCAAAACCACAATGAGAAACTACACTCTGCCAATGAAATATCTATTATCAAAAAGACAGGGCAATTGTTGGTGAGGGTGTAGAGAAATTGGAACCATCATGTACTGCTGGTAGAAATGAAAAATGGTGCAACCATTTTAGAAAGCAGTTTTCCAGTTCCTCAAAATGTTTTAAAATATTTACCATACAACCCAGTAATTTCACCCTTACCTGTATACCTAAGACAATTGAAAATATGTCCAAGTGAAGACTTGTACACAAATGTTCATAGCTGCATTATTCATAATAGCCAAAAAGTAAAAACAATCCATATGCCCAACAACTGATAAATGGATAAATAAGATGTGATGTAATCATACAATAAAATATTTATAGTTAAAATAAATGAAGTACATACACATGCTACAACATGGATTAACCTTGAAAATATTATGCAAAGTGAATACAGTCACAAAAGACCACATATTGCATGATTCCATTTATATGAAATATCTAGAATAGGCAAATCTATAAGACATAAAGTAAAATAGTGGTTGTCTAGGACTGGAGGGATTGGAGGAACATAGGGAAGCCTGCTAGTGGGATGGATTTTCTTTATGAGGTCATGCAACGTTTTAAAACATATTTAGGTTACGGTTGCACAATTCTGTGACTGCACTAAAAACCATTAAATTTTACAATTTAAATATGTGAATTGTATGGTATATGATTTACATCTCAATAAAGTTGTTATTTTTTAGTAGCATTTTCTCATGAAATTTCAGAGAAACAAGAATAATTAAGAAACTTTTAAATGCTTTCAGAGAGGCAAAAAAAGTTTACCTATAAAGGAATAAGAATCAACATGGCATTTAAAAAATCTCAGTCACACAGAAAGAGACAAGATTTCAAAATTCTGGAGAAAATTTTCAATTTGATTTTTATACTAGAATGTTCTCATTCAAGTATAAATAGTATATTAGTTTCCTATTGCTGCATAACAAATTATACAAACTTAGCAGCTTAAAACTATCTACATTGACCAATTTCTATGTGTCAAGAGCCCATCCTGACTTAAACTGGGTTCTCTGCTCAGGGTCTCACATAGGAACAATTTAGGTGTCAGTTAGGCTATATTCCTTTCTGGAGCTCCATGTTCTCTCCAAACTCACATGGTTGTTGGAAGAATTCAGTTCTTTGTGGTTATAGGACTGATGTCTCCTCTTTCTTCCTGGGTCATCTGGGGGCTAATTTCAGCTCTTAGAAGACCCCTTAGTTTCTTGCCATGTGGCCCTCTCATAGGCTCTCTTACAAATGGCAGCCTACTTCTTCAAAATCAGGAGGATAAACTGTCTATTCGATCTTCTAAGATGTAATCTTTTAGTCTCTAAAGTGACTATGCCATCAACTTTTCTAGAAACAAGTCACAGTTTCCCACCCACACTCAAGAGTAGGGCTCTATACAAGAATTTGACTCATTTGAGGGTCATCTTAGAATTCTCCCTACCATACAGGGCATAAGTCTCAGAAAGTTTATTCTCCTTATGCCTTTTCAGAGAAAGTTATCTCAGATATATTCTTACAAAACATGGCACAAAACAAAGAAAGAAGGAGTTGTGATATAAAACAGTGAGATATACCACAAATACCATATTGATAAGGTTACAGTCAGTGGACTCTGGTGTCAGTTCATACCTGCTCACAAGAGCTGACTGTTAACTTTTTAAGAATTAAATTACATAAATTTACAATTAAGTAAATTATATTTAAGAAAAGAGATAATGAATACTCAAAACTTATTACTTCCTAGTTATTTTATTGCAGTTTATTGTTACCTATGCCCTTGAGGTTACTTAAATATATTATATCTCTATGGTAGAAACACTAGATAATAGTGAACTACAGCTCATCTCCTTCCAATCCTGCATTCAGTGACTTCACATTGGCAGTTTGAAATTAGCCATGTAGGGAGTATTTACACCATGGGCATTGGCAAATGTTACAAAGAGGGGCTCAGTTTGCCATCACAAAGCTGGTTGTTAAATATTTAGAACATCATTGGCTGCAGGTAGGAATTTTACATTTCAAGGCACTATGCCCTACAGCAAAGCAGCATGAACTGGGTCTTTATAGCTATGAAATTTGAATAATGACAGTAAAAGGACTTGAGAATTTGGGAATGGGGGAAAATATTTAGAGGGTAGGACAAGGGATTCAGATATGGATATGGTGTAGGACCCCCAACTCCATACCCCAACCTAAACCTTCTTTTGTAATGAGAACTTCTTAATAGCTTTGGTAAAGACTATTCCTTATTATAGTTCCTAGCTCTGAAGGATTATTAATCCCTAGATGGGCCATGCTGAAATTGTTCTCTCTTGATGATCCTGTGAAGTAACAGAGAGAATAAAGATTAGTTGGCTCAGATGGAGAACAAATTTATGAAATTATTAGTCCAGAGAATATCATACACACACACACACACACACACATATGTACATATATTCTTTTTCATATTATTTCCCATATGGTTAATTATAGGATATTGAATGTAGTTCCCTGTATTATACAGTAGGACCTGTTGTTTATCTGTTTCATATACAGTAGTTTGTATCTGCTATCCCTCTCTCACCCCACTTCCCCTTTTGTAACCATAGGTTTGTTTTCTCTGTCTGTTTGAGTCTGTTTCTGTTTTGTAAATAAGTTCATTTGTATCGTATTTTAGATTCCACATATAAGTGGTAACATACTGACTCCTTCACTTAGTAGAATATCATATTCCTTTAACTTCATCTTTACTAAGTGTGAGAGTATTGTGGGCAAAGGGTCAATTCTGCCTGAAAATTTCCTTAGGTCAACCATAGTGCTTTCACAAAATAGATGCTCAATAAATACTGTGTGTAGGTTCATATTAAGTTGAATTGAGCTGAGCTATCTGGAATAGAATTAAAGCTTATGTCTAGTACTTTACAATAAAAATTATTTAAGGACCATGAAGATAATGTACTTAGAATAAATGCTTATGAACAAAAGTAATCTGATAGTCTCTAATGTATTTATGAACATTCTATCTAGAAATGTTGTATAGAAAGTGAGTCTCAGAGGCATATATCTATTTATACTTAAAATACAATTTTATAAATTAATTTTTTGAAAAACAACTAAATTAGAAAGTTCCAACTAAAACTTAAGGATGCAATTTAAGGACTTTCTTGGTGGTGCAGTGGTTAAGAATCCGCCTGCCAACGCAGGGGACATGGGTTCAATCCCTGGTCCCAGAAGATCCCACATGCCATGGAGCAACTAAGGCTGTGTGCCACAAGAAGTGAAGCCACCACAATGAGAAGCCCGCGCACTGAAATGAAGAGTAGCCCCCGCTCACCGCAGCTAGAAGAAGCCGGCACGCAGCAATGAAGACCAACGCAGCCAAAAATAAAAAATTAATTAATTAATTAATTTAAAAAAAGAAAAACCCACAACTCTTCCCAAATATAAAGTTTATCTTCTTTCTGTGCATTCTGAGTATTTTATCTTTTGACCTAAAATGACAGGGAAGTGTCTGGTTAATGCTGTTTGACTTCTGCTTTAGAGGACACTTTTTTTTTAACTCAGGAAACATTAAAATTTAAACTACTTTCCTCATGCAGAAGGAATATGGAGGGAAACAAAATACTTGTTAAAGTGTTTCATTCTTATGTTAATTTCTCAATGAGTACTTGAATCCAGCATTTTATAAATAGGTATGCTCATGATTCTAATATTTCAGTTTTCCTTGTACAGGCTGAAGTTTCTGATGTAACTCTGGGAAATGGCTTGTTCGGTGAGGTCTCCAGTTTGCAACACCTCCAGTTTTCTAGTCTCCACTGATTATAATTCAGTGTTAAATTTTGAGTTGGCAATACACAAGAACTCTGAACTTGGTATTTGATTTAATATCATTCAACATTTAATGAATGCTAACAAGTACTGTACACTTAGAATGGCTCTTCAACTAAGTCATGACCTCTAATCTTTAATGTCTTTTTGTTTTCATTATCTACCAGCTCATTTTATCTTCATTTTCCCTTATGACCAGCTTAGACTCCATGTTTCACTATTATAATCATTCAATCTTTATTTGAAAATATCCAGTATTCCATTTCACTTTCTTCCCCCATCATCACTGCAAAAATAACTCAACCATCCATTATTTCTGCGACTACAGCAGAGTAGCCGGAAAGAGTAATGCACCAGGGCAGAGTATATTAGTTTCCAGCGTATATTAGTTTCCTAAGACTACCATAACAAATCACCACAAATTAGTTGGCTTAAAGCAACAGAAAATTATTCCCTCACAGTTCTGTTGGCCAGAAGTCGGAAATCATTATCATTGGACTGAAATCAAGGTGGTGTCAGGACCATTCTCCCTCCAGAGGCTGTTGCAGAGAATATTCCACATTCCTTGACTCTTCCAACTTCTGGTGACTGCTACCACTACTTGTCTTGTGGTTGTATCATTTCAGTTTCTGCCTTTGTGGTAACGTTGCCTCCTCTTCTTCTCTGTGTACAATCTTCCTCTCCTGTGTGTATAAGGATACTTGTGATGGCATTTAGAGTCTACCTGGATAATCCTAGATAATTTCCTCTTTTCAAGAAACTAAGCTTAATCACATTTGCAAAAACATTACAATCTAAGTTAACATTCACAGGTTCCAAGCTCTAGGGTCTAATACCTTTGGGAGATCATTTACTAATCTACCACAAATAGTTTCACTTTAAATTCAGGATATCAAACTTTAAGTAAGTTCTCAACATAGCCTAGCAATCTTACTGTATCTACTGACTTTCCAAGATGACTGTACATCTGCTTTCTGTCAAATATTTCATGGTATCATTTCCAAACCTCTCTCTTAACTAAAGACTATGAATCTTCACATGATGTTTTCATTTCCCATCCTCCAACCTCATTCCATGCCACTGCTTAATTGCTCACTATGCACCAGCTCCTGTTCATTCAACATATACCGCTGTTTTTAAATTCAGAAAATCTTATACATACCATTCCTTCTCTCTGATATGCTGCATTTCACTACTATTCCCTTCTGTCAACCCTCCTCCAAATCAAAACCAAGACTCTTCTTGCCTAATCCTCTGGTGTCACAGAATATCACTCTACTTTGGTCTTTGCAGATAACATTATCTTGTTTCCTATTTCCACTATCTCCACACTTCTCCCACTATCTACACACTTTGTCTGTTTAATGTCATTAAAGACCAGGATTGTTTATTCATCATTAAATACCTAGTATTTTGTCCAATGTCTAGAACTTAAAAGGCACACAATTATTTCCTAAGTGAACTAATTACTGAGACTCAAATGGTAAAACTTCACAATTTTAGGTTGGAATAAACAACTTTATGGCTGGAAATGTGAACTTGGGAATCAAAGAGACATATTTGAATCCTGGCTTCCTCGTGTTTTAACTGGAAGAATTTGGGCAAGTTAAATAGTAGCTTGATATTCTACCTACCACTAGTTAAAAAACTGAAAGTGTCAAGTCACGACTCTCCCTCTTACTCGTTCTATAAACCTTGTCGGACCTCAGTTTTTTCAACTTTAAAATGATAGGCTTGGATTCAGTGACTCCTACATTCAAATCATGTCTAATATTCTATAATTTCATTTTTGAGTGGGATTCTAACTGATAAAATTCAATAGGACGAAAAAAATTTCTTAAAATTTGAGAAAAATGGCATAACTGAATATTTGCTGACTATTTAAAACTATTTAAACTTGTCAGTGTTTGTTTATATGTGAAATATAGTACATGAAAATGTTGGTCATCATAACATCTATCTTTCCAGATTTTACTGTGCTTTATTGAAAAGTTGACAAGCCATACCTTTTGTCAATCATCTTTCATCTTCAACATTTGACAGATTGGAAAGATGTGACAAAAAACTAATTTCAGTTCAGCTTGGGTTATTCTTTGAAACTTTCATGGATGAGATGGATGTGCTCTATGTGTAACAGATGATAGTTTTGGACAACACATCTGTGAGATGGATAGCTAAAAAGCAGTATGAGTTAACTCAAGAATTTTTATTTTATATAATGTCAGGATATGTAGGGAAAAAAGTAACCTCTTTGGTACAGTAAGACAATGTCACATCTAGAAACCACTAGTTACTAATCAGCAAAATATTTTTAAGATGATTTCAGGTTATCTTTCAGGTAAGAACTGAAGGCCAGCACATATGGATAATAGACCCTTGATATCAGAACAATGAAAGATATTTAGGATATTCATGCACTGAGTAATGTAGAAGAAACAGAAATGAACTTAAAAATAGGATGATCTGGATTCTAGTTCTGGCACTGCCACAGCTTGTTTCATAACAATATATCAAATGAAGGTATATGATGCCAAAGTGTTTTCTCCCGCACTAAAATGTATTGACTCAAATACTTCCTGTCAACTCTCTACAATATGTGTATCCGTTAAAATAATCTAATGCGGGGGCCTCCCTGGTGGCGCAAGTGGTTGAGAGTCCACCTGCCGATGCAGGGGATACGGGTTCGTGCCCCGGTCTGGGAGGATCCCATATGCCGCGGAGCGGCTGGGCCTGTGAGCCATGGCCGCTGAGCCTGCGCGTCCGGAGCCTGCGCGTCCGGAGCCTGTGCTCCGCAACGGGAGAGGCCACAACAGTGAGAGGCCCGCATACCGCAAAAAAAAATAATAATAATCTAATGCAAGTACCAAGAATCAATTCAAAGAAGCTTACATGATAAGAATATCTGTAATTTCATATAATATGAAGTCTAGTGATTGGGCATTTGAAGGTTGATTCAATTAATGTCATCAAGGGCCCAGGTTCTTTCCACCTGTGAAGTCTCATCTCCTTTTAGTTCCATGATGCTGTAGCAGTTTCAAAAATAACATTTTCACACACAATGTCAGGCACCAAAAGAGACTTCTTTGTGTCCTTAAAAAGATAAAACTGAAAACATTTTTTATTGAAGTTTCATATATACATATACACACACACACTCACACACACACACACACACACACAGAAAGAGGGGAAATGTGTATGTGTGTACACGTAAATGTAGGAATATGGTATATTTGATACCTTAGAACATTTTTGTCAAACTAATAAGTATAATGAGATTGGTTGGTTACTCCTAACTGTGCTGGAAAAAGTGGAGAAAGAAAAGGATGAGCATAGGTTTCAAATTATCAGCTCAAGCACCTCACGGATGACCTGAAAGTTTCTATGTATGTCCTGAAAAAAACCCTTATCTCCTTTAGCTGCAAAGCTGAAATTGTTGAAAACCAAACTCAGGGCCTCATCCTGAGAGTGGCTGAATTATAAGGTAAATTGAATTCTTAACATCACAGAGTTCTGCTATTAAAATAAGGGCATTAACTGGGATAGAATGAGATCCTCAAAATGGGAATGGGAACACATAGGAAGTTCTTAATGAAGCTGGAAACATTAAACCCATGAATTCTGATGAGTCTTCTTTGCCAGTAGAGGTTTCCATTACACCCCTGTCTAAGAAGATTAACCCTGCTTTGCCTAAAGAAACTATAATGGCCTTCCCTGAAATAATTTCAAGGCACTGTTGATTCTCTTCAAGACCCCCACTCCCACCCCTCTTTGCTTCTAGACTTATAACTAGACACAAGTCCTAGCAAGCCCTGAAAGTTGAGGTATGAAATGTGTTCCATGTCGAGGTGCACCATAATCCAAAAGAACTACAAGCTTTTTCCAATTTATACAGACAGAAATCCAGGGAATATGTGTGCGAATGGATATTGATCCATTGGCTAATCGTGGAAGGAACATAAAGTTAAATAAGGTTGAATTTATTGATATGGACCCACTAAACAGAGATTCTGAATTAAATGTTGCAGCTTAGAAGGTTAGAAAGGGTTCTTTCTCTTTGGTTTGACTGAAACATAGACCAAAAAATAGACCAATAGGTGGTCTACACTAAATTAAGTTGAAATGCCAGAACTACCTAGGTATATGGTAAAATGATCAAAGGCTTATGGAAATTGGAATGTTAGAGTGTATTTATTGTGTAAGACCTGCCCATTTACCCCTGCAGGGTCCAGAGTTCTCACCTTACAAGACTGTTAAGAAATAAGTTTGTGAGGGGAGCACCAGCATCCTTGAAGAGCTGTGTGGTCACTCTTTTCTACAGGTCAGAAATTATTGTAAGAACTGTTGTCACTGAATTAGGAAACCTAAGTATAATGGAGATAATTGGATTTCGGGGTGGCAGGGGCCAAGTAGTGGTATTAATTACAGAAGGCAAGGTGACTGTGGTTGCCATATGGACAGCAGAGTCAAAGCAGCTATCACAATAGCCTTGCAGAGTCCTAGAAGTAAAATAGTGGACAGTCTACTAAATTCTTACTTGATCTGTGTACATGGGATCGTTATAGGTTAAGTGAACTAAAGTTTAACTTGAATTATAAAAACTGAGTCATGGTCAATCAATTAATTCCTAGATATGTGCCAGTCTATAGGCCCCAAACCTCTTGAATAAAGGGGAGGCTGGGTCCTCCTGAGGAAGGACCTACCACGCTGTCAAAAATTTGTACTGTTAATCTTTCTCCTAGCTTTCCCTGAAGGTACCTACGGCCTTTTACCAGGGTGACTATACATAGAGAAAAGGAAATAATTAGCCATTATTGTATACTGGCTCTGAACTGACACTAATTCAAGGAGACCCAAAATATTGCTGTGGTCCATTAGTCAGGGTAAGACTTATGGAGTCAGATGATTAATGAAATTTTATTTCAGGTTTGTCAAACAGTAGGTCCCCAAACTGATTCTATGGTTATTTTCCCAGTACTGGAATTCATAAGTGGACTAGACATACTTAGCAACTGGCAGAATCTGCACATTAGTTCCTTGACTCATTGAGTGAGGACTATTATGGTGAGAAAGATCAAGTGGAAACTACTAGAACTACTTCTACCTAGGAAAATAGTGAACTAAAAACAAAGCTGCATTCCTGCAGAGATGGTAAAGATTAGTACCATCATCAAGGACTTGAAGGTGATTTCCATAACATCCCCATTCAACTTGCCTTTCTGGCTTGTGCAGAAAACAGGTGGATCTTGGAGAATGACAGTGGATTATTATAAACTTAACCAGCTGGTGACTCCAATTGTAGCTGCTGCACCAGAAGTGATTTCATTGCTTGATTAAACTAACACATCCTCTCACATGCAACTATTAATATGGAAAATGATTTTTTTCCATACTTATTAGTAAATACCACCAGAAGCTGCTTGATTTCAGCTGACAAGGCCAGCAGCACACCTTTACCATCCTACCTCAGGGTATATCAGTTCTCCAGTCCTATGTCATAATTTAGTTCACAGGGATCTTGGTTGCTTTTCCTTTCCATAAGACAGCCATCAATCACACTGGTCCATTACATTAGTGAGCAAGAAGTAGCAACCACTCTAGACTTATTGGTAAGAAACTTGTATGTCAAAAGGTGGGAAATAAATCTGACAAAATTCAGCGACCTCTACCTCAGCAAAGTTTCTGGGGACCCAGTTGTGTGGGACATGTGGAGATATCTCTTCTAAGGCAACTGATAAATTGCTGCATCTGGTCCCTTCTACAACCAAAATAAGAGGCATAATGCTTAGTAGACCTCTTTGGATTTTGGAGACAACATATTCCTCATTTACATATGTTACTCCAGCCCACTTACTGAATGATCCAGAAAGCTATCTGTTTTGAATGGGGCCCAGAGCAAGAAGGCTCTGAAACAGTTGTAGGCTGCTGTGCAAGCTGCTCTGCCACTTGTGTCATATGATCCAGCAGATCTACTGGTGCTTGAAGTGGCAGTGTCATGTAGGGATGCTGTTTGAGTCTTAGGCAGGCCACTAGAAGTCAATTACAGTGCAGACTCAGGATTTTGGAACAAAGCCCTGCCATTCTCTATGGATAGCTATTTCTTTTGAGAAACAACTTTTGTCCTGCTACAGGGCCTACATTGGGTGATTGATACTGATTACCAAGAGAAAATTAGACTGCTACTCCACAATGGAGGTAAGAAAGAATATGTCTGGAATATAGGATATTTCTTAGGGCATTTGTTAGCAATACCATACCACGTGATAAAAGTCAATAGAAAACTACAATAGCCCAATTCAGGCAAGATTACTAATGGCCCAGACCCTTCAGGAACAAAGTCTTAGGGACAATGTTTTTTGATGAACAAATAACAGCTTTTCTTTGATGAAGAAATGAATATACACTTAGGAATAAAATTACTAGATAAGGTTTATGTATGTCCAGTTTTGGTAGCTACAGCAGAAAAACTCCATAGTGTTGCTAATGTATATTCTCATTAACTGTTTATAAGAATTCTAGTTGTTCTACATTCTTTTCACCACTTAGTAGTTTCTCTTTTTAATTTTTTTTTTTTTCCGGTACGCGGGCCTCTCACTGTTGTGGCCTCTCCTGTTGCGGAGCACAGGCTCCGGATGTGCAGGCTCAGTGGCCATGGCTCACGGGCCCAGCCGCTCCGCGGCATGTGGGATCTTCCCGGACCAGGGCATGAACCCGTGTCCCCTGCATTGGCAGGCGGACTCTCAACCACTGCGCCACCAGGGAAGCCCCTCTTTTTAAATTTTAACTCTCTAGTAGGTATATGTTAGTATTGCATCATAGTTCTATTATGCACTTTCCTGATGACCAGTGAGACTGAACACTTTTTCATATAATATATAATATTCAACATAATATAAACACAGACAAAATATTTCACATATATACATATATGTAGATTTTATAAAGTTTCTATAGATATTATATGTATATAAAAGATTTTATATATACAAATTTTGTACGTACAAATATTTTGTTCATTGTTTTATATGGAGACATATTTCTATTGTTTTGTAATTATATCTATATCATGTTGTGAAGTGTGCATTCTAACCTTTTGTCTTTTTTTTTTTTCTTCTGGGTTGTCTTTTCTTTTTAATCAGTAGGACTTCTTTGTATACTTTGAAATTTGTCGTTTGCTTAAGATATAATTTTAAATGTCTTCTCCATTTCTGTGGACTATTTTTTCCCATCTTTTAATGGTATCGTATGAACATTATTAATAATAGAAGTTCATAATTTTAATATAGTTAAATTAATTAAATTCCCCCTCTGGTTAGCCCCACTTTGCATCATTTAAGGCTGAAAAAATAAAAAATAAAAACCTTACCAAAACACTCCAGGAAAATTACCTCTCACATTTCATTGTCTAAAACTGCATCTTATATCTGTTTCTCAACCATTAAACGTCAATAAGAATGGAATTACCAGGACTGACAGGGACTAATTAAAATCAATACCCTGGGCCTGGAGAGGGGTCCAGTTTCCAGGTGGCTCTTTACCTGGCTTCTGGACACCTGAACACTGTCCACAGAGGCAGTCAATATTTATTAAATGAATAAGTTCTTTCAACCAAGAAAAATAGAGGAAATGGCTGTTGGATAGTCAACTAAAATTAGTTGTGGAAAGTATACTCTTTATGTGGATTCCTTGCCTGTTGTCTCTAATCATAGGAATTTATTGGATCACACCACAGTCTAGAAACCTGGAGACTCATGGAATGTCAAAGCCATATATATATATAAGCAAATGGCACAACATACTGTTTCTTTCCACTTTCTTTCTAATCTTTTCCTCTTTCCATGTGGATTGATGTTATTATTACCTCATTTTAGGTTTCTACATAGTATTTTCTCCCTCTGCCTCACTACACAGAAATCCATTCATGATTTTCTTCCTAATGCATTGTTTTCTTCATGATGTACTTCCCTGCTTCCAAGCTTTCAATGACTTCCAAATGACAAAGGTATTGTGATGACTAATTTTCGATGTCAATTTAACTGGGTCATGGGGTTACGTAGATATTTGGTCAAATATCATTCTAGGTGTTTCTGTGAGAGTATCTTTGGATGAGATTGGCATTCAAATCAGTAGACTGAGTAAAGCAGATTGTCCTGCTTCAACCAATCAGCTGAAAGCCTGACTAGAACAATAAAGCTGACCCGTCACCCCACCCCCAGTAAGAGAGCATTCCTTCTGCCTTGACTATCTTAAAAGTTGGGCATTGACTTTTTCCTGCTTTCAGATTCAAAGTGAAACTTTGACTTTTCCTGGGTCTTGAGTCTGTCAGCCTTTGGCCTAGAACTACAATGCATAGAACTTGTTGGTTCTCAGGCTTTTGGGCTCAGACTGGAACTATACCATTTTCTCTCCTGGATCTCCAGCTTGCCCAGTCATCCTGCAGATGGGACTCACCAGCCTTCATATTTTTTTCCATGAGACAATTCTTTAGAGTAAATCAATCTCTCTCTCTCTCTCTCTCTCTCTCTCTCTCTCTCTCTGTAAATATATACCTCCTACTGGTACTGTTCCTTTGGAGAACTCTAATACAGGTATGAAGTTCAAAATCTTCATCAGAATATCAGAATTATCAATACCCTTTAAATTGTTTCCAATCAACCAGTTTCCCATGTTATTTCTTCTTATCCTTTCATCCTCAAGTATTTTTCACTCTGGTCAAAATATATATTTTACCACTATACATTCTGTGAGTTCTCCCTCATTGTTGCCACTGTCTCTGATATAATGAAATACACATTCTCATGTTTATTTGTTAAATGAAGGCCACCTTCTCTTTGAAATCTTTCTGGAAAAATATTTCTTTCTCTTCTGTATTCCCGTGGTACACATTTTTTGGTCTTCATTAATCATTGTATTTATTACAAGTTGTCTTTGAAGTATTTTACCTTTGTTGGGTTTTCTTTCCCAGCCAATTAAAGGCAAACTTTATTTAATATAACAACTACATTATGAGTTAGATCATTATTATTTCTATTTTACAGATGAAGAATCTGAGGCTCAGGCATGTTGAGTAGTCTTTCCCCAAAGCAAACAGTGGTGACAGAATTCTGCCCAACTCCAAAGCTCTTTCTCAGTACTGCTAGAGTGGAATTGATATTTGTGTTCTTAACACTACCTCTTTACTACAATTTTTTTGTATATAGCAGAAGCATCATAAATGTTAATTACTTCATCTTCGGAAGGGTAAATGAGTTTCCAGTTTAAATTGGCATCTGGTGAACATTCCATGATAAGTTATCTCCTAGCTTTACTGTAAAATAGACAAACACAGCTCCCAAAGCTTAGATACAAATCTATCATATTGCTATTGATTCTTCTGATTGTAAGAACTATGAAGATGAACTGAGAATCATGATTTGTCCCCTGAAGAAATGCTAATATGTTAACATTGAAGGTGAGATTGCTTATAGGTTTTCACTTTAACTTAGCATTGGCTTTAAACCTCCCAACACAACTTTCTCCATCTGTTAGAAGATGGGGAAAGAATAACTAATACTTAATATAGCACTTACTCTATGCCAGGCACTGTTCTAAGTACTTTAAATGCATTAACTCATTTAAGTCTCACACCAATATTATGATGTGAGTACTAATATCATTATCCCCATCTTACAGATGTGGAAACTGAGGCATGGGACTACATTAAATGACATTTCTAAGCACGGAGAGATAGTGTGTGGCACAGATGGATTGGAATTCAGAGTCCTGTAACTTATTTGTCACAATACTAATCTTCACTATGTACACTAGCTATGTAGGTGATTTCATCCCAGGCTGTCTAGCCTTACATCACAGGCTCTGCTTCTCACACTCCAGTGCCCATGCCATTATCCATGGAGTTCCTCAGCTACCACAGGAGCTAAGTATAGTTCAGGTGGGCCCTAGAGAGACACCTGGGTTGACTGGAGTGATTGCCCGCTGGAGGGTGCAGGCAACAAACTTTGGCAGCATCCCCACAATACCTCTCTACTGGAGCTCTGCGTGTAAAGGCCCAGGGACATGGCTGCCTCTCCCTAGATTTCAAAGGGGAGCTGCTAAGAGCCTTGCAACCCAACCTGGGGAGAACACTAATGGCAGGCCTGGCTGAGAGCCTACTTAAGAACCTTCCCAGTGAACATCCAGGCCAAAGAGAATTATCTCCAGCCTTAAGGTCTAATGAAATTTGCCCTGCTAGGTTTTGGACTTACTTGGGACCTGTCGCTCCTTTCTCCTTTCTTATTTTTCCCTTGTGGGATGGGAATGTGTATTCTATACATGTTCCACCATTGTATTTTTTAAAACAACATAACTTGTTTGTTTTTACAGGTTCACAACTGGAGGGGAATTCATTCAGGAAGAATTATACCTTGAGTCTCTCCCATATCTGATATAGATACATAGATGAGACTTTGGATTTAGACTTTAAAGTTGATGCTGGGACAAGTTAAGATGTTTGGGGCTATCCAGTGGAATGAATGTATTTTGCATGTGAGAAGGATGTGAATTTGGGAAATCAAGAAGTGGAATGCTATACACTGAATATTTGTGTCCCCCTCCACCCAAGTTCACATGTTGAAACCTAGTCCCCAGTGTAATGGTATTTGCAGGTGGTGCTTTTGGAAGGTGATCAGGTCATGAGAGTAGAACCCTCATAATTGAGATTCATCCCCATTTAAAAGAATTCCCACAGAGCTCCCTTCCCCCTTGAACCATGTGAAGACACAGCAAGAAGACAGTCAACTATGAACCAGGAAGTAAACCCTCACAGCCACCAAATCTGGCAGGACCTTGCTTGATCTTACGCTTTCCAGCCTCCAGAACAGTGAGAAATAAGTTTCTGTTGTTATAAGCCACCCAGGCTATGATATGCTGGACTAAGACACATGGCTGTGAGACGACTCTTCATAGGGGATACTCTATAGTTTGTATCTCCAATTTGAACCTTTTGCCAAGCTCCAGAATATATCCAGCTGCTTACTTGATATCTTTACTTGAATGACTAATAAGCATCTTAAACTTAACATATTAAAAAGAAGATACTGATTGGCCTCTAAAACTGACATTCTGGAAGTTCTCCCCATCTTAGTTAAGGATTCTTCCATTTGAGTTCAGCTCAAAAAAGCTTGCAATTAGCTTCGATGTACATTTTTTTTCCACACACAGTAGTTCTGATGCATAGCAAGATACCTTTGGCATTACCTTCAAATATTACGTACACCCATATAAAATTGCCAAATCTGGACCATTTTTGACCTCTAAAAACATCAATTTCATATAATTCAACTTAATATATATCCAGAATCAAACCACTTCTCTCCATCTCTACCACGACTGTCCTGGTTCAAGTCACCATTATCTCTCATCTGTACTTTGTATTACAGTAACCATTTGATAGGCTTCCAACTTGCGCACTAGACTATTTTCAGTTGTGTCTTTAGAGCTCTTTTTGTTTATTTCTTTTATTTTTTTAAAAAAACTCTTTCCAGGGCTTCCCTGGTGGCACAGTGGTTGAGAGTCTGCCTGTCGATGCAGGGGACACGGGTTCGTGCCCGGGTCCGGGAGGATCCCACATGCCGCGGAGCGGCTGGACCAGTGAGCCATGGCTACTGGGCCTGCTCATCCGGAGCCTGTGTTCCACAACGGGAGAGGCCACAGCAGTGAGAGGCCCGCGTACCACACACACACAAAAAAAGAAAACTCTTTCCATTTTGTTTAAACATGGAATTCTTTGGCATAATGAATGCCAAGAATATGAATCATAGATTTACCCTTGAGGCTAAAGTTTCCCCTTGAACTCCTCCCACTTTTTTTTTAAACATTACCAATTGCATTCACCCTTGCTTGAATAGAAATTTCTTACTCCCTACACAGACACTGGCAATGACTGCCTCTGCCTACCTCAGCTTTTGAGATGCAAATTTATTTCAAATTAGTTCCTTGAAAACAAGTAAAAATGCTGTGAAATCTGAAGGTATTCAAGATACTGATTGAAATATTACCTATCAGATTATATTTTTAGGCTTGTATTCTAGAGAAGCCTATGTATACTGGGTGAGCGAACCAAGGTATTGGAAGAAGATAGTAGGAGCGGCCTATCTCCTTTTAAAGATGGAGTGATGGCTGTGGTTTTCCTTGTCTCTCAGGACTGGAGCAAGGAACAGAGGCATCAATATGCTGCATGCAGCAGACTCTGAAATTGCCTTACTCCTGCCCTGGCTTTCTAATTCTACTTTCTTAAGTATTAATTAGCAAATGAACCAATCCAAAACCACTTAAATGTTGGCTATTTACACTCTCATTCCCATTTTGTGAAGAAAAAGGGTAGGTTAAATTACTTTTTTAAAAAGTGCCATGGTGCCAACATACTTAGTTGTTTAATTTATGTTTAATAAGGAAAAAAAAAACCTAATTGTCCTTATATTCCCCTCCATGCTTCATATTTTTTCCTGACTTTATATGGGATTATTAAACGAGAAAGAATTTTCACAGAAAAGCTATCACTATAATGTGCTGATTGTTACATTAATTTTTCCCCCGGCTCTATTGCTTGGCAGGAATTTTGGACTTTACTCAGGAACTGCTTAGTGAGCTTGTCGGTGGATGGGATTAGTTTAATCTCCTCTCACAAGTTTCTAAGCACTGGGAAAGTTTGGGGTAGAGGAGAAACAGTGGTAAAGCAGGGAGGACAGGGAAAGAAGGGTTGCTGATGACAAATGCCAAGGTTTATTTTGTCTTAGAACTAAATTTGAATAGTGAGGAGAAAGGAGAGAGGGGAAGGGAGTTAGAAAATGAGAAGGGAGGGGGAAGGGGAGTAGGTGAGGGGACAGCAGTGGTGGTGAATAAGAGTGTTAAACTGGGATGATGGTGGTGAGCTCTTCATGGTTTCACTATGCTTGGAGGACCTCCAAGCCCTGGGGGCAGTGCACAAATGAGAGAGAAAGAAAAAGGAGGAGAGTAGAATGATGATTAGTGTCCACAAATAAAGAACCCTGAGAGAAGAGGGAAAGAAAAAAGAGGAATTTCTGGATATAAAGGGAATAAGGGGGGAGACTTGAGATTTGGCTACTTATTTTGATGGACCTTATCCATCACAAGGATGGCCTAGGTGGGGACCATAGTAAGATTTTAACAGAATTCCTAATATTTTATTTCCCCTTGATGAAGATTAAATTAAATACATTGGACTAGATGAGTTTTATGAAACAAAGTTTGTAAAATGTTTTATGAACTCTACTGTGCAAGAGAAATATAAGGAGTTATTATCATTGACATTGCTATATCTGGAGAGCATTACATGAGAAACATTTGGTTTATATATTGAGACATGAAAAATTCAGTGTTTATTTAATTTAAAATTTTAGTGTAAACTGCTTCCTGTCCCAAATAATAGATAATGAAATTTTACTGGTGAAGGAATTATGCTTTTTTTATAGACAACGGGGCTTGCAATTTTGAACTTGAATAACAGTAAATGTGTTAAACAAGACTGCAAGTTTTATTCTTGGTCTGAAAAAAGCAATTAGATGCTCTCCCAAGATTGTCTAAAATTGATTAGGATTAAAAAAATGAGCTGTTGTTTAAGGAATTTTGTCTTCTAAATTTTTCTATTGGTTGTAAGTTATACATTTACATTTTGTATACATGTTCAATTGCTGAAAATTTAGATCTAAATTTGTAAACTGAGAGTTGTTTTGCATATTTTATGCATATTTCTGGTTTCTTTATTAATAATGAATCAGCCCATTAGAAAAATTTAATGTGTATATTTAAGAGACCCAGCTAATGTCCATAAAAGGGATGAACAATTAGAACATGGAGAATGCTTTTGTGTACACAGTTCTTAAAGCTAACTATTTTTGCTTTCTGAGGACTTATTCCTTGATCAGAGACAATGTAACAAACTATTTGCCAAATCTGATTTTTTTCTTTATGTATATTTTCAGATTTATCAATTGATTAGTTTTTCTCAAGAAATCGCTCTTGACTCGTTTATCTTCTTAAGTGTAGATTAGTTCTTTAATTCATTACTTTATCTTCTTACCTTTATGACATTGGGGTTTATTCTATTGCTCTTTTTTCAGTTTAGTTATCTTCAATACATAACTCATTAATATTTAGCTTTTCTTCCCCAAAATCTAATTATTTAAAACTTACATTTCTCCTTTACATTACTGCTTTAATTGTTTCTCATGGGTTTCACTATATAGCCTTTTAATTACCATTCACTTCTAAACACTCTTTAATCTTAATGATATATTAATTGATTCATTAGTTACTTAACTTTTTTTTACAGTTCCAACTGTACTTTTTTGGTTGATGAATTTGTCTTCAATGTTTATGTTTCTAACTTAATTTCATAGAATGTGAGCTCCATGATGGTTTTATAATAAAGCAAGTTTGCTTTATGGTCATCAGCTTGCATGAATGTTCTATATTTGCCTTAAATTAACGTGCATTCACCAATTGTTCAATTTAAGAGAATGTATGTGAATAATAGATCAAGTTTATTGTTTTTCTAATCTTTACCATTCTTAAGGAGTTCTTTAATCTGCATAACCTATCAGTTTCTGTGAGATGTGTAATAAAATCTTCAGTCTTCACTATCACCCTCCCCTTGCTCACTCAGCCAAACCAGACCCTTTGCATTTCTTAAACACTCCAAACATATTCAAAAGTCAAGGTTTTTATTTTGAGGTACCTGGGAGTGCTGTGTCCCCAAATTCTGTAGAGATTGCTCCCTCACTTGCTTTAGGCTTTTTGATCTGTTTAGTAAAAACCATTATGGTAGAAAGGGTCAAGTGAAAGACTCTAAAACTGCTCCCTCCCCCTTGGTTTCTATCCAAGATAGTAAAGCAGAAGCAATATATCCTGGGAATAACTGAAGAGATTAGTTCTACAAACAAAGACTTAAAGGACATAGATTTTGGAGTCCTCATTATTCCCTATTCAATTTACCTGTTTGGCTCCTATGAAAACAAGATAAATTGTGGCAGATCATTGTAAACTACCGCAAACGTGAGTAACCTCAGTCTCAAGTGTGACTGCTCCAGTAGATGTGGTGTTTTTACTGAAAGGGATCTACAAAATATTTGTCATTTGGTCTGTGATTACTGGTCTGGGGAATGCATTATTCTCAATCCCCATCAGTAAAGAAGATCAAAAACAGTTCATGTTTATGTGGAAAGAAATACACATTCACTGTCTTGCCTAATGGGTACATTAATTCCCATTTTTGGTCACACCATAGTCTGCAGAGATTGTGGATATGTTGGCTTTCTATGGAATATTATTAGGCTGTACAACTACATTAATGCTATCTTAATCAGACTTCATGTAAAATACTCTGGAAGCCTTAGTAGGACACATATAGGTAGGAGATAGTCTCCATGAATATTCAAAGTTTTGCCATATCAGGAAGTACTTAGGGGTCCTATGGCCTGGAGTCAGATGGGACATCTCCATTGGAAATTTGTCTGGATTCTGGAGGAATATTGCATTTGGACATATTGTTGTGACTAATTATTGAGTGACTTGGAAAGCATACTGTTTTGAGTAGGGTGAAGAACAACATTTACCAGGCTGTAGTGAAAGCTTTCTCTTTCTATTGGACCATATGATGCAGCATATCTCATCATACTAAATAAGAATGATTTGTATTTACAGAAACTCTAAAAAAACTCAATAGGAGATTACAGTACAGACCCTGAGTTCCTGGAGCAAGTCATGCCCTCTGCAGGAGAGAACTATTTGTCATTTGAAGACTAACTCTAAGCATGTTACTAGGTCCTATAGAAACTGAACAGCTGATTCTAGAGGAAGAATTGCTCATCATTAGCAGTTTACTATCAGATTCATCAGGTCATAGAGTCAGATGAGTGTCACAACAGTGCATTGCTGAATGGAAATAGTGAATTTAAAATTAAGCCTGATTATGTCCAGAGGGACCAGACTCCCAAGTTACCTACCTCTGTTGCCTGATGCTATTCCTTAAATTTACCCCTTTGGCCTCATTGGAGATTTCCTATATCTAACTAACAGAAAATATTTATGCCTGAGTCACAGCTTGATTGCTTTTATAATGTTGGCCCTGAAGGAAAACAAAAGAAAATCTCAGTAGACAAAGCTATGAGTTGTGCACTTAGTTATTCACCTTTGAAGATTTGCTTGTTTAGAAGAGCTCTTTCCCAGGAAAAGAGCTTCTACCAGAGGGTATAGCAAGGTTCCACTGATCTTAAAAATATGCCTGTTATTTGCTGGACTTTTGTAATGAGTTTCTTATGCCTCTAGAACAGGTAAAAAGGAGATACTGCATTGTCAGGAATGGTTAGCCTAGATTGCACAAAGGAACTGGGTTGCTGCTATACAAGGAGGGAAGAAAGGAGTGAGCCTAGAAGATTCATCAGAAAATCTCTTGGTGTCTCCTTGGAAATTATCACAACCATGCTCCAACAAGGGTAAAGCCTTTGATCCCTTAAGGTTAAAGGTCTCCATTAAAATGCAACCTGTATCCAGGGAGGTATTTAATAAGCATGAGGGAAATCTAGAATAAATGAAAGAAGGAAATGATAAATATAAATTTTAGTCTCAGGAACAACTCTAACACTTCTATTAATCTTTCTTATCCATATATTAATGATTATTGACTGTTACTCTTGAAGACTAACATATCATACTTTCTATAGGAATGAGCACCCCTGAGTGGTACAAGGATGGGAACTATGCTGGACATCTTTTACACACTATTTCCTTTATCTTCGTTCACCTTGTGGCTCCAGCTATTTCAGTGGCAATCAGCTGTGCACAGGCATCGCCTGACAATACCTCAGCTGAACTGCCCCTTATATCTCTTCTTTCTGCCCCAAAGACTCTTGTCTGTTGACTCTTGAAAGCCCTTTGGTTCTGCTGTTGCATGTATGCAAATCTGGATTAAGGGGGAGTTAATATATCTGAGTCGCTTCTTAAGTAATGGGAGACTCAATTCAAATACTATAAATACTGCTGCAAAACAGTTTTGTAAAGTGTTTTTATCAATTGGTAAATTGACACTCCCACCATCAGTGTTTGGACATGACTATTTCTACATGTTTGCTAAAACTTAGTATCATCTGTCTTTTTAATTTCAACCATTTTGGTAAGTGTGTTTGTGTATGTGTGTGTATCTCCTTTTGCTTTAATTTATATTTTCCTGATCAATATAACATTGAGAATCTTTTCTTATGTTTATTGCCCAATAACTTTTTTATATTTGTGTATTACCTTTTGTGAAGTGACTATTAAAGTCTTTTATTCATTTTTCTATTGAGTTGTCTACTTTTTATACTGATTTGTTGAAGATCTTTATATATTCTTTATAGAAGACTTTGGTTCTTGTTTGTATTAAAATCTATTATTTTTCCTCAATAGTATCTTTTGATAGATTGGATGTCTTGATCCTAATATGTCTGATGTATCAAGCTTTTACATTATGATTAGTGTTTTCCTATTCCAAGGGCATAAATATGTTCCTTTATGATATTTTTAGAAACTTTATTATTTTTATTTTTATATTTAGATCTACAATCCAGTGGGAATTGATTTAGGGGTAAGATGTAAGGTAAGGGTCAGATTCTCTTTTTTTGTTTGTTTGTTGCTATATGGATATACAACTGACACAATATTGTTTATGAAGAAGGCTATCCTCACCCATTGCTTTTCAGTGTCATTTTTATAAACCAAGTATTCATATATGGGTGATTCCGTTTCTGGACTCTCTTTAGTTCCATTGTATTTTTGTCTATCCTTACATAAATACTACATACTCAAATTCATTGTGAGTTTTATAAGACTTAACAACTGGGAATATAATTCTTTCACATTTATTCTTTGAGATAATCTTAAATATACTTACCCCTTTGGATTTTTACATAAACTTTTACTCAATTTGCCAACTTCAAAAAAACCTCCACTGGAATATTGATTGGGTTAACAACAAACATATAAAACATTTTGGGAGAAATGACACCTTTACAATCCTGAACATAGACTATTCCTCTATTAACTTTAAAAAACAAACAAAAAAAAGAAAACAAAAACAAACAAACAAAAAAAAACAGGGGCTTCCCTGGTGGTGCAGTGGTTGAGAATCTGCCTGCTAATGCAGGGGACACGGGTTCGAGCCCTGGTCTGGGAGGATCCCACATGCCGCAGAGCAACTAGGCCCATGAGCCACAACTACGGAGCCTGCGCGTCTGGAGCCTGTGCTCCGCAACAAGAGAGGCTGCGATTGTGAGAGGCCCACGCACTGTGATGAAGAGTGGTCCCTGCTTGCCACAACTAGAGAAAGCTCTCGCACAGAAACGAAGACCCAACACAGCAAAATTTAATTAATTAATAAACTCCTAAAAAAGAAAAAATTCTTGTAATATTTTTTGCAGTTTTCTGTGTGAAGCATTTTTACTCATTTTAAAAAATATTCATTCATAGTTATGTGAAGTTTTTGATGCTATTTTAAATGGTAGTTTACAAAGTTTTCTGGCTGTGGCTATAGAAAAATATCTTTTATTTTATGCATTAATATTCATAATTTTGTAATTCTAATTTTTTTCTGTATAAATAGAAAACTCAAAAGTACCTACAATCTGTTGTCTATGATTATTCTCGGTTTTATTTTTTCTCTTCCAATCAGTGAACTTGTTTTTTTTCCCTTGTGTTTCTGTGCTGGCCAGGATGTACTATACACTATTGAATAGAAGTGCTGATAACAAACCTCTTTGTTTTGTTTCCAGTTTCAGGGGAAGAACTTTCTATTTTGTGATTACACATGATGTTTGCTGCAGTTTTTTAAGAAATGAATACACTCTATAAATTAAGCAGTTAAGAAAGTTCTCATCCATTCCTAGCTTCATGTCTGTCTTTTTAAATCATGATTAGGTTTGAGGTATATCAAATCATTTTTCCATATATACTGAGATTATATTTTCTCCTTTTCATCTGTTAATGTAGTGAATAACATTGATGGATTTTCAAAACAAGCCAACCTTGCATTGAAGCATAAACCTCTCTTGGTTAAGCTCCTACCTTTCTATATATACATGGATTCAATTTTTAATGTTTTTTAAAAAGTTTTTCTTAGTTTTCTTACATTGAAGTATAACATACAAATAATAAAACACATAAATCTTAAGTGTTATAACTGGATGAATTTTTAGAGCTGTATACTTTCATGTCACCACCATTTAACCTAAGATTTATAACATTACCTATACCTAGATGCCTCCCTTATGGCCCCTCCCACTTAATACCACCCCCATAGAAGCACTATACTGGCTTCTACCATCAGATTAAATTTTCTAGTGCTTGAACTTTATATAGATGAGTTATATAATATGTACTTCCTTACGTCGTTTCATTTTCTCAGTATTATGTCTGCTTGCCTTTGCATGCAGCAACTCTTTGTTTTACATTTATGTATAATATTTCATTGAGTGAATATTTCACAATTTGTTCTCCAACTTCAGGTATCATGAATGTAGCTGCTATTCATATTCTCATACATAACTTTTGGTGCATAGATGCACTCATTGTATTGAGTTTATACATTAAGATTAGAATGACTAAGTTTTGGGGCATTACATATTCAGATTTAGCGAACACATTAAAGATATTCAAGATGGATGTATCCATTTACATTCACAGAAAAAGTGTATGAGAACTCTACTTGCTTTACATCCCTGTTAAAAGTTGGTGTTCTTTTCCTTCTTTTTTTTTTTTTTTTTGATCTAAGCCATTCTAGTGGGCAGGTTGTGGTAGCTTATTGTGGCTTTAATTTTCACTTTCCTAATAACTAGAGATTTGAAGACATTTCCGTGTACTTACTGGGCAGCTATATATCCTGTTTTCTAAAGTGACTGTTTAGTGTTTTGTCCATTTCGTAAATGAATTTTATGTCCTTTAGTTATTCATTTGCAGGAGTTTTCTATATTTCAATACAACTAGTACACATGTGTTGCAAATATTTTTCCAGTCTTTCAATTGATTTTTCTCACCCTTAATAATATATTTTGATGAACCACAGGTTTTAATTTTAACAAAGACTAATTTATTAATTTTTTTTTTCCTGGTACGTGAGCCTCTCACTGCTGTGGCCTCTCCTGTTGCGGAACACAGGCTCTGGACGTGCAGGCTCAGCAGCCATGGCTCATGGGCCTAGCCGCTCCACAGCATGTGGGATCTTCCTGGACCGGGGAACGAACCTGTGTCTCCTGCATCGGCAGGTGGACTCTCAACCACTGCGCCACAAGGGAAGCCCTAATATTTTATGGTTAGTATTTAAGAAACCTGCTTAAGAAAACTGACTATTCCAAGGACGTGAACTTTTCTTCTATGCTATTTTCTAGAAGCTTTTTTTCTTATTTTACTGTTTGCTTTTAGATCTACAGTTCTTCTGGAGCTGAGTTTTGGGTATGGTGTGAGGTAGTGGTCAATATTCATGTATTTTAAAAACATGGATATTCAACTGAACCAGTGCCATGTGGGGAAATACTATCTGTCTCTCCCTGCCCCCCCATTTTACAGTTATTTTATTAATAGATGTGTGTGTGTTTGTCTTCTTTTTAGCACAGGTAATGCGTGTGTTATATAAAGTTTAGTATAAGCCTTGTTATAAGTTATATTTTGATGTCAGCTATTTTATTTTATTTTTAAAAATGTTTTTGCTGTGCAGCATGTGGGATCTTAATACCCAATCCAGGGATCGAACCCGCACCTCCTGAAGTGGAAGCGCAGAGTCTTAACCACTGGATCACCAGGGAAGTCCTATTTTGATATGTTATAACAGAATTATTTATGTTATTTTGACACTTTACATTTCCACACATATTTTAGAAACACTTTCAATTTCTAGAAAAAATCACCAGAAAAAAAAAAAAAAAACATTTTTCTGGCATTTTGATTGGGATTATATTGAGTCTATACGTGAATTTAGATAGAAATGTTATCTTCATGATATTGAATATTTTATTATATGAATATAACACATACCTTCTGCCATTTAGATCTTCCTGATTTCTCCTAGTACAGAATCTTAAATATTTCTGTAATATCTAAAACATATTTTATTTTGCCTGTCCCTATAGTTCACTTTTGTATTTTAGTTCCTCAGTTCTAATAGTTCCATTCAAGTTGTTACTAAAAATGTTAAAAGGGGAAGAAGCATGCATAGATCACTAGGTATCCCACTAGGGAAGCTTCCTTTAAGTTGATGTGAAGATTCTATAGTCATTTCCTGGATATGTTCACTTAGTTAATTATGGATTCATGTATATGAATTTTCATGCAGCCCTTACTTCTCCATCTTGTCTCAAGTATAGCATGAAATGCTTATTAAATTTTGGATAGATTATATAATTCCTTTGCCAGAAGCCATGGTCAGAGCTTTAAAATTATTTGCACATTGAATATTCAGGAAAAAGCAGAAGCAATGACAGTCTTTCTGCAAGAATTCTTTCAGCAGCCCTGTGCTTGGCCAGCCTCACTTCTTTACCTCCACTCTGCTCCCCTTAGCCTTAACCTCTACTCTTGCATTTTCTCTAGGAATACGTTTATTCATTTCAATCAGACCTATTTTTACTCCCTGACTAGAACATCTTTGATCATTCAATATTGTTTGGGCCTAAAGTCTGGCCCAAGGTTTTGCTTCCAGACATAACACCTGCTTGGTTAATAGCCCAAATGCTCAAACAACCCAGATTCCTAATTAGACCCAATATTCTTTTTATGTTTTTGTTTTGTTTCTGATAATTATCTGTAAAACTCCATACCTACAAAGTAAATAATTTTAAGAAAACAATATATATTTAGCTGGTACAATGAATTCATCCCATATTGGCTCTACATTATCACCATTTCCTACTTCTGGGAAACCTCATGCTATACTGTTGCTAACTTTCACTCTGTAATCTTACCAAAGATAAATTTCAAGTTCACATTGGTAGTTTGTGGGATATACTGTGTCTATGCACAATCATAAAGTACTCTGTCTTCCGTAACCTGCTCTTTCTCACTTAAAAATGTATTATGAAGAGTTTTCTTAGGTTATATATCCAGTGACCACCAATCTTTTTTCTCCTGATTATTTCTTCTAAAGTAAATCTTCACATGGTTCTGAACTGAGATGATTTGATGAAACATAGAACAAAGAGAGCAACTACTCACTACAGAGATTCATTGAATTTGGAGACATCCAATAAAGACCACTTCAAAAACATCAAGTAAAATGATGGTTACCAGGGGCTAGGGGTGTGCGCAGGGAATGAGGAGATGTTGGGGAAAGGGTACAAACTTCCAGTTATAAGACAAATAAGCTCTGGGGATCTAATGTACAGCATGGCAGTTGTAGTTAATAATACTGTGTTATATACTTGAAAGCTGCTCAGAGAGTACACCTTAAATATTCTTCCCACAAAAAAAGAGATACGGTAATCATGTCACATGCTGGAGAAGTTAGCTAACACTATGGTAGTAATCATTTTGTGATATATAAGTGTATCAAATTGACATGTTGTACACCTTAAACTCACACAATGTTATATATCAGTGATATAAAAGTGATATAAAGCTGGGGGTGGTGGGGAAAGGAGTTGTCTTCATGATCCCTGAAGTTCCTAGAGCAACTCTTGGATACAAAACCTGGTGAACTCTTACCAAGCCTAATTCCCTGACCCAAAGCCAAAGCATCCACTGAAAAATAATTCTCATTTGCCAGATATCTCTACCTGGTGCACAAATTTGTGATTATAACTTATTCCTTGGAACAATTTAGGATTTAGGATCCGATCTCAAGGAAATCCTGATATGCCCTACTTTCTGTGACAAAGGGAGGAGAGCAGGTCCCCTTCTTTACCAAGGCTTGGTCACTTGTTCTCCCAACTCCATTAACCACTGAAAGTTTTAATTATATATTTGTCACTACTGGATAGAAAACATTTCTGAAAGCTTAATCTCATAAAAGTTTACTTCCACCTATTCTACTGTTATTAACATATTCTATTTACCCTTCAATATTCTGCTTGAGTTCTTCCTCCATAAAGATTTTTGTAACTATGCCAGCCCATATCAGCTTCTTCCCTTGAATGTCTGTGGAACTTAAAATCTTCAAAGCTTGCGGATTCATTATAAAGTTATAAAGAAACACTGGAGACTTGCCAATTCTATTTTACAGAAGAGTCTGAGACACAGAAGTGAGATAAATGGGAATGGTATGTTATTTCACATCCCATATGGTGTTTACATATGCATAGTAACATATACATTTGTTTGTGGTACATATATACACATATGCATGTTTATATGCACATAACATATGTATGTAATACATTATCTTAATTGGTCACCTTCTTGAGTGTTTCTTCATTATCTCCCTCAGTCCTAAAATACAATGTTTTTTTTTTATTTACCTAATATATTGCATTAATTTGGAGAAGACCTTTACGGAATAATTTTATAGACTCCCAAACTATAAATAAATAGTATCTGCCAATCACTCTTAGATAATAGAACTTTAAGTGTGCTACTTCAAATTTTTAATTCTTTCTCTCTCTCTTTTTTAATCAAGCTAGAAATTAAGAAATGCCAATAGAACAAGTGGAGGTTTAATAGTATTGATCCTGTTCAGAGTTGTGCAGAATAGCATAAGGATACAAGAAAAAGAAAAGACACATTCTAGCTCTGAGCACAGCAAAATGCCTAGGTGGTTTGTCAATGTGCTGTTAAATCCCCCCTCTGAATGGAAACATTAAAAATTCTTTCCATTGTGCCTTTAAAAAGCTTCTTGTGTTTGAGTTTGGATTCTGTTGCCAGGCCTAGCTGGGACATTCCTCATCTCTCACCACTGAGATTCTTTAAATGTCTGTCAGCCAGTTGTAGCACTTGCTGAATAGGACAGCATTATGTCATGCTCTCAGAAAAGGTGGCAAGCAAACTAGTTGCCTGTTCCCTCTGCTTCTGATTTATTTTAGGCAAATGTGAGTCCTTAAGTTTGAGACACAGCACTGGTGGTAACTAGAGCACAGAAAAATTAACCTAAAGAAGGTGAAGGGGAGAGGTTGGCAGCCAGTTCTTACTTGGGGAAGCTGCAAGAGGTGGGGTGTGGGTGAAATGGGGGAGAAACGTGAGTTAAAAGTCCAAGAGTGCATCTGAGTTCCGTTAACAGAGGCAGAATACTGATTAGCTGAGCAAATTAAGTCCTTTCAGGGATATCCAGATAAATGATTGCTTTGCATTCAAGCAGAAAACACTATTATTTCTTGCATTGCATAGTGTGAATTAAAGAGAGATGACATTTCCTCCTTTGTAACCTGAATATATGAAAGAGATAACAAACCTGCAGGAAAGTGAGGGAGAAGTACTGTTTATTCTTTTTCACTAAAAGAAAGTAAATTTGTTGAAGGAGACTTTTAAAAATATCAAATTAATGAAAAGTGAAAAGAAACAAATATTCACTCTCTCTGCAAAACATCCACCCTAAATTGTGTGGAAGGTGTGGTGAAGAGTGATGAGGTCCTGAAGGGATGGATCAGCTCTTTCACATGCTCAATTATGGTCCCAGATGCACAAGGCAGCTGGTGGAGCCTGCTGGTACTTAGGACCAGTTAGTGTCAGGGTTTTGATACTTTATTTGAACTAGAACTTCCTTCGATAAACTGCCTTCGATAATCTGAATCAGAACAACCTGAATAAAAATTCTCTTCAGTAACCTGAATCTTTGAAGAACAA
Organism: Mesoplodon densirostris; assembly: GCF_025265405.1. Lineage (NCBI taxonomy): Eukaryota > Metazoa > Chordata > Mammalia > Artiodactyla > Ziphiidae > Mesoplodon > Mesoplodon densirostris. The sequence goes on along the minus strand of NC_082665.1, from coordinate 112,660,373 downwards.
AGACATTTTGTTTGGAAGAACAAAATGTTGAAAGATGACATTTATGTATTTGTGAAGAAACTCATTTCTTATTAAGCTAGAAAGGGGTGAAAACAGAAATGCAAACAGATTCACTGACCACTGATGGAAAATTGAAGAAAAAGGCAATGCCACACATTAACATATATATATATATATAAACTTAGTATGCTTAAAATTTCAATGTTAGTTTTAAGCTACAAGGCTTAGATTTTAAATTAAGAAAATTATTCATTAATTTTGAGTAGACTTTCATTTGTTATTAAAGTTTGTAGTAACATTTTTTTATCCTTACAACCTATGAGATAAAGTAATCTATGAAATTCAGAGTAACTTAATCACAGATGTATATATTGAAGAGTCATTTGTATGAATAAAAAGAGGTTTAAAAAGATGTAACATAGAACATTGTGGCTATAGTTAATAATTCTGTATTGCATATTCTACAGTTGCTAATGGAATACATCTTAAAAATGGTCATCACAAGAAAAAATTTTTGTAACTACTTATGGTGATGGGTGTTAAACTAGACTTACTGTGGTGATCATTTTGCAATGTATACAAAAATCTAATCTTTATGTTGTACACTTGAAACTAATATGTTACATGTCCATTATACCACAATATAAAGAGGTTTTGATGCAAAAGATGAAATGAAAAAAAGGAGAGAGAGATATAAAAACACACAGACATATGTATTTAATAGAAGTAAGATGTAGACTGTACACAAACATATAATATATATTTAAATATAGAAACTGGTCAGTATACCGTGGATCTGGATTTGAATCTTGGCTTTGTTGTATATAGTTGTGTGAGCTTGGATTATCTAACTAGTGTCTGTAAACTACAGTCTTCCTCTATGTAAAATGAGTATAATTCCTAACTTATAGAGTTGTTAAGATGATTAGATTAAGTGATATCGCATACATAAAGGGTTTAGTATTGCAACATGTGCATGGTAAACGCCCAAATGTTCTTTGTATTTTCCTTTTGTCCCCAGATAGCTTAGTTCACTGTCTTTTTGATTGTCTGTATGTGTTAATTAAGACCCTTTTTATTAAGAATAAAAGGAATCAGTGAAAAAGATAAAAAGTCTTCACCAGTACAGACAGGGAAAAAGATGATAGAGTTTGTTCAAACACATTCTGAATATTTTATCAATATTAGTACATGGGAAAATTATGTGAAGGTAGGGACGGGAATGTCTATATAATGTCTGTTTTTATGGCTACAAGGAGACTGGATTGGTTAAGAGTTCACAAGTATAGATGCCTTTTCAGTTCTCTCCCATTTATTTATTCCAGTACAATTTTCGACCAGGCTAATGTTTTAGTTGTCAGAGAATACTCTACCCATCATATACACATGAAAACCTAGGTATTGCCATGGTAATGAGAAAATATGGCCTGGATTCCTTACACCATGAATACTTCAAAACAAACAAACTTGCACCATGGGCCCATACAGCCTATTTTAATCAGCATTAATAGCTCTGACAACCAGAGGCTCTTTTATCTTCTCTGTTTCTCAACAATTTGTTAATGATAATTAAAAATTCCTGGTGTTTGCCAGCAATTCCAGAATCCCATTCTTCAACTTAAAAAAAATAAAAGGAGAGAGAAGTCTAAGAACAGTATTCACATAAGCAAATTTTGACTGGGAAGTTCAAAGAAGTTTAAAAAATACAGTGCAGAGGGATAAATGGTTTTGATTTTGAAGGAGGTTGTATTATGTTAACTTCAAAGAACTAACCTTTGCTGGGATAGAAAAAATATTTGTAAATAATGGTTGATATAAATTTTTCTTAAAAATCAGGCTACCCAAACATTAGATGAAGTACCTTTTGTGAATACTTTATATTATTTAAAAGTCTATTATCAGGGATTCTTACCTTAAAATCCACAGACAAGGAACTAGCTCCAGAAGACCATTGTATCCTTGAAATTTTAGACAATATTGTGAGTTCAGTTCCACCTGTGATATTTTTTTCTGGATAGAAGATCAATAGTTCAACAGTTTTTAACATGGCTTGTTATCCACAAAAATTATTATTATGGTCATTATTTTTCATAGTCTTTGCATTTTCCTACATTGTTGAATTTTAGTTATTATATTGGAAAGGAATCTTTAAATATATTTCAAAAGCAATCAAAAGTAATTACTATTGAGAATTTATCCTACGTAGGCAATCCAATAGAAAAATAAGTCAACAAACAAGTATATATCAATTAGGAAGTTTTTAGCCGTCTCAATGAAAAAAAATAGCTTTAAGAATATTTGTCATTTCACATTACAAAAAGTGTAAAGAGTTACATGATTATTTAATTCAGTAATTAACTAACCTACTCCATTCCCCATCTTTCTGCCTTTCTCCGCATATTCACTTACCACTCAAGCCTGGGCTCCCGAGGTATCAGGGTGACAGCAGCAATTCCAGGAATCACATGTAGACAGCAAAGCCCAGAATTAGGAAAGAGAACTTACTTCACGTGACTCTATTTCAAGTCCAGAAAATGTTTCCAGAACTCCCTCTGGTGCCCCTTCCCTCCACTGGCCCAAATTGCATTACATTTCTTTGCCTGAAACAATTATTAGTAAGAAGATGATGTTTCATTTTTTACAGATGGGGAGAGTCCCAGACCACCTGAAGGATGAGGTTGCTCAAAGGAGGGTGAAAAAAATTAGAGATCTATTAGGTAGAAAGAAGATGATTTAATGGCCATTGCATAGACAAGTATCAGTACCAGGCACAGTTCACTGCCTAGGGAATTTATTTTATTGAAACCTTTATTTTTTATGGTTAAATATTTCACACACGGACAAGAATTGATAGTAATATGGGCACATCTGTGACCCAATCACTTATCTTTAATAAGTACTAACATTTGCTCAGAACTTCATTAAAGGAAGAAAATTACAAATATATTTGTGATCACCCCTGTACTCAACTTTGGTTATATTTCCTTCTCTTCTTCCCCAGCTGTGATTATGAACCTGAATTCCTTATTTCCTTTCTCATACTGAATTTTCTATTTGGGGTATATGTTTACGTATTTAGGAAAATTTTTAAAATTCATTTGTGATTTTCCATTCTTGGGTAAAGAAAATAGAACAAATATCGTTTGTGGGGGAAAAACAAATAATAATATTCTATTCCTAAGAATTTCTGACTACAAGAAAGTTTTAATTCCTTTGGTCCTGAATTTTGCTTCACCAAGCTCAATTAGGCAAATAAGTCCATAAAGATTAGAATCATGTTTCACAAGAAATACTCTTTCAGTCAAAAAGCCAGTGATGATTAATCCCCAACCTGTAACCTAAAACATTTGAAGAAATAAGTCAATGAAAATCATGTCCTTATAGCGTACAAGAGTAGTGGGAACAAGAAGGAAATAAACTCTAATTTCATTATATAGGACAGTGTCATAAGGATGATGCTTTGAGATCCAACTGAATTCCTAAGCTCTTCATTTTAAATATACAACTGAAAATAGGGATCCAGTGATACATAGTCCAGGAGAAAACATTGATATTGTATCTATCACCAACTATATTCATTCTTCAGGGGAATTTCCAGACTGTAAGTGTCCTCCCTGAAGGAGTAGGGAGTTGGTGTCCCTATTTGCTGGGCTGTCTGCACTATCAAAAAATATATATATACAGGTAACTTTCTTTCTTTAAGACTGTGGAGTTAACAGTTTTCATTTAAACTGACTCATATGGATAGGTAGGGAGTTTGGGACTAAGCATAATTCCCATTGCCCATAACTGATTTAACTTGCTCAGGTACCAGGTAGAGTGCATCTACTATGTGCAAGGTATGTAGTAGTCAACAAACAATCCAACAGCTCACATATTAAAAAGATCACTCTCTTTGAGCATAAACAATGGTAATGAGATGTGATAAATGCTCTTTTAAATGAATATTACAGGGTGGTAACATATTAATCAGAAATTGGAGTTCACTGTGAGGGTCTGGGAATGTTTCATGGAGGAACATTTGAGCAGGTTCTTGAAGAATAGGAAATACTTCACCAGGTAAAGAAAAGAGGAAAAGATTGTCAAACAAATAAAACATACTGTGTTTCAAACAGGAAAAACAACTCCAGTTGGTTCCTGGCCTCCTGAATGTCATCTCTTACAGTGCTCTTTGATTAAATCCACTTGGCTCTTAATGGACTGCAAATCTCCTCCCATTTTGAACAAAGTTTCTCTGTTCAGCTCTTGAGCTTCTGAGGTTCCCATTTAGTAACGCTTTTCATTATTTCTTTGTTCCATCTTATGACCTCCTTTTGCCTTCCTACTTCCTTCAGAGGTAATTCTTCTCTCAAACCAAATACTATTATCATTCTTTCACAATAGACCTTGGTAATCCATTGAGACCAGAGCATAAATTTATAACAACTGGAAACTCGTTTACCTGACTTCAAGCACAAGGTGAGTTTAATCCTCAGTCTTTCATCAAAGCTAAGGAAAAGGGCTTCCCTGGTGGTGCAGTGGTTAAGAAACCACCTGCCAGTGCAGGGGACAGGGGTTCGGGCCCTGGTCCGGGAAGATCCCACATGCCGCAGAGCAACTAAGCCCGTGCATCACAACTACTGAGCCTGTGCTCTAGAGCCCGTGAGCCACAGCTACTGAGCCCACGTACCACAACTACTGAAGCCCGTGTGCCTAGTGCCTGTGCTCTGCAACAAGAGAAACCACCTCAATGAGAAGCCCGTGCACCACAACGAAGAGTAGCCCCCGCTCGACACAACTAGAGAAAGCCCACGTGCAACAAAGACCCAACGCAGCCAAAAATAAAGTAAATTAATTAAAAAAAAAAGCTAAGGAAAAAATTACTGTATTCTCAAAGAATAAAAAAATAACAAAATAAATATTCATAGTCAATCATCTGAGTGTGTGTGTCACATCCTGCCCCAATCTCTCTCTCTCTCTGTTTTTTAAACTTTTAAAAGATTATCTCCTCCCAAGCAGCCTTTTTAGATATCTTTTCCTAATTATCCTTTGGTAAAACTTGAAATACCATAGATATACTGTATATCTGTTCATGCACTGTACATATATCCTAATTTATGGATTAAAAAGTAAGATTATTTTTGTCCCCTCAAGAGTCAAATTTTACCTGTTGAGGGTGAAGAATGCATGAGTGATCTATCTATCTATCCATCTATCTATACATTTCCACTTTTTCTCCCCCCAAAATCATTAAACTTCTGTGAACTTTAGTCAGCAAGTCAACAAGTTTATGAAAAATGAAACTTACTCTGATTAATTCACAAGGGTATTATGAGATATTGTGACTTACACAAGTATTCTAATATCAAAGTTATTATACAGATTGAATTTTGAAGAAAACTGGGCAGAATAAACAGAAGTTTTGGCCACATCTTGTTTTATATCTCTAACATTTGCTCTGTGACCTTTGAATAATCTGTTTAATTTCCCTACCAGTCTTTTATGGAGAGACTGTATGTGTGTATGTGTATAGGTGAGTGCATTTTGCTCATACTTTGTACAAATATTTCAACTATGAACTAATTTGTAGTCACTTAAATGGATTATATAAGAATTTATTTATTGTTTGTATAATCTTAATTCAACCACTGAGAAGCAGAATCTCATTGAGTAAAAGCTCTAGAATTCTTGAGAAAAGAGATCCTCTTCAGTGCTATATAGGTGAGGGGATTTCTGAGGAGTGTCCTTATACTATATGATCTTTTATGAACCTCTGATTTGATTGTTTTTGGAATGTTAAAAAAAAGGTCTTTTTTACTGAACACATGCTAAGTAATCAGGTGCCACTAGATAATGTTATTTTGTTGAGTAAAAGTTAAAAATAATTGCTTCATAAAAAGGTAAGTCAGGTTTTTCAGCAATTAAATGTGCAAAGTTTGGCTCCCACTCTAATGCAGTTTCAGCATTCAAATTAAAAAAGTGTTCTACTGGGCTTCCCTGGTGGCACAGTGGTTGGGGGTCTGCCTGCCGGTGCAAGGGACACGAGTTAGTGCCCCGATCCAGGAGGGTCCCACATGCCACGGAGCGGCTGGGCCCGTGAGCCATGGCCTCTGAGCCTGCGCATCCAGAGCCTGTGCTCCGAGACGGGAGAGGCCATGGCAGTGAGGGGCCTGTGTACCGCAAAAAAAAAAAAAAAAAAAAAAAAAAAAAAAAATGTTCTACTGATATGGAAATAATTCAGAGAAGATTCTAAGTCAGCAAGTATTCATTTCCATATAACTTTCTCTTAAAATGGACTGATTTTGAGGCTTTTGCTTATCTGTCAATGCCCACACAATTTTTCTACCTCCAAATTATGTTTAGTGGGTAAATCATATGCTTTAGAGTCAGGTGTCTAGGCGTGAATCCCTTATCTAACTTATCTAAATAGTTGCACATTTGGGGCAAGTGATTTTGTCCCTTTGAGCTTAAGTTCCCCCATTTATTTATTTATTTATTTATTTGGCTGCTCTGCACAGCATGTGGGATATTAGTTCCCGGACCAGGGATCGAACCTGTGTCCCCTGCAGTGGAAGCATGGAGTCTTAACAACTGGACCTCCAGGGAAGTCCTGTTAGTTCCCTCATTTAAAACAATGGAAGTAATATTATATATTTACAAGATTTGGGAGAAGTTTAAATGAGATAATGATCCTGGCCCAAAGGAGATGTTTAAAAATGTCAATGTTTCCCTTTTCCTGGCCACATTTCACTCCAAGTGCATGAACCACCTTCTCCACTCTAAACACCAGGGAGATTGTAGGTGATCAATAAGTAGGATGAAGAGGAAAACAGTCATTTTCACTCATTATGAAATATTTCTAGAACATAAACTGTAGGTAAATCTCATAGTAAGCTCCGTGAGGGTTTTAGGGATTAATAAAACCAAGAGTTCACTGGAAAGTGAATGAGACATATTTAAAAAACAATCAACCTTATACGGCAGGGCTTTGATAATCTACAAGGGTTTCAAGGGTTCCAGATAAATGCTGTGGGAGCACAAAAGAAGATGTGTAAAATTCTATCTGTAGGAAATTGTGCCTATCACCAAGAGAAGAAGTAAAGAATTAAAAAACTGTGACCTTTTTAGGAATAGGCCTGTGACACAAATGTCACCTTCCCGAGTCCTGATCCAGAGATTGTTTCCATTTGGAAATATTTCTATTCCACATTTCATGTACTGGTGTTATAGACCAACTGCTCCATTTCACTCTTCATCCTACACTGAATGGACATCCAGGAACTATAAAATAAACTTTTGCCAACAGTCCAGTGAGGCAGATTAGCTATGGCTGTTAACAAGGAGCAACTGACACAGCATTCCTCAAAAATGGCTTGCACTTGGATTTGGGGAACACCATTTGCCAAAAGAGAAATTTGTGGGTGCTAAATTTAGAAGTTAATAGAAAACGTTGAGACTTCAAAATCCCATTTGGCTCCTAAACCAGACACAACTTCAGGGCTGTGTGGGGCTTTTTTCTCCTTTTTTTTTTTTTTCCTTTTTCTATTTTATTCCCATGGCAGTCTCAGAAGAAGGAGCAAGAATGTTTATTGCCTGCATGATGCAGGCTTCCATTTAGTTAGAAAAACACGTTTTTCAATTAACTTTCCCTTGATAAACACTGATCTAATTTAAAGGGATGGCTGTTTTGCAAATTGCAATAAAACACATTTTATGTAGGAGAAAACCTTACTTTTCAAAAGAAGGGATGATTAGTTGCCAAAGTTTCTAAAAGCAGAGTCTAATTTTTGAGTTCTTGCTTCTCCTGCCACAATATTTTTAGTAGTGTACCTGGAATGGAAAATCCTGAATAATCTCACTTGAAGTGTTCAGGTGAAGATGGCATTCACCCCAGTCTAATCCATTTGATCTTCAATGGTTTGGCTTTGGATAAACAAATTCTCTGCTGATAGCAATTCGATTTAAAACAGATACAAGGTCTTGGCTTGATTGAGAATGAATGCCTCCTCATCTCCTATCTATTACCAAGCCAAGTAATTGGAATGTAAATCCCTTGCATCTCATTCAGTTAACACCATATACAGATTTCTAGGCATAATCATATATATATATATATATATATACATATATATATATATATATATATATATATATATATATATGAAGAGGAAAAAATACAAGAATAAAGTGTTAAACTGAATGTAAATTACTGCATAAAAGTTTATAGTAAATCTATCCATAAGGCCAAATGGAAAGTGTACTGATTTTATAATGAATCATGGTGACAACCATGATGAAAAAACAACAACAATAACAATAATAGCAATTAACTAAAGAAGATACCTTTCCCTTCGCAAATGAACCCCTCTTCCCGACCACCAGCAGAAGCTTTAAGTCTCATCTAACAACTTAAGCTCTTATCAGTGGCATTTAAAAATCTTTAGCTTGGTGTATTCACAGCTAAAGTAGAAATCACCAGGTAGTAATTGACACAGGAAAAGGCTTAGTTCTTAATTCTATCATGAGTGTACAACTTGAGAATGGGGATAAGGGTGAGAGAAATGCACAATGTTAATAATCTAAATAATTATATGAAATGCTAACTTGATTGTGATGCTGATGATCTTACATATTTGGTAGGCTTTTAGGAAAATATTTTCCACAAAACATGTTTTTATGCTATTCTTATACATGTCTTTGAGAGGTGATGTGCACATGTGTAAGTGTGTGTATGTTTGTAAGTGATCAAATGGGTTACCAGCTGGACATGAAGAAAACCAAAATTGTGTGCAGCTCATACTTCCAAAAAGAGCAGACTTAGTATGTTCATGCCAGCTCTGGAATGGTCTCCAAGCCTTGGAGTATCTAATCAACCTTACAACCCTGGACTATCCTGTGAATCTAGAAATGTCAAAGACCACTGTATACTGTCTTAGTGACACCCATGGAGTGTGTTCTTTAATGAATAACTTAGACTTTCCAGAAATGAGAGTAGGTCCTAGAGGGAAAACAATTCTAATGGGTGCATAGTAGGCTTCCTTAAAACGATAAGGTAGATTCATAGAGTGGAAGTTAGAAGTTGTGTGTGTGGTTTCTTTCCAAATGGGAAGTGTCTGAAGACAGAATATCCAGATAAGAACTGGAGACATATGTGAGATTCCCCCAGTGGAATCTTTTGTTGTTCCATAAAGTTTTAAAATTATTCATTTTAGTTCTGTGAGGTAAGCCATTAGAAGTTTGATAGGGATTGTATTGAATCTGTAGATTGCTTTGGACATTTTAACAAGATTTATTATCCCAGTCCATGAACATGGAATATCTTGCAATTTATTTGTGTCTTCTTCAATTTCTTCTATCAGTGTCTTATAGTTTTTAGTGTACAGGTCTTTTATTTCCTTGTTTAAATTTATTCCTAAGTATTTTACCCTTTTTGATACAATTGGAAATGGGATTGGTTTCACAATTTCTTTTTCTGTGAGTGTGTTATTTGTGTATAGAAATGCCAAAAGATTTCTGTATATATTGATTTTGTATCCTGCAACTTTACTAAATTCATTTATTAGTTCTAACAGTTTTTTGGTGGAGTCTTTAGGGTTTTCTATACATATTATTATGCCATCTGCAGAGAGTGACATTTTATTTCTTCCTTTGCCATTTGGATAACTTTTATTTCTTTTTCCTAATTGCTGTGGCTAGGAAAATGGCAAAAGTGGGCATCCTTGTCTTGTTTCTGAGCTTAAAGCAAGAGCTTTCAGCTTTTCACTCTTGGGTATGTTAGCTCTGGGTTTGTCATATATAGCCTTTATTATGTTGAAGCATATTTCCTCTATACCCACTGTGTTGAGAGTTTTATCATAAATGGATGTTAAATTTTGTCACATTCATTTTCTGCCTCTATTGAAATGATAATTTGATTTTTATCCTTTATTTTGTTAATATGATGTATCACATTGATTTGCAGATATTGAACCATCTTGGTGTCTCTGTAATAAATCTCACTTGATCATGTGTATGATTCTTTTAATGTATTGTTGGATTTGGTTTGCTGATTTGTTTTTTTGAGGATTTTTACATCTATGTTCATCAGGATCATTGGCCTGCAATTTTTTTCCTGTGTGTGTGGTGTTAATATCTGGTTTCAGTATCAGGTTAATACTGACTTCTTAAAATTTTGTTGGGGGGGCTTCCCTGGTGGCGCAGTGGTTGAGAGTCCGCCTGCCGATGCAGGGGACGCGGGTTCGTGCCCCGATCCCGGAAGGTCCCGCGTGCCGCGGAGCGGCTGGGCCCGCGAGCCATGGCCGCGGAGCCTGTGTGTCCGGAGCCTGTGCTCTGCGACGGGAGAGGCCACAGCAGTGAGAGGCCCGCGTACAGCAAAAAAAAAAAAAAAAAAAAAAAAAAAAAAAAAAAATTTTGTTGGGAACTTTCCCTCCTTTTCAATATTTGGGAAGAGTTTGAGAAGGATAGCTATTAAATCTTCTTTGAATGTCTTGTAGAATTCACTAGCAAAGCCATCTAGTTCTGGGCTTTTGTTTCTTGGGAGATTTTTGATTACCACTTCAATCTCCTTACTAGTAAGCAGTCTATTCAGATTTTCTATTTCTTTATAATTCAGTCTTGGAAGAGTGTATGTTTCTAGGGATTTATTTATTTATTCTAGGTTGCCCACTTTGTTGCCGTATAATTGTTCATAGTAATCTCATGATCCTTTGCAACTCTCCTCTTTCATTTTTTTTTTATTTTATTTGAGTTCTTTCTCTTTTTTTCTTGGTTAGTCTACCTAAAGGTTTGTTGATTTTGTTTATCATTTGAAAGAGCCAGCTCTTAATTTCATTGATCTTTTCTATTGTTCTTTTTAGTCTATTTCATTTATTTCTGCTCTCATCTTTATAACTTCCTTCCATCACTAATTTTGTGTTCTGCTTGTTCTTCTTTTTCTAGTCTCTTTAGATATAAAGTTAGATTGTTTATTTGGCATTTTTCTTGTTTCTTGAGGTAGCCCTCTATTTCTGTGAATTTCCCTCTTACAAGTGCTTTTGCTACATCCCACAGGATTTTTGTATGTTGTATTCTGTTTTCATTTGTCTCTAGGTATTTTTTGATCATCTTTTGATTTCTCAATGACCCATTAGTTGTTCAGTAGCCTGTTATTTAGTCTCCATGTTTTTGTGGCTTTTCCATTTTTTTCTTGTGACTGATTTTCTAGTTTTATACCATTGGGGCTGGAGAAGATGCTTAATATGATTTCAATCTTCTTGAAGACTTGTTTTTTGACTTAACATGTGATCAATCCTGGAGAATGTCCATGTGCCTTTGAGAAATATATGTATTCTGCTGCTTTTACGTGGAATGTTCTCTATATATATATAAAGTCAATATGACCTAAAGTGTCATTTAAGTCCAATGTTTCCTTATTGATTTACTGACTGGATGATCTATCCATTGATGTAAATAGGATGTTAAAGTCCTATTTTGTTATTGTATTTGTTTCAATTTCTCCCCTTAAGTCTGTTAATGTTGCTTTATATATCTTGGTTCTCCTTTGTTAGGTGCATATATGTTTACATATGTCATATCTTCTTGCTGGCTAGACCCTTTATCATCATGCAATTCCCTTCTTTGCCTTTTATTACAGTCTCTGTTTTAAAGTCTATTTTGGTCTGATTTGAGTATAGCTACTCCAGCTTCTTTTTCCATTTCCTTATGTATATAATATCTTTTTCCATGCCCTTATTTTCAGTCAATCCTCCCTGGCCACTAGAACCAGGTACTCTAGGGAATGTCTCTTATGTGGGCTGCATGCACCCTTCTATTATGGCAGAAATCTATAAAAACTCTTTGAGGCAAATCTTACCACATTTTATAAAAGTGAAAAATAAAGTTAAGTGATTGAAAAGAAAAGACTACAATTTGAACTCAAGCTTTTCTGTTTTCAAAATCAAATATTTTCTTACCACCCAATGAAAGTTAGTCAATTTTGTTTGTGCATTTACATGCAGCAATACTTCTATTAATGAGAGACATCCAATCCATAGCCATAGCATTTCTCTATTAACATAATCAGATAAGGAAATAAGAAAAATATAAGAAAAATACCCTAACATTTATATAGCACTTTGTAGATTACAGCAAGCCTTTGCCTGACTAGTCTACCTGGTGTGATAGCCAACTTTCTGTGGACTGGGACCCCATTTTACAAGTGAGTAAGTGAGGGAACAGAAACTCAGAACAGTGAAGTAACTAGACCACATCATGCAACTGCTAAGTGGAAAATCTATGAGAGCCTAGATCTCTTAACTCTAGATATTGTCCTCTTTCCACTATATCTCACCACATGGTTTCCTTCTCTGATATAACTTGCCTGGCTTTCCCTGTCTTCCCCTTAAGTTGGGAAATTGCAATGATTTCTCAGAATACTGATTAAAATTTCAAAAATTATTTAAAACATTAGGCGTTTGTGATGTAATCACAGTACATACCTGAAATATATTTATAATATATAATAGCTTAGGGTTGAGTTGTTAGAGAGGTGTAAGTGAGAAGTAGAGAAAAATGACACTTTTGTTGAGGCTACCTTGTAGAGTTTATCCTTGGTAAAATGATTAGGTTACAAAAGTTTTCATATTTGTTTTTAAGTACACAGCATCAACTTATAAATGTTTCTTCCCTTTGAAACTTTCCATCCTTTCTCTGTGAATCAAATGTGTTTCTTCATCCTCGTTCTCAGGCCTTCTTTTAAGGCTTCCAGTGTTTAGAACCCCCCTCCCCATACACAGAGATTCTCAGAATAAAGAAGCACCCTTGAAATAACAGAGGGGTCCTATTTTAGAGTGAGCTATCTTAGTTAATGGGAGTCTTCTAGTCACTGGAAGTGCTTAAACAAAAGGGAGGAAAAATCACTCTTCCTACCCCCACCAATTTAACTTTTTTTTCTTTAAAGATCAGACTATAGAAAGAAAGCATATTGCCTCCACCATAAATAAAGCATAGTGGAGATCTAGGATGGCTACCTACAGGGCTGACTGAATCATGCATGTAAGCTTCTGGGACTCTATCTCCTAGGGATGATCTTATATCTTTATCCTGGGCTTTTCAGTATTGCCTAAGTCCTGCCAACAGCTGAATGATTTCTCTTCATTCTGTCATCTGAGGTTCTAAACAAAACAGTGATTTTTTTCTGCTCTTGAGAAGGGTCGTGATGACCCATATATATGCCTTCCTGGAGGGGCTCCCTAGATTGGATGCTGCTGGTGTTTTATATCTCTGGACTTATTTTATCTTCTTAAAATAAAGACTCTGCTAGATGAAGAAGCAGTCAAAGGGGAGCATAACTCTGACTTTGGGTTTATGAAGGTGTCCCTGTTCTGTTTAATTAAAACTGCCTTAAGGCCTTCTAATCCAATTTTTTGTTGGATTCACAATATATTACTAAAATCTGCTGACTGTTTATATTTCAGTAAAGAACTTCTCTTGCCCTAGGGAAATAACTTAAGCACCAAGGCATTTGGACAAGTAGAGGTTTTTCCTGTTATTTGAATTGAGAATTACTGTTTCATATAAATAATTGCTTAATAATATAATGACAATAAAAAACACTTCAAGAAAATTAAATTTATTGTCCTCAAGCTCTTTAAAAGGGAAATCAGTAAGTAAATTGCTATTTCACTTTTGGGGATGAAATTAAATTTTATATTTCACACAAATATATCAAAAACTTTGGTCCTGATATGAATGTGGAAACCAAGACAAAATTGTTGATAAGACTTGGTCCAGTTTACATGACTTATAAGTGGGATAGTGTTTATTTAAATCCAAGTTTAATGATATAAAGATTCAGGCTTTATTCACTGCACCATTCTACCTTACATACTGTGATACTGTCAAAGAAGAGTGCTTTTCTTTTACTCTTAAGCAGAAAAGTAACCTCTCTTTCCCAATGTAATATATTAAATATATTATGAATGCTTAGGAAACTAGAGATGCTAGTACAAGATGAGGCAGGGCATAGTCAGTGTGGAAGAGCCTTTTTCCATCCCCAGCCTCCAGCTATGTATTTATTCAGTATAGGGTCCTAGACAAAACCAGAAGTTAAGCCTTTGATTCAGTTGTGTTTTGCTTTTCGGACCAACTTTATGTGCAAATTTAGCTACCATTAACAAATTGGCTTTTAAAACAAAGGTGTAAAGTATATGTTTGTAAATAAACTAAACATATTTCCCATGGTCAGAAGTTATTTAAAATAGAATATAATCATGGGAAAAGCTAAAGAAAACTTAATTATGTAGACATGAAAATTATACATGTATATGTATTTTTTTTTTCTAAGTGGACTCAAACTGGACATAATCTTTGGGTAGCTTATTGTGAGTATTTCCCCAGATTCACCTGGTTTTTAAATTATGAAGAAAAAATATACAAGATTATTCTGGTAAAAAGTACAACACATACTGTGAAAAGTATGCAATGTGATGTAATGAATAAAAATATGGATTAAAGAGACAAGAAGGCTGGCTCTGTCACTCACTAGCTGTATGACCTTGGATAAGTTACTTAACTTTCATGTGTTCCTGTTTCCTCATAGATAAAAATGCAGATAATAATAATATCTTCCACATAGGAAAGTTGTCAGCATAAAATGAGTAAATACATATGAAACTATTAGGAATGTATTTGGCATATAAAAAGCATTTAACTACTGGTGACTCTTGGATATTATGACTATACATGTGTGACTGTATGGGTGTAGTTTATAAGAGAATCTGAGTGGGAGGAGTCTCTTCTAAACTGTTATTGGAGGATCTACTGATTTTTCCCTAGGGCTATGAACCATGAGGCCCAGGGAAGGAATGTGTGCTTATTTCCACTTACCTTGATTTGTTAATTAGTTAGCCATTCTTCACAGTTTTCTTTTTCATAAATCTATATCCTGAATTGAATAATTACAAGGGGGAAATTATATTCTGAGATTTAGCTTTAAAAGATGAATAATATGTTAGCTGGATATGGAATACAGACACATGCACACGGGTGCATGTTCACATACACACACACACGGAGCTCAATATATGTTTAAATATAATCCCTATGCTCTAAACTAACTTAAAATGCCACTGTGGCATCACTGAATTGTGAGAAGTGAGAGAACGTTTTACATCTGTGTGAAAATGCAAAGCTGGCTTTTAAAAAAGATAGTGATAATTTTATTTCCCATAAATTCATAGACTCAAACTCTCACTTCAGCCAGCCACATAGACTATCAGCACAACAGTCACATAAGAGATAATTCTGCTGTGAATTAATCACCAATACAACACTTGGAGGGTTTTGTGTAAGATGCCAGATATTTCAGGCAGATTAACAAAGAGCTATGCTAATATATCAGTAGACTCCAAGTTTCATTTCTATATATAAAATGATTAGAATTGGAATTGAACTGCCTAGGCCTCTTGATCTCAATTCCCAGAAAATATGCCTCCAGTGCTTCATCACTCAGTGTTGCTCCCTCAGCCTATACAGATAGTCTGTAGAAGACCTATTCTTTTGATCCAGATGTTGCACAGTACAAAGAAGCCATTATTCATGCTGTCACATATACAAGAAATCCTTAGATACATTTTGTGTTTGGTTCCAGGAAAAATGTATCTCTGAAGATAAACCTCTTACCTTTCCTCTGATATCTAACAAGAAGAATATTTAAATATTTTCTTTTTTTTTCTTCTGTCCTCAGTAATTAAAGATTTTTCATATAAAGGCTATTACAGGTGTTTTGTAACTTTATAAAAATGTTCTTACCTTTTTTCTGTATCATCATTCTGTTTCATGTTTATTATCTTATTCTTCATTATTTTTAATTGGATAAGTTTTTTGGATGTTGGTGGTACATACATTCTAAGGAAAGTCAAAGATTTCAACATTTTGCTTTAATTTCTTGCAACTTCAGAATCAGGCTGGAAAGAAGGAAATCTCCCATTTGAAATGGATAGTTAGATAGTAATTCAAAATATGTATCATACAATTGGATTTAACTGGATGTGTTGAAGATAAGTTATATGCAAAAAAAATTCTTTTTAAAACCTTGTGACATTTTTATTAATTTGTTAATTTTATATATGGTACCTGACTTTAAACCCTTTCCTTTCCATGATTATATTTAGGGAGTTCAAAAAACTTTGAGTGTCTACATGGATATGAATTCAGTAATAACTCCAATTAGGAAAATATGACTTCCTGCTTGTTGACAGATTTTACTTATGTTGACCTAAAATAGATATTTCTAGGAAAAGATGGGTTTATTCAAGATCAGCAGAGAATTGCAGTTCAGGGTTTGCAACCATGGTGAGCCACAGGCAAGTCCCCTCAAAGCAAGGGAAGGAGAAAGCTTTTATATGGAGGTAAAGGAAGCTGGGTGATCTATAGTGACCAAAGAGTCCTTGACTTTTCATTGGTTGAGTCCTTGCCAACCAAGGGCTTCTTCCTTTTGGGTCTGCTATAGTTGCAGGGTATGAGAGCTCACCCTTCTGTCTCCTGACTCTATTTAATTGAGGTTATTATTACTTTTTCACACTTATTATGCATTAAAGCTTGCCACTGAAAGAGTATTCTTTCTCCCTGCTTCTTCTTCTTAAATATTAACTCCTCAAACTTTAAATGCTACTAAATTAAAACATCACCATTATGAAAGCAACCTAAGTGTCCATCAACAGATGAATGGATAAAGAAGATGTGGCACACATATACAATGGAATATTACTCATCCATGAAAAGAAACAAAACTGAGTATTAGTAGTGAGGTGGATGGACCTAGAGTCTGTCATATAGAGTGAAGTAAGTCAGAAAGAGAAAAACAAATACCATATGCTAACACATATATATGGAGTCTGAAAAAAAAAAGGTTCTGAAGAACCTAAGGGCAGGACAGGAATAAAGACACAGATGTAGAGTAGAGAATGGACTTGAGGACATGGGGAGGGGGAAGGGTAAGCTGGGACAAAGTGAGAGAGTGGCATTGACATATATATATACTACCAAATGTAAAATAGGTAGCTAGTGGGAAGCAGCTGCATAGCACAGGGAGATCAGCTTGGTGCTTTGTGACCACCTAGAGGGCTGGGATAGGGAGGGTGGGAGGGAGACGCACAGGGAGGGAATATGGGGATATATGTATATGTATAGCTGATTCACTTTGTTATACAGCAGAAACTAACACAACATTGTAAAGCAATTATACTTCAATAAAGTTGTTTAAAAAATTGTCAGTGTAGTTTTGTTGAATATGTTAAACTATACTTCTTTTATTTTAATAAATTTATTTTATTTATTCAAAAAAATTCACCCCATAAGTTATGAATGGTGATGGTAGTTATGTAACAAGGTATAACAAATGGCCCCAAAACTTAATGGACTAAAACAACAAATACTATCTCATTGTTCTGTGAGTCAAGAACTTAGAAGTTCCTTTTGGCTGGAGGTCGTTTAAGAGGTTTCTAACGCCATGTCAGCCATTGTGGTAATTATCTGAATTTCTGACTAGGGCTACAAGACCCGTTCCAGTGCTCACTAATGAGGCTGTGGGAAGTACTTTTCAGTTTCTTGTTAGTTCTTGCCCAGAGTTTTCAGTTCTTTACCACATGGGCTGCTTCATAGCGCAGTTCTAGTGTTTTCATAATACAGTAGCTGACTTCTCTCAGCGAGTGATCCATGAGGGAAGCTGACTTCACAATGTCTATTATGATCTCACTCTTGCACCAGCACTTCTGCCACATGCTTTGGTAAAAAAATGAGTCACTAAATACAGCTCACACTGAAGGGGAGGGTGACTAACTTTACCCTTTGAAAGGAGCAGTATCAAATAATTTGTGGGCACATGTTTAAACCATCATAGTCTGCCCTGTGGGCAGAAGTTATTTACATTCATCTCACATGAAAAGTAAACTATGTCTCTTCAAGACCTCTCCAAGCTCTTATCCTTCTACAGCATCAGTTCAAAGTCTACGTCATGTCAAGGCAGAGAATCTACTCCTCGGGTGCAGTTCCTGAAATAGAGTTCTCCTTGAGTTGAACAATTGTGAAATAAATAGGCAAAACTGCCCCACTGATCACTATATCATGATGCATGCATTCATGTTTAAAAAGGGAGGGAAAAGCGGAGACACAAAGAAGTCACTGAGACATAGCAGATTGGAAATCTAGCTGGGCACACATTGTAACTGCCTTGATTAAAATTCAAGATGCAGAGAATAGCTTTCCATAGCTCTTAGCTTTACTTTCTGTGGTTTTGGGTTTGCCCTCAACTATTAGGCTATGCTTTACTAGTAGACCCTGGATTTGATGTTTGCCCCTGGGTTTTAATTTATCTTGGGTATCTCTCAAGTGTTTTTACTTTTCAACCCAGCAATTTTTTAATTTCTTCTAAATTCTTCTTGAAAAGTGAATATTTCCAAATTTAGCTTATCTGTTTCTTTCTATTGGCAGATTAAAAAAAATGTCAATTTCTACTTTCAACATTCTGCCTGGATATCTCTTCAGCCAGATCCCCAAGCTCATAAGGTACATTTACTATCTTCCATGATTTCATAGTTGAGAATGTTGTGAAACATTACAACACTGCATAATATTAATCACCTTTTTGTTTACCTCTAAAAACAAGTTCTTTACACTTTTTAACCTGTCCTAACAGTGTCCTCATTACCACACAGTTCCAAATCTAATGCCACATGTTTTACATTATGGTTATGATCGTACTTCACTTCTAGGTATCAATTTTTATATAGAATATTTATGGCTGTATAATAAATTATATCTTAGTGACTTAAAAATAACACTTAATTATTCCTAACCATTCTATATGTTTGCTGGCCTCATCTGATGGTTCTTCTGCTTGACATGGTAATACCTGGGGTTACAGTCACCAGAAGGCTAAATTAGGCTAGAATGGCCAAAGTGGTTCACCCATGGCTGGCAGTTGGTGTTCGTTGTAGGCTAGGAAGTCAGCTTAGCTTTGTGACAAGAGCACCTTGGTTTTTTTCTGTATAGTGTCTCTGTATTGCTTTGCATTCTCAGAGTCTGGCACCTGGATTATAAGAGGCAGGAAGTGGAAGCTCCAAATTATTTTAAGGCCTGATATCAGAACATTCAAATTATTGCTTTTGCCACATTCTGTTGGTAAAATTCAATCACAAAGCCAGCCCACATTTAAGAAGATGGTAATAAGCTCTACCTTTTGCTATGAACTGAGAGGGACTGGGAGTCCTTTCTATTTCTTTCTTTCTTTCTTCCTTCCTCTCTCTCTCTCTCTCTTTCTTTCATTCTTTTGCATAAATATATACAGGTTTATTTAAATGATTGGATCTACATTTTCAGAAGCATCCTATAAAAAAAAGACATTTTAAACAAGAGATTAAAAAAACTTTTCAGACACAAAGGTTGATTGTGTAAATGTATGCTTTTTGAAATGCACTTCAGTGTAAATTTACTATCAATATTATATTATACAATATTCCAATGGGTATTGATTGATCAAGTTTGATCATGCAGTCATTAGCTTTGGAACTAGGTTAATCTTACTGGTTACTCTGGATCAAATTATCACCTAAATTTCATTAAAGATACAACCATTTAAGCTACTGGGGTAGATATAGTTTGATAACTCTAAGACACGAGTTAAATGACCAAAAAATTTAACTTGTGGACTTACTTCTACAGGGTAAGTCTCCTTTATATGGTATTATCCATATTAAGGCATATTTTATTGGACATTTAGTAGATTTTTGGTGACCAGCTAATGGTTTTCTTCCAATTCATAGCCATTATGTTCAACAAATCTAAAAGAATAAGCAAAAGAGGTAACTAAAAACTATCTTTCTGAGACACAAAGTAATCCCAACAGCAGGGCATTCGGATTACCACTCCCTCAGTGGTAATAATGACAAAGTTTTAGCACAAGAGAAATATTATGGCAGAGGCTGACCCATGGATGCCTATGGGAGCTGTTCAGATGGAGAATTATATGCTACTAGTGGATGTTCTCCTAGGGAAATAGAGTAAATTCTTATTACTTTATCTCCACTTATTTCAGTTAAAAACATTGATATGAACACATGTAAGGGTTCTTAGCACTTTAATGAACTTTAATGAACTAAAATAGGTGTTCTTTGCCCTTTCACAGGTGAGGAAATAGCAACCTAAGGAGGTTAAGAAACTTGGCCAAGTAAATAGACTAAATTGGTCAAGTTTAACAAAGGTACCTTTCACACAGAAAATATTGAAAGTTGAGCAATTACTCAACAAATCCCATTTGTGTGAGGTCTCCTGACCACAGTCTCTTTTTCTGGCTCTTTATGGATCAATCATTTCTAAATTTCATAGTAAGTAGTTATGCAAAATATGAAAAAAAAATTTGTATGAGTATTATGCATTACAAAACATATATTATGCAAGTATGCAGCTTACATTAGACTAATCCCATAATGTTGATTTGTAAATCCTTTTCATTTTTTCAAGCTTTCCAAAGTAAGACATAAAGCAACTTACATTGGTTATCCATTCTGGTGAAATATTGGTACTCATTAGGGAATTCCCTGGTGGTCCAGTGGTTAAGACTCTGCACTTTCACTGCCAATGGCACGGGTTCAATCCCTGGTCAGGGAACTAAGATCCCACAAATCTTGTGGGTTGGCAAAAAAAAAAAAAGGTACTCATTAAGTTAATAAAAACCAGAGGTTGACCTGAAATTGAAGGGAAGTAGAATTTGTCACCTCAACATATGGCTCTATGGCATAGGAATAATTTTAGTCTGATTAATTAAAAAAAATAGACATGGGTGAAGCTCTGAAAATTAAGAAATTACTCTTTTGTAACAGACAACTTTATTTATAAGGGTAAGCTCTATTTGTAAGGGTGTCTCCCTCTCTGTACCAGGAAGAGAAAAGTGACTATATCTTTTAGTCACCTTTAGAAACTTTTATCAATGGAGAAGGCATTGGCTTAAATCTGCATAAAAGTCTTACCCTTGTTCACTGTGTTTTCCTGGTAACCTCCCAAAACTAGCCTTCCCCGCCCCCCCCAACATCTTTTGTCTTTAGCTGGAGATGATATTTAAGGTGGTGGCTTGGGCCATTTCAAGGAGTTGCTTAGTTTTCCTAGGTATCTCTCAAGTGTACATGATGTATACATATTAAACTTTTGTTTGTTTTTCTCCAGGTAATCTGTCTTCTGTTATGGGGGGGTGTCTCAGCCAAGAACCTAGAAGAGTAGATGGAAAATTATTTTTTCTTTCCCCGAAAACCACATTTGTCTTAAACCATAAGCCTTTGTCTTTCTACTACACTAATTCTGACATGGCCCAGACTACCACTTCGAGTGCAAATATTCTCACTTGAACACTGCTACTTTACAAAGAATCCATTCCTTTCCTTGGCCACTATCCTTTGCAAATTGATTTTAAAGAGAGTTGAATAAGAGTGATATTAAGATAGGGCACCAGGTCTCCCTCCAATTTGCAGGTTTTTTTCATCTCTTAGGAGCCTCATTTGTCCATTTACTACTCTTTGGCCACACAGTGTTTGGGGCTTGATAAAGTTTGTTAGGTATTGAATGAACTAATTCATTAATCTACCTACTTTCCCGCCCTACCAGCCTATAAATCTATCATCATACTGAGAAGGATTAAAAACAAAACAAAACCTCAGAATGAGAAAAAAAGCAGACACTACAGGAATGTCTGAACAGGGGAGGGACTTCACAAAAAATGTTTCCTGCGAATTTACATCCTTAAGAGGATTACCTCTGGAGGGGTATTGGTGCCTTTTTTCCAGAGTAAGCAGTTGTGGTGTGGTTTGGGATCACCTTTTAGCCTTTGGTTTCATTAAGAGCTCAGCACCCTGGGTGGACTAGTTGGCACCTGAATGAGAAGAGCTTTATTACACTGTGGAAAGGGAGAAGCCATGTACAACTTTGACTGTGCAGCTTTGGGCATCAAGAGTCCTCAAAAATGTTCTAGTTGTTGCTATTCTTTAAAATCAACTTTGTTAAAATAAAATTTGCTTAAAATAAACTAGAACTATTTTAAGTGTAGTTTGAGAGGTTTGGGAAAATATAAACATCTTTGGTGTAAATGCCATCATAATCAAGATATGTAATATTTCCAACATCCTAAACATTTTCTTCATGCTGTTTGCAGTCAATCCACACCACTACAAATCAATAACAATCATTGACCTGCTTTTGATAACAATAGCTTAGTTTCACCTTTTCTAGAATTACATATAAATAGAATCATCCTCTATACATTCTTTGTGTCTGACTATTTTTCTCAGCATAATGCTTTGAGATTCATTCATGTGGTTCCATGTATTAATGAAGCTGAATCTGGCCTCTGTACCCTGACACTGAATTAATTCTTGGAGAGAGAGTTTTGGGTGAAGTACAAAAGAATAGTTTTATTGCTTTACCAGGCAAAGGGGGCCACAGGGGCTAATGCCTTCAAAACTGTATGTCCAGACCTGGAGGAGGTAGTGAGGAATTTTCTAGTAATGGTTCGAAGAGGGCGTGATCATCTCTTGGACATTCTTCATATTGGTTGGTGGTGAGATAAGTGGTAGTCAGCATTGTCAACCTTCTGGTTCCAACCCGTCTTGGGGTCTACATGTTTGTGGGCAACATACAGTTAACTTCTCCCACGTGCTGGGGGTTTCCGTATCTTCAAAACAGCTCAAAGACATTGGTATGTATATATCTTGAGGGGGAACCAGGACCCTGCCCCAAGGCTACACTATTGTTTCTTGACTATTACTCCCTTGTCTCTGTGTCCCCTCCCATCACAATTAGCAACTGTTTGAACCTACTTGTTGGAACTTAGGGAAGGTCAAGGAGGCTGAATGAAGCCTGTTTCCCGTAATCATGAAATGGGGAACACAGAAAGGCTTTTGTGCCCAGGAGCTCCACAAGGTCCTGCTTGGTTTCATTAGTAGCTCATTTATTTTTACTGCTGTGTACTATTCCTTTATGTATATATTACAAATTATTTAGCCATTCACTTGGTTTTGGACATTTGATTGTTTCCAGTTTTTGGCTATTATGAATAAAGCTGCTGTACACGTTTTTGTATAGGTCTTTGAAGGGAACATTTTTTTCATTTGTCTTGGGAAATATCTAGGTATGGAATTGCTGGATCATATGGTATGTGTGTTTCCAACTTTATAAGTAATTGCCAAGCTGTTTCCCAAAGTGGTTGTATCATTTTGCGTTCCCACTAGAAATGTGTGAGAGTACACTTGCACATGTTGAGACAAGTATACGGTTTCCCCTTTTATTCTGTCAATATTACCAATTCTGGTAAATAACATTGATTTATTTTTGAATGTTAAACCAATCATGCATTTTTGGGTTAACCCTCACTTATACTATTTATTCATTCCAAGATATTAGTTTATAGTTTTCTTTTCTAGTATGTCTTTGTTTTGTTTTAATATCATAAGATGACATGGGAAGTTTCCACTCTTCCAATTTCTAAAAGAATTTGTAAAGGATTTGTATTATTTCTACCCTACAAGTCTAATAGGATTCACCAATAATGCCGTTTGGACCTGAACTATTTTTTTATTATGAACCCAATTTCTTTAATTGAATTGATCTATATAGGTTTTCTAACCCTTTTGAAGTTATCTATATATCTGTATATCTATATATATATAACTATCTATCTATATATCTTTAAGTAATTTGTCCATTTCACTTAAGTTGCTGTCTTAGTCATTTAAGAATGCTATAACAAAGCATCATAGACAGGATGACTTATAAACAACATAAATTTATTTCTTCTAGTTCTAGAGGCTGGGAGTCTGAGATCAGAGTGCCAGCATGGTTGAGTTCTGGTGAGGACCTCTTCATGGTTGCAGAGTGTAATCTTCTCGTTATATCCTCACACAGTAGAAAAAGAGGGTGAGAGAGCTCTCTGTGGTCCCTCTTAGAAAAGCAATAACCCTTTTCATGAGGGCTCCACCCTTATGACCTTATTACAAGGTCCACCTCCTCATATCATCACATTTGGGGTGAGGATTTCAACATATAAATTTTGAGGGACACAAACATTCAGTCCATTACAGTTGTCAAACCTATTGGCATAAAGATGTTCATAATATTCTCTTGCTATCCTTTTCATGTTTGAGGTTCTTTAGTGATATCCATCTGTCATTTCTATTATTTTAAGCTTCTCTATTTTCCTTATCAGTCTCCCTAGAAGTATGTCAAATTTTTATACATTTTTTAAATGCAGCTTTTATTTGATTCTTTTTCTTTTTTTATTTTGTTTTTCCAGATTCTGTTTTAATAATTTCTGCTCTTATCTTTACTATTTATTTCTTTTATTTAATTTGAGTTTAGTTAGTTCTTCATCTAACAGTTTAAAGTGGAAGCTTAGATGATTGGTTTTCTACATTTATTCTTTTTGCTTAGTTGTTTTCATTTTTATTCAGTTCCAAATATTATACTTTTTAATTTCTAAAGTTGGGGAATTTTTGTCAAATATTTTTCTGTTGTTGGTTCTAATCTTATTAAATTTTGATCAGAGAACATACCCTATATAATTTGAGTTCTTTTAAATGTATTGTCTTTTGTTGTTGTTGTTGTTTATCCTGATGAATGTGTCATGTGCATTTGAAAAGAATGTGAACTCTACTATTGTTCCATAGAGAGATAATTGTATGGAGAAGTTTAGATAAAAACTGAAGAACTTTTTAATATAGTAAAATTAAGGAACTTGTGTGGTGGCTAGCAATCCATTCAGAAATGGCTGTAATTTAAATATTACAATGAGATCAAGCATAACTTTCAATTTAACTTAATTTTAGTATCTACTTCTGGGTAAAATTCTTTTTATACAATTATACAAGAATGCTTGCTTGAATCAAGAAAAGACGTAGCTAAACATTGATCCACCTTTCACCTCTTTGTTACCTCTTGGATGCTAATCTCACTCAAGATAGAATTGTAGACATTTTTCTTGTTCCTAAAATCAGTGCCATATTTAGTGATAGAAGAGCATCTTTAAGGGCATCCAAACAATATACTTCCCTACTTCACAGACTCATCAGTACCAAGTACCCTCTGGAAATCAATAGCAAGGAAGCAACACCCAGGCACCTATTATTCATTTTTCATAATCCCACTTTAGAGAAGAGCCTTGTGAAACTGAAGTGCTTCATACAAATGATTATTCACATATAAATTCCAGGGAGATGAGTAACATCATCAAGACAGGAACATAGGTCATTCCTGACTTCAGTCCCTCTCACAAGAAGATAATTGTCCTATGGGAGTATTGTTTGAATTAAGTAAACTAATGCATGAAAATGATTTAATTTGGTTTCTGATTTGTGGACAATAGTATTAGCTATTTTACTAACTTCTACAGATATGTGGTGCCTAACTACTGAGAGAAAATGTAGCACAGAAGTCAAGAGCACAGCTCTGAAGCTATATTGCCTAGGTTGAAATCCCAGCTCAACCAAATTTTAGCTGGATTTTCTCCATTTATATGTGATAGTGTATTTGAATGTGTTTCTTTATATAGTTTTTATATTGGTTGCTCTGGGTATAACAGTATACATATGTGACATAATAATCTACTAGTATCAACATTTTAACACTTCAGATGAAGTGTAGAAATTTTGCTTCCACTTACTTCTTTTTACCTTTCTTACTTTTAAATATCATTGTCTTGAGTATCATGTACTTATAATTTTTATTTGAACCCCTGTTCAATTAGGGAAATGAATGAGCCAACTTGAGCTGC
The DNA here is from genome assembly GCF_025265405.1 of Mesoplodon densirostris. Taxonomy (NCBI): domain Eukaryota; kingdom Metazoa; phylum Chordata; class Mammalia; order Artiodactyla; family Ziphiidae; genus Mesoplodon; species Mesoplodon densirostris. The sequence continues at coordinate 112,634,608 of NC_082665.1, read as the reverse complement.
CTTCTGTTGCTTGATTGGGTATTGGGAAACTTCTGGGTCCACTTCCAGTGTATGTGTGTGTGTCAGGGGCAGTCATAAACCTTCATCTCATTAAGTTGCTCCACCAGTCCTGGGGTACCAAATTATTTGGCTTTCCTCTTACCACCTTTCAGCATTCTCCTTTGGTAGCTTCTTACATTATTTCTAGGGTTTATAGTTGTATTTATTAGGGAGGAGCAGAGAAGAATGCATGCATTCAATCCTGTCCAACAAGAAGTTGTGGACAGTTTTTGAATATTATGATTGCTTAAAAATAATATATAGTCAATGACCAATTTCAAATTTTGTCCCAAATCTTCTTGCAATTTAGTGGAAATATTATGTATAGTTTAAAATAAATACTGGACCCAATAAATTTTGCTGGGGTTACTGTTCAATATATTAGCTATGCTCTGTCCTTCATAAGCATTTACAGTTCATTTATTCTCTCACCAATTTATTCACTTGTTCTAATTTTAATGCACCAAGCAAGTGTAATAACTCATCATATTTTAATAGGAAGAGAACACAAAATTCTCCTTTATTTTTGGTTTCTCCCATTCAATCATATAATAATAAAAATTTATATTGTAATTAATAATGTGAAATTCTGATAGACAGTAGTATACAAATTCAATTAAGATGTATACCCCATCTTTTTTAAATATTTAAAAATAAAGAGTAGGAAGAATAGTAAAATACAATCCCATTAGAAAGAATGCATGATTTATTTTGAGTATATACCAGTATTTTTAAAGTACTATGAACCTGGCTAAAGGTATATTGTTAAAGACACACATACACATGTGTACACACATATGTATACAATCAAATAAGCATCACACAACACATAATATAGAAAAAATTATATATAACAAATAAAAATGTTTTGATATTATTTTTGTCTATGGAAATAAATACCAAATTAATATTAATGTTACTTCCACAAGCCTTAATAACCAGCAAATTCAAATAAAAAATAAAATAAAATGATAAAAAATTAATTGAAAGCACAATTTTTTATATATCATATTTCCTTGCAAAAATATTTAAGCTGTTAGATTATTTTATTAATAGAACGGAATTTTTATTCATGTAAAAAATATCCTTCAGGGTATTCAGTCTAAGAAATCAGAGATTTAATGAAGGAAAGATAACCATTAGAAATAATTTAATTATTTATATCATTCTAAATTATCTCCACAAAAATGACTAAATATTAAATGTCTTGCTTTATATTACAGTTATTACATTACCAAAAGGTTGAGAAAGTTATGCCTCTAGAGTAAAAAAAAACTTTTCAAAAAATAAAACATTTTTTATTAGTTATTGATTCTAAGGCCAATTATTTGATTTTCATTATTCTATCTGTAAAACCAATAAAAGGCTATTTTGGGGGGAACAGGGATCAAGATGAACTGAGGAATGATGCAATGCTAAGCACTTGGATTTGTTAGCATTATAATCATATTATTGATTTCTTGCTAATGAAAAATATTTAATACTTTTGATATTTAGAATAAAGTTTCCTTGATAGCCTCTGCTTTTGAATTCCAGAAAGTCAATACTTAACGACTATATTTATGATTAAACAAAGGTATTTTATAATTATGCTTTGGTACAGTTTACAACATATTTTCACAAATTTAGATATTTCAGAGGGAAATAAGGCACGGAAAGGGAACTAAGTCACAATGAACCCAAATCAGAAAATTAGAGACTATGATCTTTCAACTTCAATACATTATTTGTTAGAGCATTTATTTACTATGTTTAAAAATAAGCATCTTTGTTTGAATACACTTGCCAAAATAGATCAAAACAATTCATATATTTTTTAACTCTAGAAATATTTTGAGACCCCCTTTAACAATGGGTGCATTGAGTAATCATTGTAAATAATATAAATATGAATTAGGTGTTTAATCATTTGACTTTCTAATTGAGGCAAATGGCAGTGGCTGACACACAGGAGTAGCACCAAAGGCAGTAATCCATTCCCTTCACACAAATAGCGGCCGAAAGGCAGATGGAGGTGCCAGTTGTGTCGGGTGCAGGTGATTACTGCCCAGCCTGCACACCACCAGGTTGTTTTGCTCTCCACCAGAAAACTATCCATTAACTTTCCCAAGAGCCCAAAGCAAAAGAAGAGGAATTTTTGAAGTCGCTAGCCCATATGGCTGGTAGTGAGTTAATCTGTGTCTGAGCAGCAGGTAGCACGAGCCAGTCTGTCTGTTGGGGCTGTTAGTAACCCAGGGGCAGATCAGAGAACAGCAGGGAAGGGGATCAACTCAGCCTGCAAATACAGTCAGGAATGTGGCAGGAAATTATTTCTGAAAACACTCTTTTCAGCATAAGGGCAGCCATCAGATGCTACATAATCACGTATCTGCACTTTGTACGCTTTGGTGATTATATAACGTTGTACATATATAAGTAAATTTAATATGTAGTTACAGATATATAGTTATCATGAGGTTTTCTTTTATATAGCATCTTGCATTAAAGTAATTATTTTAAGTGTTCCTTAATAATAAGATATGTAGGCAGTGAGATTTTAAAATTATTAAAAAAAAGAGAAATTTCTCTAGATTAGTTATGTTAGAAAAGGATATGGCTCTATTCAAAAGGTAGGACTGCAAAAGTGAGTGCTGTGATACCTAACCAGGAGAAAGTTGGAGTTAGATAATAGTCCTGTAGTCAAAATGGCAAAATAGGGAGAAAAGTGAGAAATAATTTAAGAATTGCTTGAAAACACCGAGAAGGCTGAAACATGGGGACGATTAGGTACTAAAATTTAAGTAAGGAACCATGGAATTGGTAGGACGATTGAATGATGGTTATTAGTATCTTCTGCTCTCCCTTCCTTCCTTCCTTCTTCATCCTTTGCCTTCCTTCCTATGTCTGTTTATCTATCTATCTATCTATCTATCTGTGTATCTGTCTATCAATCTATCATCTATCTATGGAAATGTGAAGACAGTATATTTTTGTGTTCACATGCTCAAAATTAAGGCATTTACAAAGATGAACTAGACCAAAGGATCTGCTTAGATATAGTCTTTTACTTCTTAATCATGAAACTAAACCAATTAATTTACTCATACTTATTCATTAAAGAGCCAGACTATTATTGTCATTCTTTAAATATTGAGGAGAAAGGTCAAAGACAAAATATTCAAAGAGAAAAAGGAGGGGAGAGGGGAAGTGGATGAAGTCAGTCAAAAGGTACAAATTTCCAGTTATAAGACAAATAAGAACTAAGGATGTAATGTACAACATGATAAATATAATTAATACTGCTGTATATTATACATGAAAATTCTTGAGAGTGAATCTTATCACAGGAAAATCTTTTTCTGTTTCTTTAGTTTTGTATCTATATGAGATGATGGATGTCAACTATTCTGGTAATTATTTCATGATGTATGTGTCACTTACAAATTGACACTTGCTATTGGCACTTGCCATCCATCTCTACAAGGACTAAATTACTGTCAGAACAGGTTTTCAGGTAGGTGGATATTTTCAGGAGACTGTTTTATGAGCCCAATTCTTGCATCTCCTCGTATCTAGAAAAGCACTAAAATCTTTCATGGTGACATCTGCTCCCCGTGACTAGCAGTAACCTTCCCAAGACTAGCAGCAAACTTTTGCAAAAAATATGTGTTTGATTACATGTACTCCCCTTTCACCAATATCACATACATACTGACCCTCCCCCACTAACTCTTTGGAACTATCTGAAGTGCTGTCTCCTGGGCTGTAGTACTCATTTTGCCCCAAATAAAATTTAACTCACAACTTTTACGTTGTGCATTTTTTTTTCAGTCAACATATGTAAGTTAAATCATTATGCTGTATACTTTAAACTTATACAGTTCTGTGTGTTAATTAAATCTCAATAAAACTGGAAGAGAAACAAAAATAAAAGAGGAAAGAGAAAGCTGAATTAAAATGGCTATGCCCCCCAAAACCCATTTCTCTTAATCAGATTATTTAAAATTATTAATAGTAACTTGAAATCTTCACCAGTATTCCTGTTTCAACAGATAATTATAGGAAATAGAGCTAGGTTTGTGATGTGGACCTCAAGACACAGAAGAGGAAAATTTTATTTCTCTTTTCTCCTTCCATTAGGGAAATAATTAAATAAGGACCCAATAGTGTCATGTTCCCAAGCAAATATTGCAAGAGAAACAGAGAAAACCAAGGTAGTACTAGCCATTGTATAATTCATATATGAAAATAAATGTATTTTCTATGATGTTCACAACTAATACTGAATGTGATTACTCAGAAGAAATATTTCCAGAAAGCTAAAAATGCTATTTGTTTTTAATACTTAAAATTTTTGATACTATAAACTTGTGCTTGAGCTCAAAGATCTTCGAGAACATGAATATTCAAAAGGTATAAACTTTCAGTGAAGCAAGATGATTAAATTCTAGAGATCTGCTGTACAACATTGTGCCTATAGTCAACAGTACAGTATTGCACAATTAAAAGTTTGTTAAGAGAATAATTTTCATGTTTTGCCCGTAATTAAAAAAATCTCCAGAAAGGGAAAGAATTGATCAGGAAGGTCAAGTCTATGCTCTATGGTCAAAATGCAGCCACATCTTCCTTTTTTCTGAGTCTGTGGCCTTTAGTTTCGATGCACTGCTTCTCATCTTCTGTTAGATCATAGCTAAAACTCTGAAACTAAGATATTTACTATTTTTATGAATCTATGATTTGACCCTAGTAATAGGATTTGGCTGTTTCTACAGTGAGGCATATTCTTTCTTTTAGAAACATGGAAAGTGAAATATTGTTACAACTGGCACAAAGTAGTTTCTCTGAGATATTTTTTGACTGACTGAGTGAGTGAATGAGTGAGCCAATAAGTCATACATTATAATTGTCCTCTAACACCTATTTTACTGTGGGTATTCTTGGGCATGGGCCTCAAAGACCGAGTAAGGTTTTCTTCTCTTTGTTTCAAATTAGAACAAGCCTCTAAACAAATTCCTTAGAGTGATCAAGGCATTTGATCTGGACCTTGGTGCTTTTGGTTAAGAAGAAGTGGAAGGAAATAGAGGTATTCCAGGTCAATGATATATCAAGCACTGAGCCATAAAGGAGACATTGTCCCTTGGGAGACAATGCAGAATGGTACAATGCCTAATCTTTTTTATATATATTTTTGAAATCATAACATAAAGAGTCCCTGAAATGTAAAGTTCAAATTAGTGTTAATTCTGCTGAAGATTTTATGAGTGAGAAGGTAGCAAGCCCTGGAGGTGATGATTTGGAAGAAGTTTGATGATTCTTAATGATTAAGGAAAAGGAGAGCAACAATGACAACAATTGGAAAGATGTATCCACCACCAAAAGGCTCTGTGGTAATATTTATATGTATTTTAATAATGTTTAGTGGTAACCAAGATTATATGTTTCATGTACTATATTAAAGAGTGTTTCTACATTGAAGGAGCTTATGTTTTATTAAGTAGGAGCAATTTGTATTTTATTTGCAAGTACTCTTATTTGCTATTATATATATGTATGTGCATCAACATATATAATGATTTACAGGTTACACAGCAATTTCACATTCACTACTCCATTTTATTCTTATAATAATAATTTTTCTTAAATCACAATAACCCTCTAATAGACACCATTTTATTATTAAAAAAAGCAGAAATTGTGTTTTATAAAAACAAAAACTGATGTTATTCGTCCATATAATCTCTTTCAAATGTATCAATGTTCATTGATTTTTAAAGTTACCATCAAAGTAATATATGGACATGTTTAAAAGCAACGGCACTCTGTCCCAGTCCCACTCTCATTTCCTAAAAGCAATGACTTCTTTTTTTTTTAAATTAATTTAATTATTTATTTTTGGCTGCATTGGGTCTTCATTGTTGGGTCTTCGTTGCTACACGTGGGCTTTCTCTAGTTGCAGTGAGCGGGGGCTACTATTCATTGTGGTGCGTGGGCTTCTCATTGTAGTGGCTTCTCTTGTGGAGCATGGGCTCTAGGTGCACAGGTTTCAGTAGTTGTGTCATGTGGGCTCTGTAGCTGTGGCTCGCTGGCTCTAGAGTGCAGGCTCAGTAGTTGTGGTGCTCGGGCTTAGTTGCTCCATGGCATGTGGGATCTTACTGGATCAGGGCTCGAACCTGTGTCACCTGCATTTGCAGGTGGATTCTCAAACTCCGTGCCACCAGGGAGTCCAAGGCAATGACTTCTATCTTATTTTTGTTGTTTATTATATTAGTTACTGCCATATATCTAAATAATATGCATGTACAGCTGCTTTTTTATTTTTAAATTTTATTTTATTTATTTTTTTATACAGCAGGTTCTTATTAGTCATCAATTTTATACACATCAGTGTATACATGTCAATCCCAATCGCCCAATTCATCACACCCCCACCCCCATCCCCCAGGCACTTTCCCCCCTTGGTGTCCATACGTTTGTTCTCTACATCTGTGTCTCAATTTCTGCTCTGCAAACTGGTTCATCTGTACATTTTTCTATGTTCCACATATATGCGTTAATATATGATATATGTTTTTCTCTTTCTGACTTACTTCACGCTGTATGACAGTCTCTAGATCCATCCACGTATCTACAAATGACCTAATTTCGTTCCTTTTTATGGCTGAGTAATATTCCATTGTATAAATGTACCACATCTTCTTTATCCATTCATCTGTCGATGGGCATTTAGGTTGCTTCCATGACCTGGCAATTGTAAATAATGCTGCAGCGAACATTGGGGTGTATGTGTCCTTTTGAATTATGGTTTTCTCTGGGTATATGCCCAGTAGTGGGATTGCTGGGTCATATGGTAATTCTATTTATAGTTTTTTTATGAAACCTCCCTACTGTTCTCCACAGTGGCTGTATCAATTTACATTCCCACCAACAGTGCAAGAGAGTTCCCTTTTCTCCATACCTTCTCCAGCATTTGTTGTTTTCAGATTTTCTGGTGATGCCCATTCTAACTGGTGTGAGGTGATACCTCATTGGAGTTTTGATTTGCATTTCTCTAATAATTAGTGAAGTTGAGCAGCTTTTCATGTGCTTCTTGGCCATCTGTATATCTTCTTTGGAGAAATGTCTATTTAGGTCTTCGGCCCATTTTTGGATTGGGTTGTTTGTTTCTTTAATATTGAGCTGCATGAGCTGTTTATATATTTTGGAGATTAATCCTTTGTCTGTCGATTCATTCACAAAAATGTTCTCCCATTCTGAGGGTTGTCTTTTTGTCTTGTTTATGGTTTCCTTTGTTGTGCAAAAGCTTTGGAGTTTCACTAGGTCCCATTTGTTTATTTTTGTTTTTATTTCCATTACTTTAAGGGGTGGATCAAAAAAGATCTTGTGGTGATTTATGTCAAAGAGTTTTCTTCCTGTTTTCCTCTAAGAGTTTTATAGTGTCCAGTCTTACATTTAGGTCTAATCCATTTTGAGTTTATTTTTGTGTATAACTTTAGGGAGTGCTCTAATTTCATTCTTTTACATGTAGCTGTCCAGTTTTCCCAGCACCACTTATTGAAGAGACCGTCTTTCCTCCATTGTGTATCCCTGTCTCCTTCATCATAGATTAGTTGACCATAGGTGCATGGGTTTATCTCTGGGCTTTCTATCTTGTTCCATTGATCTATGTTTCTGTTTTTGTGCCAGTACCATATTGTCTAGATTACTATAGCTTTGTAGTATAGTCTGAAGTCAGGGAGTCTGATTCCTCCTGCTCCATTTTTTTTCCCACAAGACTGCTTTGGCTTTTGGGGGTCTTTTTTGTCTCCATACAAATTTTAAGGTTTTTTTTTTTCTAGCTCTGTAAAAAATGCCATTGGTAATTTGATAGGGATTGTGTTGGAGCTGCTTTTTGATTTATGAGAATGTATTCATTTTCTATGGTCTTCCAGCTATGACCAAAAAAGATTTAGCACATTTAAACCACCTTCTCATTTCCTCTTTTCATGCACTTCCAATATAGCTATATCACTATTTTAATTTCTCTTTTGGCTACTTTTTTATCATTATGAAGTTTAAAGATATGGAAAAGAGACTACAAAGTCGTATAACAAATACATATACAACTACTACCCAGCATAAGAAATAAAATATTGACAATACGTTGAGGTCTTCTGTATAAGCCTTACAATAACATTCTCCCTTTCTTCCCCCTAAAGGTAACCACGTCTTAAATTTGGCATTTGTTTTTCTCATATAAATCCTTATTTTTTTATACCTGTACATCATCTCATTCAAAACATTTGGGGTCATTTGCATTCTGGAATTGATAACTTTTCATATTAAAAAAATGTTACTATATAGGTATTATATATTATACGACCCTCCTTGCAGGGTGTGGAGCAATCCTCACAATTAAAACTTTTAATATTTCTATAGCAAAAAGTATAACCCTTCTTAATAAATGTGATAAAGAAAAGCTATAAATAGCTTCATATTATTTTGGTCATATCACCAAGTGAGTTAAGATCAAGTAAAATTTTGCAGCCAGTTGATTTAGAGGAAAGCAAACTTCTAATTTGCAGAGCTTTTAAGATTTTGGAATTAATAGATATGATATTATGGAATTGTATTAAAGAATGTATTTCTTAATAAATTCCTAACACATTTATCCTTTTCTGTCCACACAGATAGAGTCGTTCCATTCCCCACTCTGTGAAATGAGGATACCAGCATCCCTCCACTCCTGGTGGTTTTCTCAATTTCCCTCCTCTGAAATCCTGTCCTCTCCGGTTTGGTGACACTTGCATTCTATATAATCATAAGTATGTTTTCAATTCCATGTCTACAGGTGAATTCTAAAAGTGGTATGTCAATAGAATGCTGACATTACTTTGATTATATGAATATGGGTCATGCAGAGCAGTGATCACATCCATGATTCTATCATTTTTAATTCTACTTTGTTTGTTTCAATGCATTATATCCAAGAAATATATCCTTAACTTCATCTAAACTTTCTATCTAAATTTGTTTCCCATCAGCTCCCTATGAATCCTGAAACTCAATCAGCTTCTGCATTAAAAAGTGATCCCCTCCTTGTTGTCATTGCCTTCTGTGTGTGAGGCAAACTCCTCTGTGCAATTTAACCTTTTGTTTCCAGTTTCCCATGACAATCATAGCTACTCCTCTACCTACCTTTTATCATTCAGAAACTTCTTGAAATATCTCCTTTGCTAATGCCCCTAACTTTTCTATTTATGTTGGGAATATGTAAGTGTTTATATATGTACACACGCATACATTGATATAAAAATAGTGTTCTTCTATATATAAAAATCACTATTATTTTAGTGTGGTCTCAGGAAGGATCACAAATAAATTTATATTGTTAACTTACCATTTCTCCCTGTGAATTCTAAAAAGAAAAATTTCTAAACAACCATAACTACAAAGGATCATATTATGCAAGAACAAGATGTTGAGGTATAGGGCTCAAAATGAGAATTTTGATTTTAGTGATGGGAAATTCAATACAGAGAGCAATAAAGGTGCAGTGAAAATTAAGAGGCACTTTGAAAATATGGGTACATGAAAATGATTTCTTATTTTCTCATAAAGAAATCAAAATTTGAAACTGATTCTCAATTCTAGGGACCATGCTGTCTCATTTTGACAAAATAGGAAGAAAGCACAAATAATTAAGAAAAATAAGAGCATAAAATAAACTAATTCGGTAAAAACAGATTCTTGTTACACATTTCCATTGGTGACTTGAAGTGAAGGCAGAATTTCTGCGTTCCTAGCTACACAGCTAAGTTAATTTAAATGGGTAACTTAGAGGAAGCTATTCAGAAAACATTAATTAAAGAAGTAAAGCATTTGCTGTTGATGTCTCACTCACATTCCCTTATCTTTATCACTCAGTGTATACCTGCCCCACTTCTAGAATATGTACATCTCTATCAGAGGACCCCTTTGTTCACCCATGCAGTAGTCCAAAAGTACCAGAGTGATGTGAATATGTGTGCAAATATTTCAGATCCTGTTATGGAGTACATGTTTATGTCCTATCAAAATTCATGATGTTGAAACATTAATTTCCAAAGTGACTGTATTTGGAGATGAGACCTGTGAGGAGGTGATAGGAGTTAAGTGAAGTTGTAAGTGTGGGGACCTAATGTGATAGAACTGTGCTCTTATAGAAGGAGGAAGTGACCCCAGAGATCTCTCTCAGCTTGTGCTCAGATGAAAGGCCATGTGAGGACAGAGTAGCCATCTGCAAGCCAGGAAGACAGCTCTCACTGGAAACTGAACCCTGCCTGAACTTTGACATTGGACTTCCTAGCCTCCAGAACTGTGAAAAATAAATGTGTGATGTTTAAACTACCTGTCTGGTTATTATGTTATATCAGTTTGAGCCAATCGCTTGGGAGGTGTGTGTTCCATGCTGATTCTCAGAGTTGCTCCACCAGGATTGCCTACATTGGGCTTAGAGATTTATGCTTTGTTGGCTTCTGTCTCTTTCTTGTCTTCCTAATCCATATCACTGTTTCCTTTACCTTTCCTTTTCACTCTAATCTTTACCTGAGGTTCTGCTTTTAGAGTAACCCAAACTAGGACAAGAATCATACACATGGCTCAGGTCTTTTGAATTTGTTAATATTTGTTGTGCAGGAGTAGGGATTTTGTGGTTGGGCAAGGACAGAGGAAGCAGGGAAGAAGACTTTAGTTTTAGCTTACTTTATCCATATGCCTTATTTCCAAAGGCTTCATAAGTAAATAGCATTTTTTAACACACTCAGTTTGTCCTCAAAGTGCAATTCCTAAGGAGTAAATTATTTTTAGTGTTTTGGAAAGGGAAATTAAACAAGAAGTCTAACATAAATTGTTATTTGATGGGAAGAATGGAAAATAACCATCTTTAATTCAAAAAGATATTTCCCAGGTGAATAACAGTATGCCTGCTACATTTTTTATTTGACATTCACAGGGAAAGGCAGTTTTGGGGGTAGAGAAAAATATGATTTTATTAATACCAGAAATACTGAGAATGCTGGTGCTTCAATAAAGACAGATCTTTGAATTTATGTCAATGAATTGCTTGGATAAATTCTGTCAAAAAAATAAGTCACTGAGTGGAACCTCTTAATTTATCAACCAATTTATCTCTATATTGATAAGAAATGACCCAGGTAAAAAAAAATAGCCAATATGTCATGTTTGCCTTTCTAGCTGAAATCCAGTCTTTGTTTCTTGTCCTCTGAACATCCTCTATCTTTATAATTTCTTAGTTTTTATGCAAAAAAGGCATCTTTTTTTCTTAATTATTCTCTTTTTCCTTTTCCACTATCTTTTCTTTCATACTGCTTACTTTAGAATCAGTACTTTCATTATTCATATTAGAGAGTTAAATGGAAACTTTAATCGGTGGGATTCCAAGTGCTTTCTTTCTTTATTTTCCATTAAAATTATCCAAGTCCTTCATAATTATGTTGGTTACAGGGTTTTATTTGATAAAGTACCACTATTCAAAAGCAGCAAATAGAAAGTAGGCAACTTTGTTAGTTATTGACAGCAAGATCCTGTTGTTTATGTTCAAGATTGAGTAATAATCTATTATTATAGAGTTTATTAATTCCACTAAAGCCTTTAATATAAGCTCATATTAATTGTATCTTTAAGCTTCATTCCTCAGCTTAACAATGTTGAAGTTTCCTAATTGGAATTTGGACTGTAATTATAATTTACTTAGCTGGAATTTGTGAAGTATGTTGCCTCTTATAACTCTTAAAGTTGAATCTCAAGTCAAAACTTTTGAAAGTGAGGCATGAGGGAGGCTGACCTATACTTGGAGAATGTTGTCATTGTATACATAGTAACCCAGCAGAAAGTATGGGTATTTGGGTATTTATATTCTTCTGATTCTGTCTGTGTGGGTAAGATTTCCTTTTTTTTTTTTTTTCTTTTTAAGAAAGAAACCTTATGAATTCAGTAACTAAAAGTTGGGAAGATTTATTAAAAATGTTCAAAATGTAAAATTTTCTGGAGGAGAGCTCCTTTTGCTTATATTACACTTCTTCACAACCATCTTATTTGTTAAGCTTTTCTGATGAGGAAAATACCAGCAAAGACACAGAATCAAATATTTTAAGTCAGGCTGCCCCTTATGCTTTACCATCAGTCTGTCAAGAAGTTGAAGTCAATAGCACAAACTGTTTCTAGGTAGTACAATTACCAATAAGATAATGGCTTTAGATGCATCATAATACTAAAAATCCCATGTCAACAGATTTGAACCCTATAAAGGTGTCTGCTGGCTTCTCCCAAATGTTATAATACAAAACAGGATAGTTAGGAGAGTGGTGTTTTTGTGGCAAAGAACCATGACAGTAATTCAAAGTGCAAGCATTTCTGATAATAGATTAGAAATATTGTCTTCATCAAGGGACAGTAAATTTAATTATTTTTATTATTCTAAATGATTTTTTTTAAATAACCCAGTGTGTTAAATGATAAAAACATATAGAAGATACCATAAGTATCTATGAACAATACATTTAAAAATAAATGGCAAATTTGAATAGGATTGAGATACTGTTTTATATGTTTCACTTTCTCTCACTTTAGAATTATGGGATGGGGGAAGAGAAGCAAATGCTGGCTTCTGGATTAAAATGTATTGACAATTCAAGCTTGATATACTTATCCATTATTGTTGCCCTCAGTAATAATAACTAAAATCTACTGAGTACAAATATAGAACAAGCATTAAGCAAGCATTATATCATTTCATTCTTATGTTCTTGAGAAACAAGTAAAGAAAGTAAGAATGAAACATGCAGACCAGTAGATAAGACATGTGCACAAATACAGGGTAAAGTGCAAACACCAATAGAGAGGAACAGAGAATGTGCCACTGTGTCCTGAGGTGGAATCAGTCCTGTCTAGATAGGGTAAAGGAAAGTTTTTCAAAGTGCTAATATTTAAGCCAAATATGAATATTTGAAAATGAGAGAGAATCAGGAAAGTCTGTACCAATTAAAGGAAAATACTGAAGGAAAGTTTCTATTTAATATATTTAGTGCTGTATTTTGTGTTGTGAGAGACATAAAAAAGTTTCAAGTTGATCTAAGTTGATCCTAAGTTGATCTTAGGATGGGGACTTGTTCTTTGAGGAAGTGACTTATATGCATGAAATAATTGGAGGACAGCACAGATGATAGTTGGGTACTTTGATGTTGACCTCTTACTTAGAAGAGGTCACCATCAAATTCAAAAACGAAATTTATTTTCTTCTGGAATCTAAGGGTAAAGTTTTTTGACCCCTCCACCAAAATTCAGTAGTATCAATTTACAAATGATTCTATATTCTGAGGTTAGACATTTTCTTTTGCTTCAACTGGACCTTATTTTAAGCTCTGTGTATAATTTCCTGTAACTATTGTGTCAGGAATGTAAACAGAATAGTTAAGCACTACTGAGAAATATTTAAACTTGCCAAAAAAAAAAAAAAACACTTAAAAATATTCTAAACCAAGAGGAGTTCTGGAAGGAAATTTTCTTAGTGAGAATGGAAAGAAGTAAAACTTATCTCCAACATTATCTTCCAGAAGTTTTCCTTTCCATTGTGATTCTCAAACCTTGATTCTTGCTGCTTGTCTATACTCTATCTAAGTATGCACCTCACTATATGTTCTCATATGTCTCTTTAATTTTATTTCATAGTATAGTGTAAATATTCATTAATAATTTATTTTGTGTCAGACACAATGCTTGTTACTTTATAAAAAATTAACTCATTGAATGCTCACAAAACACTGTAAGATATTATGTACTGTTCTGTACTATTATAATTCCCACCTACATCTGAGGAAAATTTAGATTTAAAGAGGTTAAGCAACCTGCTTTAAATTACACAGTAAGTGGTCTTGCTAGGATTCAGGTCAAGAATTCCTCTTGCCTGTTATTTCACACTCATTTCCTCATGGTTGTATGTGTTTAATATCCATCTCTCAGGCTGTAAATTCCCCAAGGAAACATGTTTATTTCATTCACTGTTGTATTTCCAGGGTCTAGCTTGGTGTTATGTACATATTATACATATAAAACTACAGAGCCTTGTTTCATCAAAATGAAGAACATTACATAATAGTATAAGTATTAGAGATAACTTTAATGAGAAAATAAGCTTTATAATGGTCATAAAAATGAACAAGACTTTAACACCACACTTACACCAATGGACAGATCATCCAGACAGAAAATTAATAAGGAAACACAAGTTTTAAGTGACACAATAGACCAGATATACTTAATTGATATTATAAGACATTCCATCTGAAAGCTGCAGAATACATCTTCTTCTCAAATGCACAAGGAACATTCTCCAGGATGGATCACAACTTGGATCACAAAACAAAACTCAGTAAATTTAAGAAAATTAAAGCTGTATCAAGAATCTTTTCCAACCACAATGCTATGAGATTAGAAATCAATTACAGGAAAAAAACACTGTAGAAAAACACAAACAGGGGCTTCCCTGGTGGCGCAGTGGTTGAGTATCTGCCTGCCAATGCAGGGGCCATGGGTTCAAGCCCTGGTCTGGGAAGATCCCACATGCCGCGGGGCAGCTGGCCCCGTGAGCCACAATTACTGAGCCTGCGTGCCTGGAGCCTGTGCTCCACAAGAGAGGCCGCGATAGTGAGAGGCCCGCGCACCGCCATGAGGAGTGGCCCCCACTTGCCGCAACTAGAGAAAGCCCTCTCACAGAAACGAAGAGCCAGCACAGCCATAAATAAATAAATTAATTAATTAAAAAAAAAACACACAAACACATGGAGGCTAAACAATACACTACTAAATAATTAAGAGATCATTGAAGAAACCAAAGAGTAAATAAAAAAATACATAGAAACAAATGACAATGAAACATGATGACCCAAAACCTATGGGATGCAGCAAAAGTAGTTCTAAGAGGGAATTTTATAGCAATACAATTCTACCTCAAGAAACAAGAAAAATCTCAAATAAACAACCTAACCTTACACCTAAAACAACAAGAAAAAGAAGAACAAATAAAACCCCCAAGTTAGAAGAAGGAAAGAAATCATAAAGATCAAAGCAGAAATAAATGAAATAAAAATGAAGAAAACAATAGCAAAAATCAATGAAACTAAAAGCTGGTTCTTTGAGAAGATAAACAAAATTGATAAAGCTTCGGCCAGACTCATCAAGAAAAAAAGGGAGAGGATTCAAATCAATAAAATGAGAAATGAAAAAGGAGAAATTACAACTGACACCCCAGAAATACAAAGGATCATAAGAGAATATTAAAAGCAACTATATGCCAATAAAATGGACTACCTGGCGAAAGTAGATGAATTCTTAGAAAGGTACAACCTTTCAAGACTGAACCAGGAAGAAATAGAAAATATAAACAGACCAATCACAAATAATGAAATTGAAACTGTGATAAAAATCTTCCAGCAAACAAAAGAACAGCACCAGGTGGCTTCAAAGGTGAATTCTATCAAATATTTAGAGAAGAACTAACACCAATCCTTCTCAAACTCTTCCAAAGAATTGCAGAGGAAGGAACACCCAAGCTCATTATATGAGGCCACCATCACCTTGATACTAAAACCAGACAAAGGTACACATAAAAGAAAATTATAGACTAATATCACTGATGAACATAGATGCAAAATATCCTCAACAAAATACTAGGAAATAGAATCCAACGGCACATTAAAAGTATCAAACAGCATAATCAAGTGGGATTTATCCCAGGGATGCAAGGATTCTTCAATATATGCAAAGCAATCAATGTGATACACCATATTAACAAATTGAAGAATAAAAACCATATGATCATCTCAATAGATGCAGAAAAAACTTTTGACAAAATTCAACACCAATTCATGATAAAAAGCTCTCCAGAAAGTGGGTGTAGAGGGAACATACCTCAACATAATAAAAGCCATATATGACAAACCCACAGAAATCACTCTCAGTGCTGAAAAACTGAAAACATTTCCTCTAAGATCAGGAACAAAACAAGGATGTACACTCCCACCACTATTATTCAACATAGTATTGGAAGTCCTAGCCACAGCAATCAGAGAAGAAAACAAAATAAAAGGAATACAAATTGGAAAAGAAGAAGTAAAGCTGTCACTGTTTGCAGATGACATGATATTGTACATAGAAAATCCTAAACATGCGACCAGAAAACTACTAAACCTAATCAATGAATTTGGTAAAGTTGCAGGATACAAAATTAATGCACAGAAATCTCTTGAATTCTTATACATTAACAACAAAAGATCAGAAAGAGAAATAAAGTTAACAATCCCATTTACCACTGTGACAAAAAGAATAAAATACCTAGGAATAAACGTACCTAAGGAAGACCTAAATAGACATTTCTCCAAAGAAGACATACAGATGGCCTACAAATACATGAAAAGATGCTCAACATCACTGATCATTAGAGAAATGCAAGTCAAAACTACAATGAAGTATCACCTCACACCAGGCAGAATGGCTATCATCAAAAAAATCTACAAACAATAAATGCTGGAGAGGGTATGGAGAAAAGGGGATGTTCTTGCACTGTTGGTGGGAATGTAAATTGATACAGCCACTATGGAGAACAGTATGGAGGTTCCTTAATAAACTAAAAATAGAACTATCATGTGACCCAGCAAGCCCACTATATACCCTGAGGAAACCATAACTCAAAAAGACACATGCACCCCAATGTTCATTGCAGCACTATTAACAATAGCCAGGACATGGAACCAACCTAAATGTCCATCGACAGATGAATAGATAAAAAGATGTGGTACATATATACAATGGAATATTACTCAGCCATAAAAAGGAACAAAACTGGGTCATTTGTAGAGATGTGGATGGAGCTAGAGACTGTCATACAGAGTGCAGTAGTCCAGAAAGAGAAAAACAAATATTGCATATTAATGCATATATGTGGAATCTACAAAGATGGTACAGGTGACCTTATTTGTAGAACAGAAATAGAGACATAGATGTAGAGAACAAACATATAATCAGCACGGAGGGAAAGGGATGGTGGGATGAATTGGGATATTGGGATTGACATATATACACCACTAGTTATAAAATAGATAACTAATGAGTACCTGCTGTATAGCACGGGGAACTCTGCTTTGTGGTGACCTAAATGGGAAGGAAACCCAAAAAGGAGGGGACATATGTATACATATGGCTGGTTCACTTTGCTGCACAGCAGAAGCTAGCACAACATTGTAAAGCAACTATACCTCAATTAAAAAAAAACATGAACTGGACATTGTGAAGGATTTCTACTGTGACCAAGAGGAAGTGAAAAAGACCAGATAGACCCTCATAACTGAAACAACTATAATACTAGATAAAATTATGAAAATATGGTTCTAAAGATATTTGCACATCAGTCACTGAATGACAGCAATCCCTGATATGAGAAATAAGAGGTTAAGCCTTACAATTGCTCTAGTCTAATGTCTGAAGGGTTCCAGGCAATGAGGCACAAAGGGGGATTCAGGAGGAGCCAGGTAGTCTCCTTGTATTTAGAAAATAGATCTTAGGGTCGAGAGAGCTCAATGTGGTTAGAGTTCACAGGGCAGTGTCCAAGAGAAAAGAACTGCACAGAGTTAACTCTGGAGATAAGGACATGTCCCCCCTTGAGGATTCAGCTGAGTGCCAAGCACTGATTAAGCTGCATTTATTTGAGAAAACTATCCAAAGCCATGGAAAGAACCACCTGAAAGAATTAGGAGAAATAATCTCTAAAACCCACACAGGGCACAGAATAATTCTTGCTCCCGTTCCCACAAGTAAGAGTAGAAAACATAATTCAAATGTCATTGAGGAGAGTACTTAGAGAGTTTTCCCTCAGTAGTTGTGAAAAATTAGCCCTATGCTAAACATACTCTGGTCATGCTTGTCAAAGTTTAAAGTTATGAACAAAAGGATCAAACAATTTCCAAGTAACTTAACTGCATCCTCAGAAAAGGTCATGGACATTTATAGAAATAAAATATATTTTTAAACAATCTTTTTTGTGTGCTTTTAATTTTTCTTTCTTTCTTTCTTTTAACATCTTTATTGAAGTATAATTGCTTTACAATGTTGTGTTAGTTTCTGCTGTATAACAAGGTGAATCAGCTATATGCATACATATATCTCCATATCCCCTCCCTCTTGTGTCTCCCTCCCACCCTCCTTATCCCACCCCTCTAGGTAGTCGTAAAGCACTGAGCTGATCTCCCTGTGCTATGCAGCTGTTTCCCACAGTTATCTATTTTACATTTGGTAATATATATATGTCAATGTTACTCTCTCACTTCATCCCAGCTTACCCTTCCCCCTCCCCATATCTTCAAGTCCATTCTCTACATCTGTATCTTTATTCCTATCCTGCCCCTAGGTTCATCAGAACTTTTTTTTTTTAGATTCCATATATATGTGTTAGCATATGGTATTTGTTTTTCTCTTTCTGACTTACTTCACTCTGTATGGCAGACTCTAGGTCCATCCACCTCACTACAAATTACTCAATTTCATATAAATAAAATATTTTAAATGCAGTCTTCAACAAGGTGAAATTGATAATCTCTGACATCTAATCAAAGATTCCCAGGCATGCAAAGAAGCAGGAAACATAATCCATATGAAGGAGAAAAATCACTCAAATGAAACAGACCTAGAAATGATACAGAATTAGTAGATAAGGGTGTAAAAATAGTTATTATAAGTGCATTCCATATGCACAATAATCTAGAGAAAAATGAGCATGTTAAACAGAATATGGAAGATATAAAGAAACATAAATTGAACTTATAAAGATAGAAATTGTGATGTCTGAGAAAAAATATTCACTGGATTGAATGGATGATAGATACTGTAGAAGTGTATATTAGTGAATTTGAAGATATAACAACTGAAATTATCTGAAATGAAACAAAGAGAGAAAAAATATATATTAAAAAAAACCCAGAATTGATGACCTGTGGGACAATTTCAAATGGTCTAATATACATAAAACTGGAGTCCCCGAGGTTGGGGCAGAAAAAAAATTGAAAAATTAATGGTAGATAATTTTCTAAATTTGAATTTGATGAAAGTTATGAACCCATAAATCCAAGATATTTCATAAACCCTAATCACAAGAAGCATGAAAAAGCAAACAAACCAACAAAAACTACACAAAAGCATTTCATAACCAACTTACTTAAAACCAGTGATAAAGACATTTTAAAAGCAGCCAGATGAGAGGAAGTCACATTATGAATGGAGGAAGCAGGTGAGA
Organism: Mesoplodon densirostris; assembly: GCF_025265405.1. Classification (NCBI taxonomy): domain Eukaryota; kingdom Metazoa; phylum Chordata; class Mammalia; order Artiodactyla; family Ziphiidae; genus Mesoplodon; species Mesoplodon densirostris. Next base: position 112,615,275 of record NC_082665.1, on the reverse strand, counting down.
TGAGATGAGATGAGAAAGAATGATGAGATGACAGCAAACCTAATGTTGGAAACAATTCAAGCCAAAAGTTAGTGGAGCAATATCTTTAAGGAGCTTAAAGAAACATACTATAAATCTAGAATTTTCTACCAAAACAAAAATATGTTTTAAAAATGAAGGTGAGAGAAACACTTACTTTAGACATAGAAAAGCTGTAGAAATGTATCACCAGCAGACATGAAGACAAAAATGTAAGAAGAGTGCTTCACACCAAAAAGAAAAGTGTCCCAGGTGGGATTCTAGATCTATAAGTAGAATGACACACAGCCCAGATGGCAACTACTTAGTTAAATATAATATTTAATTAAAATCTCTTTTTAAAATAATTGGCAAAAATAATTGAAAAATAGCACAAAAAAACACAGCAGGGGAAAAGGAAGTATACTGTTGTAAGGGTCTCGTACTATATGTGTTGTATGCTACCACATGGAAGTCATACAAGTTATACAAAAAACTGCAATGACTCAAATTTCCAAAATCAGGAATCAATGATGGACACTATTACTGACTAAGAGAAATTAAAAGAATTATAAGAAAATAACATGAAAATTAAAAAAAAAATTAGACAACCTTGACAAAATGGACAAATTCTGAGAAAGCCAAAAATTAGCAAAACTAACTCAAGAATAAATAGAAAGTCTGAATAGATCTATAACAAATTAAAAAATTAAGTAATTAAAAATATTATAAAGAAAAGCTGGGCCTATGTGACTTCAAAAGTGAATTAATTCAAATATTAAAGAAAAATGGTAAGCCTTTACAAACTGTTGCAGAAAACAGAGAAAGAACATTTCCCACCTCATTCTAGGAGGCCGGTATTACTCTGGTATCAAAACTAAACAGTGACATCATAAGAAAAGAAAAAAACAAATGAATAACATTCATGTACACAGATGCACAAATCTTTAACAAAATACTAACAAAACTAATTTAGCAGTATAAAAGTATATTATACTTTTATATTATACCATGAAAATGTGGGATTTATCCCACAAATGTAAGGTTGATTTACTATTCAAAAATCAATTCATATAACACAACATATTATCAGAATAAAGGACAAAAAGATACATTATCATTTCAAGAAACACTGAAAAAACATTTGACAAAACCCAACACCTAGTCTTGAATAAAACTCTAAACAAACTAGATGTAGAAGGGAAATTCTTCAACCTGATAAATGAAAGCTATGGCAAACTTACAGCTTATATCATAGTTTATGGTAAAAGACTTACTTATTTTCTCCTAAGATCAGGAACAAGTCAAGGATGACTGCTCTTACCATTCATTTTTAAGATTGTACTAGAGAAAAGAGAAAAGAATAATAATAAAGAGAAAAGAAAAAAGACACTAAAGGAAAGATGGGAAGGGAAGAAAGAAAACTGTCTTCATTTGCAGATGACATAATCCTGCACATGCAAAATCCTAAGGCATCACAGTAGAGATCAATAATGAAACAAATTATAAGATCAATTTATTTCCAAATATTAGTAACAAATGTTTAAAAATTTACAAAATAATGAGAAAATAAAACAATTTAGAAGTGAACAAAATCCATGAAAGAAACAAAATTGTAAAGTTCACTGAAGATATAGATAGACAATTAAAGCTATCCATTAATTGATTTAGCAATTACAAAAAGAAGTCCAACAAAGAAAAGTCCAGGCCCAGGTGGCTTCACTGGTGAATTCTACCTAATATTTCAGAAAAAAAAGAAAAAAGGATATGAATTCTATACAATTTCTTTTTGAATATTAAAGAGGAGAAAATACTTTCCAAATCATTCTACAGGGACAGCATTACTCTAATATGAGAAGGTAACTACAGACATATAGTTCAAGAACATAGATGCCAAAATTCATAAAATATTAGCAAACAAATAACAGCAATATATTAAAAAGAGTGGTATGGATGACCAAGTAGGATTTACCTCAGTAATGCAAAGGTCATTTAACATTTGAAACTCAATCAAGGTAATTTATCATCTTAACAGGCACCAAAAAGCAACAACAACAACAACAAAAACCCAAACCCATTACAACAACAAAAACCTACATGATCATCTAAGCAGATGCAGAAAAGACATTTGATCAAATCCAATACCCATTCTTGTTAAGACACTCAGCAATCTAGGAATAGAGGGACCTCCCTCAATCCTGCTAAAGGGAATCTATGAAAAACCTGTAACTAGTATCTTACTTAATGGTAAAATGCAAAAATTATCACAAAATAGGTCATAAACCTAAAAGTAAAAGTTAAAATTATAAAATTTCTAGAAGAAAAATTATGAGAAAATCTTTGTGACCCAGCATGTTTTCTTAGTTACAGCACCAAAGACATAATCCATAAAATGAAAAAATATTGTAATAAGTTGGATTTCTTAAAACTGAGAACTTACATTCTTCGAAAGATACTGTTAAGAAAATGAAAAGACAATCCATCTACAGTGAGAAAATGTTTGGAAGTCACATATTTGATAAAGGATTTGTATGCTGAATATATAAAGAATTCTCTAAACTCAAAAATGAGGAAACAAACACCTAATTAAAAAGTGGGCAATACATTTGAACAAACAGGTCATCATAAGATATATGACTGGCAAATAAGTACATGAAAAGATGTTCATCATAATTAGTCATTAATGAAATACAAATTAAAACCACAATGAGATACATTGCACAATGATTAAAATATCTACCATACAGTTTGATAGCAAAGGTATATAGCAACTAGAACTCTAATATATTCTGGTGGGAAGAAAAAATGATGTCATCATTTGGTAGAACAGTGTGGCAGTTTCTTGAAACATTAGATATACACTTAACATATGACCTAGGCATTCCACTTGTACTATATTTCCATACAAAATCTAGTGCACAAGACAATTCAAATGTCCATCAACAGCTGCATTTATAAACAGATTGTAGTATATAAATTTGGAATATTACTTACTGGAATATTACTTAATAATAAAAAATGACATACAATAACATGGAAGAAAGAAAACATGAAAAAATAATTTATGTTCTTCCATTAATACTAAATTTCAGAAAATGCAAATTAATCTATAGAGAGATGAGTAGTTGCTTGGGGAATGCATGGGGAGGAGTGAGAGATTACAATGGGCAGATTACAAATGAAGAAATTTCTGAGGGCGATGCATATGTCAACAAGTTTATTTATATGATAATTTTATGCTTATTTGAAGACAAAAAGAAGGCAATTGCTGGAGAGAGATATCAAGGGCTGAAGAGTATGTAGAAAAGTTTCCTATTCATTGATAGAAGGCTTCCTCGTAGACAGATGACTAGTTTTTTATTGCTGCAAGACAAACCACCTGTAAACAAAATATTTTATTATACTTATGGATTCCATGGATAAGAAATTTAGGCTCAGAAAACATGGCTTGTCTTTGGGTTCTATAGTGTCTGGTGCCTCAGCTGGGAAGGTTTGAATAGCTGAGGTGTGGTATCATCTAGAGTCTTCTTCACTTACATGTCCAGTGCTGGGCAGAAATGATTCAAGTGGCTTTCTCCCTCCACTGAGTCTCAGAGTCTCTCCATGTGGCCTCTCTATAGGACCTCTCCCAGATGGTGGCCTCAATGTAATTGGATTTCTTACATTGCAATTCCGGTCCAAGAGGGAGTGTTTCAGTGAACAAGATGCAAGCTTCAGGACTTTTTAAACTTCAGTCTCCATATAGCACCACTTCCACCTATTTGTCAAAGCAGTCACAAGCCTTCCAGATTTCAGCGAAAGAAATACAGATCCCTATCTATCTATAGGAGGAGAGTCAGAGTATTTAAGGCCATGTTTTAAAACTACAAAAATAGATTAATTTTAGAGAGAAGAAAATCTCAGGTTTATGGAAGTGATCGATAATTAAATCTCCCTAATTTTCTCAGCAAAGCACATGACACATCCAACTGTGGAAATGTGTATGGTGTCGGGGGTAGATGAAGCTGAGAGAAAGAAAAACTGGTGATTTAATATAAGGCAAAAAGGTTTAGAAAAACCACCTAGGCTGAGAAATCAATTAGCAGAGTGGAGATTTTGTGATTCTTCTGGGAATGAGAAAAATAGTGAAATGACAAAAAAGTTTAAAATACAATTTATTAATCAAACTCATGGTAAAAATACTGTGAGTAAAGTAAAAATGTAAACAACAAATTGAGGAAAATATATAATGATAAACTAACATTTTTTAGTATTAAAAGATCACACAAATCAATAAGACCAATGGCCCAAGGTAGAAGAACACAGTGTTCTAATAATGAACTAATATCAGGTATGAGCCTGCAACATTATGTGAAAATGTGGTATATCCTTTTATGTGAATATTGGGATTAGGAATCAGAAAGACTTTTTTCAGTTTTAAGAATGTGTTCTTGTTAAATAGTTTTTAAATATCTAATGACTATGAAATACATAACACACATCTGACATCCTTCTGTAAAATTTGCTGTTGGTGTCAGGAATATATTTGAGTTTCAATATAAGCATTGAAAAGCATGTGCTTTGTTATAGAAGATTTTGTGTGGAAAAGTAGAATATTTATATTTTGAACAGAATAAAAGAAAAACTTCATAATTTTTATACAAAAGTGCGTTTTGAATAATTTCAAATTATTTTATTCACAGTAAACATGAATATACACACTGGTCATTGCTGCACTTATAATATCATAAACTCATGTTTCCCTTTGAATAGCAGAATAGAGAAAAACCATCCATTCCCAAATGCTGCTCTCTCTTTATCCCAACAGGTGGGATTCAAGCTTTTCTATACATGTAGTTATTGCTGGACAAATCTTTCTCACTTTCTCTAAGCCATTCACCCCTCCATTGAGCTCCAGTTCTTTATGGTGAGATGACTCATTAAGCTTTCTTCCTGGCAGGGAGCTGACACCCAATTAATGAGCTGACACTGTTCTGTGTCTGTTCTCACTAGTGCAATAAGGCTCTGTTTACAAACACAGACAGTTGGGCCTGTTAGGGACTGCAGGTTAAAATCTCCCTGCTGGGACAGTTTGTTCAAAATCATAAGGGTTCTTTAAACAATGCCTTTGTGCCTTGAGCATCAGACATTCTGCTTTCAGCAGGATACAAGTCACCCTAATGGCAACATCCTGTTTGGAGGGAAAGGGACAAATGGGACAAGATTTTAGATTTATATATAAATAATATAAATAGCAATATTTTATTGTAAAGTTATTCTCAATACTATCTAAGGGTAGATAATTGTTTACTTTTAAGATAAAACTTCAAGTTTGCAGACTTTTTTCAACTAAATGTGTTGTTAAATCTAGAGTCCATCTGTGTTTTTCTCCCTCCAGCAGAATTCCATCTGCTTTTCTCCATTTAGCAAACTCCCTTCTAACCTCAGGTCCCAGACAAAATAGCATCTCTTCTGTGAAATCTTTCTTGAATTTTTGAGGAAGAGGTAACTATGCAGTTTCCTTTAGGAATTTTTAAATGCTACTATAGTAGCATTCATCACATTAGTTTCATTTTAATTCTTCTTCACTAAAGAAATGACCAAAATACATCATGGTGCATGACACATAATACATGATTGCTTAGGCTTCCAATTCTACAAATACGGGTTTCTACAGTTGTGCTCCAAACCTATAGGTACCACTGCTACTTCATCTTATACCTAAGGAACTCATTGGTTGTGAAAATCATATATCTTTTTGTTCTGTTTGTACTCTGTGGTTTTTCCTACCTGGCTAATTAGCCCTCCAGATCAGGCATATCAGTACCTATGTAAAACTAGCAGACAGGTATAGTGCCAGCCAAGTGGCTCTCCTCCAGCTAAGTTTGGAATAAATAATCAAACATGCTTCAATAAATTCTAGACTGTGAATGATATTTGGAAATTACCTCTAGCTAGCTGTGTCACTATGGTCATGTCTTAATCTCTGAGGTTAGTGTAACTGGAATTGAAATTAAGAGAGAGAGACAGAGAGAAAAAGGGACAAAGAGACAGAGAGCACAGGAGCAAGAGTCTAAAAGGGCTAAAGAGGAGTAAAGCACAGGCCATGTTGAGCCTAATAAATTGTCTTCAGTGTTTCGATCTTTATCAGACAATGTGAAAACATTAGATGGTTTTAAATAAGGGTTGACATAGAGATAAAATTTATTTTCCTAAAATATTACTTTGCTTGCATTGTGGAATATGAGTTGGAGGAAGGTCTAAAAGGATGCTGGGAAGACCAATTTTAAATCTACCAGGTGATAAGAGATTACAGTAATTTGAGAAACCTTGGTGGTGGTGGTGAGTGTGATGTGGTAGAGGTGGAAAGATGTGATAGATTTGAGAGAGATTTAGGAGAGATAAAGGTACAAGGAGTTGGTGGTCAATGCTATATGGGAAACAAGATTGGGATGAGAGAGGGGTCAAGATTTTTAGCTTTTATATCTTGCTGGATGATAGACTCATTGACTGAGTGAGAACATGCTGGTGCTGTGTGAGTTCTTGAGTTTACTTTTATAGATGTTGGGTTTGAAATTTCTAGAAGATAACTAAGTGAAGATGCAAGAAGGCAGTAGATTTTTGTGTCTATAAGTAAGGAAAATTTCTATACAGATATATACATATTTTTATAGTCATCTGAGTATAGTTAGTAGTTGAAGCCATGGACATTGATGAGAAAGCTGAGGAAAAGAGTACTAAGTAAAGATAAGAAGATCTAGGATTGAGTTTTGAGAAACCTCATCATATAATGGTCAGATACAGGGAAAAAAAAAGGTTGGTAAGGGAGAAAAGGAGTGGCTGAGATGGAGAAAAATAACTCCAGCAGTATGAAGTCCAGAAACCAAGGGATGAGGACATTTTGACAAGAAGAAAAGAGCTAACAAATGCTGCTAAGAAGTTAATTAAGATAAAGGTTGAAAATAGTTCACTGAATGTATCAACATTGAACTTGTCCATTACATTAGCAGGAGCTGTTTCAGTAGAGTGACAGAAGCAAAAGGCAGATTGGAATGGGTTTAAGAGTTAGTGTAAGATGAAGAAGATATAGAAGCATTGAGCATAAGTTACCTTTTTTTTTAATTGTGGTAAATCTACATAACATAAAATTTAACATTCTAATAATTTTAAAGTGCACATTTCAGTGTCATTAAGTACATTTACATTTTTATACAACTATTAACATTATCCATCTCCAGAACTTTTTTCACCTTCCCAAACTGAAACTCCATATACATTGAGCACTAACTCTCCATTCCCTTCTCTACCCAACAATTTAAAGCAATGGGTGGAAATAGAGAATAGGCAGAGTAGACTGTGGATTTGAGAGCCCTCTCCTGTCTTTTTTTTTCCCTGAATGAAAGAGACAGCATTTTTAAAAGTTCATATGAAGAATCCCTCTGAGACAATTAATAATAAAACCTCCCTAAGAAGAAATAATGCAATGAGATCTAACAGTGGGAGTAAGAGTCTTAAATAGGGAAAGGGACAGTTTCTTTAAGGAGGCAAGAAAAAGGAAATAGGGAAGCTATAGATATAAGTAAATTAATGTTTGGCATTAAGAAACCTGGGAATTTCCTCTGTGATTATGTATACTCTTTTTTTATGAACTTCAAGGCAGAACTCATTAGCCAACTGTGTAGGGGTGGTGGCTGTTGGAGGTATGAAAAAGTGAAGATTGTTTGATAAAGTTACTATAGAGAGTAGCAGAATGGTTTGATCAGAATAAGGAAGATGCTGAGTTGACAATAGGTATTCCAGAACAGAGGCTCTCTTACGTGTTAGATACATGTTCAAACACAAGTATAGGCGAGTTCTTTTATACAACATGTATTAAATGAGGAACATAACACCAGGCACTGCACTAATCATAAGCGATCGCAAGGTGAACCAGAAAGAACCCCTTCCCTCAAGGATCCTATAATCTCATATAAGAATACCTGTTTTTATTTTTTTAACCACCTCTGTACTGCCTCTGAATATTAGGACCTGGGTCCCTAAGATACCTTTTTGGAATGGAGATAAATCAGCTAGGAAGAGAAACAACTAGTCATGGTGTTTCTATTGGCTAAAAAAGAAAAGCCTAAAGAGGATTTAGATGTTAAAACAATATTACTACAACCAAAGTAAAGACAAAGGAATCGCTTTCCTTTTAAAAAAAACTGATACTGATCCAAGTCCAGAGGTTCCCATGTATTCAACAGTTTCCCAGTGAATGCTGACTCAGTACCCAAATTCCCATTTAGCGGCTCATCCTGATTCAACAAAGCCTGAATATAAAGAACGCATAGGAATAGTGAAAGAACTCAAAGCTAAAAAGTTAGAAACCTGCACTTACTTGTTAATCATTGGTTAAAGAAAAATAGATACAGAGCTCCCAATGCAGAAGGCAGCATATTCACTATTTTGGAAATGTATATGGAAATACTGGAAATCAATATTTAAAAAAAAATATGTATACTATTTTAAAATGGCATTTTTTGTCCACTCTCTTCTCTATAAACTCAGAGAAAATAAGAGTTAAAAAATTGATATAAAAATTCCTTATTCAACAAAATAACCATGAATTCAAACTAAAACCATAGTGTGTACTGAGTTTATACTGTAAACTAGGAATTAACCTAAGCATCTTATGTCAATGAATTAATTAATTCTCAGAACAAACCTATGATTTAGATGTTCTTCTTATTCCCATTTCACAAATGAGAGAAATAATACAAAAAAAAAAAGCTAAGAAATATATCCAGCAATTTGAAGCTAGTGAATGGTAGAGACAGACTTTCATATGGGGGGTCTGACTCTAGAGTTTGAGCACTTTATACTCTCTCTCAGCCATGACTCCATACGGGATAAATACTGAGACTCTGAGAATCAACATACACTTCTTCAAACTGAGAACAGATGCGTAAAAGAAGTGTTCGAGCTCATTCATCTAATATAGATTCATCCAATGATCCTTTGCTCAAGGTGACAAGAAGCCTTGTTTACACTCAGAAGAAGTATTAGGAGGGAAGACAAGTGAGAACAAGAGAGCTTTTTATTGTCTTAGACCTAATCTCTTTATTGAAGAAGTGTGTTGGAAGTAAATGGGGAGACGTAGAAAGAGAAATCAGGAAGCCCTAGATCTTAATTAAAAGAATCTATAGCCATATGGGTTATTAGAGGCAGAGTCTTAACTCTTAATTTGCCTGTGAAGCACAGCTATCACATTGTTGCCACACTTTACCTTCAGTCTTATCTGAATATCTGACTAATTTCAAAACCACTCTGTTTACAAATCAATCAGGAAATCTTAATTTTGACACTAATTTGATATAGTCATCTGGGTAACTTGAATCTCTAATGTTCCTTCCACCACTGAATTTCTATAATTTATTAATTTTATTTTTCAGTTTCCAGAATGGCAGACAATTTGTTGCTAGACTTCTGCTTTTCAATTTGATTCTGCAATAATCCATTCTGATCATATTAAATAGCTTATCTATGGATAGTGGAAACAGGGATACATAACATTTATTTTTTCATATAATATTTCTGCAAACATTTATTAAGCATGTCCTAGGATTCAGATACAATATTAATGATTGAAATACAAAGATGTATCAATCATTTTTGTCATCGTATTATAAAATTCAGCATGCCTATAAATGTATAACATTCTGTAAATCATTTTGCAAGAACCGTGTAAGGTTATTAATATCCTTATTTTATGCAGAAGGAGACTGAGACTTTAAAAAGTTAAGCAACTTGACCAAGGTTCCATAGCTATTAGATGACAGAGACAGAATTTGAATCCAGTTATATCTAAGTTTAAGGCTCATGTTCTTAAAGCTATAGAATTTTTTGATGGGCTTCCCTGGTGGCACAGTGGTTGAGAGTCCGCCTGCCGATGCAGGGGACACGGGTTCGTGCCCTGGTCTGGGAAGATCCCACATGCCACAGAGCGGCTGGGCACGTGAGCCATGGCCGCTGAGCCTGCACGTCTGGAGCCTTTGCTCCGCAATGGGAGAGGCCACAACAGTGAGAGGCCCGTGTACTTCAAAAAAAAAAAAAAAAGCTATAGAATTTTTTGACCCCTACCTGAGTGATGGAAGGCACATATGGAGGTACTTGCAGCTAGAACAAAGCATTGTTTTATATACACTGATAGAGATCAGAGAGGAAGAAATGATTGCTTTCTTGCCAAAAAGAGAAAAATGGATCTAAGTTTTAAGGAATGAGTGGAGATTTCCAGGCAAGAAAGAAAAAAATAAAAACAAACAAGAACAACAAAACACTTGCATTTGCAAAGGCAAAGAAAAGGAGAACATGGTTAGACTTAGGGGAGTGTGGATAGAGAATTGTTGAGGCCTCTGAATGATGGAAACGAAAGCTGAGGCTTGAAAAGGAAATTAGCGTTAGATCATAAAGAGTCATGAACACATTACAAAGGAATCAGAGTTTCACTCTTTCCTGAGCATAACTATCAAAGTTGTTTAGTGGAAACTTTAGTAAATATCAAAAGCAGTTTATTTGGTTCTTTTTTGCTTACAATTTTCCACCACCACCGCAGCATACCAATGAACTTAGTTAAATTTCCCAAGCACTGCTATCTCCTCAAGACACAATTTCTACTTTAAATTAGTCTATAATGTAGTTAGAAAGTGACTCATTAAATATATATATATAATATATATATATAATATATATTATATATAATATTAAAAGAAAACTATATATATATATGTCTATGTGTGTATATATATATATATATATATATATATATATAATGTTTAAAATAAACTATATATAATTTTATTTGGGAAAAAAGTAACACATAAGTGACAATAAATGAAATATATTCCTGTGTGCTAGGGCCTACAAAAGTCATAGAAAATATATGAGTTACCTTAATTCAGATGCAGGAGCAGACACTTTGAATGATATAAGTCATGGAAATATGCATAGTGGTAAAGAGCATGGACACAAGACCAAGATCTAGGTTCTAACCCCAATAACTTCAAAATGTGTGTGCCCTTGAAGAAATCACTTATCTTTCTTTGTATGTAAATTGGCAATTCGAATGAATATAGTGCTTAAAATATAATAAATGATCAAAAAGTATTGGTTAGGAAAATTCTTGAAACATGGAAAATTGTTGATAGTCATTGCAAAAGGTGTTAGGAAGAATAGGAGATCAGACACAGGAGACAGATATGTCCGATGCTATGAGTACCTGGAGTAAATAGAGAAGCTGAGAAACCCAGGTAGATTTGGATATGCCTGGATTATATTGGAGGTATCATGGCACAATGGAAAGAACAGTGGATTCCCAACTGGGCCACTTTGATGGGTTTTCTACCTTGAGCAATTAACCACACTTCTGAAACTTAGTTTGTTGATATGTAAAATAGGTTTTATTATTCAGAAACATTTAGGAGAGTATATAGTACAGAAAAAGATACTCATGTATTATTAAAACATCCATCTTACAATGAGCAGCTGTATGACAGACCCATTTATATCTATCATTTGCATATAAAACAATCCATTACTATATTGGAAGACTGACCTGGATCAAACATTTAACCACTGGTGGTAAGGTTTTGCCACTTCATTAGGGATAAAGAGCTCTTTCCTAGTAAACATGTCTACAACTTTTAGACTTGAATAGAAAAGCATACTACCAAGATGTGGGGTCTAATGAAAACAGCCAAGTTCCTGTTAGCTCCTCTTAGATCTAGAATCACCCAGAGCCACAGTGTGTATGTTATATTAAAGACTTCTTGAAATTCTGCAGGAAACAAACCTTCCTAACTCTGTTTATTCTGACTTCCCCATACTTATTTGACCTCTGAGACATTTTTGTCATGAAGTACCCACTGATAATCAATAGAACTATGGTACCTAGAGTCCTACTTTGGTTAAAACCATAGGGCAGGGCTGCAGTCATCTTAAGACATGACTGGAGCTGGCATATCTGTTTCCATATGGCGGATGACATAGACCTCAGTCCTTCATCACAGGGATCTCTCCACAAGGTTGCCTGAGTGTCCTCAGGACACAGCAGCTGGCTTCCTTCACTAGTGATCTCAAAGATAACAAGGCAGAAGACACATTGATTTTCTTGATGACATAATCTTAAAGTGACCCATGTGGCCCTTTGAATGTTAGTGGAGAAGCTCACAACCCTGCCACCTCAGTCACCTCCTTGTTCCTCACTACATCTTTGAGGTTTCATTATAAAAACCCCAGCCTCGCTCAAAAAGGAGTTTAAAACCATTGCTAGCCTAGATAATTCTTAATGTGGAAAATTTTGCAATTTCAAGTAAATATGATGTTCATCATCAGCTTTAACATAGATAATAATTGTGAATGCTGGTAAAATTTTACCGAGAAAGATTTTATTCATTTAAATATCCCATGAAACATAATTTGAGAGCTCTAGTTCTGTTCAGCCTTCAGTGTAATAAAAAATACTACTAACCATGGAGGAACCAAGATGGCAGAGTGGAAGGACGGGCTCTCACTCCCTCTTGTGAGAACACCAGAATCACAACTAGCTGCTGGACAATCATTGACAGGAAGACACTAGAACTCACCAAAAAAGATACCCCACATCCAAAGACAAAGGGGAAGCCACAATGAGATGGTAAGAGGAGCACAATCACAGTAAAATTAAATCTCATAACTAATGGGTGGTTGACCCACAGACTGGAGAACAATTATACCACAGAAGTCCAGCCACTGGAGTGAAGGTTCTGAGCCCCACGTCAGGCTTCCCAACCTGGAGGTCTGGCAATGGGAGGGGGAATTCCTAGAGAATCAGACTTTGAAGCCTAGTGGGAATTTATTGCAGGACTTCGACAGGACTGGGGGAAACAGAGACTCAACTCTTGGAGGGCACACATGAAGTAGTGTGCACAGTGGGACCCAAGGGAAGGAGCAGTGACCCCAGGGGAGACTAAACCAGACCTACCAACTAGTGTTGGAGGGTCTCCTCCAGAGGCGGGGGGTGGCTGTGGTTCACCATGGGGACAAGGACACTGGCAGCAGAAGTTCTGGGAAGTATCCCTTGGCGTGAGCCATCCCAGAGTCTGTCATTAGCCCCACCAAAGAGCCCAGGTAGGCTACAGTGTTGGGTTGCCTCAGGCCAAACAACCAACAGGGAGGGAACTCAGCTGCACCCATAAACAGTCAAGTAGATTAAAGTTTTACTGAGCTCTGTCCACCAGAGCAGCAGTCAGCTCTACCAACCACCAGCCCCTCCCATCAGGAAACTTACACAAGCCTCTTAGATAGCCTCATCCACCAGAGGGCAGACAGCAGAAGCAAGAAGAACTACAATCCTGCAGTCTGTGGAATGAAAACAACATTCACAGAAAGATAGACAAGATAAAAAGGCAGAGGGCTATGTACCAGATGAAGGAACAAGATAAACCCCCAGAAAAACAACTAAATGAAGTGGAGATAGGCAACCTTCCAGAAAAAGAATTCAGAATAATGATAGTGAAGATGATCCAGGACCTCAGAAAAAGAATGGAGGCAAAGATTGTGAGGATGCAAGAAATGTTTAACAAAGACCTAGAAGAATTAAAGAACAAACAAACAGAGATGAACAATACAATAACTAAAATGAAAACTACACTAGAAGGAATCAATAGCAGAATAACTGAGACAGAAGAACGGATAAGTGACCTGGAAGACAGAATGGTGGAATTCACTGCTGCAGAACAGAATAAAGAAAAAAGAATGAAAAGAAATGAAGACAGCCTAAGAGACCTCTGGGACAATATTAAACGCAACAACATTCACATTATAGGGGTCCCAGGAGGAGAAGAGAGAGAGAAAGGACCCGAGAAAATATTTGAAGAGATTAGAGTCAAAAACTTCCCTACATGGGAAAGGAAACAGCCACCCAAGTCCCGGAAGGTCAGAGAGTCCCAGGCAGGATACACCCAAGGAGAAACACTCTGAGACACATAGTAATCAAATTGGCAAAAATTAAAGACAAAGAAAACTTATTGAAAACAGCAAGGGAAAAATGACAGATAACATACAAGGGAACTCCCATAAGGTGAACAGCTGATTTCTCAGCAGAAACCCTACAAGCCAGAAGGGAGTGGCAAGATATACTTAAAGTGATGAAAGGGAAGAACCTACAACCAAGATTATGCTACCCAGCAAGGATCTCATTCAGATTCGATGGAGAAATCAAAAGCTTTACAGACAAGCAAAAGCTAAGAGAATTCAGCACCACCAAACCAGCTCTACAACAAATGCTAAAGGAACTTCTCTAAGTGGGAAACACAAGAGAAGAAAAAGACCTACAAAAACAAACCCAAAACAATTAAGAAAATGGTCATAGGAACATACCTATCGATAATTACCTTAAACATGAATGGATTAAATGCTCCAACCAAAAGACACAGGCCTGCTGAGTGGATACAAAAATAAGACCCATATATATGCTGTCTACAAGAGACCTGCTTCAGACCTAGGGACACATAAAGACTGAAAGTGAGGGGATGGAAAAAGATATTCCATGCAAATGGAAATCAAAAGAAAGCTGGAGTAGCAATATGCATATCAGGTAAAATAGACTTTAAAATAAACAATGATACAAGAGACAAGAAAGGACACTACATAAAGATCAAGGGATCAATCCAAGAAGAAGATATAACAATTATAAATATATATGCAACCAATATAGGAGCACCACAATACATAAGGCAATGGCAAACAGCTATAAAAGAGGAAATCGACAGTAACACAATAAAATGGGGGACTTTAACACCTCACTTACACCAATGGACAGATCATTCAAAACGAAAATAAATAAGGAAACAGAAGCTTTAAATGACACAATAGACCAGATAGATTTAATTGATATTTATAGGTCATTCCATCCAGAAACAGCAGATTACACTTTCTTCTCAAGTACGCACGGAACATTCTCCAGGATACATCACATCTTGGGTCACAAATCAAACCTCAGTAAATTTAGGAAAATTGAAATCATATCAAGCATCTTTTCTGAACCACAACATTATGAGATTAGAAATGAATTACAGGGGAAAAAACGTAAAAAATACAAGCACACGGAGGTAAACAATATGTTACTAAATAACCAAGAGATCACTGAAGAAATGAAAGAGGAAATCAAAAAATACCTAGAGACAAATGACAATGAAAACACGATGATCCAAAACCTATGGGATGCAGCAAAAGCAGTTTTAAGATGGAAGTTTATAGCTCTACAAGCCTACCTGAAGAAACAAGAAAAATTTCAAATAAACCATGTAACCTTACACCTAAAGGAACTAGAGAAAGAAGAACAAACAAAACTAAAAGTTAGCAGAAGGAAAGAAATCATAAAGATCAGAGCAGAAATAAATGAAATAGAAACAAAGAAAACAATAACAAAGATAAATCAAACTAAAAGCTTCGTCTTTGAGAAGATAAACAAAATTGATAAGCCATTAGCCAGACTCATCAAGAAAAAGAGGGAGAGGACTCAAATCAATAAAATTAGAAATGAAAAAGAAGTTACAACAGACACTAAAGAAATACAAAGCATCCTAAGAGACTACTACAAGCAACTCTATGCCAATAAAATGGACAACCTGGAAGAAATGGACAAATTCTTAGAAAGTTATAACCTTCCAAGACTGAACCAGGAAGAAATAGAAAACACAAACAGACCAATCACAAGTAATAAAATTGAAACTGTGATTAAAAATATTCCAACAAACAGAAGTCCAAGACCAGATGGCTTCACAGGTGAATTCTATCAACCATTTAGAGAAGAGCTAACACTAATCCTTCTCAAACTCTTCCAAAAAATTGTGGAGGAAGGAACACTCCCAAATTTATTCAATGAGGCCACCATCACCCTGATACCAAAAACAGACAAAGATACTACAAAAAAAAAAGAAATTTAGAGGCCAATATCACTGATAAATATAGATGCAAAAATCCTCAACAAAATACTAGCAAACAGAATCCAACAGCACATTAAAAGGATCATACACCATGATCAAGTGGGATTTATCCCAGCGATGCAAGTATTCCTCAATATATGCATATAAATCAATGTGATACACCATATTAACAAATGGAAGAAGAAAAACCATATGATCATCTCAATAGATGCAGAAAAAACTTCTGACAAAATTCAACACAAATTTATGTTAAAAACCTCCAGAAAGTGGGCACAGAGGGAACCTACCTCAAATTAATAAAGGCCATATACAACAAACCCATAGCAAACATCATTCTCAGTTGTGAAAAACTGAAAACACTTCCTCAAAGGTCAGGAACAAGACAAGGATGTCCACTCTCACCACTGTTATTCAACATAGTTTTGGAAGTCCTAGCCACAGCAATCAGAGAAGAAAAAGAAATAAAAGGAATACAAATTAGAAAAGAAGAAGTAAAACTGTCACTGTTTGCAGAAGACATGATACTATACATAGAAAATCCTAAAGATGCCACCAGAAAACTACCAGAGCTAATCAATGAATTTGGTAAAGTTGCAGGATACAAAATTAATGCACAGAAATCTCTTGCATTCCTATACACTAATGATGAAGAAACTGAAAGAGAAATTAAGGAAACACTCCCATTTACCATTGCAACAAAAGAACAAAATACGCAGGAATAAACCTGCCTCAGGAGACAAAAGACCTCTATGCAGAAAACTATAAGACACTGATGAACGAAGTTAAAAATGATACCAACAGATGGCAAGATATACCATGTTCTTGGATTGGAAGAATCAATATTGTGAAAATGATTATACTACTGAGAGCAATCTACAGATGCATTCCCTATAAAATTACCAATGGTATTTCTTATGGAATTAGAACAAAAAGTCTTAAAATTTGCATGGAGAAACAAAAGATCCTGAATAGCCAAAGCAGTCTTGAGGGAAAAAAATAAAATAAAAAACGGACTTGGAGGAATCAGACTCCCTGACTTCAGACTATATTACAATGCTACAGTAATCAAGACAATATGGCAGTGGTACAAAAACAGAAACATAGATCAATGGAACACAATAGAAAGCCCAGAGATTAACCCATGCACCTATGATTAACTAATCTATGACAAAGGAGGCAAAGATATACAATGCAGAAAAGACAGTCTCTTCAATAATTGGTGCTGGGAAAACTGGACAGTTACATGTAAATGAATGAAATTAGAACACTCCCTAACACCATACATGAAAATAAACTCAAAATGGATTAGAGACCTAAATGTAAGACCAGAAACTATAAAACTTTTAGAGGAAAACATAAGAAGAACACTCTTAAGTGTTCTAAATCACAGCAAGGTCTTTTTTGATCCACCCCCTAGAGTAATGGAAATAAAAACAAAAATAAACAACTAGGACCTAATGAAACTTCAAAGCTTTTGCACAGCAAAGGAAACCATAAGCAATACAAAAAGACATCCCTCAGAATGGGAGAAAATATTTGGAAACGAATCAACAGACAAAGGATTAATCGCCAAAATATATAAACAGCTCATGTAGCTGAATATTAACAACCCAATCCAAAAATGGGCAGAAGACCTCAATAGACATTTCTCCAAAGAAGACATATAGATGGCCAAGAAGCACATGAAAAGCTGCTCAACATCACGAATTATTAGAGAAATGCAAATCAAAACTACAATGAGGTATCACCTCACACCTGTTAGAATGGGCATCATCAGAAAATCTACAAACAACAAATGCTGGAGAGGGTGTGGAGAAAAGAGAACCCTCTTGCACTGTTGGTGGGGATGTAAATTGATACAACCACTATGGAGAACAGTATGGAGGTTCCTTAATAAACTAAAAATACAATTACCATATGATCCAGCAATCACACTGCTGGGCATATACCCTGAGAAAACCATAATTCAAAAAGAGACATGCAGCCCAATGTTCATTGCAGCACTATTTACAATAGCCAGGTCATGGAAGCAACCTAAATGCCCATTGACAGATGAATGGATAAAGAAGATGTGGCACATATATACAATGGAATATTAGTCAGCCATAAAAAGGAACAAAATTGAGTCATTTGTTGAGATGTGGATCTATCTAGAGACTGTCATACAGAGTGAAGTATGTCAGAAAGAGAAAAACAAATATTGTATATTAACGTATATATGTGGAACCTAGGAAAATGGTACAGATGAACTGGTTTGCAGGGCAGAATTTGAGACAAGATGCAGAGAGCAAATGTATGGACACCAAAGGGGGAAAATTGTGTGGGTTGGGGGTGGTGGTGTGATGAATTAGGTGATTGGGATTGACATGTATACACTGATGTGTATATAATTGATGACTAATAAGAAACTGCTGTGTAAAAAAATTTTAAAAATTTAAAAAAGAAAAAAAATTCTACTTACCATGAATTCTTGTTATTCTGAAACAATGATAAAGGTAGAAAGTTTGATTTAAAAAAGCCTCCACGAGCTAAGTATTAAAACAATACCATATTCCCTAAGCAAGGTTAGGTGCTTATACTTATAGATATAATTGTAAGTAATAACTTGAATTTTTTTTTATTTTCATCACTGAATCACTTTGCTGTACACTTGAAACTAACACAATATTTCAATTAAAAAATTACAAAAATATATTGTATATTTCTATGCAATTCTTCTAAAAATGTGAAAATGCAAGTAGATCTTTTCATAGAAGGATCATGAGACAGACATTTTGGGTTTTGGTCTCAATTGTATGAGCTTGAGCAATTCACACCACTCTTATCAGCCTGATTCTTCATTGTAATCAGGAAATAATTAATATATGTTGCTGAATTACACAGTCTAAAGGCCCTCTGGTGCAAACTGTCTTTGGCCCTAAAATTCCCACTTCTAGTTTAAAGTAAATCTTGGTAACATCTTAAAGCTACAAGCTGTTCCTATCTCTAAGGTGCCAAATAAAAGACAGATGTTTAAATGAATAAAAAATACATGAGACAATATTCAGGGAAGGGTATTTTTTAACTTGTATATTAAATGCAAGATATATAATCCAAGTGTTACACATGGTTCCATGGAAAACACAATGGTATTCTTAACATTGATAGAAAGCTTTATCTTTATACAAGGTTCAAGTCAATATTTTTCCCTTTACAATAAACTATCTTAATGACTGAACTGCTTTAATCTAAAATATTAAAATATGAAACAAACTACTGGGATGTAGATGAGTGATGGATGTTTATGTAAATAAGAGAAAGTGAACCAAATTATGTACCCAGAGCTTAAAATACTACATTGCAGGCATTCTTAGCTCACAGTTCATAACAAAATAAACAAACCAAAATATGTTGATTTAGTGGTAGTTCAATACTAAGGAATTAGGACTCTTCTAGGTCTGATCTTATTCTTGATCTGCTCAAAAAACTTCCATCAGCTGAAATGAATGCCCTAGAAAATAGGATTATTTTAATGAGCAAATACATAACATCCACTGTGCAGGGAACCATGAGTGAGTGTCACCAGTCAGCTAATCAGACCTGGAACACAGGTAGCCTCTGATGAAAAGCCACCCTCTTTTGGCCATATTGCAGAAGTTTTCAAAAACTAGAAGTTCTAAAGAAAGAAATCATTGATATGTGAGCTCCCGAGGTCACCTCTCAGTGTGGGGCAGGCAGGTTTTGTGGTTGAAGCGACCCTCTCTTCACTGAACAGACCCTATGGAACTCTTCTGCTCTGTGTGGCTTCTTTAACTAATGACTTAAATAATTTCTATTTTTAGACTTGACAGAACTTCACCATCTTGGTTTGCATTCACTGTTTCTATGAAATTTACCCTGAAGTGTCAGGCCACCTAATGACAATTAGAACTATATAAGAATAACATAGGTCTCTCTCTGTCTCATTTTTAGCGAACCTATATCTAGCACATAAATTTTGCCAGGACTGATGCTAAAAACCTTATGTACGTTACCTCGATTTATCTTTACACTAACTCCCTGTGGTAGATCTGGTTGGTCAGGTGCTAGTTCTGGATAAAGAAACTGTAAATTAAAGAAGTTAGCAATTTTCCCAAAGTCACATTGCTACTAAGTGTCAGAGCCTTGCCCAAAACTAACTACAGATTCCATGCTCTGCACTGTCGCACTTCTTGTCTTTCTTGTTCCAAGATTCTTCTGGGTGTAATTTTCAGCAATTTGTAGTTTGGGGTGTTTAAGAATATGTTGTAGCTAATTTAAAAAAGAAAGTCTGTACAAACCATTCTCAGAAAAATGAACAAAAAAATAACCATATTCACACACGCACATATTCATTCACACAAAGCATTGTTCATGTGTATTCTTTATAATGGCAGAACACAGAGGTGAGTCTACTTTGTCATATCTATAACATGTCTTCCACCTGAGTTCATTAATAAACAGTGTGAAGTTGTTGGTGGCCATCTAGTAAGAGAGGCTACATAATCACTTTTATATAGTTAGTAATGCCAATTTAAATGATATATAAAATATCTATAATGTCTATACCATCCTGAGTAATTAACATAAGAAAATCCATAAATGAAGGACAGGATTTGAAACTATTTAGCAAATCTTTCAAGAGGAAATATTTGCTGGTTGGTAAACTCATCTTCTATAGACATCACAGAGGTTTTTTTTTTTTTTTTTTTTTTGGTATTCAGAAAATTGGAGTTTTAGATTAAGTTGATATAACTTAGACATAGATGTTAGAGTCAATGAACAAATCTCTATTGATTGTGTCTGATTTTGAGTGGAAGATTTTATGGTACAGAGACTACAGCATCATAAACATTTGGGTACAAGTAATGGGTACCAAGTACAAGCTCTGTATACAAACTTACAGATGATGGAAAAATATTTATTTAGTATAGCTATGCAGTTGAATACCAGTAGTGTGTGTGATTTTCCAATTTACCTGATAGAAATAACATTCAAAGAATATTTCAAACTATCCACTATTAATTTCCCAAGAAACCTTCCTTTCTATAAAATAGAATATCACTTTATTCTTTGTCAGACCCAGCGACGGCCCAGTCTAATATTTCTCCTCCTTTTTATACATCTGCCTTTTTCTCAAGGTAATTCAATTACAAGTAATGTACTTGCATGGCTCTCACTAAAGGCTTTCCTGTAGTCTTTTCTCAAGGCTTCTCTTATTCCTCTGATGGCAATCACACCAATAAAAGATGACATCTGTGCCTCAGATCACTGTGAACCACTTCAGGTAGGCCACGTGTTGTACCTTGACCTAACATCTCATTTCTGTTCCCACCATTGTGGCCAATTAAATGGGGACCTTGTAAGGAGCCTGTTGACTGGTCGTGTGCCGGCTATCACCACAAGAGCTTAAGGGCCACAAATCTCTGTTATTACCAAGCTGTTGCTGCCAGAAGCATGCTGATTCCTGACAAAAAGAATAGATTAGGATCAATCAAATCGCCCCCAGGCTTGTCAGTGGGACTTTTAACCACACCTTCTACCTCAAACTTTCCCCTTCACCTCCTTCCAAACACCTACGCAGCAGCAAGCTAACAAGGTGTCTGCCAAACCATATGTTCATAATTAGTTGACTTCTTGCCTGTCGCTAGAGGCACAACTGATTCAGCAACAGCCTCAAGGGTGTTGGGCATCCAATAAGACACCACCAACCAGCATCGGCCCCTCCCCTCAGCAGTAGGAGAAGAGGCATACTTAATTCCAGCTGTGGCATTGTTGAGTGAATTAACTTTATCCTCAATTTAAAAAGCCAGCATGAAATCAAAGGAGATCCCAGAAAAGAAAAATAGAGAAAATGAAAAAAAAAAAATGCTTGTAGGTTAACTCAACAAGTCTGATGAATGAAACTCAACTTGTTGGCCTCATTTAGCCAATCACTGCAAAGCAGTTTTCTGGAACCGTTGTTACTTCTGGCATAATTCTTCCCTTTACTTCCCAGTTCTGTGGTTAAGGTCTCTTGTTACACACAGAGGGGATTGATGATATAATTGTTTATGAGCCAGTGGAACACATTTTTAGGTAGTAGTGAGGTTACTGAGCAATGAGAAATTAATGTCAGAAACAGCAGTGTACAATGCTGGCTAAGAAATCTCATCTCAAGGTAAGAGTGCTACATATAAAATTAAATTTGCAATCTCCTCTTTGAAACTATGTCTGAGTGTGTGGTTTTCTTTATGGGAAAGGGTTGGCAAATATTTTTTAAAAAGTTCTAGGGCAAAGAGAATTCCGAAATCTTTTTGTTTTCATTGACTAAGGAAAAAATGTCTAATATTCTGAAAAAATGTGCATTTTCATTAAATTTATTTACATGAGTATCACTGATGGTTTTCACTATTTTCAATGAAGTAATTTATACAGTGTTCCAATAAATTTATCAATATTACTTTACAAATTAATACTAAAGGCATATATGATCCTGAATTTTAGTAGGCAAAATTGGGTAAAAACCAAGAAATGTCATTTCTTGGCTTGAAACTTTCAAGACTATGATGAATAAATTTCTAAACTTGAAAAACCTTAAGGATACATTTTCTATGAAATAAATATTATAAACTTAATTTAAACTTTATATAAATTAATGAAATTATT
This sequence comes from Mesoplodon densirostris, assembly GCF_025265405.1. Lineage (NCBI taxonomy): Eukaryota > Metazoa > Chordata > Mammalia > Artiodactyla > Ziphiidae > Mesoplodon > Mesoplodon densirostris. The sequence goes on along the minus strand of NC_082665.1, from coordinate 112,592,692 downwards.
TAAATTAGAATGGAAAATATTAGTTAAGCAAAAATATGTATTCTTAATATATAGTCTTAAAATAAAAATTGCTATAAAAATTGAGTGCCTAAAAGCAATTGTGTAAAAAAACAATGTTTATATTTTTATAAATGATGTTATGAGACCAAAAAGGTGGATATGAACATGGAAAAAGATAGAAAATTTAAATTTAAAATAATAAAATTAAATAAGTTGTGTTAAAATAATTATAAATGAGAAACCAGTTTATTGTTTTAAACAGCACTAGTCTCAGAATATTGTGATTTTGATGTTGTAGTTGATGTTATTGTAAAATCCTTTTATGATGCAATCTAAGAACTTTGGACAATGTAAAGAACAGGAGCAGAACAAACCCAAGATCTAGATATCTACCAAGGATAGGTCACTGTTTTAAGCATCAGCTTGAGACCTAATTTCATTGTCAATTACATAATCTCTGCTACTGTGTTAAAAATCCATTGAGATTGGCAAGGGACTCAGGGGTTTTAAGTAATAGACATTGTCATGATGATATGTGGCTTAAAATGAATTAAGAAAAAACTGATGTGGTTTGGGACCAGGGAATTAGAAAACATAAGCCAAAGGGAAACTGCAGAAACAACAGATTGGTACAAGTTACAGGCAATTTTCTTAATAAACCCCTTTACGATAATGTCAGACAAGACACGTTAAGCATCTCCCCTCTTACCCTCTATGGAACAAACCAATTTACAATCAGAGCCAAATGTTTGCTTTCAAAGAAAAGTTGCCATCCTAAAAATATTTCTTAAAAATATTTTTTTACAACTTAATTGTCATTAAGCAACACCTTTTTCTTTTTCTTTTTTAAAAAAAAAACAAGAACAATAAAATAACCAGCTTAAAAACGCCCATCGATTAATAAACGCTCTTTTCAGTTTAGTCTCTCTAAATTTTCAACTTTGTTATATTTTAAATAAAATAAAGCATGAATCAACTAAAAGTATAGTATTTTTTTCCTAGCCAAGGATATTTACAATTCCATAGTAGGGGGTCTTTATTTTGGCTTTTGGTGTGATTAACTTATAATGAGATTTACCTTATAATGAGTATTATATTATGGAACATGAAGATACGCATACTAGAAATATGAAATAATTTTGATCAGATTTTAAGAATTGATTTTGAGGAATCTTAAAAATCTTGCAATAAGAAATAGTGAACCATTTCAGAACAGTAAATAGTGATCAAATATGTTGAACAGGATGCTTTAACAAAAAACTGTTGGTAGTGAGTGTGTAGATTGGAGGAAAACAAGAGGCTTATTGAAGATGCTGTGTTCCATATTAGTGATAAGCACTTGGACAAGGACAGTGACAATGGGACTGGATAGAAAGAGACAAATATGAGACATAGTAAAGACTGAATCAGATGGCTATAGCTAATGAACAAAGGAGAGATTCAAGATGATAAGGTCAAATTGGCAAGCTTGAGTAGCAAAAAATATGACAGTGGTAAACATGATGTGAAGGAAGACAAGGAGATAGGAAGACAGTTTTTTTGGCAGAAAAAATAATGAGTTCAGTTTTAGTCAAATTAAACTTGAGGCATAATATGCATAACAGGAATAAGTATCTGACAGACCTAAGGTTCTGATGAGCAGATTGGGAACATTTCAATTTGGTAGTTACCAAGATGGTAAGGATTACTAGACACACATGAATGGTGTGCTCTTCAAGGGAGGTGATATAAATCAAGAGGAGAAAAAAGTCAGGCCCTAAATGTTAGCTCCCAGAGTAAAGGGGCAGAAGGGAAAGGAGTTAGGAATGAGAACATAGGAAGAGTGTCAAGAAAAGAATCAGTAACAGAGTCTACTAGACTTAATGAAATTCTAAAAAGCGAGGAAAAGTAAAAACACCTTGGGGAGCATAGAGCTCAAGTATAAGGAAAATGACTAAAAATCCAGTTAAGCCCAGTTAAACATCACTGGCATTTTTCAAATTCCATTTGTAAAATATGGGAGCCAAAGTGGCCAAACAATATGAAGGCAGTGATAAGTAAACAGAGGCAATATTTTATGATGTATTATCTAGTAGTTTACAACTATGCTTATAAGGAAAATGGTCAATAATTCTCCTTTCTTATGCCATTTTTGTTCAGATTTTGATATGGAGGTTATACTAGCTTCATAAAATGATTTGGGGTATGTTTTCTCTTTTTCTCATCTCTGCAACTGTTTGCAATAAATTAAGATCATCAGTCCTTTGAAAGTTTGATTAAAAACTCACTTACAAAACCATCTGAGCCCAGTATATATGCTGGAGGGAGATTTTTGACTATGCATTTAGTTTCTTTAAAAGTCATCATGATATTTTGAGTTATTCTCTTGAGTCATTTAGTTTTATTGATATATTTCTGAGAGGTCATTTCTTCTGTTCCCAAAAATATTTGGATTAACAAATTCACTTTTTTATAATTAAAAAAATACTCAACCAAAACTAAAGTTATAGCTTCCTTTTTATTTCTAATGTTTAATTTTTTTCATAATGAAGGATGTATGTATATCTATTGGACTAGTGTATTTCAAATAATTACTATTGGGTTTGTTGATTAACTCAACAGTTTTTTCAGTTCCTTGTTGCAATTCCTCTTATTTTTTAAAATCATTTCCTCTCTTCTACTGTTAAAAATTTTGTTTTACCCTAGTTTAGATTAATCTTAGATTTAATCTTAGATTAAAAAGTTAGTTAATATTTGATTTTTCTTGTTTCCCAGTATTTTAATTTGAGCTTGTGAATCATCTTCTACATCTTTATTTCTAAAAAAACCTTTTTTACAAAATTATTTTATGTACTTCTAAAAATTTTATAATATGCATTGTGGTTTTTTCTTTAGCTGATTTATTATTTAGTCATGTAGACATTGGGTTTTAATTTTTTCAGTTGTATTGGCTTTGGTTTATAGTATTGATTTGTAATTTTATTTAAAGGTCCGGTAACTTACTAGAAATTACTCACTAATCTCTGAGTTCAGCAAGGCTAAAGAGTGACTTTGTTGTCATTATAGTGCAAGACAAAACTTGACAGAAACTTGGACCATGATGGTGAACTGGGAATAGAAATAACTGGACTATTAGAAAAGGCATTTAGGATTGAGATTCCATGACTGATGGGTTGTAGAAGGTGAGGGTGAGGGAGGAGTCAATTATGACTTCCATGATCATGGCCTGAGTGACAGGATAGATGGTGCCACCATTTACTGAGATGGAGAAGGTTGAGAATGATAGCAAAGATTGTGTTCGGTTTGGGACAAGTTGTGCCTGTGTTGCCTGTGAGATAGCAAGCAAGAGATTATAAGAATGTAATAAATATACAAACCTTGAAATCACAAGAGAATTTCAGGCTAAATATATAAATTTTAAAGTCATCAAGGTGTAGAAAGTCATTGAAAAAATGTCAGTGGAATAGTTTGCTCAGGAAAAAATCATAGAATAAATATTGGAAAAGCGCAAGTTTGAAAGCTTGAACAATTCCAGTGTTCTGATAGAGGAGGAGGAGTTGGCAAAGGAGACTCTGAAGTGGCAGTGAGTGAAGGGGAAGAGCACTGGTATCACAGTGGACAAGAGAACGGAGTATTTTGAGAAAAAGGGAATAATGAGCAAAGAGATGCCATTAACAATAAAGTTAAGAAGAATGAACACTATATTGATACTTAATATATATTACAGAAACTGGATTATAAACTGATGATTTCCAAACTGAAGTCTTCATTATTATTATGATTAATAGGGATTTCAGTAGTTCAGGAAGTCCTATGAATTGTGCATATTTTATTGATAGGATTGAATGGAACTGTCAGATCATTAAATCCCGTAAAAATTCTCCTAACAAACTACCACGTAGTAAGAGCCTGCCACTTTCCAAAAAGAGTGATAAACACCTTATCCAAAGCAACTTTGAAAAAAATGTATAGTTTCCATCTGGAGCACAAAATGGTTTAAATAAATAAATGCCTCCCTTAGTAAAGATAGTAAAACTTTCAATTTTGTTTTGTGATTTATAGTTTGCCAAGTACCTTTCACGTGGTTTCATTTAATTATCATTGTCGTGGAAGGAAAAGAAAAATCTCTACTTTTCTCTTCATATATCTGCCTTAACCCATAGTAAAGGACACTGTCTACAGCTCTAACTTCTTTCTTACTCCCTTTCTGGTTTCCATCTATAGGAAGAGGGGTTGGTCATGGAGTCTTCTGAACATCAGTAATTGGCTTGTATTTTGCTGATAGGCAAGGCTTCATTTCTGTAAGAAGCAGGCAGATATCGTGCTTTCTCCTTTACTTGAACTCCCATGCTTTCTACTCCCATGTGTAAAGCACACCTAGTCACATAGTTCTTAGGTCTACTCTTGCAATGCAGACCATACATTCACTCTCTCTGTTCTGTCTGTGCTGTAAGGTGACACAGAATAACTACAAATGTTTGTGTAACCAGCCGAGTGAATGTAGCTTGTACCACAAAACTGGCCATTCTAGATTCAAAGGAAGCTGACAGATATTCAAGCCTAAATGCATTCCTCTATCATATTTTACCAGAGCAACCTTGTATTGCCGATTATCAGGTGAACACCCAAATTAGAGCACACACCACACACACATACACACACTTTTCCCTCATTGGGATATTCTTTTCGTCTGTGTGTACAATGTTTTAACAAGTAAACTCAGAGGAGAAGAAATGAATTATTACTCATATATTATATACTTAAAAACTGAAGTTCTAAGGTCTTGGAACTTAACCAATTTCAAACTATTAATAAAAAGCAGATTGAGGATTTAAATCCATATCTTTTCAGTTTAGTTTTAGTATTCTTATACCTAATCTGTATTTTTTCACACAGACATTATGTAATAAGTCAGCTTTGATTAAGCAAACTTCTAACACTTTTCCTTTTATAAAATCTTTGTCATATTTGTATTCATCAATAATTCCATTAAATATATTTTATCTATTTTACTAACACCCAGTAATATATGGGCTTTATGGACTTCAGAATAGAAAAATAGTGCTCCAAGCTAAAGGAACAACATTTTGAGGGTGGGAGAGAGAATGAGAGGGAGGGAGAGAGAAAACATTAAATGATAACATAATTTTCATACCTGAATAAGAAATGAAATACTATCAAATAAATCAGTTGATGTGTCATCTTTATACAAGCATTATTAAAATGTAGGGCTCTGTCTTATGTTGCCTCATCAAAACTTTTATAGATCAGAAAAAGAAGAGAACAAATGCAGAGTCACACTTAATGGATGGAAAACAGCCATAGCTATCCCAACCTTGAAATATTATAGTCACAAAAGGCAGCTGAGAGTGTCATGTGAATAATGATGAGTTCACAATAAAAATCCTTGCACCTTCTGAGGAGTGTAAATACTCTGGGGGATAATAAATGAAATATCTGATACCAGATACCATAGAGCTGATGGAACAGAGAAAACAATTATTTAAAACACGGATATAAATATTCTTAGAAATATAAGGGAGGATGTTGGAAAACAAGAAGCAAGAATCGGTTGGAGATATTGGTTGTCAAAAATATATTAGCTGAAATTAAGAAAAAAAAAAGCTGAAAGGATTGGGTAAGAGAATGGATACAGCCTAATAAAGAAATGGAAGTTAGAGACTTGTTAATATTCCCATAGTAGGAATACCAGAAATGAAGGAAAAGAATGTAGAGGAAGCAATTAGTGAAAAGAATAACTGAGAATTCCTCATAATGAAGCCATAAGATCTCAGATTGAAAAGCATTGTAAAGATTCAGATCTTAAGAAGAAAAAAAACCCGAACACCTAAAAACATATTGAAGTATAAGAATATCAAAGATAAAACCTAACAGATCCCAAGAGAATAAGAAAATATTCTACAAGAGAAGCAAAGAATCAGATTAATGTCAGCTCTCCTTGATCTAAAGATATGTTAGACAGTTTCTTAATTTAAAAAAATAATAAAACAAATGCAAATTAACATCTCATCCCAATCTATATTATCCTTAAGATGATGGATAGATCTTTATTTGTTCATCATAAATTTCACAAGCCTACTTTCTTTGGAATTTAAGGAAAGAGTTCATAATATTTTTATTTTTAAATGAATCTTCATCAAATTGCATTTCTTCATTTTCCACAACATGATCTTAAAAATACACAGGACAATCGTAACACTTTTTACAATATCATCAAACAAAAAGTTATCTTAGTTATGAACAATGGCTTTCAGAATTCTACTCATGATTGCACTCTCTTTCATTGGTTTAAATATTTTCATAAATTTAAAGATAGAGGATAGAAAAGTCTAGACCTGGTTGGTATTTAAAATAAATTTAGTCTCATGCTAGAAAGTCATATTAATACAAAATGTTATAAATGCTGCCACATATATTTCTTTCACATTTACTTTATTTAAAAAGTGAATTCACATTTCTCTTTTGGATTGCCGTTTAGAGGCAGTCATCCCTTCCTTGAATCTGGATATATTGGAAAAGTCTTCAGGAAGCCCCCTCTAGTGTCTGAAGGATGCAACAGCTCACTGGCAAAGGATTTGGGAGAGACAAAGTTGTGGAAATTTTAGTGTATCCTCTAAAGTGGCTCAAAGGGACCATGGAGATAGTCAACTCCAATATCCATTCTATTTACAAATAGGAAAGCTAAAAGCCCATGAAGAAAATGTTTTGTTTAAACATGGTATATCACTTATATAAAGTCACTGGTATATCAAGTGTATCAGCTCAAATTTCCTGACTCCCAGGTCACAGAACAATCTACTCTACACTATGGACTTGGATTTGAGCCAAGCAGGCCCAGAGTAGAATAAAAGCAAGGAATTGGGGGGATGTGGGATTTTTTAAATGAAAGAGGTATAGAGATGAGAGACGGGTCATTGGGATAAAGGAGAAAATAAGAAGGTTAGCATTAAGGGTTAGGGAACTGTAGTAAAGAAATGTCACTTAGCAATTATTCTCTTATTCTTGTCACCTGTCTCAATAGAGTTTACTGACAATGCAGAACATGAATGTCATAACAAGGCAATAAACCTTTATTTCCTGCCCCACTCCAGTTCATGATAATGGACTGGAAATGGGATTGTTAGTTAAAACTGTCATGATGTATTATTCTTAAATAGGATGTGCAATTTTGGCCTCCTCATCCTTCCTTCAGAATGTATAAAGGGCCGTAACCAGCTGATCTCTAAGACATGTTTTTAAAGCTCTAATTACACCAAGTACAGTTGATAGTTTTCACCCCTCCCACAACTTCTCTTTCCACCACTCACATTCCTACCCAGGAGCTTTCAGTTACTCACAAGAGGGACCCAAGCCCAGCAAATTATTCTACAAATGAGTACTCCAAAAGGATGGCTAAAGTAAGTCCTATACTGTATTCAAGAGGAAGAGATCAAAATACATTTAAGTAGTTTTGGGACATCCTTCAAAAATCTATGTTTTCCCATTTTCTGGCAATAATCCCCTATCTTTCCAGTACTTTATTTACTTGTTCTTACTATGCTTGCTCTCTGACTTCAGTAAGGTACCTAGTTTCTTAACTGTTCTGTTCTAAGTCTTTCAATCCTCTTGAGACATTTTTCTTTATGATCCAACACTTCTAAAGCCTTCAAATCTGTCACTAAATTGAAATTCCTATAAAACTTTTTAACAAACCCTCAAATAGAGATCAATTCAAACATCCTTATTTTTCTTTTTTCTTTTTCTTTCTTTCTTTTTTTTTTTTTTTTTTTTTTTGTGGTACGTGGGACTCTCACTGTTGTGGCCTCTCCCGTTGCAGAGCACAGGCTTCGGACATGCAGGCTCAGCAGCCATGGCTCACGGGCCCAGCCGCTCCACGGCATGTGGGATCTTCCCAGACCAGGGCATTAACCAGTGTCCCCTGCATCGGCAGGCGGACTCTCAACCACTGTGCCACCAGGGAAGCCCCCATCCTTATTTTTCTTTATTCATATGGTACTGGTCACATAATTTAGTTACTACCCCTCCAAAGTCATTCTCTTTATTTGAACCCTTATCTGATGATCAGCTCCCTCTTCTCTCTCTTTTGTGGCAATTTTGAACCTTCATAGATTTCCACAAGCTTGTATCTTTGTCTCTTAATATATTGATTGTTTCCTTTACAAAAAAATTAGAAATTATCAAGTAGGTACTTTCTCAGTTTTCTATCAAAAAGTATGTCACATCAATATTCTTCCATATATTTTTATTACCAATTAGGCCCTTTTCCTATTGAAGCTCTAATTATCCTTTCTCTGGATGTTGAATCCTATATTCTTTCTGTCTCCAGGGGTATTATTATTATTATTTAATTAATTTATTAATTAATTTATTTATTTATTTATTTATTTGTGGTACGTGGGCTTCTCACTGTTGTGGCCTCTCCCGTTGTGGAGCACAGGCTCCGGATGCGCAGGCTTAGCAACCATGGCTCACGGGCCCAGCCACTCCACGGCATATGGGATCTTCCAGGACCGGGGCACGAACCCGTGTCCCCTGCATTGGCAGGTGGACTCTCAACCACTGTGCCACCAGTGAAGCCCCCAGGGTTATTATTTTATTAATAATTTTGCATTTGGATACACAGTGTTCGTGTTTATAAGGCTCAGTGTTGTTAAGATAATAATTATCCCCAAAATAATACACAGATTCAATGTAACCCCAACAAAAACCCCAGTAGGCTTTTACAGGCTGACATTGAAGATGTAAATGGACAAGAATATAGTCAGGTCGTCTTTTGAAAAGAATAAAACTGTAAGATTTCAAGAATTTAATATAAAATTATAGTGATTAAAACAGTGTGGTACTGGAGGGAAAAAAAGATGACTTGAATAGATTAATAGGAAATACAAAGTAGACTTAATTATATGATTTATAGCAATAGTGAAAGTGCAATGCAGTGGAGGAAAAGAACAATTGTTTTAATAAATATACTGGATCAATTGACTATGTGGAGAAAGATGAATCTTAAACTCCACCTCACACAATACAAACATTACATCAGAGAGAATGCAGATATAAATGTACAACATAAAGCAGTAAATCCTTAAGACGAAAAGATAGGAGACTATCTTTACGACCTTGGGGCAGCCAAAGATTTAAAAAATAAGACACAAAGGAATTACCATGAAGGAACTATTGATCAATTGAATTATTTTAAAATTCAAAATTTCTGGACATCAAAAGATACCAATAGGAGTGCAAAGGCAACATACAGAATAGATGAAGATATTTTGTTTATCTTGATAGGATTAATGTGTGATGAATTTTAGATTCTCATTAAGTATTTAATTATTTTGGAAACTATGTATTAAGTGCCTACTAAATGTCCAGGACTCACTGGATATTTAAAATCATTATTTCATTTATTCTTCACCACAATTATGCAAAACACATGGTAATCTATTTATAGAGAAATTGAGGCTCAGAGAGATTTAGTAATTTGCTCACAATCTCACACCTACTAGGAGACAGAGGTGCAAATTAAACAATTCAAAGTCCAAATTCTCTCTGTCTTGGTTGACTTAATTCAATATGTAGATAGTGCATATTTTATGTTATCTACTCCACAGATATTATATATATTAAATTTTGAATAGGAAGAGATGTGAGTATAATTTTTATGCCATAGAACCTCTCAGTGGATTCTTGAATTTGGATAATCTAACAGCTAAGCAAGCTTGAGGCAATGCTGAAGAGAAACCAGAAGAGGAAAGGAAATCTTTAAATCTTCAGTGTAAAAGAAGAATAGGGAGTCCAGAGAAAGTCTGGTACAAGGAGACATAGAAACAAACAGGCAGACATTATATAGCTTAGAAACAGAAAAGAGTATTTCTGTGTAGTGGAAAGACTGTACCGGCCTAGAAATATGAAGAAGTGTGTCCAAGAAAGAGCTCTGCCAGGGTGTCCCGTGAGAGCCTGGAAAAGTCCCATGATCTCTTTGCTGCTAAGTGTCTCTGTCTGTAAAATGAAAGAAATGGACCAAAGTGTCTCAGATGTTCCCTCCATCTCTGGTACTAAATGAATCTCTCTGTGTATTGACCAAGTGCTACACATAGGGCAAAGAACCCACACAGCCTTTACAAAATGAATACCAAATTGTCTACAACTAATGCATTTCCTTTCCATTTGTTTTTCAAAGTTATTGATCAGTCAACATTTAAATCAATGTTTTAAAGAATTGAATTTTTTTAAATCACAATGCTTTTTTTTCTGTAAACTTCAGGTTTTTCTTCTTCTACTAGACATGTACTCTATATTAAATTGTAGTGAGTTCAATCTTATCATGTCAAAGACACTGATTTAGTTTTCCACGTGACTCTCTTGGTCATTTTAATGTATATTCCTTTCACACATAGCTTTCCACATAGGTTTCTTTTATGTAAATAAATATCACTGTGCAAATCTCTGGGCCACAGTAAATAAATAAATAAACAAACAAACAAATAAATAAATAAATAAATGAAAACAGTTTCTGTGGAGCAGCCAAAATCCCATAGAGGGCAGTGTGGTTTTAGCTGACTCAGTACTAAATCTTATTTCATTGTAAAGAATGTAATAACTCTTTAAAAGAATAAAAGAGTAAGGGGCAAAAACCTGATTTTAAAATAACATATAACCAATGTAAAATCTTTGGCATACGCCAAACTAAAAATAATTTTTAAATAACAAATTATCCCTAATTTCAGACAGAACTATTTTGAATTTATATATAATTACTATCTGATTATGTGGTTTTGTATACATTTTTTTTTTACTTTTTTATTTTGAGATAATCATAGCTTGATAAACAGTTTCAAGAAATAATACAGAAGGATTCTACTTACTATTTACTCTGTTTATGCCAATGGTAACACCTTTTATACATTTTTTTTGAAGTCATATTTAAAATGTTTCTAGTGTGATTGAATTCTTTATATGTTATTTTGAATGGATCGGTAAAATCCCTTTATAAGGATATATCAGCTCTTGATTGAATTTTAGGTAAATTTCATATTTTCACAATGAATGCTGTGAGAAACATATTTTCATTTAAATGTATGTCAATTTCTGGATATTTATTTATAATATGTTCTTAAAGTGGAATTAATGAGTAAATAGGTATTACTATGTAAATATTCTTTATATCTATCACCAAACTGCTTTACAGAAATGTTATACCAACTAACACTTGTGTGACTATAGCTTTGACAACACTTAATTTTATTTTTACTAGGAAAAATAATATTTCAGTTTATTTGAGATGGGAAAAAAGCATTGGTATGAATAATAGTTGAGAACTAAGCATTGTAAATTATCGCAGCAAAATCTAATAGGTGGGGCTTCCCTGGTGGCGCAGTGGTTGGGAGTCCGCCTGCCGATGCAGGGGACACGGGTTCGTGCCCCGATCCCGGAGGGTCCCACGTGCCGCGGAGCGGCTGGGCCCGCGAGCCATGGCCGCGGAGCTTGTGTGTCCGGAGCCTGTGCTCCGCGACGGGAGAGGCCACGGCAGTGAGAGGCCCGCGTACAGCAAAAAAAAAAAAAAAAAATCTAATAGGTGGTAGGCAAATAGAGTGTAAAAGCATTTTAAAGGTTTCTTGAGAGGGGCAGAGGAGAATAAAGTTGAGGGAAATGAAAATATTTTTAAAATATTATCTTATTGGAATGGAAAGAAGGAATGAGGAAGTATAATGCTTCCCTAAGGTAAACCATTAAGTCAGTGAGAATCGGTGTATCATTTAGAGTTTCACAGCTTTGACTAGACTCAGTCTACCTAGTTTGAAAAATCTTTGTTTCACCTCTTACCTGTGTGACATTGGATAAGTGGCTCAATTCCTCAGTAGTTAGAAATGATAAGTGTGTCTACCCTAGAGGATTGCCATGCTGACAGAACTAGATAATATAGATGATTATAGATTAACTACAATTGTAGCAAACATATCACACTAATGGAAGATGTTAATAATAGGGGTAATTTGGGGGAGGGGGAGGGAAGAGGGAGTATATAGGAGCTCTGTACTTTCTACTGAACTTTTTTGTAAAGTTAAAACTGAGCAAAAAGTAAAGCCTATTAACTTAAAAAATAGTGTAGAAACCTCTGCTGGATTATACATTATTTAGTAAAAACATTTTTTTTGTCAGCTGTACAACAGAATAAATTTACATAAGCTTTTAATATGTTAATTGCTTTTATATTAATATTTCCGTAAGGTATTGCAGACATCTTAAAAATTTATATTTTTCAAATATAGATAGATAGATATACAGATAGATAGATAGATTATTTCATCATGCCAGTAATCCCAAGAGCTAAGCAAAGGCAGCTACTATTTATGCCTTATGGATTAAAAAAAAAATAGTTAACTTCACAGAACAAGAAAGTTGTTTAGTAAAAATAAAGACTAATTCTTCTGATTTCTTGGATCTTGGAATGATCCATGTTCATCAGTATGAAAATAAAATAGACATTGTACAAAAAATGCTAAAAATAGTAAATCAAATAAATAACATAAAACAAAATGAAAGATATAAAATGCCTTATCAATCATTATTTAAGTTGGGAATGGACTATAATCTCCCTTTAAAATGCATGTTTTTAAACTAGATTTTAAAATATCCAGCTCTATGCTATTTATAAGACTCAGAGTGAAAAACAGTAATGAAAATCTGAAAGTAAATGCAATTGAGAGAGAGAGAAGACATAGCAATATTAATGTCAGAAAGTGTACTTTACAATTGAAAGCACTAAACAATATATAAAGGGGACTCGTATTAATAAAAGACACATTTGGTGAAGAAGATATACAGTTATAGACCTTTGTAGCACAAACAATATAGTAGCTAAATGTAAAAAGAACTATATATTAGAATATTGGCAACTTGATGAAAATATAATACAATAAAAACTTTTAGTATGTTTCTTTTGAAATTTAAGTAAATTTAAGCACTTCCTGAACATTAACTGATTTAATCCTCACCATAATAACCCTGTGATGTGGACATGATTTTAATCTCTATTGCAATTGAGGAAAAGTACAAAAGATAAATAAATCAAAAGTTTCTTTTTTTTAGATGTCGAATACAAATGATAAACCCCCCATAAACCTGATTAAGAACAAAAGAATGGAAGTAAAATATACACGATTAGAGAAGATAAGACCTAACTGCAGAGGATATTAAAAGAATAATAAAATGGCATGATATGCAATTCTATGGCAACACGTTTGAAAACTTAAAAAAAATGGATTTGGGGGAACAAAATATATAATTATCACAAATGAATGAAAAATTAGTGGAAATTTTTAAATGGTTATTATAATTGAAAAATATTGAAGGACTGGATAGGTTCGCAGGTGATTTCTATCAAATATTTAAATTATAGATACTCTGGGTATATTAAGATAATACGGAAAATATCAGAAAATCTATAGATAGAGATATTGAAAATAAATGTGATAAAATTTAGTGGTCAATCTAGTAATAACACCAAATAAAATCAGAAAGAAAAGAAACTACTAAATTTAATTCTTGACTATGCAAATAAAACAACATATTGTTATAAACAGCAAAGCTTTAAAGTAATTTTATTTAAGGTCAAAAGAGGCCTGCTTTTGTCATTAGTTTTCAGTGTTGGCTGGATGTGTAAAAAAGCAAAAAGGTAAGGAAAAATATTAGTATTGATATTGGAAAAGAAAGAGTTTCATTTCTTTCTGTTGTTGATATGATTGTATCCAACCCAGGAACTTCTAAAATTATAATGAGACTTTGTAAGGAGTCTGAGTATAAGATATATGTAAAGAAATAGTTTTCTCTTTAGCTCTGAAGCGTATAGAAGTGGAAAGAGTAAAAAAAAAAAAAACCTCACTGATAATAGCAAACACACACAACTGAAAATACTTAGAAATTAACAGAGTAGAGAAGGACCTATATAATATATATATATATATTTGAAGTGTATATGAAATTATATATGAAATATATATATATATATATGTATATATAATCTTATGAGGGACATAAAATATTCTCAACTAATAGAAGTAATTGTATGCTGATAGTTGAAATGTGAAGTATTGCAGCCAATCTAAAGAGAAGCGTCTAGCAGCATCTATTAAAATTATAAGACCTTTGACTCAACAAATACTCTCCTAGAAATCTACCTCTAAGAAATAAATTGCCACTACATCAGGATATATGCATGGAAAAAGTTAACTCTGTAATGTTTATAGAAACAAAAAATATGAAAATAATCTAAATTTTCATTAAGAGAAATTATTGAATATATTATGTAATATTGTATATCCAATGTATTATTTTATAGCCAATAAATCTGTTAAAATTGTTCCAGTTTACTTAGCTTCTACAAGGTATCACTGAATGAGAAAAGAAATATTATATAGACAAATCTATATATCCTTTCCATTCTTTTGTAAAATTATGTTAAAACGTAAAATATGTTAAAAATAGCCCTACGTGGTATGTATGCATGTACTATCTATAGATGTTTAGGTACATTTAGTTACATGGGCATGGATAAATTACCTAAGTGGAAGATGTTGGTGGAGGTCAATGTCCAGGACAAGGAGAGACAAGTGATCACTATGGCTGCATAACAATCCCAAAACTTAGTGGCTTAAAGCAGTGATTCTCCATTGGGAGTGATTTTGCCTCCCAAGGGACATTTTTTGATTGTCATGACTTGAGAAGGGATTGCTACTGGCAGGAGGCCAGGGATATTGTTAAGCATTATTCTGATGCACAGGACAGCTCTCCAAGGCAAAGAATTGTCCTGTCCAACATATCAGTAGGACAAAGCCGAGAAATCCTGGCTTAAAGAAATGATAGTATTTGTTTGGCTCATGGATCTGCAATTTGAGTCAGGAAGAGCTGAGTGAGAATAGCTCGTTTGTGCTCTACCCAGTGTCTGCCTAGAAGGCCAGGCTGAAATCACATGAAGCCTCTCTCGCTTACATGGTTTGGTTTTGATACTGACTGCAGGCTGAGACCCAAGACTGTCATGTGGATCTCATGGACCCTCTCCGTGTGGCCCCGCCTTTCTCATAACAGTGTGGTTAGTTTCCAAGGAGAGAGAGAGAGAGAAACCATATCATCTTGTGATGTTAATTTGGTTGAGGCAGTCACGACATCCCCTGTAGTTTCAAGAGGAAGCAAAATAGACTCCAGACCCCACCTCTTGACAGGAGTGGCAAGGTTCTAAAGGCACATATAGGAAGGGAAAAGATACTCTGTCCATTTTTGAAAGATATAATTTGCCACACAGCAACAATGAAAGATACACATTTTAAAAATTACTTCTGGGCTTCCCTGGTGGCGCAGTGGTTGAGAGTCCGCATGCTGATGCAGGGGACACGGGTTCATGCTCCTGTCTGGGAAGATCCCACATGAAAAAAAAATACTTCTGTAAAATTATCTAAGTGTGTATGGACATTTTAGCATTCCTGGTAAGGTTAACTATTTTACACTTTGGTAACCATTTGCTGTTTTCTTCTGTGAACAATGTCCATTGCACATTTTTTTTCTATTGTTAAGTTTAGAGTTTCCTTATTTATTTGTGTATGTTCTTTATTATTAACTATTCTCCACCTCTTTCCAGAAAACACTTAAACTCCTTAAAGGAAGAGAAAAAAATACATGAAGTTGGCATAGAAAAAATAGGAGAGACAGAAGAAGTTAAGTAAATGCAAGGACATCAACCAAGACCAGAATGAGGGTAAAAATTAGTGCCATAAAAACCTTTACCTTCCTATAGGCTCTACACTTAAACAGCCAAAGAAAAGAGGGAAAGCTGGACCAAATTCTCAATGTTCATGTTTATTTTGACATAAAAAATAGCTTTGGTCAGGGGACTGCTGGGGAACCATGAGAAAATTATACAATATTTAATTAAATACAACAATTTCATTGACATGACAAACCTCACAGTTACTCCATACAGACAATCCCCAATGTACAATTGTTCGATTCCCTTACAATGGTGCAAAAGTCATATTAACTAGTGGAAACCATACTTTGAATTTTGAATTTCAGTCTTTTCCCAGGCTAGCAATATATGGTACAATACTCTCTTGTAATGTTGGGCAGCAACAGTGAGGGTTAACACAAGTATAAACAACCATTCTGTACCCATGAAACCATTTTGTTTTTTTACTTTCAATACAGTATTCAATAAATTAATTGAGATATTTAATACTTTATTATAAACTAGGCTTTGTGTTAGATGACTTTGCCTAACTGTAGGCTAATGTAAGTGTGCTGAGCCCATTTAAGGTAGGCTAGGCTAAACTATGATGTTTGGTAGGTTAGGTGTATTAAATGCATTTTCAACCTAATATTTTCAACCTAGGATGAGTTTATCAGGATGTAACACCACTGTAAGTTGAGGAGCATCTTTTTTTGTTTTTGTTTTTGTGGTATGCGGGCCTCTCACTGTTGTGGCCTCTCCCGTTGTGGAGCACAGGCTCCGGACGTGCAGGCCCAGCGGCCATGGCTCATGGGCCCAGCCACTCCACGGCATGTGGGATCCTCCCGGACCGGGGCACGAACCCGTGTCCACTGCATCAGCAGGCAGACTCCCAACCACTGCGCCAAGAGGGAAGCCCGAGGAGCATCTTTATACAACAGGAAAATAAACCTTTGAAATAGTGCATTTTTTCCCCCTGTAGGTAATTTTATGTACATATATGCATGTAATGGGATATTATTCAGCCATTAAAAAAAAAAAGAAGGAAATCTTGCCATTTGCGACAATTTGGATGGAACTGGAGGGCATTATACTAAATGAAATGTCAGACAGAGAAATTCAAATACTCTATGATCTCACTGTGGAATCTAAAAACAAACAAACAAACAAAACAAAACCAATAAATACAGAGAAGAGATTGGTAGTTGCCAAAGGTGGAGGGTGACGAGGTGGGCAAAATGGGTGAAGGTACTCAAAAGATACAAACTTCCAGTTTTAAAACAAATAAATCATGCAGATGTAATGTATAGCATGGGGACTATAATTCATAATACTATATTGTATCTTTGAAAGTTGGTAAGAGAGTAGATATTGGAAAAATATGCATTTATGCATAGAAAGTTATAGCTGGAGTCCAGATTAGTATTAAGAATATGGTAGCTTTTTATGATACAAATACGTTAGACTGAATAAAGATGCTTAAACAAGTGGCATGATATGGCTAATATAACTACTGTAATTTAATTTCAAGGTATTATATAAGTTTTTATCACAATATTTAGAATACCCAAAGAAGGCCATTAGAATAACTTTTTAACAGTTCTAAGCTGTAAAATAAAATCACAATAGCCTAAGACCTCAAATTTAAAATGTGACTGCCTAATAAACATTACAGAATTATTATAATCGCTAATCATTAATAAAAAACAATATTGATTAATAACAAGATTGGATGGAAATTTGGAGATTCAGTTTCTGGTTCCAGCTTTGCACTTAGCAACAGGTGGTCTTGTGCAACTCCAGAAACCTCCTGGATGTGTCTCTGGAGATGAAAGATTAGATGGGATGATGTCTAAAGCCTCTTTCTATTCTAAATATTATGAATACACAGATTTAAAGCCTTAAGCATAACAAAAGATCAATGAAAAAAGATATTTTGGTTTTGTTTTTAAATGAAAGTTAGTTCTGCCCAAGGGTATAGGGACCTGAATTGCCCAAGGTGTAACTGGTAGGATGAAGTGCATCCATTTTGCAGAATCTTGAATTTGGAAGACCATTATTTTACCCAGTAATTGGTTCTTTGGAAACAAACATCAGTTGACTCATCTAGTTAAAACCCTTTAATATTGGCTTCCATGGTGGCGCAGTGGTTGAGAGTCCACCTGCCGATGCAGGGGACACGGGTTCGTACCCCGGTCCAGGAAGATCCTACATGCCGCAGAGCGGCTGGGCCCGTGAGACATGGCCGCTGAGCCTGCACGTGCAGAGCCTGTGCCCTGCAACGGGAGAGGCCACAACAGTGAGAGGCCCACGTACCGCCAAAAAAAAAAAAAAAAAAAAAAAACCTTCAATAACTTCTCACTGCTTTTTGGACAGAGCTTGATGCCTGCATCAAGCTTTGTCTCATCTACCTCTCCCACCCATTATTCATCACTTTGTTTCTGAATATGTGTCTCAGGGTCTTTGCATGTGCTTTTTACCTTCCTTGTTGTATATTTCCCTCTCCTCTACGTGTTCAACTCCTAGTCTTCCTTTGAGTCTTTACTAAAATGTCATTTCTTCAGGAAAATAAACCTTGACACCTCAGTCTACTACTGGCTTTCTTCCTCCTGGTAAATGGGTTAGGAAAACAGGTTCAACACTCCTACACCCTATAATTAATCTTTTATTGCATTTATCACAGTTTCAACTTAGGTAAATATGTGGACAGTATTTCCCTCCTAGAGTAGAAACACCATTAAGGTAGAGACTATGTCTGTTTTGTTCATGATTTATCCCCATTCCATATATAATACAGTATAAAATGGAAGAGGAGCTCACTTACTTTTTGAATGAGTGCCTGTTTGCATTAACTAAATAACCTCTTTGTGTTCTGGTCTTTGATGGAATACCTCCAGGAATGAAGAACCTACTACTGCTTAAAGAAAAAAGAAAATTATTTCCTTTTTGACAACTCTGTTAAAAAATATCTTCAACTATTGAACATAGATCTGTGTCCCTGTAAGTTCTACCTTGTTTCTGTTTTAGCCTCTGACTATATGTAGAATAAGTCATTCCTGAGGGTCATAAAATATGTAATACTGTGTCTCTTCCATACGTACATTTTCAGCTAGGATATAGTCACATTTCCAGTGCAAAATGAATGGTAAAACCTGATGTCTGCAGCAAAATGACTACATAAAGGAGAGCAAAAGACGAAAGGTCAACATTTGTTTCACAAAGAGCAAAAAGTAAAATACTTATTTAACTTGTGGTTTTTTTAGCCTCAAGAAAGCACAGGATTCAGTAAGACAGTTTTCACATTCTCCTTCTCTTCTGATTGCCCACATTTTTGGCCCATTTTCTCCTTATAGGCTTTTATTTATTTATTAAATTTTAAAACTTATGCAAGATGTCATCATCTACTTTGTGTATTTTTCAGTTTTCTGGACACCCGAGTGTCTTACAATCTGAAGTTCCCACAGGCATAATGAAAGCATCAATGTGGGGGCTTCCCTGGTGGTGCAGTGGTTGAGAGTCTGCCTGCCGATGCAGGGGACACGGGTTCGTGCCCTGGTCTGGGAAGATCCCACATGCCGCGGAGCGGCTAGACTCATGAGCCATGGCCACTGAGCCTGTGTGTCCGGAGCCTGTGCTCCGCAACGGGAGAGGCCACAGCAGTGAGAGGCCCGTGTACAGCAAAAAACAAAAACAAAAACAAAAACAAAACATCAATGTGGGAGGAAAGCTCAACCTGTTAACCTTTAATTTTCCCTTGAACCCTGATAAGTTCTGAATTAGTTTAACCTGACCCATGAAGGTCCTGTACTCCAAATTCTCATTTTTCCCTAAAACTTAAGCCCTTAAGACCTGGGATGGACTCAATATATCTATCCTCTCACTTAATGTGCTCCTTCTATTTATTATGACTAGTTCTCAGAACCTAGTGATCCTGAGATTGAAGGAAAAGATGCTAAAGGAATGGGGATTAGCAGTGATCCTTCCCTACCACCAAAATTTTCACCCACAGCTGCCTCTTCCCATCTTCCAAAAACCCTTTGTCCCTATGGAAGTTCTACTAAATCACAGCAGAACTCTAAATCTCTATTCCCATATAAGAAAGGGCAAGGAGTTCTCAGTCCCTTTAAAGATGTGCATGGAAATTAATTACAAAGACAGACTTCTAATCTCAAAATCCTGTTGAATTGTAAGTTCTCATTATTGGAAATAATTTTAAGGAGCATATTTTCTTGGTATTACCAGTGTATGAATGAAATATAAAACATCTGAGATTACTGGTTATCTGGCCTTTTTGTGAATTTTTCTAGCGACCAAGAGCTCACTACTCATAGAGTATCAAGTTCTATCTTTATATAGTACTGAGTGTTAGAATGTCTTCTTTTTAAGCTGAAATCTGGCAACTTGTTAATTCTACCTATTGGCACTAGTTATATTTAATCTCTTCAATACTTTGTTTTAATTTAAAGATTATAATAATTTATTTTTTCTCCTTCGATATATTTTAAAAAGACCCTAACCTTCTTGTATTTTGTGATATTTTTATCTTAGTGTCAAAGCCTCACTAAGTCTTTGTAATTTTTGGCATTTTGGAGCAATGCAGTAATTAAATAAAGTGGCTATTTTGTGGTAAAGTGCTTTTCTCCTCTCTGTAGATTTGTACAATTTTTAAAACAGTTTCAAGGTTGTGGAGAGAAAAGGAATAAAATATTTTTTCTGCCCCCACTTCACCCTTCATACTGCAAATTTGCATAAAAGTAGAAACATGTGGAATACTTATTTTAATCAATATACACATAGACATTACCTATCACTACTGTTCAAGTTGCTTTAATTTTAAATATGATGTTATTCCACAAAAATCTATCAATAATGATTTTTCCCTTATTTTTTTCAGTTGTATGAATATACTTGTATGTATCTTAATGTAGTTAACATAATGTTGTTTGTCCATGTCTTTAACTCTTTTACAAAAATATCTTCTATGAATACACAGCCTATGATATGAACATACTGCCATTTATTGAAAGAGTCTCTTATTGGACATTTAGAAAGTTTTTACAAATATTTGTTATACTGATATGATAATCAAAGTTGTACATTATTTTTGTTCAAATTTATTATTTTCATAAATAGATTATTTTGTGCTTGTTCCCTTAAAGGATATGGATATTTTAAAGTTCTTGAAATATATTCACATGTGGTTGATTTCATATAATTTTTTCTTCTGATTACTTATGTTTTATTACAAAGCCTACAATTTGTGTGTCTGTGTGTGTATAGCAATAACACTTTTTTCTTTCTCTCCTGAGGAAAGAAACCAGCAACACACATAAAAGGCAGGTACATGGATATAAAAGTTACCTTTATTACTTGAAAAAAATAGGCTTGATTATCAAACATGATTTATATTTGTAGTTTTAATAGGCTTCCTAATAGTATTTCTAAATAATATACATTTACTTGCCCTATCACAGGTGACACTGGCTAGCTACACACAATTCCAATTGGGACAGAGCTTTCCCTACTTTATTTCCTCAGGGGAAGCAGAAATAGTTTGTGTCATGTAGATGTTGACATGAATGTGGGTAACTCATTTCCTTTCCTTCTTTCAATCTCGCCAATCAAATCAATCCTTTCTATGGGAACAGTTGCCCATTTATAGAAAAGTGAGGAGTGAAGAATAAGTTTTTATTTCCCAACACCTTTTCTTTTCACTCTGTAAGTATTTCAAGGCAATGGGCTCATTGATTCCTCCAGATACATACATATGTATATAAGCAAATATATAAACATGTACATTTATACATATCTAAATAGATACTAAAAAATGCACAAAGAATAACTGTTAATAATTTTTTTAAAGATAAAATTTCTTCAATATGCAACTTGCGTTCTTACCAGTTGTGTTCTGGGACAATAAACCATTTTTTAAAGAGCTTAGTCAATTTGCTTGCTTGTCTTTTGGTGCCTTTTCACCTATAAATGAAGCCATGGAAATTTATTGTGTTTAAAATTATTGACTATGATTTGGTCATGCAGGGCTAATACTGCTGTTCCAGAGGTGGCAGGCAGCAGGAAAGCTTCTGGTTGGATGAAGCAAAAACAGATTATTTACACTGTCTTCATCATGACTCTCTTTTTATACATTAACAGAGGATTTTGGAATTTTACTTTATTGCTGGCATGGTACTTTATTCATAGTCTAATGCTTCTGCTCATTCATTCAAGTGTTATTTAGCATTATTAATTTCATAGCAATTATAATTCTCTGTATTTTTCTCAGATTGTTTTTGAATGTATAAATGCTTCCGTTAGCTAGAGGTTTTTATTATGCTTTCATTTTGTAAAAAAAATGTGGAAAACAGTTTGACTAGAGACACCCAAATTTGATTATTACAAATTTCAAGTAAGTTTCTTTGATTTGATTGTAAATAAGGTGATTTTGCCACAAATTATTGGACCAATAAGAATTCCGCTAATATTTTATGGATTGTTATGGATTACAAAGATATGGAATTATAACTTCACTTTAACATTTTGTATCTAAATATATTTATTTGGCTTCTTTTAATGAAAGGTGTCACATTGTTTCAGATTCTCTAATTCCAGGGTTAGAACGAATGAGGTTCTGGTGGTCCTGTTTTGCTAACACCATGAACTAAACTTTTTGAATAAACCAGCCAGTGATGTATCTATTTGTACTATCTTCAGGATAAAATTAGATGTCATGGTCTGTGCCAATGCACCTTTTAGGTCTTTAGTGCCTAGTCAACAATCCATCTACTAACCCCGAGATCAAAATTCCTTAAGAAAGATTTCAGGAGCAATGAAGGTACTGGAACCTAGTTTATGAAAGTATTACTGCTCCTGAAGCAGAAATTCATTTTATTTCAAATTAGAGTTGGACTAGCATAACTCTGATGTATAGTAATCATAATAGCTCACGATTTCCATTATTTTCTAATGTGGTTAAAGTAATGAGGAGTAGAGTTGTGTTTGTTTTATGTTGTTTGGGATTCCACATCTCTAATCTTTCTGTTAATTCAAATAACTTTCACTACTTATGTATTTACAGTGCTACTGAGATTATCTTATTCCAATTTGGCCAGAGAGGAGAGTAGGGCTTCCCAACCAGTGCACCAAAGTGCAATGAGTTAAAGCTCTGGGAGATAGTGTTGTCCCCTGTCCTCATGGTGGCCTGATAGGGCCTTGGAGAAATGGGATATTTGCCCACAAATATAATTTTCTTAAGTGCCATATTATGAGAAAAGCCAGAAAAAGCAATTTCACAGAGTACAAAAGAGGTTTCCTGCACTTTACACAATGAATACCGATTTGCATCCACTTGCTAGGTATCCTTCAATATGAAGTACACAGTTGATATTTGAAAGATTTGTGAATATCATTATAATATATGATGGTTCTTAGTATAATACAATCCAATACAACTGAAAAATTAAGCAATCACTCAATGAGTCAATAAGTAAAGGTCTAAAGCTGGTTATAAAGCTATTGAAATAAATTCTGGTTAAAACATCCAATAAAATAGTATCATAAATCTCCATCCCCTGCCCCCTTATTCTCCATAGCACTTATCTGAGTCAGGCCTGAATCGAACATTTCACTCTATAATTTGTCCCTGGCTCTTCTCTTCTCTGGCTAATAACCTGATATTAACAGCTGACTTTCTTTTGTATACCTTTTGTTCATGTAGAAATAGTTTTTACTAGGGCATGAGTTATTGCATATGTGATGGTTATTAGAAGCTATGGGTAGGTGGTGAAGAGTAGGCAAGACTGTCCATACCAGCATGATAGATCTCTGCACGTCACTCTGGAGGAGTGATATTCAAAACTAAAACTAAACACGTCATGGTTCTCCAGCTATACTGAAATAAAACATGGAAATGTTAAATCTCCCACTGTAAATCATATACTGAATTGAATTTTCTCTAATTTTTTCTAAATTTCACTTTTCTTTACCTATATGTGAAAGCAGGCCTAGTATCTTTTTATTCTCTGGAGATTTAGCTGTAGAAGTTATAGGGAAATGTTATGTTTGTAAAGAGGATTTCTTAACTGTTCTTTTATTATATATGCTACTGAATTTACCAACAAGGTAATCAAATAAAGTGTCCTCCAGGGGCAAACTAAAAGAACATTCCATATGCCAATCTATTTATCTCCTTGGCCCACCTCTGATCACACTCTCCCCTTTTCTGTCTGCAGACTTGGTTTGTGTGCAGGTTAAGTTACCTCTTATTTTGTTACATCTTTGGCCTGGCAGGAGGCAGTGCCCTGATTCAACAATTGGGCTGTTATTAGCCACCTTCCTTTAAACACCATCCCTTCAGCCACAATACAAAAAAGCAGTTTTAAACCGATCTTATTTTTCATAGAAGAAAAAACATCTACATGGATTGCAAGCACTAAGGAAGGTATACCTTCTTCTTTGATACTTATGAATAAAAATGGCCAAAGGAATTCACATTATTGCTTAATTGATTCATTTTTCAAAAAATAAACCATAAGGCTTATACCTAAGCAGTGGACCTTAAATAAAAATATGAGCTTAAATCACACCTTAAGAATTTAAATTTTTTCCATTAGTTTATGATTGCAGGAAAGCTTTATCTTCTGATTTATGTTAAATTGTCAATAGCTCTTTATCGTTTAAAGATTCTCTGCCACCATATACACTTCCAGTCTTACTAAGCTAAAGTAGTTAATGATTTATGAAATATTTATGTGCTAAAAATGCATCAAAAAGTTTTAAAAAATATTTCTACCCCTCAAAAAATCCCCTGGGGGTTTCCCTGGTGGCACAGTGGTTGAGAGTCCGCCTGCCGATGCAGGGGACATGGGTTCGTGCCCCGGTCTGGGAAGATCCCACATGCCGCGGAGCGGCTAGGCCCGTGAGCCATGGCCGCTGGGCCTGCGCATCCGGAGCCTGTGCTCTGCGACGGCAGAGGCCACAACAGTGAGAGACCTGCGTAGCACAAAAAAAAAAAAAAAAAAAAAAAAAAAAAAAAAAAAACCCTGGAATTTTACAAATGTAGTTTGTATTTTAGTTATTTTTAATAGGCAAGACACTGCAGCATATATGTTCATAGAAAGAGTCTTCTACACCTAACAGTAATAATAGCTACTAGTCATGATTTAGGCAGTGAATTAAGAATGTTCAAGCATTAGTGATCAGTTTTTTAACAAACCTCTCAAGTAGGTACTTCTTTCTTAATTTACCAGAGGAGCTAACTGAGGATTTGGAGACCATAATACAGCCTCAGGTGACTTAGTCTCAGAGGGTAGAGCAGGAATTTGAACCCAGGTATATTTAGATCTAAAGCCTATGCCCTTTATGTCTTACTATGCTTGCTCAATTGCCTGTTTTGTGTCATTTTTGGAGTCAAGAAACTGTATCTCCCAAAGGCTTACATGTCTCAGTTATGACAGTTTTCAAAAACAAAACAACCTCCCTCCTCCTTTTTCTTGCCCCAGGCGCTCACTGCAAAACTAATTGGGATTTTCTTTGCCCTGAACAAGATCATTGATTCCTACCACCTAAATCAGTTTTGAACTGATGCCAGGGCATCTTTGCCCTTTGTGCAGCGAGAGCAGAGAGGGGACCACTCTTTCACGCCACTGAATGAAATGAGTCCTGTTGAGTAACTCAGGCAATAACTTCCAGGGAGTGATCTTCAAATCTGGTACTAGTCACTTAAAAATGTGTGAATAGGGCTTCCCTGATAGCTCAGTGGTTGAGAGTCTGCCTGCCGATGCAGGGGACACGGGTTCGTGCCCCGGTCCGGGAGGATCCCACATGCCGCGGAGCGGCTGGGCCCGTGAACCATGGCCGCTGAACCTGCATGTCTGGAGCCTGTGCTCCACAATGGGAGAGGCTACAACAGTGAAAGGCCCCCATACCGCAAAAAAAAAAAAAAAAAAAAAAAAAAAGTGTGAATAAACAGTATTAGAACAGAATAAAAGGACTCTACTGAGTCTGGCACCTTCCTCCTCTTCCTCTTCCATCTCTTTCTTAATTTTGGACACAAAGCTTAATGAGCATCTGCTATATGTTAGTCACTGCTAAATGCTATGGATGGTAAATACAAGGCCGAATGAATAAAGGTTAAAACTGGTTTAGAGAAAGGACTATGCAGACCAGAATCAGAACTTTTCTCATTTCCTTCACTTTGTCTGTATGAGTTTGCTAGGGCTTCCATAACAAGAACCACAGACTGGATGGCTTAAAACACAGAAATTTATTTTCTCACAATTCTAAAGGCTGGAAGTCCAAGGTCAGGGTGTCAGCAGGGTTATTGGTTTCTCCTGGGACCTCTTTCCTTGACTTGCAGATGGCTGCCTTCTCTCTGTGTCCTCACACGGCCATTTCTCTGTGCATGCCATCCTTGGTGCCTCTCCCTCTTCTTGTAAGGACACTTGTTTTATTAGCTTAGAGCACCACTCTTATGACCTCTTAATCTTCATGACCTCTTTAGAGGCCCTAACTTCAAATACAGTCACATTGAGTGTTAGAGATTCAACATATATAAAATTGGGGGAAACACAGTTCAATCCATGAAAATGCTCATTACATAAATATAATGTGCAGTGGAAAGACGTCAAAGAGAGTCAGAAACTATAATTATGGTAGTTAGCATGGATGCTGGAGCCAGAGGTTCAGATTCCCAGTCTGCCACTTCCTAATTGTGTGAACATTGGTCAAATTTAACTTCCGTGCTTCATTCACTATGTTTTGAAAGAGAGACAGTAAAAGTACCAGCCTCCTGGGTTATTGCAGATGAAATAAGAGTTGGCTGTTAGTGGTAGATGAATAGTTTTAAGGATGATATTACTCATTTTTCTACTCTGGATATAACATCATAGGAATGGTGAGAATAAAATGCAAGAGGAAAAAATGGCAGAAATAAAACACTTTAAGAAGTATTAACACACTAAATTTTCTTAATTATATTAATTCATTCTATATAATAGTAGTTGTGACGAAAAGACCAACACAGAGACAGACACTTGAGATTCCTACATTTGTAGCTTAATTCATTCTTCATTGAGCACCCACTACATGTTAGAAATTGTTCCGGGCACTTTGGAGACAGCAGTGAACAAAACGGACAGAAACCGCTATTCTCCTGAAGCTTACATTATAGAATGGATATAGATCGCCTCCACATTTCACACCCACTTCAGAAGCTGGAGAAAATGAGACATTATATAGAAGGAAAATGCCAATCAATCGGCAACGTCATACAGCAAGCTATTTATCAAGTGGCCAGAGAATACCCATGAGTAGTATTAACCCTGGGGTTGGAAGCGTTCCCCAAGCGCCGCTCTGACTCCCGAGATGCTGGTTTGGGTTTTTCCTGACCCTACGCCCTGGCTCCCGGGCCAACCTGTGCGCCCCGCCCTGCCCGGCAGCTGCGTGCCTCGCGCGGGCAGGAGCCAGGATCGCCCTACCCGTCCGGGCGGCGCGGTCACGGCGGGTCCTGACGCCGGGGCCCGGGAGACGCGCGGCGAGCCGGCACCGGCGCGGGTTTTGAAGCCGCGCTGCGCACCCGGAGGCGGAGCGCCGTGGGCCTGCCCGGGACCCCGGCCCGCTGGTCCCAGGTCTCGGGAGGCGGTCGCCGATGGTGGCAGTGACTTTGGCTTTGGCCAGATGGCTCCTAACCTACGTCACCAGCTTGTAAGCCTCGCACCAAATCGGAGGGCGGCGCTTGCCGGGAGCCCCGGACTTCACCCGGAGCTCCCTTAGATTAGAACTCGCCTCTCCTAGCTCCTCCCCTCAGTCCCATTTAAAGCTCCCACCGGCTTTCCCGAAAAATTAAAGAGTGGGCTCAATTTCTGCAGCGCCTTCTTCCAGGGCAAGATGGTAAGTGAGGAGCCGGCGTTAACTAGTCCGCTGGCGAAACCGGGGGTCTCTGAGATCTAGTAAGTTTTGCCTTTAGAATTTCTTCCACATTGGAAACAAGATTTCTCTGCTACCTGCCAATTAAAACAAGTCTTCCTTCCTGCTCCATCTCTCTTTCCTTCTTCCCTGTCTCCTCCCGGCTTTCTCTCTGTCTCTCTTTCTCTCTCTCTCATCCTTTCGTCCTCTCTGTTATTTCTACTCTCTGTACTTTCTCCCAACTTTCCCTTTACACCTGTACTCACTTTTCATTCCACCTCTTTCTCTAGATTATGCACATATTTGCAAACACTTGAACTTGAGGCTAGGGGTATTTGGGGTTTGTTTTCTTCTCAGATGTCAATTGCATAATAGCTCAGCTTTGATTCCAATAATAACCTCAGGGAAAGAGCCTACAAACATGCTTTTAGAATAAAAGAAAATAGCACTTGATAAACTTTTGGCGGAATTTCTTTGGTCTGCACTGCCCACGCTGGACTTGCTTCAAGACTGGACTTTTTCAAAACTTAACTTATTGGGAACGTTAACAAAGTGTGACTTAATTGACTTAACTTTCTTTTTTTCATCTTTTTATTTGTTTTCTCTCTGTTTATGTTATGCCTGAGAAAGTTCACAAGTCAACAAAAGACTTGTCGTGGTCAAAAAGAGTTTGTCCAAAGCTGGGCTCTGCTGAAATGAATGGCTTTTACCTGATTAAACATTGACAAATAATTAGGAATGGGCTGTTGTACAAATTAACCCAGGGAGTCTGCATACCTGCCCCTAACTGGACATTTGGAAAGACTGTGTGTTTGAGGTTTGAGGAAGCTGGGGCAGGAGGGTGTTCACTGGCTCAGAACACAGTAGAGAATACATGCCAGGCAGTTAGTAATGGCAAGATAACTTTGGAAAGGCATTGAGTTGTAGTGATGGAGAGACCTAGATAGAGCTTGCTGTCTCTGCTAACTAACCTGTTTCAGTAGTGTCCAGTAGCATTTAAAACCAGAGGAAGAGAGGTAGGAGGAATGGAGCAAGTTTATAATTTAGAAACTAAAAACGAAAATAAGGAGGTTGGATTATGTGACGTGTTCTGTCCATTTCAGCCTTAGCATTCTAAGTTCTTTGTCATTTAAGGTTGTTAGAAATATAATTAAGATATTTGCTAGAAAGAGTCAAGTAGTTCTTACATGTTTCACTCATTAAGTAGAATTCCTTTTACTTAGATCTTGGGTAGCCTGTTAGATGCCTCAGACCTTGGCAACAGAGACTACTCCTAGATATTTACAAGTTTGGTCCATCTAATACTAGCCTGTTCTTTGCTGAGAGGACCTAAGGAAAGTACTGGGTAAACCAAGGAGCTGATTCCTTTTTAGTAATTATATTTGGACCACTCAGAATCAATCTGGGATCTATATTTAACACCTGTACTGTTTTTTATTCACTGCGTATATTTTCTGTTTCTTTCTCCCACTCTTTTCTCCCTCCAAATTCTCATCACCTCATCTCTTGGGACCTCCCACATACTGAATTTTACAGAACACCGTTCTGCCTTGCCAAGACCAGTACTTTGTAGGAGGCCAGAGCTATAACTGCCCGTATTCTGGTACAACGTCAGAATCTAGTGTTGACGTTTCCACGGAGACTTGGGTCTCTTTCTGGGCTGCTGGTCTCCTGGACAACAGAGAGCCCCAACAAGCACCACAGGCACAGGGTAAGTTCTGCTCTTCTGCTTTCCTGGTAGATCTAAAGCCCTTTTCCTGTACTCATAGTTGCAAGGCATTATGGGCTGGAACTCTGTAAAAGAACGGATGATATGTAAAGTTTAAGAAAGCCCAAAGACTCCTGTATTTTGCAACCTAATAACTTGCTTTTTGTGTACTTGCCATATAGTGAAAATGGGCTTCTTCCTGTTGCTCAATGTACAATATGTATTTCTCCCTATACTTGACAGTTCTTGGAGATTTCAGAGTCACTCAGAAAGTTTGGGTCTGGGTCAATGTTATCTAAACAATACTATTGGGGTGCTTTTGGAATTGAACTACCAGTTAGAGCTTTTTTTTTTTTTTTTTTTTGGTATTCAGGAAAATTTCCCTGGGTATGAGAGAGAATCAAGGAGAAGTACTAACTTAATCTTTTATTTCATAAAGGAAATTCTATGAATAGTGTCTTATAAGTGGAAAGAAAATGATTCATTTTTGCCTAAAGAAGACTTCAACTTTGGAGGGAAGTATAACTTTGATGGAAACTTACACATTAATTTTGCCCTGGGGTTTAGTAAACAGTGTTTATAACTATTAAAGGAATTTCTGATTAACACTCAAGTTTCTGGAAGAACTCTAAGGCATTTCAGAATTCAATATCTGGACTGTTGGTTCTACCACAGGAATTTGTTGAATTTGAGAAAAGACACAAACAAAAAGCCCCCAAATATTGAAACACACTTATATGTAAGGAAGGAAGTCATTCAATTTTAGCTTTCTACCACAAGAAACAGAGAAAACAGAATGCCCAAGAATGTGAAACCAAAGAGTGTATAAAATTTTATTCCTGTCTCCTTGCCCATCATTCCACTTTAATAAGAAATATTTCAGTAATATTTTAGTTGAAGTAGAGGAGAGCAAGAGTCAGAACTGTACTAGATGTGGAAAAGAAACTAAAAGTAAACCAAATTAGCATGCCCAAGCATAGTTTTTATTGGTAGGCATAATTTGCTGTCAAATACGAAAAAAACAACAAAATCTCTTTGAAAAAGCATAAAACACTTTATAGATGATGACATTTGAAATACATGAGTTTGGGTACAGTTTTGAGATTTTCATTGAGTTCTTCAGAGAAGCAAGTTCAAATTATTTTGAAGTAGAAAGTGCTATTCCATAGAATTCTGAATAAATACTCTCTCTCAGGCTTAACTGATAGGCAGATAGGCAGAGATTTTTCATCTGGGGAAAAATGGTAGATCAAAAATAGGATTTGATTCTGGAGCCAAACACTATATTATTAAGCACTACAGCTTAGAAAACAAGATAAAAACTTGGAAAACATAGTGGAATTGCAATGTAGGTCTAGTTGAGGGTGGGACCAATAAACATTTGCATGAATTAATAAGGCAGATAGGACAGTCTTTATAAATTTAGCCAGCAGGAATATATATATTAGGAAGGAACTTGACCTCTTGACTCCTAAAAATTCACCTCTGTAGCCACCTTGGCATATAGTCTATAAATATTTGTCTTTCACAGCATGCTTGCCCCTTCTGAAAACTTTAAATGTTATTTTCCCATGTGGAGGCAATGGCTAATTTTAGAAAGGTAATTGAACCTATTACCTTTCCGAAATCCTCCAGTGAGTTCTTTATTACACAAAAACTGCATGTGTGTTTTCTCAGTTACCCATTTGGTGTTTTCACATAGAATCATCCAGTGACTCGAATTTCCCTGTTCTTAATTCGTGTTCATGGGAAGAGGCTCAGCTTTCCTCTCAGCTCTACAGAAACAAGCAGGTATGTGTAGATAATCAGAACATGAGACCGGCCATGTTCCATGCAGTTCATTCTCAACATCATACCTTAATGTCACATGGCTTCTTTTCCCTTGTTCAATTCATTGACTTTCAGTTTAGAACCAAAATGGATATTTATCCACAGAGAAGTCAAAGTTAGGTGATCACTGTGACAGAAAATAATAACAACAAAACCAACAACTACCAAAGCCCCCTAGGAAGACCTTCAATCAAGCCCTGACCTTACACATTTTAGCTGTATGACCTCTCAAATCCTCCTTTCTCTTATCTATGAAATGGAGATATTTGTGCTGCCTACCTCAGAGGGCTGGTGGAAAGATCAAATGATAGAATGAGTGTAATGGTATTTTTAAACCATAAACAGCTCATCACTTGGACAAGGGATGATGATTGTAAAAGTTCTTGCCAAGATTGCTTCACTTTCCATATTTTGTTTGTTGTTATGTATGAGAGAGTAATTTAATCTAGTGGACGTACAAACTGACCTGAGACTGAGGGAAGCCAACCCACGTCTTTTTTTCTTTCTTCTTTTTTTAACGTGCAAGGAAGAAGTTCAGCAAAACCTTTCTAAACACTGTTTTCTATATTTAAACAGTTGCACACAGCTCATTTTCCTACATACCTTCCCGATCCCCTGTGGTTACAATTTTAAAAGTCATATAATCTCTTCAAACACTTTGCAATGAATAAAAAATTCAGAGCACAAACTGAACAATCAAGTGGTAAGTGGGTGTAGATTGAACTTAGGCCTTTGAGGACGAGGGCTCCCTGAGATTGAGTTCATAAAACAAACAGAATAATAATCAAGTTTAAGTAGGTTAAGGATCAGTGGCATTATTATAAGGTTACAAAGTCAATATAGTGGAGCAGCCTTCACCATTGTCTGCTTTTTGCAGCTCCAAGATACTCTGGTGCAGAAGGAAGAAGAACTTGCTAGGTTACATGAAGAGAATAATCATCTCAGACAATACCTGAATTCTGCTTTAGTTAAATGTCTTGAGGAAAAAGCCAAGGTATGTGATGACCCCCTTTATAAGGACAGAGCAGTGGTTTGAGAAAGAAGACCATTTGGGTCAACCTCCTTGATTCAGTGTAAGAAGTGTATTAAGCAATGTGCCTTGAAATGCATCAATACAATAGGCAAATTTTTCTGAAGGAAATATAGCACTTTCACAACAATGTTTATGTATCATTTCCCTGAAGTATCTAGATCGCAGATTTTAGCATATATTACAAAAGGAGTTGCTTAAGAATCAAAAACCAGTCAAGGGGATTGCTGAGACAACAGAGGCTAATCAAAAGATAGAGTTGGATGGGACGCTGGAGCGGGAATTAAATCCGAGGGACATGCATTTCTTTTAATTATCTGTTTAAATTTAGGTCAGTCACTCTCCCACTTGGGACCTCATTTACTTCTTTGTAAGTGTATGGGCTAAAAGATCTTGTAAGAATCTTTCCATGTCTAAAATGTTATAAATATGGCTGGAACCCAGATCTCTTGACTGGCAATTAGACATAGCCAACTACATTATCTTTTCATGAACATTTCATTCTTACCCTTTTAAAATGAACTGTTTCTAACTCAAGGATAGTTTGCCCATAGTCCCTTTTTGTTGTTCGTCCTTTTCAGGGTTTTGTATTTTTTGTTACCTATCTGCCATTCTGTTACCATTATTGTTTTATCATCAATCTTTACCTTACTTCTAGTCAAGGTACATTATTTATGTAAATCGATCATATTTCTTACGACTCTTACCCAGATATAGCAGCTCAGAGAAGAAAAACCACTCTATTTAGTTCCTTTAGAATTCAGTTAACTTTGTTTAAAAAGGGAGCACAGCTCACAGTTATTAGCCTGGGGTCCTATCTCCAGCCAAAATTCTGTGAAAAAGCACAGTTATTAAATTAGTAAGTGATATTAATTAAGCAATTTTTCTCTCTTGTTCTCAATTTTGCAAGATTTAGGATAATATAATACATACCACATGGGAGTGCTGTGCAAGTTAGGAAAATTAGAGGAAGAGTGTTATGTAGAATTGTAATCAGTGGTTCTGTCTAGAGTCAGGTGACTTAGGCTTAAATCTAGTCTGCATGATCATTAGCAAGTCACTAATGTGCCTTGCCCCAGTATCCTCATTAAAGGAGGGTTTAATAGTATCTACATAAAATGAGATCAATACATGATAGTTGCTATTATTGCCATAATAATAATAATAATCATTACTTCCTGGAACTGAAGTTTTAAAGACATCATTTACATCATTTCAACTTTTAAATGACTAGTAAAATTATATGAATTGGAATTTCTAGGTGGTAACTTGTCATCATAGATTTTGACTTAAAAGCAGAAGTTAATCCAATCAGTTTTGCTTTTGCATGTGAAAATTTAAATTTAATCAACTTTTCTAAGGAATTAAGGTGACCAGTAAATATTTGACAGTTGTAAAGAAAATGAGGTTGATTATCTGACTGTGTATTTTCAAATATTACTTCCCCAGAAATTGCTGTCATCAGATGGGTTCTCCAAAGCATGTGGAAAATTCAGAAAGGGGAAGAGGAAACCCAAAGAGCAAAGATATTTTCCTCCTGAGATTCCCCATCATAAAAATGCCAAAAGAAACCTCTCTAGTGAATTTGCTAACTGTGAACAACCTGGGCCCCCTGTGGATCCCTGGGTTCTTCAAACACTGGGGTTGAAAGACCTCAACACCATTGATGACACCTCATCAGCTAACTACAGTGCCCTCTCGTCTCATCCCAGATGGACCACAAGCACATTTACCCAGTTTCTGGATGATGCAGTTGATTATCCCAGTGCCTCTGGGGAAGATCTGCCAATTGACTATGGAGGTGACAGAACAACCCCCTCACACAGCACTGCCAGCCACAGGGAAGATTTTCACTTCCTTTCTCAATTTTCAAATCCACCAGGAGGACTACAAACTCTTCCTTACTATACTTCTGATGTGTCACCCAATAAGACAGAGATGGCCTTTTCCACATCCCTGAGCCCTCACTGTAATGTGAAAACTCACTCCTTCCACCAGGGACAAGCCTTTGTTCGTCGAGATGAAGAGGGAGGCTGGAAGTTTACCTGGGTCCCTAAGCAGTCTTAGTGATCCCCTCCTCTATCACAAAGGACTGCCATGAACTCTGTTTACAAGACCTGCCTTGCACTTGAACCTGACTATGTAGAAAATGCAAGCTATTGCCCAGACTGTCTCCTGCCACTTTAAATGTCACTCTCAATTACCCACTTAAATCTGCAGGCAATGGCTTCCAGGAATCTATAATGAAACATGCCTGCTCTTCTTTCACCTAAATTTGACTTGTTTACACACCCACACCTGCTGTTGACTTCCTTCCTTGGCCCTATACTTGAAAAGGTATTTTCCAATTGCCTGAATATTCCTTTGAGACCTATATATGCCGTTCCAATTATAACAAGTCTAAAAGCTTTTCTTCTTTTATCGACAGTTTAAATGTTCACAGTCTTCACCTTTCCACTTTTATTTCTCTCCTGTTCCTCTTCATTTCTAAACACTGCCTTTGAAATGAGCATTATAATTGCTCCACATAGCTGTTATTGGGTGTTCAAATAACTGGGGGTGGGGTAGCAACAAGAATCTTTGCCCATTGCCATTCCTGAAGACATAATGTAGGTGTCACCTAATGTTATGTGTAGTGCAGTTCATTAACTTGAGTGTCCCATGATGGAGCTGACAAAAAAATCTCTTCAACACCTGGAAATCTACTGATAAACAACAACACTGATAAATTAAAAGATAAAAGAGAATGAAAATTACTTCAAAATGCTTGCATGGTGTATCAGCTTCTATGGGCACCTGGCATTGTGTCTGCAACCAACAACACTCAAACAAGAAGATTTTTGAGGAACTCGTGGTAACAGAATAAGTCACTATCCTAAACTAATTAGATACTGATACACTTCTATTCCTGAAAGTATAGTCTAGCCTAGCTCTGACACTGTCTTACTTATCCATTCAGTCATTCATGTGTTCATTTGCTCATTCATCAACACACCCAAAATATTTGTAGAACACCAACTATGTACCAGGCATTATGCTATGGGGTGATGATAAAATGTGAACAAGTTAGATGCTGTGGCCACGCGCATGAGACTTAGACCCACTCATCTGCTGTGGCCTTGAGAAAGCTACTTCTTTGGTATGAAAATTCAGTTTTCCCAACTGTAGAATACAGAAGTCAATGTAGATAATCACTGACATTCTGTAAATTGAGCCTGGGTCCCATCAGCTTTACTCCAACACTGCCATCCCAGGGCACTGTTCTCTGCTTTTGATTGGCATTGCAGATATGTTGGGTGAACATTTTGTATACAATTTTTTTTTAAATGCGAGCCATTTGTAGTTAACAATAGAAATCATTGCTCTGATCACAGTATTCTTTTTCTGGTATAAGCCCATTTCTGGGTTAATTCAGTCTGTGTGAGAACATGCATCTAAAATACAGAGACATTATTTTCTAAATAAGTGTGCATAGATTTAATGGAAATATTGACATCAAAAATCTCTCTTTCTAGATTAAAAAACATGCATTCTTCATGTTCATGCTAGTTCTCCTTCTTTCCAATTCCCCAGGCTCCCTATCCTTCCCAGAATAAGTTGGGTATCAAAGATGTGCACCTATGATTTTGGGGGGACCAAACTTCAGTTGATGATAAGACCCACTATGTTGTATGTCTTTCCCATTTTTCTTTATTCCACCCTTCAGTAAGTCATCTGTACAATCAATGCCTGAGAGCATGAGTATTCTATTTGGAATTCTTTGTGACTAGGACATGTCTTTTGTTTTTTTTGCTATTTGGTTTTTACTTTATTTTGGTGATGTGAACAAATGATCTATTTTATAAAGTTTTGCTACCACCCAGTTTTCTTTCTAATCCGTGAAGGGGAATCAAATATATTAATTATTTTCATGACTTGGGAAGAAATAGAACACATTCTATTTTCTAAAAACAAAAACCAAAACAAAAAAGTGCCTTTTACATTCTAATATCTGTTCCCCTGTATGGTGAAATTTATCTCTTTTTAATTACAAATGTAAGAATTAGAATTGACTGTGCTTTAATAGTAGGAATCAAGAAAGCAACATAAATATTTTGAAAGTCTAAATGATCAAGCTGTAAAACAAAATTTATTAGTCAACAAATTGTTTTGCATTTCTTATGTGCCTCATCATGTGTTAGGTGCTATGAGGAAGCACCCAGGCTTAGCACATTTGGTACATACAACAAAGCCACATAAAATGTAATAGCTTTTAAGTGAAACTTGGTCTCAGCCCAGTTTAAAGAAATTACAGCATGTTTGTGGTAAATGATAACTCACTCTGGCTTATGCGGGAGAAAATGACCACATATTCTTACAATCATATATATAGGCATTTGATATTCACTGGAATTATGTATAGAAACTTATTTTACTGATGTTTGAAAAATTAGAAATTTCTCTCACCTGAGTATATGTTCTAAGTTTATGGTTTTACCATGCCCATCCAGTAAACCAGAGTTAATACTTTACTAATATAAAGTGAGAAATAAAAATTAAATAGCACTTTTGTGATTGCAATGAATATTTTTATATTGTGCATAACATTTTCGAATAATGGATTTTCTTCTCCTAGGTTTTAACCATAATCTTTTGATGTGCACCTCTTTTGTATGGTATATGTGGCCAGACTAATATTTTCAGCATTTAGGGTTCAATGGTTCTTTCCTTTATCCAGGATACATTAATGAGACTTTCAGATGTTAACTGACCTAAAAGGTCAAGTGCTTTGTGTGTACAGCATTCTGTTACCTAACCTCCCATAAAAATTAGAATCCAGTATCAGTTTTTAAAATTTGATCACAATTCCAATGTCCTCTAATCATCTGAAAATAATTCATACTTGTATCTCACTAGCATCTGGAAACTAAGGGCAATTGGAAAACCTTACTTATGCAGGTGACATTTAATTGTTTAATACTGCAGTGATGCTAAACTATAATTTTGAAAATTTTGAAGAAAAGAAACTATGTGTATCAATGAAAGGAATTAATCTGTTTGATCTATTTCAAGAAAACAGAAACATTTTTTTAAAGTGTGACAAATCAACAATTGACCTACTAAGTATAGAGTTAATACACCTATGATTTTTTTTGATAAATTTACCTCTTGCCTGTAAAGTCAAGATATGTAATTTACATTTGTTTCAGTTTACCAAAAGATTCACATAAGGTCAATATTAAATGCACCATTTAACAAAATTTTAATAAATCAAAATAATAAAAATTTAAATTAAATTTTTAATAATTTTATTTGGTTTACAAGCTACAAATATATGGTATATTTCTTAACATATTTGTCATTTTTTTAGCTACATATTTTGTTACATGAACATAACCAGACCTCCAGTTATGATTCTTAATGTTGGATACTCTATAAATGTAAGATATAACTTAACACTTAATATTTTAAAAGATTTTGATTTGTTTATGATTTAAAATATTTCTAATTATATGTAACAGTCAATTTTGTAATGACTTTATATCTAATAAATAAATAAATGAAAAAAAATGTAATCCTATTTTTTTGGTCTTATTTTAGAAAATATTTCAGTGAATGAACAACAGACAGAAACAAGTTTTTGGTATTTATTTCTGCCATAAATTTTGTCATAGAAAAATATATGTATTTTAACTTCCAAATAGTGGTATGATTAATAATTGAGGCACTCATTCAACAGATATAATCTGTGCCAGGCTCTGCAGAAGATATAAGGATGAAATATGGGCTCAAACTAACATAGCTATAAATGAGAGAATATAACTTAAACATGCTTAATCAAAGCAAGGGAATAATTAACGTTCATAATTTAAAAGTTTGTGCTTCAGATATAGCTGGACCTAGGTGCTCAAGCAGTATTGTCAGGACTCTGGCTTGGGATCTCAAGGAAAACTGATGATTAGGAATGAATTCTGGAATGGTGTTAAAAGATAGTGTCACCACACAAAAGTATGGCAGAAACCAGGATGAGATAAGCAATGAGAGCCTAAAGAGCAGCAAGCTATATCCCATAAGATATTGTCTAGTTTTGTAACATTCTCCTTATCTTTCACATTGTAACCCCTTCCCCCCTGAAATGAATAAAGTCTCAGTTAAATGTTCCAGATTGGTCTCAGTCATACCATGGTAGATTATGAAAATATTCGGGTGTCTGCGCATACAAATTGTGAGCAGATTTTCCCTGAGGTCACTATAAAAGCCATATATCTATCCCTAAGGGGAAGATTAATATCAAGAGAAATAATTTGAGACTTGCATATCAGGCCAATAACCCACTGTTACACAGGTTACCAGTAATGGATAATCTGGATTTTACTTAGTTTCCTTACAGGGATTTTTTTTTTTTTTCTTGGAGACAACCACCTCTGAACCTCACTCACTCTAAATAACCCTTGGAAATGCATGTCATAAGTACAGGTTACTAGAAACATCTTGATTCCCATTTTACAGATGAGAAAACTGGCTTTAGTGTTTTATAGGTCACATTGTAACAAGTAGCTGAGGCCCAAAGTAAACCCTGGCACTGACTTTAGACCCAATTCTTTTTCTTCTATATTACACAATGATGATGTTTGGAACCAGTAAGTATATTTACAGTCTGCTGTCTGATACAGATAATTATAAGCCTCAGAGCTAGAGGCCTGGGAGTATGGGAGTTGTCTTAGATCTTTGCTTACATTCATCAGAAGGCTATTCTGGGGTCTAAGCTTTCTTAATCCCATCATTGCTAAAAGGGATTATTCACAAAAGACCTAATTAATCCTCCACCATTTCAAGAAAAGGGAAGTGTATAAATTGAAAACTATTGTAGAAATTTGGGATAAAGAGAGTGGGATGGAAAAGGTAGACTACGCACAGTGAAAAATATTAATATGCTTCTTAAATGAAAGGAAGATAAATTGAAAGGGCAATAAATCTCTCTTCTAATCTTGCTACTGCTGCTAAAAAGCCTAAAGCCTAAAGTAACAGTTTATAAGCAATGCTCATGAAGTCTCTTTCTTTTTCCCTTCGTACAGGAAATAGATTTTATGCCTGTTGAAGTAATAGCATTATGCCCTCTCCTGTCAATCCTTTTAAGTATAACTCTAGGGACAGTAAAAGAGTTGAGGAGGGGCTTCCCTAGTGGCGCAGTGATTGAGGGTCCACCTGCCAATGTGGGGGACGCGGGTTCGTGCCCCGGTCCAGGGGGATCCCACATGCCGTGGAGCGGCTGGGCCCGTGGGCCATGGCCGCTGGGCCTGCGCGTCCGGAGCCTGTGCTCTGCAACAGGAGAGGCCACATCAG
Source organism: Mesoplodon densirostris (assembly GCF_025265405.1). Lineage (NCBI taxonomy): Eukaryota > Metazoa > Chordata > Mammalia > Artiodactyla > Ziphiidae > Mesoplodon > Mesoplodon densirostris. Next base: position 112,553,185 of record NC_082665.1, on the reverse strand, counting down.
TGAGAGGCCCTGCAAAAACCGTTGAGGAAGCATATTTACAATGCTGAGCCCACTTCTTCTAACTTACAGGGAGCATTCTATTCTCTCCCTTTGGAAATCAGGGGTTAAATGGTATTTTTTCAGGGGCACAGCTGACGTTTATCTTTCATCTCTTTTCCAGGCTTATAATCTGAAATAATAAGGCACTGAAAGGTTGTTTCAAGGTAATTTCTCATTTCAAAAGGGTCCCTAATACTCAGTGGATGATCCCTCTGGGATGAGGCCTAGGATCTCAGATCTGTAATCAGGAGCGTTCCAAAGGTACTGCTCCCTCAGGGTCCTCTGTTTGCTCTGAAGCTGAGAGGAGGAGAAGCCCTTTAATGAGTGTGGAGTGAGAAGTCAGAACCCCTAGTTATAATCAGGCAAAAGGCTGAATCACACCCTCCTTTCAATTTAGTCTCCTGAGATTTGCCACCTTCCATTCTTCTTCCATCCCTATCCGCAGGGGAGTCAAAATGGATGGAACCTGAAAGTGACGTCTGCACAGTGCACCCCCTGCCCCGTCCACTGGGAGAGCTGTGGTGTATCCCAGGAATCCCAGCCTCCTTTGGGAGCAGAGCACCATATTGCTATAGACTTAGCCTTTCCTTCTTTTGATTTTAATGATCATAAGTAGTCCACCTAGTCCATCCTATTGTCCTCACTCTAAATTTCTACAATAGTTTTAATTAATATGCTTTCTTTTGAAATGATAAAGGTTGGATTAGGTTTCTTATGAGCTGTTCTGTTAGCAACAAAGGAAGAAAAAGGGCTGAACATCCAGAATAGTCCTCTGATAAATGTAAATATATTCCTTCCAACGGCCTTGGAGTGGGCTTAAGAAAGATTGTTTAATATCTATGCTAATCATTAGCATTTATTTGTGTCAGTAGGTCAGAATACTGACAAAAGATTCACATTACCCTTCCCTATATTTCAGTGATATTATGGAAAAAGAAAGGACTCTAGTCAAAAAATTGAGCTTCTTCCCTCATAGCTGTAACATCCCAGGAATTAATTTAGCATTCCTCAGCCTTCGTGTATTCACCTATAAAATGGAGATAATGTTTGCCCTATCTCATAAATTTGTGAAATAATCTTTTAATTTTTAAGAACCATGTGTAAGCTAAGATTCTGTTATTTTTCACAATCTTCACACAGAGTAAATGTACATTCAATTTAATTCTTGAGTAAAAAACTTCATACTTCATAAAATACCATGTCTTAAAACCACTTATACATATTTCTATTGATTCAAACCAGTAAATTCTCTCTGTTTTTCTCTTATGTTCAAAGTGCAATTTTATGTTCCAGGGGCTATGGCCCATGCCTTAAAAAAGTTTACAGGTTAGTGAGTGGAGAGGAACTAAGAAAGGAGTCATTGAAGGCATGTTGAGACATTCATTGGATATTAAGTTAGAATTGCATCTGTAGAGATAGATGCAGGAGGAAAATAAAGAGAAAAGAAGCTCAACAGGGTAAACATGAGGCCTATGAAAGGAATGATCACTAGCTCAGGTGGCTTCAGGGTAGATTGTTTATAAAATAAAATATCTATTCTTGGAATCTAGCAGAAATTTCTGTACAGTGAGACCCGCTACTGACTCTACAAATGTGTTATTAATAATAGAAGGAGGCACCACCTATAGCACCCAAAAGTGTAGAGGCAATAGCTTAGATATGCTATTTGCATCCTTAAAATAAAACAATTCATTTATGATTTTCATGCCTATTTACATTGGTATTGATACAGTAACTTTACATGGTTTACCATCTAAATGTCGTTAAATATATTTGCCACGCATATCTTAAGGGAGACAAATCATTTCCATGGCTGGTTATTCAGCTATTATATTTTCAACGTCTATCTGTATCTTACTCACTCAGTAAAAATTTACCTAGTAACCACCATGTACTAGTCTATGCTTTGAGTGAAAAAGGAAAAACAATGAGTATGGGAGATAATACAAAACAAACATGTATAATACACATGTTTTTAAACTTTACATTACTGAAGAAAATAAAAATAGTGATGTGGAATCTAAATATAGAAAGATAATTCCAGATTGGGAGAGGCAATTATTGCAAGTATGAATAAGTACTAAGGACTGAGGAAGTGACATTTGACTAATGGAAGTTGGAAGAACATTTGAGAGTAAAAAAAAATAATGAGAATAAAATAAAGAAGGAAGGAATTTTGGGTGCATGAAGTAAAGTGATGATATATTAACTGGGAAATTAGGTGGTAATAAATTGTAGATAACCTTCTATTCATCTAGAAACATTTTATTGGGTTTAGACTTATTTTTTAGAAACTTGTGTTCATGCAGGCTTTAGGGAAAGAGAATTATCCACTTATAACTATATTTTAGGAAAATAAAGATATTAATAAACGTAAGGGCAATAAGGAGGAGGTGGAACAATAAGGCGTTATGTGAATACCTTAGCACTGGCAGTAACAATAGAGAGGAAAGTCAGAAAGGATAGTATTGCATTATTTTTTCCTCAGAAGAAATAAAAATAAGATTTTATTTGTCTATCAAAAGAAAATCTTTAGCTGAAGTATTATATGCAGCATTTTTGTTGACCTTACTTAATTATGTTGGAAAATCTACAATTGAGTATGAATTCTCATTTTTTCTTGCTCTATTTCTCATCCTCCCACTGTCTTAATTAATATTAGCTTGTTCATTTTCACAGATGAAAGAAAGGGAATAAGGGAAGATAATGAGTTCCTGAGCTCTCTGTTTTTTAAAAACTGATAACCATTATGTGCTTAATAGAACATAGCCTAGTCATGTGTGTATAAAATTTTTAAATCCTACACAAAAGGCAGGATACACATGATCAGCCCCTTCTTTTTTGTTATTTCACTGAATATTTACATGCTGAATTGAGATCCATTCAGCATTGCATTTTTAACAATGCTTCCCCCTATATACTGAAATTCGTGTAAAGAAAATACTTGAATATAATTTATTATAGACATAATTTTCAAATAAACTGGAAAATGTTTATCTTGGTAGCTATTCAAAGGTTATTCATTGAACAAATATAACGTTAATAGAGTACTTAATATGAGATGCTAAATTTGCTCAATTTAGGAAATAAATACATATATGATACATCCCCTTGTCCTCAAAAACTTTTTATCCTAGTTTGGGACACAGATGTATAAACAGATAACTTATATATAATTATATATTTACATAAATTAAAAACTTATTGAGAGGATTTAGCAATAAGATGTAGAGGAAAGGGCACTGCAATGAGAGTCTGGAAGTCTGAGTTCTAGTTCTTTTTGTCACTTATACTCTGTATGAATTTGCATTCTAAGTCATTTTCTTTATGAAACAGATTCTGATACAGAAATTTGCATGCAGGAGATTTTCATGGGAGCGTTCTCAAGAACAAACTTCTAAGGGGACTGCTTGCACATTTGGGAAAGAAGAAAAAAATGAATGGTGTCATGGTCAAAACAAAGCCTTCAGCTGAGATGGCCCTTCAAAATTGAAGCAAAGGGCTTAGTTTTTTGTACCCCGACATTAGAAGTGGGATTAATTTGGATGGAGCAGCTCCTTTCAGCTTAAGTTCACCCCTGGAGAGCTGGGGGAATGAGTACTTTAATCCTGAAAGGGATTTTGGATGGTGCATCTCTTACAGCGTTCCTTAAGACGTACTTCTTGCATTGCTCTGATCCAGTTGCATCAAAAATAAGTTCATTCCATATGAAAACATTTCCTACAGTATTCTGGTTGATATTTGGTCTTTTTTCCTGGAGAAACCTAGAAGAATTTTAAAACTACAATTTCATGTAGAAGTTCATCTTGGGATTGCAACTGATATCCATTATATCTCTTGTTTATTGTCCATTCTTGGAGCACCCTAAACTTGTGCTAGCACCTCTGCTTGTCTAGGTGACTCACCTTGTAGTGACTCAGACAGTTATTCTCATGTGGTCTTCTCACCATAATGATCTTCTCACCATAATCAGCAGTGGCTGATGCTCTTGTCCATTTACCATTAAATTGAGTAAGAGAGTACTAAGAGTTATTCCAGTGGCTCAAACAGATGTTAAGCATTTCCTCCATATTACCATTTTGTAATGGTAGCCCACTCTCTTCCTGATGACCAAGATAAAGTACTCATACCAGTGTTGTGATTTGTGATTCTTTTCCTTATCTATTAGTCTCTTGTCATAGGAGCCCAAATGACTTAGAAGTAACCACAGCATAAAATTCTATGGGACTCTTAGTGTATCTCTGATGGAGGTGTTCCTCCTCTAAGAAGAGGACATCCAGAAAGCAGATGTTAAAGCACAAATTCTCCAAGTAACTCAATGGGAGTGAGAGTAAGTGGTCCATTCTTACCTCCTCTTCTTTGATCTGGGACCCATATATTTTACTTAATGGGGGCTTAGCACCATAAAATTGGTCACTGATTTAGAGTGTAAACCACATCCTGGAGGATAACATATCACTCTTGTGGGTTATCACCCTTCAGTTGATGCCTCATCTGCATTACTCTATTATGCTGGCAGATTCTGGATGGGAAGGTATGTGATGAGTCATATGCTCACTTCCATACCTCCTTTGGTGTAAAGTAGTTTCCTCTTTCTGAAATGATATTATACAGTATTCTAAGTAGTAGATCAAAAAGTCTACATGTTTTTAGATAGTGGTACTGGCCAAGACAGTAGTAAATGTAGGCTTGTAACTTAAATATGTATCTACCTCAGTCAAAATGAATTTCTGTCCTTTTCTGATGAAAGGGGTCCAATATACTCATCTTGAAACCAGATAACTAATGGATCTCCTTGAGGGATGGGACAGAAGCTCTGCATTTGTCTCCATTGATGGCAGATTGATATTAAGCAACAGCTAGAGCAAGATCAGATTTGGGCTGTTGAAGACCATGTTGGTGGGTCTGTGTATGCATTGCCCTCATCTTCACCACCAAGTTTCCTCCATTTGTTAGCTCATTGTGCTCCACTACAGTGTCATTTGGGCCTCTCCCATGGTTAGATTTTTCTCTGGTGAGTATTAACTTGTAATGAAAAGATCCTTACATTCATGTCCACTCCCAAAATGACTTTTTGATGTATCATCTTTTCCAGGAGTGGGGCTGGGGGATAGATTTAGAGATTTCCACTTTACCTTCCCCATTTCAACAACTCTGGTCCTACAGGCCAAGAAACCAACATAGGGTTCTTCCAACAACCAAATACGTCCATTCCAATTATGTGTTCAAGGACCAGAGAAATAGCTTCTGTGATGTCTGGAGACCCATTTGACACAATGTCAGCTGTGCCTGGGACAGAATTCCACTTATTATCAAGTCCTCACATGCACCCACTTTAACAGCAGGACCATAATAATGATCCAGACCCTCAAGTGTTAATATCAACTTGAAATCTGTTCCATAGCCCTCAAAATATCAGAGCATTCACATGTTCACAGTGTACAGTTATTTGATTAAATAACCATAAGTTCTTTGGGAGATTAGAGGAGTCATAAGTCTATATGCATGGCATGATGTTCAAAATCATTCCTCATGGCGACTCAGCCTCTCCATTAATCGATGGATTCATTAATAGGGTTTGAGAAATGGCTCAGATCTGGAAACAAGACAAGGGATTAGAATACTTTATTGGAGTGGCTATTTGTACTCTTATTGGCTGACCATCTATCTTTCCCATAGGAATACCGTATCCTTTGAATCTTTTCCATAGTTCTTGGGCTGCACACTGACAGTGACACTCATTACCATAATGACTTCAAACTTGCTGTTATCTGGCCTCTCTTATTTTAGGATCTTATTATCCCCATTACTATCAGTGAGCCCATTTCTTAGCATCTCCTATCATCTACTTTGGACTGGAGAAGATAGCCATCACTGAGCTTTTCAAACATGCTAGTTCCTCTCTCATCAGTGCATTGTTAATCACTTTGGTAAACAGAGTCATGGGGGCTCTCTTTCATAACATAATCAGCTATTGTGTTTTCTGACTTCACTTAGTAAATCCACTCTAGCATGCCTACTTCTCTAAGCCCTCTTTCACCTTCTGCCTTAGTATTTCTGTCATTTCTACTTCACTTAGGTGTGGGCTATTATTCTTTTCTAACTTCCATTAGCCATTTTAACATTGTATCATTGTCATATATCAGGGTCTTGTATCACTTAGCTTTGTAAACTTTCTGCCCCTCTTTGATCCAACACATTTAGGATACGTTTAACTATGTGTACCCAAGATATTCTTATGAATATTTTAAGAGGAGAGGTGAGGCATTCAAGACATAGAAAAGGGGTTTATAAAAGATAATTATCTGTTAAGAATTAATACATACTTATTGGAATTCTACATTAACTTGATGTTTCCCATTTACCTACATCTTTATCCTTATTGAATGTGGATACACTAAACATGGAACTTGGCCTCATTTTTTTCAAGACATCACCACTTCAAATGCACATCACTTTGGGCATGCATATGTACACACACACATACACACACACATTTACACATATGTATATACTCCTACATCCTCCCTCATGCTGGACCAAGGAATTTAAACAACAGGCTTAAACTTGGTCAAAGGATGAGAAGAGAAGTTCCAATCTTTTAATGTTTAAGTGACCCCAGTTATGCATGAACGAGAAGACTGAATTCAACTTGCCAAGTAGGTCAGCAGACAGTACTATGAAAGATCAGAACAGTCTGGACATGGATTATCTTTTCCAACACTGGTTCATTACCTTCCATTTTAGTTCATGAACATTATCCGTTATATCAAGCCTGGGTTATCTAAGATGAAATAGTCCAATGCTGCCAGAAATAAGGTGGGTGGAAAATGACAGATAAATTGCTAATTCAATATTGGAATCCTTTGGGACCTTTTTTACCAAGGTCAAGTTAGAGCATCATGAAGTCATATAGTCACAACAGAAAAACAGTCATTATTGTAGAGATGAGAAATATTGAGAATTCCAAAACAGCTTTTAAATATGAAATAAGAAAATTTATTGTGACTAGGTGTTTAAAAAGAAAATACTAAGAGAAATACTGCTAATTGATAATATCTTCTGAGAAACTCTAAGCTTATTTTTTTATGATTATCAGAGTTAGGGGGTTTCACATTACCGTTTAATGCCATGAAAAAAATACTGAATTTTAATGAAATCTAAGTACTGAGGTGTGTCTTTTTCTTTTATAACTTGGCATTTTATTTACCATATTTAATCATGTAGGGTATAGTCTTCTCCCTATGTCTTTCCTCATCTCTACATTTCGAGGAAAAAAATGTCTCCTCAGCATAAATCTACCTCCAAAAATAGTTTTCTTTGCATGATTTGGTTGGAAGAATTAGTCCTTATAGAGGTTTGATAAGGACACTTGAAAATAGAACATAGATTTCATTAAATGAAGAAAAAGGAAGAATGCTTTTGAAACCTCTTAATTAATTTCATTTAAATGGCCCCATTAAAAGAAAAAAAATCATGAACCATGTGAGGAGACTGGCATAACTAAGATTGCTCCCATCAGCAGGACCATATATTAAGTCGACCCATTTGAAATTTCCATTTCTATAGGACAAATATGGTCTAATATTGGCAATTTCATATAATTTAATCTACCTCAATAGGTATCGGTAATGTATTTTAATGGAAAAATATCTGTGAAAGTGCTTAGCAAAGTGAACCGGTAAACAAAGTATATAAACAAAGAGCTAGAAGTGGCTACTTTACATGTAATTGAAATTAATATATTTTTTTCTGAGGATGCTTGCCTTGATTGTAAAATAATTCTTTTTAATTTCAAAACTCACTGCTAAATCAGATCATTTGTAACTATTAAATACACTTTGGAGTTTAGTCCAAATGTAAGACCAGTAATAATCATTACAAAATGCCAACCTACCAACAATGCGCTTGTTACTTAAAAACTCTATCTTGGATTTTATTGGATGGAAAAGCTTTCCTCTCCATACAGAAGTGAATATCTTCACTTGGAGACCTTCAATAGACTGTAAAATTCTAAGTGTGTTAGATGGTGAAGTTATAGTTACTTACAGTCCTGAGTAATAAAGTAAAGGCTCTAATTCAGATAGTCTTATGATTTTTGTGAGCCATTGCTGCCATTGTTGGAACAATATTTTAGAGGGATAGAGATATTTGCTGCTTATTTTGAAACCACTCCATTGAAAACGCTGTCCTTTACATGTATTTTTAACTAGGTCAACACACACCAGCATTCAGCAGTCTATTTTTATTCTAATAGGTGCAATCAAATGTAACAGTAAAGTAAGGAGGTACTTCCAAGGCCAATAACTAAGTGACTTCAGTGGCTAAAATTCAGTCTCTGGAATTACTACTGTCCTTCTGTGCTGCAGCAAATTATAAAATTATAAAAGTAATTGTTAAAGAATGATTGTCTTGCAAGATTATTTTTTCAATCAGTGTGCTAATATATAACGAAGAAATATATGCCAAATATATCTCTAGATCCAGATAGCAAAGTAGTACATCATATTCCCCTAGTGTTTAGGGAAGTGATGAAAACATTTAACAGGTATTCAGAGAAGGTTTATTAAAAGAACAAAAGAATAAATGCATTAATTGGTGCATTAATTAATTAATAGATCTAGTGATCACATAGTACATCATATGTATGCAACACCTTACCATTTATTAAGCACTTTCAAATATATACAATGTAATTTGATACTCACAGTATGTATGATGTACTGGAATGCACATATACTTTGGAATGAGAGGATAAATGTTTGAGTTCTGTTCCTGTAATTTTTTCTGTTTAGATAACTTTGAACAAGTAAATACTCTGAATCTGATCTTTCCACATTTGTAAATAGGATTGATAAAACCTCTATCTTAAGTGTTGCTGCAAGAATTAAGTGAAAGACTGCATATAAAAAAGTGATCAGTAAAAACAATTCAAGTGTTAGAACATCTAATTAGAGATGAATAAGCTTCAACTCTGGAAATTAAGTTACTTGATCAAAGTCAAACCAGTTTCCCAGATGTGGTTTACAACAGTACCATTATTTATCATTTTTATCATTCTTATGAGCCCCTTATAAGGCCACATAGAGTGTTTGTATAAACCCTTTAAGAACACATATAGCATTCTTACATAGTTAATTCCATTATCCCTTATTAAACATATTTTATTATAAACATTATATTTTAACATTTCATTCAAGGCCTCAAGGTCCCCCTTTTAATGATGCTTAATGAATGGCTTGTATTCATGAATGGAACAAGGATCAGATACCCAGACTTTCCTTCACTGACTAGGGAATGCATCACTGGTACAGGCAAGTATGAATGGTCAGATTCAGGAATTAGTTCCCAATAAAACTTGCTTTCCAAGCCCTATCATTAATTTATAGACCAATCATTTTCCATCTGAGCCAATATATGTCTGTTTCTTCTTCTCAATTTAATATTTTAACTTTGTGCCAGTCTTTCTAACTAGTTCTCACAATCATTCTGATATTTGCTAGTACTCACTCTATGTAGAATTCTCTGTTAAATTCAGTGATGAATACCAGACGGTTTAGAATTAAACTTTGGCTTCTGTATATTTGAATAGAGTAGGTAGAAGTTATTCTTTAGTAGTTCAATAAATAACAAGAAGTGCCTCTGATCTTTGAGAAGATTAAATTCTAAATGCAGATAAACTTCTTCCTCTTTTCAGCTAGCTTTATTTGAAAACAATTGGCTGATACCCTCATGGATAAATTTATTAATAACTCCACATGGCAGTTTCAGTTTTTAGACTTTCTTGTCTTTTTCTTCAGATTACAACCAGATGCAGAACTTCCTTCCAAGAAACTCCTTTTCTTATTCCTCTCAAATTAAGCTAAATTCTCTTGATTTTCTCTCCCAGAGAACCCTGAACATTTTCTTTATGGCAATTCCTACAGTTTGAGTTTTTGAGGACAGGTAAGTTTCCAATATTATTCATCTTTTTTTGCCCAATATTATTCATCTTTATTTGAGATATAGCATCACTCTACAACCCTGTTAAATGATTGCATGGACCATCCAAAGTGTTTTCCTCAATGGTCTCTCTTTCTATTAACATTCCTTGCATCATTCTGCTAAGAAGGGCTTCAATGAAGATCTGGTATTTTAGTCCAGAAAATAAATACCTCACCTTGTGCTCAGCTAGGTACAGAAGAGGAAAATTGGTTTAATAGACCAACTTTTCACAAAAATCATGAGGGAAACGTTAAAGTCTTTGAAACTAAACAAAATATACTTTTCTTTGCATATTTCTTATACCGTATAGCAATCCTCTTAGTCTGATTGCATCCCAAATCTGACCTATAACTAAATCTACTCAAACATATGACATGCTGCTTTCTCTTTTGGTGTTGCTGACAGAAACTTCGAAGATTTTAGAGACTTGTCCTGTAAGTCCCATATGTGACTCTTTTTGTGAGGATAAAGTCTGATGGAGACAGCTGGAAATCACATATCAAAACAAGGTACTAGAATCGGAATAGTCAGGGATTCTAGGGTAGAAGTCACCCTGGTTTTCATTGTAGGGAAGATAAATATGTAAGTCTTGTGGCCTAGTGGTTTATTCTCTCCTCTAAGTGATTCTGTATTCTTACTCTTTTTTTTCTTGGCTTCTTTGGATCTCTTTGGAATGTGCTATTCATTTCAGCATGGATGCACTCAGCAGTTTGTGGCCCACTGGGCTGTTTTACTTCACCCTCAAGTCGCGTTTGCCAGCTTTTGTTGAGAAATAACAGGAGGTCATACACGGTGTCAAGAAAATGTTGGCATAGTTAGAGAAACAGGTATTGTATTAGTTGCAATGAATTCAGACCTACTGATGGTAGGATTAATGAAATCCATGTCTGGCACTCTCCACAGCTCGATGAAGCTTACAATGAGGTATAGCTTGGACCCCAGAGAGGCTCAGCAAGACCCCTGGCCTCCAGCCTGCTTGATCAAGCCAGATTGGCCCAAGGTATTGAGAAACAATTGAAAGCCTCCTGAAACACTTACCTAGAAAGGGAGGAGCTGATAGAGGTGAGGAGAGAGAGAGAGGGAAGGGAAGGGAAAGAAAGGAGAGAGAAAGAAAGGAGGGAAGAAAGGAAGGATGGAAGGCAGGCAAGGAAGGAAGGAGGGAAAGAGGGAGGGAAGGAAGGAAGGAAAGGGGAGCTTAGAGACAGAATTACATAAAATATCAATCTTTAGCAACTCCAAATTGAATTAAGATAAACATTAGTAGGAACAACCCTTTATTAATTGCTTTGTTGTAGATAAATCACCAGTCCTAAACCTTTACATGTATTAATGAATGTAATCTCACAACTACACAATGATGTTGGCCCTGCTTATATAACCATTTTACAGATAACAGAGTGGGGCATAGGGAGACTAAGTAAATTGCTCAAGAGTTCACAGCTAGGAAAATGTGGACCTAGGATTTGAACTCAGAAAATCTGTCTGCAGAGTCTGTGTTCTTAAACACTAGGTACAACTGCTTCTCTCCAGAGGCTGTCACCCACACTCAACTGGTAACCCACAAATGTGGCTTGGTGGACAGGGTGAGTGAATTGGGAAGGAATCCTAGAAATATCGAATGACAGATGTAATAGACCTCAGAATGTAGATATTTTTACAGGAATACTGGAGTGAAGGAACTTATATATCCCATGCTTTGATATGGGTAATTGATTTTTCCCCTAAATTTTGTCATGCCAGGGAGCCTATCCTCCTGTTCAATACAAACTATTTGCCCTTTAGTCCTTTCCTTTTCTTACAGACTCTGGAGATTATACTTCTTTTAGATATCATTTACTTAAATTCCTGAATGTATGGATGAGGAGGGTCAAAGAGGGGAAAGACACTGTTGTGCAGAAAGGCAGTGGGGGTTAGAGAATCCAGGGCTTCTGAATCCTAGGTGAGTGAGTATTCTTTGTATTCCACACATGGAGAGACCATGAAGAAAGGGAGAGATCAACATGGAAAGAGGCTCCAAGAAAGATGGCCAGAAACTCTTTCCCTTTCAGAGAGCCAAAGATAATAGTAATAAAACTCGTTATGTTGCTTTATTTTGTGTTTAATTCAGCAGTACACAATAGCCATCCCTACCCCATTTTCCTCCTTCTTTTAGTGTTTCCAAAACTTCAGGAGAATCCATGAAACATTGACATCTGCAAATATCTATCCACATTACACTTAAGTTTACATGTATAACTTCTGTATGGCTACTTCACTTCCCTCTCTGCCAGGACTCCTAAACTGACACCAGCTGTTTTACAAATCTTCAAAGCTGCTTCTGAAGAAGATCATTTAGAAGAGAAAATGGGTAAAGACAAACCCTTGAACGCATTTCTACTATTATGCTAGATTTCCTGATCTTTAACGGGGCCAGCAGGATCCAGACACAGACTAACTGAATGCCATTAATTAAAGATTCAATGTCTTTTCCCCCAAACACCATGGTAAAAACAGCTGAAAATATCATTCCATTTCTGAATCACAACTTGGACATTTGCTTTTGAAGACAATTTTTTTAAATATTAAATGATTTTGTTCTTTATTATGCACAAATGTCACTAATGTGTGTATATAGAATGAATGAAAAATATGATGTTGAAATATTCTTATAAGATTAGATAAAGTAATAGATACAGAGTTCTGTATGAGTTGAGTATACATGATATATACAATATAAAATTACTAGCCCTGTTTCCATAGTGTAGTGGCTATCAGGTTTGCTTCACACAATATAAAATTACTTTCAAACTGGGGGACTGGCAGACCACCCTCAAAAGTTTAAAAAGTGGTTTTCATCTTTTCTCCAAATAACCAAGCTCAAATTCTCAAACTAAAACCAGCATGCAGTAGATTAAAACTTATTAGGTGAGGTATGAGAGACCATCTATTTATAAAAGGCAATTTGAGGTATTATAAAATAATTAACAGTATATTTGAATAAAAGTTTGTATGAAAATGAAATTAGTAAAATCTAGTAATTACCTTAATTTGATTTTTCTAGTCTCTATCAAATAATTCAACATTTACGCAGTAGTTTGTGCTGCTTCTTTTTCACATATTACACTTGTATTTGCATTATTGTCTTTTCAGGTTTATACACACTATTCTATTAGATTCAGCATCTTTTATCAACATTAAAATTACTTGTGTTATTTACTTTTATAGTCATAAAATATATTTACTAAAGCAGATCCACTTTCATTACAATTTGTTTTCTAAATGTTATTACTTATTTTGCTTACTTGTCCTTCTCTGACATATTTCACTTAGCATAATACCCTCTAGATCCATCCACGTTGTCAGAAATGACAAGATTTCATTCTTTTATATGGCTGAGTAACAGTTCATTGTATATGTGTGTGTGTGTGTGTGTGTGTGTGTGTGTGTAATGTATATACACATATGCTACATCTTCTTTATCCATACATCTATCACTGGACACTCAAGTTGCTTCCATATCTTGGCTACTGTAAATAATGATGAAAATAACATTAGAGTGCATATATCCTTTGAATTAGTGTTTTTATTTAAATTAATGAATTAATTAATTTTTGACTGCGTTGGGTCTTCATTGCTGCATGCAGGCTTTCTCCAGTTGCAGTGAGCGGGGGCTACTCTTCATTGAGGTGCGCAGGCTTCTCATTGTGATGGCTTGTCTTGTTGCAGAGCATGGGCTCCAGGTGCGCGGGATTCAGTAGTTGTGCCTAGCGGGCTCTAGAACGCAGGGTCAGTAGTTGTGGCCATGGGCCTAGTTGCTCCGTGGCATGCGGCCTCTTCCCATACCAGGGCTCAAACCCGTGTCCCCTGCACTGGTGAGCAGATTCTCAACCACTGCGCCACCAGGGGAGTCCCTGAATTAGTGTTTTTGTTTTCTTCAGGTAAATATCTTTTTGATACTTTGTTGTTAGTGTATAGAAATGCAACAGATTTCTGTATACTTATTTTATATCCTGCAATTTTACTGAATTCATTTATTAGTTATAAAAGGTTTTTGTAGCACTTTTAGGATTTTCTATAGATACTATAATGCATCTGCAAATAATGATGGTTTTACTTTTTCCTTTCCAATTTGGATTCCTTTTATTTCTTTTTCTTTTCTGAATGCTGTGGCTAGGACTTCAACTAATATATTGAATAAAAGTGGCGAGAGTGGGCATTCTTTTCTTGTTCCTGATCTTAGAGGAAATGCTTTCAGCTCTTCACCTTTGATTATGTTGGCTGCAGCTTTGTCATATATGGCTTTTATTATGTTGAGGTACATTCCCTCTATACCCTCTTTGTTGGGAGTTTTTATCATATCTGGATGATTAATTTTGTCACTAGCCTTTTCTGCACCTGTTGAGATGATCATATTATTTTTTATTCTCTGTTTGTTAATATAGTGTATCACATTGATTTACTTGTGGACAGTGAAGCATCCTTGCATCCCTGGGATAAATTCCACTTGATTATGTTGTATGATCCTCTTAATGTATTTTTATTTTCTTAATTTCAGATACCACATTAATAATTTCTAGGTTTTCCATTTATTTCTTTTCTACTACTTTCAAGTCTCTGAAATTACGCATTTCTTTACTCACCCTACCGATCTTTTCTTGTAGATTCTTTAATATATTTATTATGGTTATTTCAAAGTCCTTGTCTAATAGTTTCAGCATATGGATTGTCTTTAGGTTGCTTTCAATTTACTGAATATTCTTTTGTCATGGGTCATATACTCCTGTTTTCTCATACATTTTGCAATTTTTATGATGATATTGTGTGAAGAAAGGCTGATGTAGAATATACATTATCTATCCATGAAATATATATATATATATATATATATGCTTCTCCAAGAAGTAATGCACTTTCTCCTTTTAGGTAGTGAGCCCGAGGGACTGATTAGTTCATTGCTTCAAGCAGAAATCGAAGTGATTATGAAAGTGTTGTGACTTTAATCCCTCTAGCAGGGCTTGGAATTAAATCTCCAGGAATTGAAGAAGTTCTTTTCTTTTCAGCCTAGCTCCAACTACTTGGGCCAAAAAAAGGCTAAAATTTTGATGTTATTAGGAGTTTCATTAGCTGCAACCTTAGTTAGACTGATTTCAACTTTGTCTTGTCTTTAATTGCTTCGAAAGCTTGCTCAAAACTGAATAAATAGGGTGGGAGGGAGACGCAAAAGGGAGGGGATATGGGAACATATGTATATGTATAACTGATTAAATTTGCTATAAAGCAAAAAATAAAAAAAATAAAGTAAAAAAAAAACTGAATAAATAATGCAAGATGGTAAAGTCTCAATAAAGAAAAAGTCTTCTACACCTTGAGACTATGAAACTATAATACTGCCAGACCTTCAGCCTGCAATATCTTGATGAGTCTTTGGAGATTGCAAGACTGCAGCATTATAAAAATGTAAGAGGTGAAATCCCTTTACATCACTGAAACATTATCAAATCTCCAGATAAACAAGAGCAACAAAAAACCTTTCCTTAAATTCACTGAAAAGCAATGGACCTGAGTATTTCAAAAATGTAAGAGTAAATTCAAGAATGATGATCGCAAGAGACAAAGGATGCTTCTCTACCTGGAGTAGGTTGAAGGTAGTGGGTTGGGAAGAAACTAACCTGCCAGAGAAGGACAGTTTCTCAGATGAAGAGAAGCCAAACTTTGGGTTAACCTGTCTTCTGGTATGCCAGAATTTATTGTGTAAAACACCCCAAAGCAAAGACAACCCTCTCTGCTAAGTGTTTCTCTTATAGAGGAAATTTGCTAAGTAAGCAGAGGCTAGAGGTAGCCCTGGGTAGCAGAAAGCATCTCTCAGTCTTTCAGGCTTACAGTTTAAAAATCTTGCAGTCTTGAAGACTTGCAATTTCAGAACCCTGTGATCTCGTGGATTCTTTTTCACAGTATCAAGTCTATCCACACACACACATACACACACAATGTGTCTATTTCTTAGGTTTAAAATTTAATATAACTCTTAATACAATGTTAATAATTGTATTTCTTTATATTTTATCCACATGTCCTCTATTGTATGTCATTCTACACATTCTCCCTTGTGATATAATCCATTCCCATGTTTTTAATTACTGAACACTGATCTTTAACCCAGATCCCTTTCCTAAGCTTCAGACTTACTTGCTTTACTTGTTCTCCCCACTTGAATAACACACCTACTTCACATATTAAAAATGCAAACTTAATTCCTCACCTACTCTCTCCTAATTCCACCCAAAACCTGCCCTTTCTCTTCCTTATCACAGAGAATCAGCCAGATTCCCAGGTCTAAATCCTGTATAATATCATAATTGATTCTTTTTTTTCCCTTATCCTTATATCCAAATAATTACAGAGAACTATCACTGCTATCCTGTAAACATAGTTTGGTGCCATCTATTTCTCTTTAATCTTCTACCACTAATAATTCTCAATAGAGCATTGAGGGACTCCTTAATGGAAGCTAATTATTTGGTGTGCCTCTAGACAGGCTTTCTTTATATATCTGTTCAATCATCATTTTGAAAAAGAAAAGGAGAGTAGAGAAATATGACCACTGGCAAGTGTTCTGCCTTTCTTTTATTTTCCTGAACTATTATCTCTGACTCCAAACTTGCATATATGTCAGCAAAACAAAACCTTAGTAAATATTGATAATAAGACTTACCATTTAAAATGGCATGTTGCTTTCCATCTGTGGAAAGTTTGAGTTTGTTGTTTAAGGATCTCTAGCATCATGCTAAGCAGCTTATCAAAGTATTCCTTCCAAAAACATATTGCATTCTCACAGGGAGGAGCTTTGATAATTATAAATTTCTCCATTTTCTTACATTTTCAGCAGTTTCATCATTTTGATGATTTTTCTTTTACCCTTCTTGTTTGGCATCCCCACAAAAAACTTTCTTGCTGGCCCATCTCTCTATCCAGGTCAGCCAGAGCATTTCACACTTGGAATTTTGCAACAGCTCCCTAACTGATCTCTCTGCTTCCAGTATTGCACTATGCTCTTTTCTACCACACATACACTGAATGATTGAATTTCCACATTTCAGCCAGAATGATCTTCGAAAAATACAAATCATATCATTCTCATACATGAATTATTATAGTAATTTTCTTTTTCTCTTAAGCAAAATCTCAATACCTATCAGGACTTATATTTCCCATCTTACTTTTTGACATTCTCTATCACACTATATTTCCCAGGTAAAACAAATTTCTTTAAGTTACTCATGTATCCAGTGATGTGTTTTATGTCCTCTGGTCTTTTTCAAATGTTGTCTTCTTTTCCTGGAATATTTTTTTTTTTTTTTTGTGGTACGTGGGCCTCTCACTGTTGTGGCCTCTCCCGTTGCAGAGCACAGGCTCCGGACGTGCAGGCTCAGCGGCCATGGCTCACGGGCCCAGCCACTCCACAGCATGTGGGATCTTCCCGGACCGGGGCACGAACCCGTGTCCCCTGCGTCGGAAGGTGGACTCTCGCCACCAGGGAAGCCCTGGAATATTCTTAATAGATAGCAATCCCTTACTCATCATTTGGATAAAAAATTAGACTTCATTTCTCTTGGAAAGCCTCTCCTAACTCCTAATATCAACGTGAAAGGAAGGAACTTTCCTCTGTCCTTTCACAACATCCTATTCTCCCACAATCATACACTTACCACACTATAGCTTAATTGCCTCTTATTTTCTCTCCTAGATCATATGCTCTGAGACCAAGAGCCTAACAGGTACTCAGTAAATATATTTTGAAAAGGGTGATTAAATATGTGTACAGAAAACTCTATCACTAAGGCATAGTGTGATTCACTAATCAATTATTCAATGCTAAATAAATATTTATTGAGCAAAAATCCAATGCTAGTAATGTTGAGATAAAATCCATAGAATCCTTTGAGTTCCCACTACTGTCAAAGATACTTTTAAGGAAATATGAGGTATATCTGGTTCTTAAATAATAGAAATACAGGTTCTAGAAGAGAGCTGTTAAGCATGAGGAATAGACTCTAGGGATGGAGAAGAATGAGGGGCAAATAAGAAGTTTTCATATTGGAAAATAACGGGGCAATTATTTAACACTTGTAGAGCTAGGTTGATGTCACCAGGATACAAACGTTCCTCTATATTAGTGAAAATCTCTCCGTTGGGGTGAATAAAATTTCTATTTGATTTGACTCACCAGCACTATTCTAAAAGTTAAAAGCTAAATAAGAGTTGTTTCAAATACCTTTATAAAAGGTTAATTCACATTTTTATACCCCCGTTTCTAAACCACACAAATGTGCCTTTTTTCTGTATCGACTATTCAACATTTTCCCCTCAGATAATACTTGTCTCATTCACCTTGAACCCCCGCGCTGCGATACTTTTCCCAGGCAAGATGTTTGCTAATGCACAGCGCCATCTACTGGCCAAAGTTTGAAACCAACTTGGTACTCGCAAAAATATTGAAGCTTGTTTCCTGTGGAAAGACTTGTTTAGCCCTGGCCATGGTTAGATGTTTGCTAACATAATGGTATTAAGGAACTGTAGTAATAACCACTGTGATAAGCTATTCCCTTTATTAGATATGAACCTTGGATTAGAAAGAGGTAAAGGGATACTATTCTTGCTTTTGTGTGTGCACGTAATAAGCTACAAAATACGGATTTATAGTATGTGGTCAATTAATACTGTAGGCTGATAGCACTCTGACATCATACTTCATATTTGAGACTATGAAGAAAAATCACTCATCTGGAGTCAGGAAATCTGGATTTTAGCTATGTGAATCTAAGTGCCTTCAATTTTGTGTCTCAGTTTCCTCAGTTTTGTGTCTCAATCTCTCTCACTTGCCTTGGAGTGCTATTCTGGGAACAAAGTATGATAATGAATGTGAAAATATCAGTGAAATGTGAAACACATAAAAGTAACAGTCATAGTCATGGTTAGCTAATGAAGTTGGATTACACCTTTCAGGACACAATTAAATCTGAGCTCTGATACCATTTCAAGCAGGGATTATAACTGTGATGCTTTGTTGGGCTGAGAAAAATGGAGCATACAGATTATTCATAAAGCCACTTGTGTTCTGGGAAAAACAGAAAATCCATCCCTCCAAGGATAATATTCTCATTCCCATGAAAGCCACAGTCAACAAGGGCTGAGCAGTGACTCAGAGAAGGAACCCATCCTACCTGGAAAGAGGTGGCTTCACCACAGGGTGGTCAAAAACTCTATGTGAGGGTACACACACATGGTCATTGCAGTTTTATCCTCTGCCCTCACTCAAAGTCCATGTAGGAGGAAACACAGAACAGATTAGTGGCAGCTCCTCATCCCAGTCCCCAAACCACAGTTGCACCATTTGCTCTGATGTCCATCTTCTCACTTAAGATTAATTGTTAATGTACATTTTACCTTTTTGAAAATAAAGGTTTGGGGGAGTTGTGTTTATGACTCTAGTGAACAGTGAGTCCAACTTTTATTTTTTTTTTAACAGTTGAGAAAACTGGTAACCAGAGTAGAAGCAGCAGAAATTTCCTCCTGATATCACAATGATGCTAGATAGGGATCCAGATATATTGAACCCCCAACAAGTGTTTGGTTTGATCTGCTTCATTTTGATGGGATGAGTTGTTGTCCTGGCAATAAGGCCAATAAGGGCCTTATTGGCTGAAGGGCCAATAAGTGTGTTTTATTCAATCCATATGGCTTCAGATATATTTTCTCTAGTGTTACTGAGTAGTCCGGGAAGATCCCACATGCTGCGGAGTGGCTGGGCCCGTGAGCCATGGCCGCTGAGCCTGCACGTCCGGAGCCTGTGCTCTGCAACGGGAGAGGCCACAACAGTGAGAGGCCCACGTACCAAAAAAAAAAAAAAAAAAAAAAAAAAAAAATTCCAGGAAAAGAAGACAACATTTGAAAAAGACCAGAGGACATAAAACACATCACTGGATACATGAGTAACTTAAAGAAATTTGTTTTACCTGGGAAATATAGTGTGATAGAGAATGTCAAAAAGAAGGGCCAATAAGGCTGAAAACAAGTCCAGAGACAGGCAAATGTCCAGAGACAGGCAAATGTCAGCCACCCACATAGGTGTCTGGTGTCATAGAGGTCAAGGAGGAGACAACCCAGGTGATGACTAGACCTGTAGGCAGGCAGTAGCCAGGGGCCAGGGCCCAGGTAGGCAATGGAACTCTCTTCTATATTAGGCCAAAGCCATGGTCCAGGGGTTAAAACTAGCCACCCCTCCTCAGTGAAGGAGTGAAGATCTGAGCTGCTTATCAACAGTGAAAAGTATTCTCCTCTTACTTTCTCCAGACTACATCAGAGAGTCTGTGGGACCTTTCAATTTTGTTCTGAACCAAGAGCAGCTCTTATAGCTTCTGACTCTAGACAGTGAGCACAACAGTGGCTGCTGACTCTGACCTTACATTTGAACACTTTGGAGGCACAGGTTGGAATTTCATTGAGTTTTGGAGACTATTTAAGCCCCAGAGGGAAACTAGACTCCTGAGAGAGTAGGTGTGGAGAAGCCTGTAGAGCCCCGACCAGCAGCTTTCCTCACTCAGGCCTCCATCTGACCCCTTAGAAGAGTACATGGGACAAACACTCATTTAGTTAGCTGGCTCTAACTTGAGGAAACACAGGGTGTGGTACTTGGAGTATGATCTCATGTGGCTCTGGACTGCTTCTTTTTTTTTTTTTTTTTTTTTTTTCCTGCTCAAGGGCCATGAGCATGTCTGTTTCTGGACCCAAAATCTATAGGAGATAAACAGAAGGCCAAGAAACAAGCTGGCAACTTATGTATAGATTCAGGTGTGAGCATCCTGAAACCCAGAGCTGCAAATTCTGGAAGAGAAACCTCCTTCCTGCAGGTCTCCTTAAATTTTATCCAATACCAAAGAGAAATTCAACAGGGGTGTCTGAACTTTACTCAAGGGAAACAAACAAGGCATATCCATTGCTAGATACATAAGTCTATGTGCATCTAGAAAGCATGGCCTAAGCAGGACTAAACACAGAGTTCTGGTCCTTCCTGACCTAGACACAACTTGAGACAGTTACTTCTAAAGGTCCGTATAGCAACGCTCATTCTGCACTGTTAGTTATTAACACTGGCTGCACGCTCTGGGCCCATCAAAGCATAGTGGATTTCTACTGTCGTTTAAACTGCAACCTTGGGCCCTGTGGCAGACAGCATGCCAAGGAGGATGGAGGCACATTAACAAACAAAAAGGAGGCCTGAAACATACCACCAAATTCCTCTGCTTCAACTATTCATTTTGGAGTCGCTAATGTTTAATATTTAATGGGTGCAAATATAATTGATCATTTTAATTCCTTGTTTATTTGCACACATTTAAAAAACAGCCAGCTCAGCTGCCTGTCTGTTGACCCTGTGGGGTAAATGTTTCTGGTCAGTGACCTGGGGGCAGTCTAGACTTATTCACGGCAGAAACCTTCCTCTTCAGATTGTTCAGTGGCTTCTTAGGAAAATATTAAAGTTTGAGCCCTATCTGGAATCACTCACTGTGACTAGGATAACGCTGGGCCTGAAGTCACATAGGCATCTCAGGAAGAATTCTAGGAGTGATTTTTAGAGCCATCTCTGAATAGTTACTTTCAGATTCTATTATATTCAACACACATTTACAACAACCTATTATCGAGATGGGCTATGAGGATTAAATCACAAAATTGATGTGTGAAGTGCCTAGCAGCATGCTCAGAACATAGGGACTAATATGTGTGTTAAAATACATACCACTAAAGTAATAAATATTTAAGCAGATATCTTAGAAAATTCAGATAACATCAAACATAATAAAATCACCAGTCAGCTCCTGCCGCAAAAATAATCTCTGTTACCACTTTCCAATCATTATCCTATCATTTAAATAATGATAGCTATGTAAATTATATTTTCTAACTATGTTGTGGATACTAAGATAGCTATCCCTGAGAAATGTTGTGTAAAGAGTACTGAATTAAAAGTGGGAGATTAAGGTTTTAGTCTAATTCTGCAGTGAACTAGCTTTCTGACCTTGAGAGATTCTCTCCATCTCCGTAGTTTCCATTTTCACCTCTATAAATGTGAAAGTAGAACTAGAAAAATCACTAATGGCCATCTCCACTATAAATGAACATTAGAAATAAAGTTCTATTGTCCTCTTTTCTCTTTTTTCAACACATTCACCCTAGTATGCAGAGACATGGAAAGGATTAAATCAGTTAATGTGGTTGAAACTATTAAGAAGCAAAATTAATTCTCATGTACATTTACAATTTTGATAAATGATCACTTATGTATAGATATAAACACGCACGTGTGCACACACGTGTACAGACACAGACTACACACGTATTACTGGTAGCACTAATTACCAATAGGTCATATGTAAGACCTGTCACAGTTTCAGCAATCAGGGAAGCTAAATCCACTTGGTCTCTTAACTTGTCAGTAAAAAATTGATGCGTTGTGCCTGCTCAAGCTCTGAGCTGAGGTCAAAGCACCCTTGAGGAGACAAGAAAAAAGAATAAGTGATTTACAGATAAGGCCAATAGCCTTGGCACCAAGAGCTTTTGTTTTCTCAGCTCTAGGCCCTGGGAGAGAAGTGTATCTCAGCGGGGCACAAAGTGTTCCTCAAACAATGTTAGACACACGCCAAACTGGAGACCAGCCAGGCTTCAGCTACAACGCTGAATTCCTGCTTGCTGCCCATGGGCACACACAAAAGGTGAGCCCAGGTTACCACAGCCTCCCAAGTAAGGACCAAAGCTGCTATTTTTCATCATTAAGCGAATAGGCCATTCTTCTTCCTTCTGTACTCTAATCAGTGGCAGTGAAACTGGACTGGAAAAAAAAGTGGGACAAAGAACAACTCCAAATTATGGACTTAGGTAAGAGTGAACTCCCTTCTCTCAACTCCTTCTATGTCAGGAAACTGCCTAATTTACTACTGATTCTCTGTGTCATCTTGAGTTATCTGTTTTTCTAAAAAGCTAGATAAATATTAATATAGTAATTCTTCTCTGAATATGAAAGTAATGCTTATCATTGTAGATTTAGAAAATCAGAAGAGTCCAAGAAAGAAACTAAGAAGCTCTCATAATCTATAACCCATATATGGCTACAGTGACCATTTTCGTGTGTATTATTCTGACCATTTTCATCTATGTGTAGTGTATGTATATATAGCTTTACACACAAGTGAGTAGATGTGGAGAATCACTGTTTTCCATAATTAGTAACACACAACACATAATGTTTTGTATTTTCTTCATTCAACAACACATCCTGGACATTTTTTCAGGCACTGAGTAAATTGTAAAATTGGGAAAATAGTATCGTTCAGGGTCATTATAAGTACTAAACAAATAAATGTAAAAGCCCCCACAATGGCACCTGACAGGTAGCAATCACTGATATAATGCTAATTCCATTAGACTCTAATAAACATGAAATGATTTTTCTGTTTTAAATACTCAAAACTATAGAGCAAAGCCATATCTGCAAAGAGAAGGAGAGTGTAAAAGTGTTTTGCTGAAGATCACAAGACTAAAAATTAGTGGCCTTTGAGTTATATGGTATTTCCTCCCGTCCCTTCCTAACGAGTGAGCCTGATTATATGTGAGCAGAGTCCACTGGCACAGAAATCATTCGATACTAACACAGCCCATTCTATTGTCTGGCAGCTTTAGTCATTAGAAAATGCTACGTAATGTCAAGATCAAATTGTGTCTTTATATCAACCCGGTGATCCTAGTTCAAGGTGTTCAACAAAACAAAAAAGTTTTATTTCTTTTTTTTTTGCTCAAGACAACTGTGCAGACAATGTAGGACAGTAATGTTCAGAACTGAATGTGTACTCCCCTGTGTTCTAATAGAGAGCACTTTTTTATCTTATGCTCAGGGTACTTTGTTTCTATTTCTGCAGTCTGATAGCTGCAAGTTATTTATTTATTTTCTAACATCTTTATTGGAGTATAATTGCTTTACAATGGTGTGTTAGTTTCTGCTTTATAACAAAGTGAATCAGTTATACATATACATATGTTCCCATATCTCTTCCCTCTTGCATCTCCCTCCCTCCCACCCTCCCTATCCCACCCCTCCAGGTGGTCACAAAGCACCAAGCTGATCTCCCTGTGCTATGCAGCTACTTCCCACTAGCCATCTATTTTACATTTGTTAGTGTATATATGTCCATGCCACTCTCTCACTTTGTCACAGCTTACCCTTCCCCCTCCCCATATCCTCAAGTCCATTCTCTAGTAGGTCTGTGTCTTTATTCCCATCTTACCCCTACGTTCTTCATGACTTTTTTTTTCTTAAATTCCATATATATGTGTTAGCATACAGTATTTGTTTTTCTCTTTCTGACTTACTTCACTGTGTGTGACAGTCTCTAGGTCCATCCACCTCACTACAAATAACTCACTAACGTTTCTTTTTATGGCTGAGTAATATTCCATTGTATATATGTGCCACATCTTCTTTATCCATTCATCCAATGATGAACACTTAGGTTGCTTCCATCTCCTGGCTATATTGTAAATAGAGCTGCAATGAACATTTTGGTACATGACTCTTTTTGAATTATGATTTTCTCAGGGTATATGCCCAGTACTGGAATTGCTGGGTCGTATGGTAGCTCTATTTGTAGTTTTTAAGGACCCTCCATACTGTTCTCCATAGTGGCTGTATCAATTTACATTCCCACCAGCAGTACAAGAGTGTTCCCTTTTCTCCACACCCTCTCCAACATTTATTTTTTCTAGATTTTTTGATGATGTCCATTCTGACCAGTGTGAGATGATAGCGCATTGTAGTTTTGATTTGCATTTCTCTAATGATTAATGATGTTGAGCATTCTTTCATGTGTTTGTTCACAAGCTGTATATCTTCTGTGGAGAAATGTCTATTTAGGTCTTCTGCCCATTTTTGGATTGGGTTGTTTGTTTTTTTGTTATTGAGCTGCATGTGCTGCTTATAAATTTTGGAGATTAATCCTTTGTCAGTTGCTTCATTTGCAAATATTTTCTCCCATTCTGAGGGTTGTCTTTTGGTCTTGTTTATAGTTTCCTTTGCGGTGCAAAAGCTTTTAAGTTTCATGAGGTCCCCTTTGTTTATTTTTGTTTTTATTTCCATTTCTCTAAGAGGTGGGTCAAAAAGGATGTTGCTGTGATTTATGTCATAGAGTGTTCTGCCTATGTTTTCCTCTAAGAGTTTTATAGTGTCTGGCCTTATATTTAGGTTTTTAATCATTTTGAGTTTATTTTTGTGTATGGTGTTAGGGAGTGTTCTAATTTCATTCTTTTACATGTAGCTGTCCAGTTTTCCCAGCACTACTTATTGAAGAGGCTGTTTTTTCTCTATTGTACATTCTTGCATCCTTTATCAAAAGTAAGGTAACCATATGTGCAGGGGTTTAACTCTGGGCTTTCTATCCTGTTCCATTGATCTATCTTTCTGTTTTTGTGCCAGTACCATACTGTCTTGAATACTGTAGCTTTGTAGTATAGTCTGAAGTCTGGGAGCCTGATTCCTCCAGCTCTGTTTTTCTTTCTCAAGGTTGCTTTGGCTATTCGGGGTCTTTGGTGTTTCCATACAAATTGTGAAATTTTTTTGTTCTTGTTCTGTGAAAAATGCCATTGGTAGTTTGATAGGGATTGCATTGAATCTGTAGATTGCTTTGGGTGATATAGTCATTTTCACAGTATTGATTCTTCCAATCCAAGAACATGGTATATGTCTCCATCTATTTGTGTCATCTTTGATTTCCTTCATCAGTGTCTTATAGTTTTCTAAGTATAGTTCTTTTACCTCCTTAGGTAGGTTTATTCCTAGATATTTTATTCTTTTTGTTGCAGTGGTAAATGGGAGTGTTTCCTTAATTTCTCTTTCAGATATTTCATCATTTATGTATAGGAATGCAAGAGATTTCTGTGCATTAATTTTGTATCCTGCTACTTTACCATATTCATGGATTAACTCTAGTAGTTTTCTGGTAGCATCTTTAGGATTCTCTATGTATTGTATCATGTCATATGCAGACAGAACAGCTTCTTCTTTTCTGATTTGGATTCCATTTATTTCCTTTTCTTCTCTGATTGACGTGGCTAAAACTTCCAAAATTGAATAATAGGGGTGAGAGTGGACAACCTTGTCTTCTTCCTCATCTTAGGGTAAATGGTTTCACTTTTTGACCATTGAGAACGAAGTTGGCTGTGGGTTTGTCATATATGGCCTTTATTACATTGATGTAGGTTCCCTCTATGCCCACTTTCTGGAATGTTTTTTTATCATAAATGGGTGTTGAATTTTGTTGAAAGCTTTTTCTTCATCTATTGAAATGATTATATGGTTTTTCTCCTTCAATTTGTTAATATGGTGTATCACATTGACTGATTTGCATATATTGAAGAATCCTTGTATTCCTGGGATAAACACCACTTGATCATGGTTTATGAACCTTTTAATGTGCTGTTGGATTCTGTTTGCTAGTATTTTGTTGAAGATTTTTACATCTATATTCATCAGTGAAGTTGACATGTAGTTTTCTTTCTTTGTGACATCTTTTTCTGGTTTTGGTATGAGGATGATGGTGGCCTCATAGAGTGAGTTTGGGAGTGTTCCTCGCTCTGCTATATTTTTGAAGAGTTTGAGAAGGATAGGTGTTAGCTCTTCCCTGAATGTTTAATAGAATTCTCCTGTGAAGCCATCTGGTCCTGGGCTTTTGTTGGAAGATTTAATCACAGTCTCAATTTCAGTATTTGTGATTGGTCTGTTTATATAATCTATTTCTTCATGGTTCAATCTCAGAAGGTTGTGCTTTTCTAAGAATTTTTCCATTTCTTCCAGGTTGTCCATTTTATTGGCAAATAGTTGCCTGTAGTAATCTCTCCTGATCCTTTGTATATCTGCAGTGTCAGTTGTTACTTCTGCTTTTTCATTTCTAATTCTATCAATTTGAGTCTTCTCCCTTCTATTCTTGATAAGTCTGGCTAATTGTTTGTCAATTTTTTTTTATCTTCTCAAAGATCAGCTTTTAGTTTTATTGATGTTTGCTATTGTTTCCTTCATTTCTTTTTCATTTATTTCTGATCTGATCTGTATAATTTCTTTCCTTCTGCTAACTTTGGGGTTTTTTTGGTTCTTCTTTCTCTGATTGCTTCAGATGTAACTTTAGATTGTTCATTTGAGATGTTTCTTCCTTCTTGAGGTAGGATTGTATTGCTATAAACTTTCCTCTTAGAACTGCTTTTGCTGCATCCCATAGGTTTTGGGTCATCGTGTTTTCATTGTCATTTTTTTCTAAGTATTTTTTGATTTCCTTTTTGGTTTCTCAAGTAATCTCTTGGTTATTAAGTAGTGTATAGTTTAGCCTCCATATGTTTGTATTTCTTACAGATATTTTCCTGTAATTGATATCTAGTCTTATAGCATTGTGGTCAGAAAAGTTACTTGATACAATTTCATTTTTCTTAAATTTAACAAAGCTTGGTTTGTCACCCAAGATATAATCTATCCTAGAGAATGTTCCATGCGTACTTGAGAAGAAAGTGTCCTCTGTTGTATTTGGATTGAATGTCCTATAAATAGCAATTAAGTCCATCTTGTTAATGTATCATTTAAAGCTTGTGTTTCCTTATTTATTTTCATTTTGGATGATATGTCCATTGGTGAAAGTGCGGTGTTAAAGTCACTTACCATGATTGTGTTACTGTTGATTTCCCCTTTTATTGGTTGTTAGCATCTGCCATATATACTTAGGTGCTCCCATGTTGGGTGCATAAATATTTACAATTGTTATATCTTCTTCTTGGGTTCATCCCTTCATCATTCTATAGTTTCCTTCTTTGTCTCTTGTAATAGTCTTTATTTTATAGTCTATTTTGTCTGATATGAGAATTGCTACCTCAGCTTTCTTTTGATTTCCATTTGCATGGAATATCTTTCTCCATCCCCTCACTTTCAGTCTGTATGTGTCCCTAGGTCTGAAGTGGGTCTCTTGTAGACAGCATATATATGGGTCTTGTTTTTGTATCCATTCAGCCAGTCTATGTCTTTTTGTTGGAGCATCTAATCCACTTACATTTAGGGTAATTATCGATATGTATGTTCCTATTACCATTTTCTTAATTGTTTTGGGTTTGTTATTTTATGTCTATTCCTTCTCTTGTGTTTCCTGCTTAGAGAAGTTCCTTGAACATTTGTTGTAAAGCTGGTTTGGTGGTGCTGAATTCTCTCAGCTTTTGCTTGTCTGTAAACGTTTTAATTTCTCCATCAAATCTGAATGAGATCCTTTCTAGGTAGAGTAATCTTGGTCATAGGTTTTTCTCCTTCATCAGTTTAAATATGTCCTGTCACTCCCTTCTGGCTTGCAGAGTTTCTGCTGAAAGATCAGCTGTTAACCTTATGGGGATTCCCTTGTATGTTATTTGTTGTTTTTCCCTTGTTGTTTTTAATATTTTTTCTTTGTATTTAATTATTGATAGTTTGATTAATATGTGTCTTGGTGTGTTTCTCCTTGGATTTATCCTGTATGGTACTCTCTGCACTTCCCTGATTGGATTGACTCTTTCCTTTCCCATAATAGGGAATTTTTCAACTATAATCTCTTCAAATATTTTCTCAGTCCCTTTAGTTTTCTTCTTCTGGGACCCCTATAATTTGCATTTAATATTGTCCCAGATGTTTCTGAGACTGTCCTCAATTCTTTTCATTCCTTTTTCTTTATTCTGCTCTGAAGTAGTTATTTCCATTATTTTTTCTTCCTAGTCACATAACCGTTCTCCTGCCCCAGTTATTCTGCTATTGATTCCTTCTAGAGAATTTTTTATTTCATATATTGTGTTGTTAATCATTGTTTGTTTGCTCTTTAGTTTTTGTAGGTCCTTGTTAAAAGTTTCTTGAATTTTCTCCTTTCTATTTCCAAGGTTTTGTATCATCTTTACTATCATTACTCTGAATTCTTTTTCAGAGAGACTGCCTTTTTCCTCTTCATTTTTTTGTTCTGGTGTGTTTTTACCTTGCTAATTCATGTGCTGTGTGTTTATCTCTCTTCTCATTTTGCTTAACTTACTGTGTTTGGGGTCTCCTTTTTGCAGGCTGCAAGTTCGTAGTTCTCGTTGTTTTTGGTGTCTGCCTCCAGTGGGTAAGGTTGGTTCAGTGGGCTGTGTAGGTTTCCTGGTGGAGGGGATTAGTTCCTGTGTTCTGGTAGTTGAGGCTGGATCTTGCCTTTCTGGTGGGCAGGTGGTGTGTTTTGGGCTGTCTGTAACCTTTTATGATTTTAGGCATCCTCTCTGATAATGAGTGTGGCTGCATTCCTGTCTTGCTAGTTGTATGGCATAGGTTGTCCAGCACTGCAGCTTGCTGGTCATTGAGTGGAGCTGGGTCTTAACACTGAGGTGGCAATCTCTGGGAGAGCTGTCACTGTTTGATATTATGTGGAGCCAGGAGGTCTCTGGTGCACCAGTGTCCTGAACTCAGCTCTCCCACCTCAGACGCACAGGCCTGACACATGGCCAGAACACCAAAACCCTGTCATCCACATGGCTCAGAAGAAAATGGAGAAAAAAAGAAAGAAAGAAAAAAAGAAAAGAAAATATTTAAATAAAAAAGTTAAAAAATATTAAAAATTAAAAAAATTAAAATGTAATTTAAGAAAAGAGAAAAAGAGAAAGAAAGAAAGAAAGAAGAGAGCAACCAAACCAAAAAAGAAATCCACCAATGATAACAAGTGTTAAAAACTATATTGAAAAAAATGGACAGAGAGACCCCTCAGACAAATCACACAAAGAAGCATACACATCACACTCAGAAAAAGGGAAAAAGGAAAAAATATATATATATCTACATTTAAAAAAATGGAAGAGAGCAACCAAATCAATAAACAAATCTACCAATGACAATAAACTCTAAATACTAAACTAAGATATACATAAAACCAGAAACAAATTAGATGCAGAAAGCAAACCCCAAGTCTACAGTTTCTCCCAAAGTTCACGACCTCAATTTTCAGATGATGTGTTGTCTATATTCAGGTATTCCACAGATGCAGGGTACATCATGTTGATTGTGGAGTTTTAACCCGCTCCTCCTGAGGCTGCTGGGAGAAATTCCCCTTTCTCTTCTTTGTTTGCACAGGTCCCGGGGTTCAGCTTTAGATTTGGCCTTGCCTCTGCATGTAGCTCGCCTGAGGGCATCTGTTCTTTGTTCAGACAAGATGGGGTTAAAGTAGCAACTGACTAGGGAGCTCTGGCCCACTCAGGCCAGGGGTAGGGAGGGTTACAGAATGCAGGGCAAGCCTGTGGTGGCCGAGACATTGCAACAGCCTGAGGCGTGTCGTGTGTTCTCCCAGGGAAGTTGTCCATTGATCACAGTACCCTGGCAGTGGAAGTCTGTACAGCTCCCAGGAGGGGAGGTGTGGATAGTGATCTGTGCTTGCACACAAGCTTCTTGGTGGCTGAAGCAGGAGCCTTAGTGTTTCATGCCCGTCTCTGGTGTCCCCACTGATAACTGTGGCTTGCACCTGTCTCTGGAGCTCGTTTAGGTGGTGCTCTGAATCCCCTCTCCTCGAGCACCCTGAAACAGTTTTCTCTTTCCTCTTAGGCAGGTCCAGACTTCTTCCCAGTCTCCCTCCCAGCTAGCTGTGGCACACTAGCCACCTTCAGGCTGTGTTCACGCAGCCAACCCCAGTCCTCTCTCTGGGATCTGACCTCTGAAGCCAGAGCCTCAGCTCCGAGCCACTACCCATCCAGCAGGTGAGCAGACAAGCCTCTCAGGCTGGTGAGTGCTGTTCGGCACTGACCCTCTGTGCGGGTATTTCTCCACTTTGCCCTCTGCACCCCTATTGCTGCCCTCTCCTCCATGGCTCTGAAGCTTCCCCACACACACACCACACCCCATTTCTGCCAGTGAAGGGGCTTCCTGGGGCATGGAAACCTTTCTCCTTCACAGCTCTCTCCCAGAGGTGCATGTCCCATCCTTATTCTTTTGTCTCTGTTTTTCTTTTGCCCTACCCAGGTATGTGGGGAGTTTCTTGCCTTTTGGGAACTCTGAGGTCTTCTGCCAGCATTCAGTAGGCATTCTGTAGGAGTTGTTCCACATGTAGATGTATTTCTGATGTATTTGTGGGGAAGAAGGTGATCTCCACTTTTTACTCCTCTGTTATTTTGATGGTCTCTGTAAGATATAATTTGAAGGTAGAGGCAATGGGATTTCCTTACAAAATGAATATAGGTTATTAAATGAAGAAAACAATCAGTAATGTCTCCAAGGTTTTTTGTTTGTTTGTTTGTTTGTTTTTGCCTGACTAAATGGAGAGACAGAATTGCTATCAATTGAGAAGGAGGACACTGAAGTTGGAGAAAGTTTGGGGCATAGAAGTAGCAGTTCATTTGAACAGGTGAAGGGTGAGATGCTATAAGTTATCCAAATGGAGATGTTGAGGACACAGTCGGGTATACAGAGCCAGAACTTGTGAAACAAATTTGGTAACCATCAGCATAAAGTTGTCATTTAAACCTATGAGACTAGATGAGATCATTAAGGGAGTGAGTGAAGATAGAGAAGAGAAGATCAAGGACTGAGCCCTGGGTTCTTCCATGTTATCAATCTGGAAAAGAGGAAGCCCAGGTAATGACACTGAGCAAGAGTAACCTATGAGCTACAAGGAAAACCAAGATATAGAAATGTGAGTATTATTAAGGAATATGTAGTTAATATTCTTTTTGGGAACATTGACATGCTTTTTATGCCATTTTGTAAATATTTTTATTATGAGCAGAGAGCTATGGTTTTTGTTTTACAAGAAAGAGCATGAACTATGAAGGCCAAGATCCTGAATAAAATTGAAAAAATTTACCTCTAACCAACTATGTGATGCTGGTCAAGTGCTGTATATGTCTTTAACCCTCCATTTTTCATCTGCAAAATATAATGGATATGTAAAATGTGTGCAAATAAGAAACTTTACTTTTATCAATTTGACATAAAATATCCTATATCTTTCATTTCCCCTACATGCTATGAATAATTCCAATGTTTCTTCATATTTTGACTTGCTTGTTGTAGAAGGAAAAATTATATGATTAGTATGTTTTATAATTTCATAATACATGTTTAACTTCTAGGGAAACTGTGCTTTCTCTTATTTAACAGCAAAAAATGTTTTGGTTCTTTACCCAAAGCCTTACATTTTCAATTCTTAACTGTTCTGGCATATAGTAATTTGTATAGTTTGTAACAGGTCTTTCTCTTTTGTTTCAAACAGAAATAAACTATTGTTGTGAAATATTTACAGACCTAGATTTCTTAATTTCTCAAAGTCCAATTGTGTACTAACATTCTGTTAATCACTGAGCTTTAGAAGAGTGCTTCCCCAGGAAGGAAAACATAAAACACCAGAGGCATGAGATCTGAAATCTTTTTATATCAACACCCAGTGTTTAGATCTGCTTCTGTTTAACATTCGCTTGGTAGAATCCGATATCCTAGAAGAGTAGGTAGTCAACTCCTTCCCTTTTCCTCTCTCTACCTCCATGTCCTACATAAACAAAGCCAATATATTTCCTTCAAATCTTGTATGTTGGAGCTTTACCCATCCCTTAATGTCTAACAAAAATACCACTCTTTCTATAAAAATGTTCTCATCTCAATCATTTGGAAATTTCTGATTACCACCATTTTATAATTGTTATTATTTTCAATGGGGATATATGTATAATTATTTTTATAAATAGATTTTCTTGGACCATTTTATTAGATACTCAAGGATAGAGACTAGGCTTTATGTATACATTTACCTCATATAATTTAAATTTATTGGTTATTCAAATATATGGGTTGATACAACAATAGCAGAATACACTTTTTTTTTTTTTTTTTTTTTTTGCAGTATGCGGGCCTCTCACTGTTGTGGCCTCTCCTGTTGTGGAGTACAGGATACGAACATGCAGGTTCAGCGGCCATGGCTCATGGGCCCAGCCGCTCCACGGCACGTGGGATCTTCCTGGACTGGGGCATGAATCTGTGTCCCCAGCATTGGCAAGCAGACTCTTAACCACTGTGCCACCAGGGAAGCCCAGAATCCACTTTTTTAAAAAACACTATGGAATATTCACTAAGATAAACCATATCCTGGGTCATAAAATAAACCTTAACAAATGTAAGATACTTGTAATTTTTATAGTATGTTCTATGAAAATAATAGACTCAAACTAGAAATTAGTCTAGTCTCTAAAAAAGTCTCTATACTTGGAAATAGCCTAAATAATCCTTGAGTCAAGGAAGAAATCTCAATGTAAATTAAAAATTCATATAACTAAATAAAAATGAAAATACAACATATTAAAATATGTGAGATTCATCTAAAACCTCTAATCAATAATGTAAAAAAAAATTTTAAAGAATGACAAAAACATAGGAAAAGAATAACAAAATATACCCAAAGCAAGAATAAGGAAGAGATAATAAAAACACAAGTAGAAATCAATGCAATTGAAAACAGGAAAACAATAGAGAAAATCAATGAAAAAGAAGTGGTATCTTTGGGAAAAAAATAAAATTGATAATGCTCTACTAAGACTGACAAAGAAAGCAACTAGCAAAGACATAAATTACTAATATTAAGAATGAAACAGAAACATCACTACAGATCTTGTAGTCATTAAGTGCATAAGAGGAGACTCCTACAAACAATTCTGCAATTAAATTCAATTTAGAAGAAATGGACAAATTCCTCAAAACCTACAAACTACTAAGGCTCAGTAAAGATGAAATAGTCAAATGAAATAATCTTATTACCTTTAAAGAAATTGAATTTGTAATTTAAAAGCTCTCCAAAAAGAAACCAGACCCAGATGTTTCACTGAAGATTTCTACCAAACAGTTAAAGAATACAATAATTTTATATAATCTCTTCCATAATATAAAAGTGTGTAAAACATTTTCCAACACATTCTATAAGGCTAGTATCAACATGATATCAAAACCAGACAAGGACAGTACAAAATAAAAAGGAAAGAAAGAGGAAAAACATCTATAGGCCAGTATCTCCATGAGCTTACAAATAAAACCTGTCAACAAAATATTAGAAAATTGAATCCAGAAAAGTATTAAAAAATACATCATTACCAAGTGAAATCTATAACAGGTATGGAGGACTGCTTCAACATTTGAAAATCAATCAATTTAATTCACCATATCTATAAGCTGAAAAAGAAAAATCAAGTGAGATATCAATTGACCAAGAAAAAGCATTTTAGAAAATCCAACATTAATTCATGATAAAAATTCTAAGCATATTAGTAATAAAGTGGAATTACCTCAACCTGATGAAGAACATCTACCAAAATTTCTGGCTATCACCATGCATCAAGAGTGAAAGACTGCCTTCAACATAGATCATATGCTGGGCCACAAAGCAAACCTTGGTAGATTTAAGAAAATTGAAATCATATGAAGCATCTTTTATGACCACAACACTATGATATTAAAAATCAACTACAAGAAAAAGAAAAAAAAACAGAAAAAACACAACCACATGGAAGCTGAACAATATGTTACTAAACAGCCAATGGATCACTGAAGAAATCAAAGAGGAAATTAAAAAAATAAACGTAGAGACAAATGAAAATGAAAACAAGATGATCTAAAACCTATGGGGCACAGTAAAAGCAGTTCTAAGAGGGAAGTTTATAGTGATACAAGCTTACCTTAGGAACAAGAAAAATCTCAAATGAACAACCTAAACTTACACTGAAAGCAAGTAGAGAAAGAAGAACAAACAAAGCCCCGTTAATAGAAGGAAAGAAATCATAAAGATCAGAGCAGAAATAAATGAAAGACAGACTAAAAAAAATCACTGAACCCCAAAACTGATTGTTTGAAAAGATAAATAAAATTGATAAACCTTTAGCCAGAATCATCAAAAAAATGGAGAGGGCCCAAATCAATAAAATCAGAATTGAAAAAAAAGTTATTACAACCAGCACCACAGAAATACAGAAAATCATAAGAGACTATTATGATCAACTATACACTGATAGAACAGGAAACCTAAAAGAAATGGACAACTTCTTAGAAAGGTACAATCTACTAAGACTGAATCAGAAAGAAATAGAAAGTATGAACAGACCAATTACCAGGACTGAAATTGAATCAGTAATTAAAAAACTCCCAAAAAGCAAAAGTCCAGGATCATATATATATATATATATATATATATATATAACTGAATCACTTGGAATCACTTTGCTGGACACCTAATAGTAACACAATATTGTAAATCAAATATACTTCAAGTAAAATAAATTAATTAAAAACAGAGTGAGTTATCTGGGTTCTTCAGTGGGGTTAGTGCCTGACTCTGAGAGGGCTCACGCTAAGGAGTACTTCCCAGAACTTCTGCTGTCAGTGTTCTTGTCCTCACGGTGAGACAGAGCTACCCTCCGCCTCTGCAGGAAACCCTCCAATACCAGCAGCCTCAAGACATTCAGAAGACAGTATTAAAGGGAATCATTAACAGCCTGTTACAAGAATGGAAAAGTCCACGAACAAAAAATTATCTTAGTGCATATTTTATAATTTTACAATTTAATTTATACTTTTACAATTTAATAACACACCTACATATGTCATCTATGCTCACTTGCTACGACAGATAGCTATGTTAGTGGAAGCTGACCATCATTTCCTAGTTCACTGGTTTAAAAAATTATCCCAGAAGAGGTTCAAACAATTGGTAGAGAGATGGCTGCAGTTTATTTCTTTACACCTGTTTCCTGCAAAGCCTGAAGAATTTTCACCTATATCAAAGTGTTTCTGGTAGATCCCATCATCATCTAAAGTGTTGGCTTTACTTAATACTGCAAACAGTTTGGTTCTTCCTCCCCTTATTCCTTATACTGATTTCTATAATTCTATATTGGATCATATTGATCTTATGGAAGAATACCACACCTGGCAGAGCTTTGGAAATTCTCACAGCAAAGTCTTGTGGATAAAGTATCTAGAAGAGAGAGACCTGATATGAATATGTTATTTCTAAATATGAAAGTAATGTGGAAATATCTGGTCAGCGATTCTCTTGATGAGTTAACCCGATAAAGAGCAGACTTGAAAAAGAAGTTGAAACTTACCTTTTTAGGGGAAGCTGGTTTGTGTATGGGTGGCTTGACTAAAGAATGGTTCCTTCTTCTAATTCTTCAAATTTTTCATCCAGATTATTGCATGTTTACGTATCATAAGGATTCATACTGCCATTGGTTTAGCAGCTTTAAATGTGACAACTATTCTGAATTCTGATTGGTTGGAATTCTTATAGGACTAGCTGTTTATAACAGCATTGTTTTGGATATTTGTTTCAGCCCCTGCTACTACAAGAAATTATTGAGCCCTCCCGTCGTTCCTAATGACCAAAATCCACCAGTAGGTACCTGCAGTGTTACCACTGACGACCTGTGTCAAATTATGCCTGAGTTGGCCCATGAATTAAGTGAAATCCTGTCATATGAAGGCAATGTTGAAGAAGATTTCTATTCAACATTTCAGGTGTTTCAAGAAGAATTCGGAATAATTAAGTCCTATAATTTAAAGCCAGGTGGTGATAAAATTCCAGTTACCAATCAAAATAGGAAAGAATATGTACAGCTTTATATTGACTTTCTTTTCAATAAATCCATCTATAAGCAGTTTGCTGCATTTTATTATGGACTTCACATTGTGTGTGCTTCACATTCCCTAATGCTGCTTCATCCAGAAGAGGTTTAAATTCTGGTCTGTGGAAGTCCTGACCTGGATATGCACGCCCTGCAGAGAAGTACTCAGTATGATGGCTATGAGAAAACTGACTTGACTATACAATAATTTTGGGATGTTGTGCTTGGATTTCCTCTTGATCTTCAAAAGAAGTTGCTACATTTTACCACAGGAAGTGACAGAGTACCTGTAGGAGGAATGGCTGATTTGAACTTTAAAATCTCAAAGAATGAAACTTCTACTAACTTGTTGCCTGTGGCCCAAACTTGCTTCAATCAACTTTGCCTTCCCACCTACAAGAACAAAAAGGACCCGAAACAGAAATTGATTATTGGAATTTCAAATTCAGAAGACTTTGGACTTGAGTAACTTAGAAGACTTGACATATATTTTATATGTAGCATTCACTTCTCTCTTATTGTGCCTTTAAGCTTTTCATGTTTCTATCTCAAAACAGCTTGACAGGGCTTTCCTGGTGGTGCAGTGGTTGAGAGTCTGCCTGCCGATGCAGGGGACACGGGTTCATGCCCCGGTCCAGGAGGATCCCACATGCAGCGGAGCAGCTGGGCCTGTGAGCCATGGCTGCTGGGCCTGCGAATCCGGAGCCTGTGCTCCGCAAAGGGAGAGACCAAAAGATTGAGAGGCCTGCGTACCGCAAAAAAAAAAAAAAAAAAAAAAAAACTTGACAAAGCTCACCAACTTTAAAATACTGATTTTTAAAAAATCAAATATGAAGTATGTTCAGTAGAGGCATGGTTTTCTAAAAATACGACACTGCTTGGGTGAGAAAAAGACCAGATGGCAGAGACAGGTGTGGGTCCAGTCCTTCTTTTTTATAGCACTTTATCATTCTTCATAAGTAGTTTGTCACAGGTGTTCCACTGGGAAACATCATGCAGTAGAGAATGCACTGATGACAGAGTGGAGACCAGTGGCAGCTTGTGTGCTGTTAGCACACCGTAACAAAACAGACAGCTGCATTATCATAAATGTAAGGCATGTAGCCATATTTTCATATAGCAGTTAAACGACAGTATAATTACAAAGGCAATTTACAGGTTTTTTTGATATACTGGCTTTCGTCCTCTAAGATTCTTTTCAACCATTGCTGAAAAGCATGTAAATAACTACATAATAGCCTGAGAATAATGGGATTTTGATAGTGCCATTTATTGCTAAAGATTTATTTTTATAAAGTAAATTCAGGGTTTTAGATGTGTATACAGCTTTTACAAATCAATAAAGATGATTGTACAAGGGTGTAAAAAAAAACAGAGTGAAAAACTGAATATATTCCCTCTAAAATTGAGATAAGTTGAGGATGTCTGTACTCACTACGCTTATTAAACTAGAAGTTCTAGTCAGTGCAATAGGGTGAGAAAAACATTAAAGAAATAAATTGGCCCTATTTCCATATGATATGATTGTTTACATAGAAAATCTCAAGGAATATACAAAAAAAATCTTATAACTATTAAGAGATTCCAACACTGTTGCAAGATTCATGAGTGACACATAAAAATCAATTATATTTGTATATACTAAGAAGCAATCCCACTACTGGTTATATACCCAGAGAAAACCATAACTCAAAAAGATACATGCACCCCAATGTTCATTGCAGCAATATTTACAATAGCCAGGTCAGGGAAGCAACCTAAATGCCCATCGACAGATGAATGGATAAAGAAGATGTGGTACATATATATACAATGGAATATTACTCAGCCGTAAAAAGGAATGAAATGGGGTCATTTATAGAGATATGGATGGACATAGAGACTGTCATACAGAGTGAAGTAAGTCAGAAAGAGAAAAACAAATATCATATATTAATGCATATATGTGGAATCTAGAAAAATGGTACAGATGAGCCAGTTTGCAAAGCAGAAATAGAGACACAGATGTAGAGAACAAACATATGGGCACCAAGGGGGAAAAGGGGTATGGGATGAATTGGAAGATTGATGACAAATACACACTAATATGTATAAAATAGATAACTAATGAGAACCCACTGTATAGCACAGGGGGCTCCACTTC
The DNA here is from genome assembly GCF_025265405.1 of Mesoplodon densirostris. NCBI lineage: Eukaryota > Metazoa > Chordata > Mammalia > Artiodactyla > Ziphiidae > Mesoplodon > Mesoplodon densirostris. Next base: position 112,514,340 of record NC_082665.1, on the reverse strand, counting down.
ACTGTACAATAGAAACTAATGCAACATTGTAAAACAACTATATCCCAATTTTTTTTTAAAAATTAAAAATCAAAAGAAACATGTAGAAATAAAATTTTTTAAAAAAATTTACAATTGTTCTCCCAAAATAAAATACTCAAGTATAACTGTAATAGTACATGTAAAGGACTTTTATTATAAAAATCACAAAATGTTGATGAAAGAAATCAAAGAAGACCCTAATGGATTCATAATTTACAATTCACGTTCATGGATTGTAACACTGGACATTATAAAGATGTCAATTCTCTTTAAATTGTTCTATAGGTTTAAGACACATCTGTAAAAAAATATGTCAAAGACATACTTGATCTTAGCCAATTTATACATTGTCCATATATACAGAGATTGACATTTTATCAGTATTTACAGGCATAAATTTTCACAATTTAACTCTCTTAATATTATTAAATTTCTTCTCACATTTCACATTGGTATGGTCTAAAATTTACTTTTTTTTTTTTTAATCGGTACGCAGGCTTCTCACTGTTGTGGCCTCTCCCATTGTGGAGCACAGGCTCCGGACACGCAGGCTCAGTGGCCATGGCTCACGGACCCAGCTGCTCCGTGGCATGTGGGATCCCCCCAGACCGGTGTATGAACCCATGTCCCCTGCATCGTCAGGCGGACTCTCAACAACTGCGCCACCAGGAAAGCCCTAAAAATTACTTTTAATTAAACTTTTCCTGGGTAGAAAGTGTTAAATGTCATTTGGGATTAAGAAGCCTATAGATTTTGACTGATTTCCAATTTACAGAATTTCAAAAACTGTTATATAATATTTTAAAGCATAGATTTGTACACTTATTTCTTCAGCTTTTTAATTTAACAATAGTATGACTTACAAAAATGGGAGAGAGTTGTGAGCACTGAGAAGGTCCTTGGTTTTATTCCCAGCTTCAGATAGCCAATCTTGCAGTCATCTTCATGCGCTTTTTATTCCACAGATGCTAAAGCTGTTTATTTTTAAATGTTTAGAATCACGTATTCTTCTGATCTTTAAAACTAACAATGATTAGAGAATCTAGATTTTGAAATAAAGTACGTCCAAAGATATGTCAATGGCATTAAATAAAATCTGAAACTGAGTTTTTTAGGACGACATATCCTTACTCAGATAAGGATTTACTTCATTTTTCTTTCTCCCTTTATTTGGTAGAATTGAAAGTATTATTGCTTCTTGGCTTGAATGAGGGAATGACTTACATTTATCTAATACAATTTACTCTTACAAATTGTCTCAAAAGTGAGGTAATCAGACATTGAGGCAATGGAAAAGAGTTATTAACATAATAAATTTACAAATTTATGTGCATTCTTTCTCTTCTTTATAAGTCTGTGAGGTCCTTGATACCACGCATTACATGTGAGACCTCTCAGTTTCCAGATCAATGTTTTATTTTATGCTTCAATATATCAGAGGATATTCTCATACTCAAACCAGTTCAAGCAAAAATTTTATTATTTCACATAACTGAAAAGTCCAGGGACAAATTTGGCTTTCAGGAAAACTGAATCAAAGATGCCATCATAATTCTGTCTCTGCCCCTTGATTCTGCTTTCCTGTGTTCTGGCTTCATCCTCAGGGAGATTCTCCCCACAGAGCAGTGTGAAAACTTCACACTTATATTCTATAGCACTGTAAACCGAGTGGAAAGAGTGCTCCTACCTTTTATATGTCCAGTTAAATTTCAAAGATTGAATGATAAACCTGGAGTAAGTCATGTGTTGATCCCTAAATCATTTACTGTTGACAGCACATGTGCTGCTCTGATCAGATGTGCATGCATCAACCCCACCCAAAGTCACAGATGGAGTGCAGCACTGGGTGTTTTCTTGATGGAAATTGAGAATTTATTATTAGAAAATAGTAAATTGGTGCTGAACTGGCATAAATGAGATATCCAAACAATACACATCCAATGCAAATGCCTGAAATAAAGTAATGAAAGCAATTAAATAATAAAAGTAAAACACGAATTAAAGAATGCTCTGAGATTTACATTTGAAAGAACAGTGTTGGAATTATGGTTCTGGCACTTTCAAGCCCTGTGGATTTAAATAAATGATAAATACTCTGTGAGCTTTACTTTCCTTGTTTTTTTAATTTTTGAGGAGTAAACAAAATGTTTATAATCCACTAATGAGATAATTGTGTGCAGAGATAAATTCAAAAGCATTTGAAAAATAAAATAATGTAACAGTTCAGCAGGTTTGTTGGAACTTAACAGATATCATAAAAATTAACCCTAACTTTATGCTTTAATAAATGGTGCAACACTGAAATTAAAAAAAATATACTATCTAAAATGCTAACAAAAATATAAAGCATTCAAGAAGAATGCCCCACAAATATGTATGAGACCTCCATAAAAAAAGAAATAAAAAAAATTAAGTCAGGTTTATTAGGCTATAATTTATATGCAATAAATTCTTCTTTTTTCCAAGTACAGTTCTATGATTTTTAACAATGCACGCTGATGTGTAACCAATAGCACACTAAAGATAGTGAACAATTGCATCATCCCCACAAAATTCTCAACTGCTCCTTTGTCAACCTACTTTTCCCACATCCAGCCCATGGTTACCACTGTTCTTTTTTTGTTAGATAGATAGATATACACATCAAAGCCTTTACAACATCTTCCTGTATTCCTTACAAGCTTGAAAAGGTGAAATGTTATTTTATCAGCAAGGTATTAAAACGCATTTATAAATTCTTCTTGGCTTCAGTCATGAATAAATATTTGCTGTTAGCAATTAAAAAAAAACTTACAGTTTTGACTTTTCCAGAATATCATGTTAATGGAATAATACAATTTGTGACTTTTTGAATCTGGCTTCTTTCACTTAGCATCATGTATTTGCTAGTCATCCATGTGTTGCATACATCAGTAAATACTTCCATTTTATTGCTGCATAGAATTCTTTTCCATGGTGTTCCACAGTTTGTTTATCCATTTAACAGTTGATTGACATTTGCGTTGTTTCTAGTTTTTGGCAATTATCAACATGCAATAAAATTTCCCATACAGGATTTTTTGTGAACACATATTTTCTTTCTCTTGAGTAAATATGCAGGAGGGAGATTTCTGAGTCAAATGATAAGTATCTAACTTTGTGAGAAAACTGATTTCTAACATGTCTATACTAGTTTGCATTCCCACCAACAATGTATAAATATTCCAGTTGCTCCACATTCTTGCCAGTACCTGGTACTGTCTGTTTTATTTTAGTCATTCTCATACATGTGTAATAATATTTCATTGTGATTTTAATTTGAATTTCCTTAATGACTAATGGTAGTGAGCATCTTTTCATGTTTTTATTTGCTACCTATGCATCATCTTTGATGAAGTTTCTGCTCAAATCTTCTGCACACTTTTAATTGAGTTATTTTCTTGTTAAGTTATAACAGGTCTTTATATATTCTGAATACAAGTCCCTCATCAGAGAATAATTTTGTATATATTGTCTCCTAGTCTTAAGTTATCCTGTCATTTTCTAAAGAGTGCCTTTTGAAATGCAAGAGTTTTAATTTTGAGGAAGTCCAATTTATCATTTTTAAAAAAACATTATGGTTCATGACTTTTGTGTTATAGCTAAGAAAAGTTTTGTTTGACCCAAGGCCACAAGGATTTTCTTCTATGTTTTATTCTAACATTTATAATTTTAAGTTTAATATTTATGTTTATCACTTATTTCAACTTAATCTTTGTATAGTGCAAGGTGGGATTGAGAGTTCTTTTGTAGAAAAATATCTCATAGTTTCGGCATTATTTGTTTAAATTACTATCCTGAACTTCCTTGGCATCCTTGATGAAAATTGGTTAACCATATATGTGATCCTATGTCTGGAATCTCTTTATTATTATTTACAGTTCTATCTTTAGCCAATACCATACTGTGGTAGATTAAACAGATAGATAGTAATGATATAAATGTATATATAAGATAATATATATAAATATATACATATTTATGTTATTTTTATCATTTAGTATTTATATAATTGGTATATATTGTATATAATTATATTATATGTATGCCAGAAAGAGAATATAAATTCTTTTCGAGCATACATCGAGTATATTTGTCAGGATCAATGAAATTATTTTAAAAACTCTTAAATGCCTGCTAGCAGACAAAACACATTCTGTAATCAAAAACAAGAAAAATTGAACACAAATCAGCTAAAAATTTGAATCAAGAAGCCAGAAAAAGAAGCATAGAATAAGTCTAAAATACATAGAAGGGAGAATAGATAAAAGCATAAATTAATAAAATAAAATTGTATAATATTTCTTATACTAAATATTGCAGAGAATCTAAAAAGGGGATTTTGTACAACTAATTTTATAAACCTAGTGAACTATGAAATCAGTGATAAGGACAATATAAAAATTATAGAACATTCTTACATATGAACATAAACTGTAAATATATTAAATAAGTAAATCTAATACAACTGTGTGTGTGTGTGTGTGTGTATGTATGAATTATATCATCAATCAGTGGGATTTATCATGAGAGAAATTATACTCAAATAGAAAAGTAATTGATTTACTTATATATTTTAACACATTAAATTTGAGAAATATTCAGATTAGCTTAATAAATAAAAAATTACTAAAATTAAAAATTTGTTGATAGCTAAAAATAATAACAATAATGTTTTAGCAAAGTAGGAATAGAGAAAATTCCCTTAAACTGATTAATGAGATAACTACTAAAAGTCAACCATAAACATCATGTTCTATGATGAAAATTTAGGTGCATTTTAATTAATCTAAGAATTAAGGAGACCTTCAGGATGATGGAGGAGTAAGACATGGAGATCACCTTCCTCCCCACAACTACATCAGAAATAAATCTACATGTGGAACAACTCCTACAAAACACCTACTGAATGCTGGCAGAAGACCTCAGACTTCTCAAAAGCTGTGTGGCTGACAGGGTTTTTGTGTTCCTGCCAGGTGTCAGGCCAATACCTCTGAGGTGGGAGAGCCTAGTTCAGGGTATTAGAACACCAGAGACCTCCCGGCTATACGTATATAAAAAAGAGAAAGTTCTACAAGAGATCTCCATCTCAGCACTAATACACAGCTCTACTCAATGACCAGAATATACAGTGCTGGACACCCTATGTCAGACAACTAGCAAGACAGGAACACAACCCCACCCATTAGCAAAGAGGATGCCTAAAATCATAATAAGATCACAGACACCCCAAAACACACCACCAGACATGTTCCTGCCCACCAGAAAGACAAGATCCAGCCACATCCACCAGAACACAGGCACTAATCCCTTCCACAGGAAGCCTACACAACCCACTGAACCAACTTTAGCCACTGGGGACAGACATTAAAAACAACAGGAACTACAAACCTGCAGACTGCAAAAAGGAGACCCCAAACACAGTAAGTAAAGCAGAATGAGAAGACAGAGAAACAAACAGCAGATGAAGGAGCAAGGTAAAAACCCACCAGACCAAACAAATAAAGAGGAAATAGGCAGTCTCCCTGAAAAAGAATTCAGAGTAATCATAGTAAAGGTGATAAAAAACCTTGGAAATAGAATGGAGAAAATTCAAGAAACATTTAACAAGGACCTAGAAGAAGTAAAGAGCAAATAAACGATGAACAGCACAATAAGTGAAATGAAAAATTCTCTAGAAGGAATCAGTAGCAGAATAACTGAGTCAGAAGAACGGATAAGTGACCAGGAAGATAAAATAGCGGAAACAACTATTGCAGAACAGAATAAAGAAAAAAGAATGAAGAGAATTGAGGATAGTCTTAGAGACCTCTGGGACAACATTAAATGCATCAACATTTGAATTATAGGAGTCCCAGAAGAAGAAGTGAAAAAAAAAGGGACTGAGAAAATATTTGAAGAGATTATAGTTGAAAACGTCCCTAATATGGGAAAGGAAAAAGTTAATCAAGTCCAGGAGGAGCAGAGAGTCCTATACAAGATAAATCCAAGGAGAAACACACCAAGACACAGATTTATCAAACTATCAAAAATTAAATACAAAAAAATATTAAAAGCAGCAAGGGAAAAACAACAAACAATGTACAAGGGAATCCCCATAAGGTTAACAGCTGATCTTTCAGCAGAAACTCTGCAAGCCAGAAGGGAGTGACAGGACATATTTAAAGCAATGAAAGGGAAAAACCTACAACCAAGATTACTGTACCCAGCAAAGATCTCATTCAGATTGGACGTAGAAATTAAAAACTTTACAGAAAAGCAAAGGCTAAGAGAATTCAGCATCAGTAAATCAGCTTTACAACAAATGCTAAAGGAACTTCTCTAAGCAGGAAAAACAAGAGAAGGAAAAGACCTACAATAAAAAAACCCAAACAATTCAGAAAATGGAAATAGGAACATACATATTGATAACTACCTTAAATGTAAATGGATTAAATGCTCCAACCAAAAGACATAGACTGGCTGAATGGATAGAAAAACAAGACCTGTATATATGCTGTCTACAAGAGTCCCATTTCAGACCTAGGGGCACATAGATACTGAAAGTGAGGGGATGGAAAATATATCCCATGCAAATAGAAATCAAAAGAAAGCTGGAGTAGCAATTCTTATAGAAGACAAAATAAACTTTAAGGTAAAGACTATTACAAGAGACAAAGAAGGACAGTACAGAATGATCAAGGGATCAACCCAAGAAGAAGATATAACAGTTGTAAATATTTATGCACCCAAAATAGGAGCACCCCAAAACATAAGGCAAATGCTGATAGACGTAGAAGGGGAAATCGACAGTAACACAATAATAGTAGGGGACTTTAACACTCCACTTTCACCAATGGACAGATCATCTAAAATGCAAATAAATAAGGAAAAACAAGCTTTAGATTATACACTAAACAAGATGGACATAATTGATATTTATAGGACATTCCATCTGAAAACAACAGAATACACTTTCTTCACAAGTGCTCATGAAACATTCTCCAGCATAGATCCTATCTTGGGTCACAAATCCAGCAATGGTAAATTTAAGAAAATTGAAATCATATCAAGTATCTTTTCTGACCACAACGCTATGAGACTAGATATCAATTACCGGAAAAAAATGTGTAAAATACACAAACACATGGAGACTAAACAATACACTACTTAATGACCAAGATATCACTGAAGAAATCAAAGAAGAAATCAAAAAATATGTAGAAATATATGACAATGAATATATGATGACCCAAAACCTATGGGGTGCAGCAAAAGCAATTCTAAGAGGGAAGTTTATAGCAATACAATCCTACCTCAAGAAACAAGAAACATCTCAAATAAACAACCTAACCTTACACCTAAAGCAATTAGAGAAAGAAGAACCAAAAAACCCCAAAGTTAGCAGAAGGAAAGAAATTATAAAGATCAGATCAGAAGTAAATGAAAAATAAATGAAGGAAATGATAGAAAACATCAATAAAACAAAAAGCTGGTCTTTGAGAAGATAAACAAAATTGATAAACCATTAGCCAGACTCATCAAGAAAAAAAAGGGAGAAGACTTTAAATGTACTTAAATGTACTTCAATACATTTAACCCTTTTGATAGGCAACTTTCATGGTTTTCCCCTTAGGTCTTTGTGTTTTCCTCATGTTTTTTATCCTGCTTTCACTTAACCATATTTGATAGATCAGGTACCCATCACCCGATAAGAAGGCAAAAGGTTTCTTCCCTCTCAGTAAAGGGGTAGGGAATTCCCTGGTGGTCCAGTGGTTAGAACTTGGTGTTTTCACTGCCAGGGGCCCAGGTTTGATCCCTGGTCGGGAAACTAAGATCCCACAAGCTGCAGGGGAAAGCCAAAATAATAATAATAATAATGGGGTAAACCCAGATGCCATTGGAAATAAGATTATTTATAGTTTAACCTTAGTTGTAAAGCTTAGATTCTCCCTCATCCTGCCCTGCTGCTTAAACATTTCTAGGATAAGGTATTAATATCGGCACTTAGAAAATGTTCCCTCTTCCGCAAATTCAAAGGACATACTTTTTACTGTAAAAATGTTCTAGGCTACATCTTTATTCCATCAGTCATCAAGCTGTGTAAGCTTGGACAATTTATGTAATCTCACTGACCTTCAATATCAGTGAGTAAGGGAACTAAAGGTAAAGATGGTTTGGTGGATAGAAGTCAGCTTATAAATGTTGTCCATTAAGGCAATATCTCAGATTTTATTCTGCAGTAGAAATATAATTTCTGTGGGAGGTTTTGTTTTTCTTCTATAAGCCCTGACATTAATGGCTGTGTGTATATGATGTGTTGTGTCTGCGATGACTATACGTAGGTCTTCGGTTTTCTACCATGAGTTTTCTGTGTCTGTGTCTATGGTCTATATTCTCTTTGGTGATTGCCCACTTTTTTGATACTGAATGATCTCCTTTAGTTCAAAAATGTCTCACTTTGCAGTTTAAATTTTATCAAATGAAAAATGCACCTCTGTTGAACAGAAATTTGCATATATAATATAAAATGAATTTAAAATCCTCCCTCTATCACATGGGGCTCCACCCCAAAGTGCAGGATGTCTTCTAGTTTTAATGCAGTTCCATGTAATTACTTTATGTTAGAGATCATGTGTGAATGGGTACTGAGTGTGGAAAATAAAAATTACCAAGTATAAAGTGGAAGAGTTTATTAGTAACATTTTAAGAGAAGTCACCAAAGGCTACCTTTAGGAGACATTTTTCAAAATATGTAAAAGGCATACTACTGTTTTTAAAACCTATTTAAGCAATCTTTCCTCTCCTGCACTCCATACTTTTACAGAAAAGATTAGAAGCATCTTACAATAAAAGCCACATTATGGGCTTCCCTGGTGGCGCAGTGGTTGGGAGTCTGCCTGCCAATGCAGGGGACGCGGGTTTGTGCCCCGGTCTGGGAAGATCCCACATGCTGCAGAGCGGCTGGGCCCGTGAGCCATGGCCAGTGAGCCTGTGCGTCCGGAGCCTGTCCTCCGCAACGGGAGAGGCCACAGCAGTGGAAGGCCCAAGTAACACCAAAAAAAGAAAAAAAAAAGCCATATTATGCTGTAAAGCTAGATATTAAAATAATTTGGGGGAAGGGACTTGGGCTAGGGGAAAAAATAAAGTTATAGAAAGACTAAATTAACAATAGTTACTGTAATTGAACATTAAGTATAGCTCACAAACATTTTATGGGGAAGATATAGAAACTTTTGTGTCAAGTCTTCCATTGAAATTATAATGTTTGATTCTTTTCTACCATTTAGGGAAAATTAATAACTTCTCTGGATTTTAATTGTGGAAGAGCAGCCCTACCGGGGTCTCTGAGGAAGAAATTATGCCAAAGTTTCACAAAAGGGTAAGAAAGGGAAGAGACAATTATTTGATCAGTGAGAGAGATACAGCTAGACCTGGAAGGAAAAGTTGGATTCTCTATGGGTAGAGTGTGGAAGTGTCAGAGGACTCAGGGGTGATGACAACTTGCACTCTACCCCACATAGAGAATGGGCTGGATACCTGTGAGAGGGTCAGGCCAATGTATGTGCAGGATGGCTTTTCAGTACCACTCCTTGTGAGTAACAGTAGTTGTGCCACTGGGTATAGTCTTTGAGCAAAAGATGGTAAAATGCTAACATTCAAAAGCTACATCTTAAAAAAAAAAAGCTACATCTTATAGCAGAGGGAGCAGAGCTAACCATGTGACCACAGTAGCAAAAGGACCCTGCATGTTCCCACTATCCTGACACCAAGTAAGATTGATGAACACCATCATGAGTAACACAAGATACTCTGTTAGCATGGGTGATAGGGTCTCAGATCTAGGTTTTAGTCAATCTGGAAAAAAATGCAAATGTGGTATTTCTTACACACAGGTTTTACAGAATAAATTCATAATGCTACATGTAAAATGAGCTATATCATCATAAGATTTTCCTACTGAAAATACCATGTGTCATCTATGAAAATGTTAAATCTCTGCCATCTGCAGATCTGTTTAAATATTTTTGAAAACAAGCTTCTTTGAAAGATTCACAAAGTAAAGCCTTTAAGTATAAATCTTGTTTCCAAAGATGAGGTATTTTCAGTTTTGAATATTCAGCAAAATGTATGTGATGTCTTGTAAGGGAAAGATTGAAAAGAATATGGACATTAATTTAAATTCAACAGCTTTTTCAGGTGGATGTATGGATATCTTTGCTGCATGGCAAAGCATTTGCAGAACCTCCCACTCACTCAACTACTGGGATTAAATCCCATCATACTTCCAGTTAAACAAATTTTCAGACCACTTTTCTTCAAATCTTGACATCTTGCAGATGTCAAGACAGTTTAGTACTAGACATCTAAATGGAAAAGATATGAATTCCAGAAATCCCTCAGCTAGTACTTTTGTATAATTCATCCTGATTAGTAATTATCTCTTTTCAGCTGAAAAGTGGTGTAAAAAGATTAATGACTTTTTTTTGACAAACTGTCTCCTTGATTTTTTTTTTTGGCAATAGTGAAGAGATGTAAATATTTAAGTAGACGTATTTTGAGTGTGCTGCATGTGAAAATTCACCAAAATATTTTTTATACATTTTTATTATATAATTAGAAACAAACCCTACAATCAATATCTGTACTTTTGAGACCTATAAAAGATACCTCTTAATGTGCTACTTCAAAGCTTCTTGGCCTCATTTGTTTCCTCTTTGTACTCTCTGCTGTGAGTACCAGCTTTGCATGGGTTATGATAGCACTGTCCCTGGCACCTATGTCACATATCCCATTTTCTGCTCCCAAGTCTCCCCTGTTAATTGGAAGGCTTGAGTAGCTAAGCACCCATGAAGCACAACTGAGAATTGTCCATCCTTGGGTGAAACATTGATAAATGGGAAACAGAAACTAGTGAGTAATTCTCCTTCCCCACCACCCCCAAGATTGGCTCTCCTGGGATGAAGTTTATGCAGATACTGGTGGCTGGGATATCAGCAGTCAATTGTATTTTGTAGCAGCCAAATCAATAGCATGTCACAGTAATTGGCTTTTTGTTTTCGTCTGCTTCACTCACCTTTTCCCTCACTCCTGCCACCTGGTATTATACTTCCCAATAACATGGTTTCATATAAGCCCTTTAGCTCAGGTTCTTCTTTCTGTGGAACTCAGGCTGAAACAAGACTCTCTATAAATTTCTCTGTCAGTTTTTAATTCAATTATTATATATTGTTAAAATACAAAATGTATTTAATCTTTTCTTAATTTTGAAAAGAATGCTGTATATTTACTTTGAAAAATAAAAGATTATTTAATTAAAAGTAAATGTGTCATATTTTTATTTTAAATTTATTCATATATAATCATGATGTGGGCTACTATAAATAGGATTCTGTTTTAAAAATGTGTAATTTCTGAGTGAACTGATGAGGATGATTATAATTTTTGTGACTTTCTGAATAAAAATAAAAAATAAAAAAACTATAACAGAAAAAAAAGTGTATAATTTTTTAAGAAGGATTCAATGCAAAAAAGTGAAGAGCAAAACCTAGGTAAAACATTATAAAATGAAAATGAGCAGACAATTGATTACTTGTATTAAATGTTACTGATGATTCTAGTCCAAAATTTCAACATAGGAGGCTTCTGAGCTCACCTACTCCCATGGACACACCAAATCTACAGCTACACAAGGTCAGTTCCCTCTGAAAAAAATCCAGAAGCTAGCTGAGTGAATTCTATACATTGAGCAACAAGAAAATACTCAAAATGAAATGGAAGGAAAGGCTGAGACACATTCCGGCCATCAACCTCAGTCTTACCACAGCAACATGTAATTGGGAGGGAATTCACAACTCACAGTTTCTCTCTGAAGGGCAATTGGTTTGGACCCAACATCAAGTCCTCCAAGTTTTAAGAATTCCACCTGAAAGATAGAACCCCAAAACACCAATGAGGTTCGAGTCTACAAGACCCACAAGATTACAGCAAATGAAGAAAGAGTTCTTAACAGGCTCAAGAGGACTTGCTGTGGCTATCTCCAAGTGCCTTTAGGTCAGGCTTCTAATTTAATTTCCATCTAAGGGCTCTAATGGAAACAGTAGACAACATCCAAGAGCACATGGATAATGTAACGAGAGAATTTTCAAGAAAGCATCAAAAAGAAATTTCAGAGACCAAAAATGTTCTTTATTTAGAAATATAGAAGGTATTTGATGGGCTCTGGACATGACGGTAGACTGGACATGGCTGAGGAAGGAATCTCTGAGCTAGAGAATGTAACAGTAGAATCTTCAAAAACATAGAATTCCTTTATTCCTTTTTAATTTCTGTGGAATCTGTAGTGATGTCCCTCTTTTCTTCCTAACATTAGTAATTGTATCTATCTCCTTTTTTTCTTAGCTTAGCTATAGGCTTATTCATTTTATCAATCTTTTCAAAGAATCAGCTTTTGATTTCATTGATTCTATTGACTGAGCATTTAATAGGATTCCACTTTCTTTCCTTTCTTAGCATATCTGTTATATCAATACTTTGTTTACTTTATTTAGTTACTGCCCTTGAGTTTGCAATATACATTTACAGCAAATCCAAGTCCACTTTCAAATAACATTATACCACCTCACATGTAGTGCAAGTACATTATTATAACAAATAATTCTAATTCCTTCCTGCCATCCCCTGTAACATTGCTGTCATTCATTTTGGTTACACATAAGCTATAATCATTGAATACATTGTTGCTTTTATTATTTTCAACAGATTTTCTTTGATCAATTAAAAATAAGACAAATAAAAGTTTCTATATTACTTTCACTCTTTTCTTTATGTAGATCTGAGTTTCCGACCTATATTATTTTCCTTATCTCTAAAGAACTTCTTTTAACATTTCTTGCAAAGCAAGAAATCCCCTCAATTTTTATTTGTCTGAGAAAATCTTTATTCCTCCTTCAATTCTAAAGTATAATCTTGCAGGGTAAAAATTTGGTTTCAGATCGAACAAATGCAAATTTATTGTAAACTGTGAAGTATCAGGTAAATTATTTAAAATCAATCTCTCTCTCCCTCTCCCCCACCACCTTTCTCTCTTCCTCCCTTCCTCTCTCTTGAGCCTATTGGATCTCTTTCTCTGGAGAACTCTAATACAGGGACATACATTAATAAATCACAGGTGGCCTCTAGAACCTGGCAAAAACAAGGAAACATATTCTCCTCTGGAGCCTCCAGAAGGAACCAGCTGTGCTGACACATTGAATTTAGCCCAGCGAATCTAACTTTGGACTTCTAGTAACCAGAATTGTGAAAGAATACACTTGTGTTATTGTAAGCCACCAAGTTTGTGGTAATTTTTACCCCAGCCCTAGGAAACTAAGGCAGGACCTTATCCTCACTTAATTAGTAAATTATTCCTGTTCTAATATATGTTTTTTTAGATAACAATACTTCTCCTCTTATCTAAATGACAAGTATAACTGACTCAACATGTGTCTCCCTTTACGTTATTTCAGCTTCCCTTTTTATTTCAGTTTTTGTTGTGTCAACCTACTGTGTGCAAGTGTAATCCAAGTATAAGTCACTTCACCTCAGCTGTATGGAATAAATTTATTTATTTTCCTGTGTTTTTCTTCCACGGCCTGAGGTATAATGGCCAGAAAATCATCAGCCATTCTGACCTGGAAAAAGTCTCAAATTTTGAGGAAGTTAAACCTTGCATAGCTGCTTTTAACCAATGAGGGATAGAAACCAATGGAAAAATAACTTCCTTCTTCTGCAATTCAGGGAAAATAAATAAGTACTCTCTACCTGGTTCCTCCAGGGAACCAGATCTCTCTATCTCTAGCTACTCACCGTGGTGATTAACATGAAAATTTACTTCCTTCCCACTACCACTCCTACTCCTTGGGATCACTTTCAAAAATAAACCATTTGCATGGAAGCCCATATTTCATGCCTGACTTTTGGAGAAACCAGTCTAAGATGGCTGGTAACAGAAAAGACCCTGGAAAGCACAGCATCAGATTAGGATTTTAAACTAGAACACTCACCAGTCAGATAGCAGTGAGGACTACATTGCTGGTGGTAAGTGGGATGATAACTCTTGCATGTCATAGCCTTATATTTACTAAGAATCTTACCAATGATAGATTAAAATAAGGTATGGACAGAAGAATAAACTTTAGCTTCTGAGGCAGTTTTAAAGGGTTGATATTTAAATATCACATAGGGACAATAGTAATTCTAAAGATTGTCATTTGGCTGGCTTTTATTTACAGCTTCAAAAGTTTTAAAATATAAAGTGATGGACTCAGGTAGTTATACTTTGAAAATAAAAAAGAAAGCCTCCATGGCAACGTGTATAAAGACCATCATCTCCTGTAGCTAAGGCAGAGGCCCAAGTTTTAATTATAAAGGTAGCACAGTTACAACTAATTCTATAACCTTAATAGGTCTCTTATGTCAAAGACAAGGTGCTAATAGAAAAAGAATGAGACTCGAGGCCTGTAGTGGGACCATTTGATTGAACGAGCTTAGAACTTCTAACTTCTGGATTCTCCTGAGTAGTCTGACCCAGCAGAGGCAGTTTCCTTTCCCTTGTAACAAAAAAGATGCCTCTCGTTCCCTGGAGTTTCTGTAAAGACATCTGATATTTTTGCTTTGCAAGATCATATTTGATTTCATCAAAAATGCCCTTGCTTCCCTTTATTGTCTCCACAATAATAAATACAGTTGGCTTGAACAGGAAAATAAAGCCCTTATTTCAGGAGGAAGTAGACAGACAGAGAGAGGGAGAGAGAGGATCACCAAATAAATGGGATAAAATGCTAACAATAGATGAATTGGGGTTAAATTTTTATGGATGTTCTTTGTTCTCCTTTTATTTTTGCAACTCTTTGTAAGTTGAAATTATTTCCAAATAAAAGTTTTAAAAATGTATATCTTCCAAAATGCACTTTAAAGAAATGAGAAAAAATAAGGTTCTTCCTCAAGAGATTCCAAAATGCTACATCTCTAAGGAGAGCAAAAGTTAGACAACTATTCTTTGACTTTAAGATATTAAAGGGGGCTAAAATCTTTTAAAAATTCACACACAATATCCCCAAACACATTTCAGGAATAAGTTTTACATGATTAGTTGGATGAGTAGCTTTTTATATCTAATAAAACCACTTTCCTTAGACATGCCAGAGCAGGAGATTGTGAAATTGGTATGAGCTGGTTCAAAAGTAATCCGAGTCCTTGCTTGCATTCCAAACAAGGAAGATCAAAAAGTAAGCTCAAGGAGCGAGTTGTTCCTTAAATATTTGACTTCTTTGACCCTAAAAAATACCTGAATTTTAAGGGACAAAATAATATCCATGAAATTGAATTTCCTAAGACCTTAAAATGTAAGATGTAATGTAAATGTCCAAAATGAATACCTTCTTAACTTGAGCTAAAAACTATTAGAAAAGTGTCTTGCATTTTTTTTTGAGTTTATAATATATGACAGGGGAAATAATTTAAAAAATAGGTCTGAGATTGTTTTATTATTCCATCTGATGAAATATTTTCATGCACTTCTATAATCTAATGTCCAAATTACAAATGGTAAAGTGCTTCAACTAATATATAATGTCATCCTGTTGGAAATATTTAGGATGAGTGGTTCTTTATTTCTCTAATCTAACCAATGCTTGTCTGCCTCTTCATTGCAAAATTGGCATTCTATGTATATTTTGAAACAAAAGAGACATTTAAAACCTCTTTTTGTGAGATAAGTCTCATAAGACTTGGCATGCGGAGATGAAAACATGTCTCTCATTGCAGAGATAATAATTCCTAGGGAAAGTCTTAACAGTTCTTTCTCCTTTCTCTCACTTTCCAGAAGCAGCAGTTTAGGGCTTAACTGCTTAATCAGTTCAAGCTCCCATATTAGGTGAGCTATAACAGCAAATTAAGACTTCTAAGTTGTGCTAAAAATATCAGGTGATTCTCTACTCTGGGATAGGCAAACTATATTTGTCCTACAGGTCATAAGTTCAATAAGTAAATTTTATTTTAACCCACTTACTTTACATCAAAACAAATTGTGGCCTAGACAGGGGAGGTAACTTGTCCAAAGATGAGCTGGAATTAGCATCCAGGCATCCTGTTTCAGTCTAACATTATATGCATCACACCTAGAAAACTGTTCTTGTTTATTCTGGCTTTACCCTGCTGGTGGCTTCAGCATGAATACAAGGAGAAAGTTCAGACTCCTTGTGTTGATGACGATACTTGAATGATTGTCTATATATTAGTTTTAATGTGGAACAGGATTGTTCCCATGTGAAATCTAACTGGGTCTGCAGAGTTCAAACTGGTTGTAACTTTTTGGGTGGTTGATGCTCGACTTTAGCTTAAGTCTTCAACATATATTGTTTTTGCTATTAAAAATGGATTTTTAGAGATGCCCCGTTGGCGCAGTGGTTGAAAGTCCGCCTGCCGATGCAGGGACAGGATCGTGTCCCGGTCCGGGAGGATCCCACATGCCGCGGAGTGGCTGGGCCTGTGAGCCATGGCTGCTGAGCCTGCGCGTCTGGAGCCTGTGCTCCACAACGGGAGAGGCAACAACAATGAGAGGCCTGCATACAGCAAAAAAAAAAAAAAAAAAAAAGAAAGGATTTTTAGTATTTCAAGATAAAATAGAGACTAGGAAAACAATAGAAAATACGAACATAACTAAATGTTGTTTTATTGAAGAGATAAAGTGCATTGACAATTCTTTAGCTAGTTTAACCCCCAAAAAGAGAGAAAAGACTCAAATAAACAAGGTTGTGAATGAAAGAGGAGGCATTACAACTGATACTATAGAAATTCAAAGAATCATACTAATATGAATAATTATACACCAAAAAATTTGGATAACATAGACAAAACGGATGAATTCCTAGAAACATAGAACTTACCAAGACTGAATCATAAAGAAACAGAAAATCTGAACAGACTAATAGCAAGTAATGATGTTGAAGCAATAATCATAAACCTCCCACTTGTTCATCATAAACATCCTACTTGTGAATTTTACTAAACATTTTAAAAAGAATTAACACCAATCTTTCTCAAACTCTTCAAAAAAATTAGAGAGGAAGGAACACCTTAGGATTGTAAACTCTTGTTCTGAGAAGTACCCATGGAAAAATTTGAGGCCTACATTGATGTTGTATTCTTCCAAAGAGAATTTGTGTTTTCTTCTGCCACATGACTGGGTATGCTATCAACTTGGGATCTTTTTATTTTATTTATTTATTATTATTATTATTTTTGCAGTATGCGGGCCTCTCACTGTTGTGGCCTCTCCCATTGTGGAGCATAGGCTCCGGACGCACAGGCTCAATGGCCATGGCTCACGGGCCCAGCTACTCCACGGCATGTGGGATCTTCCTGGACTGGGGCATGAACCCGTGTCCCTTGCATCGGCAGGCAGACTCTCAACAACTGCACCACCAGGGAAGCCCATTGGGATCTTTTTAAATAAAATTCTGAGCTTCAGTTTTGTTGGATCAATTAGGTATGTAACCCTGAGTTACATAACCATATGAGAATCAGCTTATGTTTGTAGGGCAATTATGGAATCTGAACTGACACTGGATCTAAAACATGGGTTCACAAATACATTGTATACCCCTTATTAGGATGAGAACTTGTGGAAACCAGGTGAAAAATGGAATTATGGTCCAAATATATCTTACTATATGTGAAACAGGTCCTTGGATACATCCTCAGGTTATTCCCTGATCCCCAGTACATAATTGAAATGCATATATTCAGAAGATAGTAGAACCCTCATATTGATTATCTTGACTGCAGAGTGAATTGATATTATAGTAAGAAATGCCAAGTGAAAACTGAAACTCTCCCCTCACACTGCCAGAATAGTAAGTCATCTGCATTACCACATGCCAGAAGGAATTGCAGAGGTAAATGTAATCATCAAAAATATAAAATATGATGGGGTGGTGACCCGTCATTCAATTCAGCAGTACCATGCCTGAAAATTCTCATCGATAATAACAGGTAACAGAAATACAATAACTCTCACCAAATGACAGTATTCATTGCAGCTCTACCAACTGTGGGTGCTTGTTGGAATAGGTCAAGACAGTCTCTGACCCTTGTTATGCAGCTATTGACCTCGAGAATGTATTTTTATCAATTCTCATCAGTAAAGGAAAAATGTGTTTGTTTTATATGAGACAGACAGCAGTACACATTTATTGTTTTGACCCTGAGCCATGTTAATTCTCTTGATCTTTATCACAATAGTTGGCAGGTACTCTGATTATCTTAAAATTCTACATAATATTATACTAGTCCACTACATTGCTCCACCATGCTAGTTGGACTTGGTAAGGAGGAAATTTCAAGTACTTTGTGTAATTTTTCTATGACTTCAAAAATGATAAAATATTATGGCTTCAGAAAACTAATTGCATTTTTTTAATGTATCTAACTCTTTAATCTAACCTTATATAACTTTGGTCTACCTTGAGAAGTTAAATGTTTTTTCTAATTTTCTAAACATTTATTCTTCTTATTAAATAAGACCCAAGCCCATTATTGATTTGCAAATGTCTTCAAAATATGTTACATTCATTGGTAGTCTATTCTATTACCTATTTTTTATTTTGCACATCTATTTTATCAAGTACAATATTTTTTAATTTATAGAAATACTTAAACTATGTCCATTTTTACCTTTAAAATATTCTTTGATATTCTTACCTGTTTATGATTCCAGATAATGTCTATTGTCTCATTATAGAGTTCCAAGAAAAAACTTGATAGGTTTAGTAGTGAAATTATGTTAACTCTACTAATTAATTTGGGAAAATTGAAATCTTTACAGTTATTAGACTTCTTATCCATAATAAAAGTTTCTGCACTTATATATTCAATAAATTGTTACTGTTTTATATAAAATATGCATATTTTCATTGGGTTAGTCACTAAAAGGAAATTTTGTATTATTCCCTTTGTAAACACAATCTACATTAATAAATATTTTATTAAGAAACATCAATGAATAAAGCAAACCAGGAAATAAACCCTGAAAAAAATGTGTTTTACTTTCTGTGTAAATCTAAACCTTATAAATGTAGATATACTTTAGTGTGTGGAAAAAGAAATAATAATAGTGAAGAGTCATTGGCAGCACATAGAGAATTAATTGAAAAGTAACAGTATTTAGCCTATATAGATGAGAAGTTATAAGTTAATTCTATTGGAAAGTTTTTCATGTGGACACAATAGATATATCTGTGGTCATAATAAATATAATTGTACCATGGATAGAAATCTCTAGGCAACAGATTTTGACAAAGTATTTTGATAAATTCAGTTATAGATAACTTAGGCTACCCTAGGTGGGAATGAGTTAGTTCCCTGCTCTTGCAGAAGCTGATACCACTTGGAAGGGTACCTGTGAAACAGATAAGATATTAAACAGTGATATTTTGAATTTGTTTCAGTGATAAGTCTTTGATAGCATGGAACTTACTGTATAGTTTATTCTTCATTCCGATGGTCTTCTAATCCCACGCACAAAATTTATGATCTTAAAAAAATATAGTAGATCATCATTCCCATGACTGTATTGTTTCAGTTCTTAGTTCAGTAGGCATTTTTTTGGCAGATGTAAAATTGCACTTGTAATGTAGGATAACGTTTAAGGATATAGCTCTTATTTAAGTTCCTTCATGGTTCATTTTAAAGTTAATGGTTTCAGCTGATGTGTTGGATTTGATTCACATTGTTAAATGTTTTAATACAAGTTGGAAAAGCCAACTTTACATTCTTTTGCTTGTGAGCAGCATAAATCCTCTAAGACAAAAACCAAGAAGGATGATTGACCTAACTCAGCTTTTGTGCCTTTATTTGTTAAGGAAGTCAAAAGTGCCATGAGATTGATTAAATCAAATAAATAGGTTGGGGTTGACACTTGGGTAATTTGTACAATTCTCTTTGTTTGGTCTCCCTTCTAAGTATTGCCAAGCCTGTTGCCATGTGGACAAACATGACCGTTTACTGGTAAATTACCACTTTTTGGAAACTGAGCTAACAATAATTCTTCACTTAAAAAAAATTGTTAAGTCTAGTGTAAATACCTAACAGCCCACCCCTGTTTGTGTTTCGGTTGGGTGGCTTAAATGGTTTGTGAATTTTGTGTTCCTCACATACAAAATCAGCTGATTTTCTTAGCCTCCAACTCGAAACTGACAACTTCTGCTCCTTTGAACACAAATAGAACAGATTTGAATCTCTGGGAATAGATTTTAAGAAAACATTTATTTTTATTACCATTAACCTATACATTTTCAAGCATTTCTGAGTGGCACAGTGAGTGAAACAAAGTACTTATCAGCTTTGTTCAGTGAGGTTGAGGCATCTGTTGAAACCTACTGTACTCCAGGACCTATGGGGGCTTCTAAGGAAAGAGAATGAGCCCAGTTTCTTGCAGAGTTGCTTATGAAGCAGTAGGGGAGGAAAGAAAGAAGCATAATTCATTATCATTCAAAACAAAACCTAAGTGGCACGAGAAAGGGATTAAGTGCCATAAGGTTTCCTGCACAAGAATAAGCATCTTCCATTGGGAAAGATTTTGTGAGCTCAAAGGTAAACAGAATTTGAACCAGGAAAAAAAAAAGAAGAGGAATTGAAGCCCAATAATAGGTAAGTAATCTGCTTTCTAAGTGAGTCAAATAATTCACTAAAGAATTTTAAAAGGCATATGCTTTAGTCTACGGTAAGGTGAATATTGCCCTTTATGGTAATTATTTTTATAACCAAATTAGGACATCCAGAAAGGCTTGATTTTTCAGGGACATTGGAAGCATACAACACTATAAAATCTCCAGAGAAGCCTGACCTGATACTGCATGTAATTGAGACATTCCTGTTTCCTTCAGGGAGTAAATCAGTTGATTTTCAACTCTTTTATTCACCTCTAATTTAAGTGTCCTCTTTCTAAACGGTAATTTGACCCAGAACATCTCTGAAATGTCTGAGACATTTAGGAATTCCTCAAGGGACTATTACACCTGTGAGTTATGATGAATTCAGAAGTTGGAACAAGTTAATGAGTTTTGAAAAAAAATGTATTTGATGTGGTAGGATTCACTTCCAGGAAATCACTTAGCATAAAACTAAAGGTCAGGAGGATGGAAAGTAGAAACATGATTGCCGAACAGCACTTCCTTTAATGTTAAATAAGGAAAATTTCTGAGTACTTATCAGAAGAGATGCTTTTATAAACTGACATCAGAAAGGCAGCGTGATATTGTTGAAAGAGGACTGGGGTAGGAATTGGGAGACCTGAAATCAGTTCTGATTTTGATACAAATTTCTTGTGTAACTCTAATCATATACTTCTCTTCCTGGGGCCCCAACTTCCTCCTGTACCTGTCTGTTGAAAGAGTTGGAGAAGATCAACTTTAAGGTCATTTCTAGTTCTGACAGTGTTATCTTACCTTATCATGTGTTTGATCCTTTCATACTTTTAAGAGTGAGAATTAAGATGGAGTCCTGGTTTGAGTTTACAGGCTTGAAAATTTGGAAGCTATTCTAGTAGTGAATTGTACAAAGCCAAATCACACCTAGACTTACATTAGAAATGAAGCTGAGAAGTTTAGGAATACATTACTTGGCCATAAACCAGTGTCTAAGAATCTGATGTTAAAAGAAACAGAATATATTAATAAGTAATAGTTTGAGGTTTTGCATTACATTTGAGGCTCAATTTGAAAGTCTTAAAATAGCAAGTGTTTGCAAAATCTTAGGCCCAACAATAACTACTAGGAAATTAATTGAACAAAAGAATAGAGTGACTCAGAATTCCCTGTCAGTTCAGTGGTTAAGACACTGTGCTTTCACTGCAGATGGCCTGGGTTCAATCCCTGGTCGGGGAACTAAGATCACACAAGCCACACCACACAGCCAAAAAAACAAAAATGGAGTGACTAATTTTCTGATCCTAATGACAAAAAAAATAGGTTGATTATATTTAAATGGCAGCCTAGAAAACCAGTTCAGAAACTGGAAATATCAGCGTTGGATAAGGCTTTTCAGGCTGACACACTCATTTTATAGATGGAGAAACTGAGGCACCAGAGAGATTTGTCTAAGGGAAAGAGAGCAAAGAGAAAATGGAACATAAAACAAAATTGACTAATGTATATACATATATATTAAATATTTTACATATATATATATATATATATATATCCATGCAAGATCCTATGGGGACTTCCTGGGGAGAGCTCCACCTTCCAAATGTCCCCTGCTTCTTGTTTGTAGAAAAGCTTTAGCCTTCTAGACCTTTATCAAGTTCCAAAGAGCAGATTTAATCAGGGAAGTGAGAAAGTGTGGGAAAAAAGGAAAAATTCAAGCAAGACAAAATAATAAATGTTTAGCTATAAAACAAAGTCAAGGACATTTAGTTCCTCCTCAAGGGCTATAGATAATATTCTGAGCCATATCCTTGAGTTGTTTTGCAGCTACTAAAACCCGCACCCCACCAGGAGGAAGAAGTTAACTGTATTCTGACTACCAGCAGGTAGACTCCACACTCCAGACTGGTTGGACCTAGAAGGTTGGTGATTTTAACTCCTGAAACATCACCCTGTTACCTTACCACCAACCAATTAGAGAGATGCCCACGAGCTGATCACACACCTTTGACCCTCTCCCTTACCTTGCCTTTAAAAACCCTTCCCTGAAAGCCTTTAGGGCATTTGGGTCTTTTGATCATGAGCTGCCCATTCTCCTTGCTTGGCCCTATGTTGGACACCCTGCAGTAAATGCTGTACTTTCCTTCATCACAACCTTGTGTCAGTAGATTGGCTTTACTGCTCAAGGACAAGCAGACCCAAGTTTGGGTTGGTTATATATACATATATAGAGAGAGGGGAGGTAGGGAGAGACAGAGACACCTTGTACTCAGATATGTAGATCTGACAAATTTAAAAGGTCTAGAAAAACATTTAACTGCAGAAAATATCAGAGACTAGCTCTCTGATTTGAATATTATTGAGTAGAAGTATTTGTCTTCTTGGTTTCAAATTGAGCAAATGTAAATTTATTGTAAACTATGAAGTACTAGGTAAATTCCAGGGATGTTGTTAATATATTAGCTCTTCTAAAGTTATCTGTGTTTTAGAAGGAAATTCCTGCAGTTGTGATGACCTTACTTTAAAGGACTGATAGATTCAGAAATATTGGGCTCAGTGGCAAGAACTGGACTTTGAGTCATACTCTGAAATTTTAGAGGGATAATTCAGGGAAGTTTCACAAACGTGATACTGAGAATTGGTTTGCATTCTGATTATGACTTGACCAGGCATAAAAATGAAGAAGGACCTCCCCAGAGAAAAGACTAGCATGTGGGAAGATACAGCTTGTTTAAAGAGCCTGACGTATTTGAAAAAAGAGTGGGGAGAGTGGTTGCAGTTGGACCTGGAGGTGTAAGTTGAGGCAAAACAAAGAAAGATGTTCATTTGCTGAGGTGTTTGGATTTTATATTGTAAGCAACAAGATGTCAAAAGTGTTTTTTAAGCATGGTAAATAGAGATCAAATCTGCTTTTTAGGAAGGTAGCTCTGGAGAAAAAACACAGTAAGGAAAAAAAGTATGTGAAATTCAATATAATGTTCTTTGGCAGAAGTACAGGTGAGAAATGATTTTTTTTTCAAGTAAATCAATGAAAGTAAGAATAGACAAGAACAGAATTCCTAAAAATATAATAAGTCGGATTCTGTGCCCTTTGCAACAAATCTCTTTGGATTTGGATATAGAGCCTGAGAAGAGCAAGCAAATGACCTTGAATTTTCTAGATTGGAAAACAAGTGGATTAGACACCATTATTCAAGATTGAGACAACTTGACTTATGATTCTGAACAATCAAATTTTCACAGTTACATTATCTGTTTACTTTTATTGGTTTTAATTATCCCTGTTTTATGCCAACAGGTACCTGTATGGCTGCAGATATTTCTCTACCCTTTGAAACTTTCAGTCTACTTAGGGAGTTGGACATGGATCCAGTGACATAAGAAAGAATGCAATAAGAATTATGAGATCATAGTACTAGGTAGTGCCAAAGCAGAAAGACACTGATTCTGACTGCTCATGCACTGGGTCTGTGTCTCTGCAGTTAAATTGCAGGCTTCTTGAGGTCAGGAACTGGATGTTATTCATCTTTGGATTTGTGAACCTAGCACAGCATCTTGATCCCTAGTTGATATCCAGAAAATGTTTATTGATTGGAATTGGTTGTAAATATATTAACAGAGAAGTTTTTTGTACACAAAACTTCAGTAAAGAGTACCTGTTAATCTCTCAGTTTCTTATAGTCCAAAAGAGAAAAACAATAAGTGAAAACAAATTCAGTTTTGAAAGAAGTTGGGCAAAACTAATTCATAAGATATGTATTTTTGTATGGATAAATCTTCTGTGAAATGAAGAGCTGGTTTAACTGGGCACGTCTCTGGGACCTTACCTCAAACTTTTCAGTCAGAGTTTTTAGGGACAAGGACTTGCCCTCCACCCTTTATTATTTTGTTTCACAGGTAATCCTCATATATCTTACCTAGTTGAAAACAAGGATCCAATGTAATACGTTGGTGGGTGAGACAGAATCACATTCTCATTTATACAAACAAACAAAACACAATGATAAGATTCACTGTCTCTAGCTACCTGGCCATCTCTTCCCTAGGGTATGTCTCAAGTTTTGATGATTCTGTCTCTCATTAACTTTAAATAAGCAAACATATACTTAGAGTATTTCTTATAAAGGTAAACTCCCTACCTCATCATGACACCTGTAATTTTTAGAAGATTGAATTAGCTCATAGGAAAAATACTCCAAAGAATTTGATGAAACTAGAGCAATTCATTTTTCAAATTGAGATACCCTCTGATACTTTTGCCTACCAGTTATTAGCTGGACTTTTCTTCTATATCTTTAAGCTGTCTGTAAAGTTTTCTCTGCCCCCATTTTTTTGAGCTGAATTGTAGCTCCTAAACACACGGCACGGACCCCAGAGTGTATGACTATCAGCAATGCTTAATCCTCTTAAAGCACTTCTCTAACCACAAACCCTGGAGCACCCAAATATCACCTTCTGCCTCCCAGGCTATCCTTCAGAAGAAAGTTGTAATTATTTCCTTAATTAATATCTTCAATATCTCTAGTCATTTTCACATTATGTACTCCTCAAAAGTCTTAAATGAAGTCACTCATTTCATTTGTGATGGTTGCTCATGAAGACAGGCTGCCAAATCCCTGGATTGTGAGGATGTGATTGTTGGGATGTCCAGGCAAGCAATTGACTCATGATCCCTCTGTCTGCACATAATTCAGAAGCATTCAGTTTTGAATAAGTAGGGCTGTAAAAATACTAGCCCTAGAGTTCTAAGACTCAACTCTAATTCTTGAAATAACGGGATTTCTGAGCAGGTGGTAAAACATAGGTAAAACACTTTAGACTTCTGAGGTAAGTTTCTGTTAGGGGCCATGTTTTCACTGGGCTAGATTCTCCTTTTGAAGCTAAAGCAGTTTCAGTTCAAATAAGAAAGGAAACTCTCTCCCTGAATATACATACATTTCTTCCTGACTTCTTCCAACCCAATAGGTATACATTTGTTCTGAGTCACTCTTGATTTCCTTTGCATGAAAAGAATAACTGTTCCATCCTACTTTATAACATCCCCAAGAAAATATGTAGGTAAAAAATATTTCTTACTAGGTAATAAGCAATACTCAGAAAAAATGATTTTATAAGGTTTAAAATATTTTGCAGGGTGACCATTCTTGAAATATCATATCAACATTATCAAAATTACTATTACTGTCATTGTAATGCTCATGGTAGCAGTTGTAATAGTATTACCAATTTTTTCACAAGGTGAATACCTTGTATTCAGGTGAATGATTCCTTCTGCAGTAAGGGAATGCAGTTGGGAAATGCAATAAGGGAAAACTTAGTTGAAGATTCAAGTTTAAGAGAAAGTCTGTAAAATTTTGAAGATACTTTATTTTAGAACTGCTGGTATTTTACTTAGAACACTGTACAATCATCTTTTTAAGGACAAACACCTGAAGGAGTTACTGTATCTCCCTCAAATCATTAGTTTATTCTCTGCAAAGTGTCATTATCATCATCATTCCTTGAATATGAAAATTTTAGTAATGTATATTTTAGATCAATGTTCATTTAACATTCATGAAAACTCTGTTAGGCAGATATTACTATTCTTATTTTACACACAGGGAACTAAGGCCAAAGATGACATGTGACTTGCCCTATACAACAGAGTATTAAGCAGTGGAGGCAGAACTAAGACATTAGATTTCTGACTTGAGTGCGTTTATTAAGAAGAACTTATCCAAAGCAAATAAAATTGTACAATGGGAAGATAGGTAAATAGCATCAAATAAAATCATCTACTTTGACCTAGTTAACTGTCTGACACCCAAGCTGCCAAGACCATTTATCGTACGGGCACTATATGTCTCCTGAGACTCTACAGCTCTTTACAACACAAAAGGTTATTTCAACCTTAGACTGTTTTTTTTGTTTTGTTTTTTGTTTTTTTTTTGTTGTTGTTGTTGTTTTTTATGAACTGGATATTTTCATTCCAGATAGCAATGTAATGTCCCAGGATAAAAGAGGAATAACAGACTTAGGACTGAAGGTAGAAATAAGAATGCAAAACTTGTTTCTTGAAGAATCACAATATGCTATGGTCGGAAGAGACCATATACAGCTATTATTTACTCAAGGTTACTCAGAAAGCTGTCAACAGTGCTAGGACTTTTAATCAAATTCAGCTCTCCAGATGCAGTATAGTGCTTTTTCTACCATCTTGCTCTATAGCATTGTCCTCTTTCCCACTGCCCTAGTATACAAGTCAGGTCTCCATATTATACTGGTCCATAGCTCCCTGAACTCCAAGAGTTCGACTGAAAACACTCCTGTTAACTTCAAGATGAAATGAGAAAGTGAACCCTAACAGCAGAAACAGTATTGGGATTGCAATTTTTTTTGGCCATATGAAGTTAGTTTCCACCTCCACTTTTGTGAGAAGGCATCCAAAAAATACCAGTTATTCACCATATGACACTAGTATAAATACATCACTTACTAAAAATGCCAAAGCTCAAAACACGGTGTTTAAGAGAAAGGACTACTTGTGATTTTGCAAATAATAAGCTTGTGCTAGCTGGCTATAGTTTCAGTAATTGTATCCATCATTATATTTACATTCCTATAATTAGTTGCAACGATTTAGGTCTCTAGTTTAATGCAGTCATTATTATCAGTTAGTAAATAATAAGCTTGAATTCTACTGGTATGTTTGGAAAGCACTAATTTTAAAAGAATACATTTCAAATGCAGCCCTAGTCTCAATCCAACAATTACTGAACACCCACTTTTGGCAAGAAACAGGGATGGTAAGAGGTAGAATTCATAGACCTCACCTCTAAACAACTTACAGTAAAGTTGAATAAAGTGACATAATAATATAGAGCCCAGTATATAATAATATAAGATATAATAATATATGATGGTCCAGGTGAATGGTATAAACTCTAGGAGCTCAGAAAGGGAAGAGATTGCTGTTAACTAAGGGGAGAAGGACTGTGAGGACATGTCACTTTCTTTAGTAAAAACAAAGTCCATTACTTATAGCAATATTTTATCTGTAAGAAAGAATATTAAAATTTAAGTGTGGATTTGAACTCAGACATCTTACTCCTAATTTAGTCACATTTCCCATGACACTTAAGGTCTTATTAGTCATAAATTTAACAAAACCTTTAGGATCTTTTTCTCTCAAAAATATATTTTCCTCTCCACTTTTCTCTCAATATTATTTTGTGTTTCCAGAAAGAAATTATATTTCCTTCAGTATACTACATCTGTTTTACAGAGAATATTTGGAGATAATAAAATATTTGAATTAAAGTTTGGACTCATTGTCATTCATACCCTCATGTCACATCATCATTTTCTCACCTGGAAAAGCAAGAAGCTGAGCACTTTAAAGCTGGTATTACTTCCCAGAGGAGGTTTGTTCTTTTCATTGTCCAGCCATCAGTTTGGCCATTTGCCTCTTCTTAGTGAGGGAGGAACACCTTTAGCAACAGCTTACCTCTTACTAGTTAGAGTAGTTCTTTTAGGAAAGAAACTCCAGGAATGTATTGAATAGGACACCCCTTGGTTCACTCAGTAGCTAAAGTTAAAGGAGTCATAATGAAGAGATCGCTAATGATTCCAGAACAATCCTTGGAGAGGTTATTATGGTGTTAATGGTGTTGGTAGGCCCCTTAATTAGAGAGTAAGCAGCTTTACTACCAAAAGGTAAAATTTTAAGGGCAGAGATTATCTTCATACACTCTGCTAACACCTGCATGTGCAACACAAGCCACAAGGTTTTGCACATAGCACACTGATTGCCTACTTAGTGAATGAAAGGCAGTAGAGCAAAATATCGTGATTAAGAGCACAGAAATCAAGGCCCATCACTGCTATAAATCACTGAGTAATTGTGCAGAGAAGCAGAGTCAGTGCAAAGCAGTGGTAAGAGCATGGCTGGGGGAGGGCGACAGCAGTATTTCAGTCCCAGTATTATTTCGTTAATAAACCACCTCTTATTAATGGAGACTGAGGAGTATCTTAACCTCTCTATGTCTCTATTTCCTCATCTAAAAATTGAGACTAACAATAATATCTACTGAGTGGATTTTATTGTAGATTAAATGAATTAATATGATTGTGTTTTTAAAACCAGGGTCTGGCAAATAATAAGCATTGGATAAACATTTATTATTATCGTTACCAATTTATTTGACTCCCACCTTCCTCATCTGTAAAAGGGAAAGATAGATAATACATTTAACTCATAATATTGATTTGTAATTAAAAGAAATCATGTAGGTAGAGCACAAAATACAGTGACAGCACATAGTGGGATCACATATTTTATCTATTATTATTATTGTTATATGGAACATTGATTTTATTAAAATATGACAATTTAAAATGTGTTTAGTTGCTTGATATATTTGAGTGTCCCATTAAATAACATGCATGCCAATAACCTCATAGTTCTCTAAAGGCCATCAGCCTCTTTCTATAAGTAAATCTGATCTGTGGTCATCAGAATTCCTTCTGGTAATTCTCTCTTCTGAGTAGCAAAGGAGCCTGGAGTGTCATTTAGGAGATGAAGTGTTCTTTAATGGTACACCTGGGCAAGAAAAAATAAGTTTACATTAGTCTCAAAAGATTGTCTTCACACATGTTGCCCATTTTTGAAAAAAAAAAAAAAAGACTCTCCTGGGTGACAAACTCATCAAGGAAATTTCATTGAAACCTTTACTTTGTAGTGGAAATAGGTAAGGAAGTAATCCAGCAGGGAAAAAATGTAACAACCTGTTTCATAGGAAATGCTGTTTGGATAAATCCACAGAGAATACTCCATTTCCCCTTCAAAGAGTCTTTTGACACTAGTAAATATATTCCTAGGAGTAGTCATTTGATGACTTCATTTTTCCTCATCAGCCTTTAGCAATAGAGTTGATATGTACAGAAACAAAATGGGACAGGAGGCAAAAGCAAAGTACAGTCTCAGGGACTACTTTCTGATATGAAGGCTGAAGGCTATTCTAGGTACTGCCTGTTTTAGATCAAAAACACTGAAATTTAGCTTAATAGAAAGAAAGAACCAGGTATTTCATATTTGGTCATCGCATCTAAAGAGATGACCCTTGTGCATACAAGTAGCAGAGCAAGAAGGAAGAAATATATTTGTTCTGAAAGGATTCTTGCCACTTCACTGGAGTGGATACATTTGAAACCAGATAGTCACCATGGCTTTCTGACAGATGAGGCCAGAAAAAGAAACATAAACCATGCGTTTAAAATGTCCTAATGGATTTTCTTTTTATGTGGTTAAATATGTGTCTAATTCATTCAGATTCTTAAAACAATAATAAATAATCAGAGATCCTCTACTTTTTAAGTCATGTAAATGGATTAATTACTCTACTGTGATTTACTGACTGAAAAAGTCGGTAAGATATCCTATTAGGAATATAGATTAGACACTGACTTTTTATAGAAACTCCTTCTCATATGAGTTCCATTGACAATTAACCAGTGGACTCTTGATCTAGAGAATACCTGTTTTCTCCAACTTAATAAAAATGTGATTACATTTACAGTGAACCATCTGGGCCTTAGTTAACTAGAAGCTTATATGTGTGCAAATATCAAATGTGCTTTTTCCAGGCAATAAATTTATACCAGTTCACTGGCTAGTAGTAGCTTAACAGATGGAAAATTTGTTTACATAATGTTAAAAACAGATTGAGGGGCTTCCCTGGTGGCGCAGTGGTTGAGAGTCTGCCTGCTGATGCAGGGCACACAGGTTCATGCCCCAGTCCGGGAAGATCCCACATGCCGCGGAGCGGCTGGGCCCATGAGCCATGGCCGCTGAGCCTGCGCATCCGGAGCCTGTGCTCCGCAACTGGAGAGGCCACAACAGTGAGAGGCCCGCATACCACAAACAACAACAACAACAACAACAACAAACAGATTGAGTTTGGCCAAAATGTTGAGTTTCATTTAACATATGCTGTTGGGTTGAAAAGAAACAAATATTATTTTGGATTAATTTAACAGGGACTATGAATTCAGTTAGTGACTAAAGCATACATAGATCCAATTTCCCTTCCACTTCATGGGAGAGTCAGGAGACAGGTTTCTTAAATGAAGGAATCAAACTGTGGTATCCCTGCAGCAATATTTAGAAGGCTTTTTTTAGGAAGTTGGACACATGCCAACATCAAACCCTCAGGTGGAAGAACTGAGGTGATTCAACACCAGAATTGTAATAAATATCACAAGCAGAATGGAAACTTACCTTCTTTTCCTGAGGTAACAAGGCACCAAAACACTAATTTCAAACTGTAATTACCAACCACGGTCAGAGATCCTCCATGTATCCCAAAATGTTGGATTAAAAGAGGAACTGTTTGCACTCTATTGGCATTTCTTGGTAACATGGCTAGTACTAAATGGTTCAAATGATTATTTCAACATAACCTTGCAAATTGACTATAAAGATGTCAGTTTTTTCTCCCTCCCTCTTAACCTATAACTTTTCACATCCGTGATGAAAATTTGACATAAATAACACAGGAATGCTTACTGTATCTCATAACAAAGGGACTCAGATGACCAAACATTATTAAAAGAAATGCATTAGCTTTCACAAACAACATTTATCCAACCACAAAGATGTATGCAAACATAGTCAGAGTTGTATCTCATGACAGGGAGATAAATAAACCTGAGATCAAAAAAATTATTTTTGTATTTCTTTAATATTCAGTCAAGAAGTCATAAATCTATAGCATGCTGAGATTCTTTAGTGCGAATGTTCTCTTGCCTCCTTATTTTCCCCATTTCAGGAATCTCAGGGATCAACAATGTCACACTGATAAAAACCACAGTCAAACAGTATTCATCTGTATAGGGCTGAGGAGAAACTACCATACTGAATATATTCAGAGAGGAAAACTCAGATGTTCTGTTTTTCCAGAAGTATGAGATAAGAGCATGGCAAAGGAGAAAAAAAACAGAAACATGAAAAGGCATATTTCAGATGATTGAATATTCTTAGATAAAATGGAATGAAGTAGATATGAAATTTGTTTTAACTATAAACTATAAAGATCTAAAGGATTATTTAGTTATTGCTATTTAGTGAGACTTTTCCTTATGGGATCTTTCTATAAGGAACATTTTGAGGGAAGGAATGATTACATAGTCATGTATGAATTCTCACAACAGACCTGGTACACAGTTAATGTTCAGTAAATGCCTTGGATTAAATGATGTTATTTATCTCGGTGTTCTATTCTTTAATACAGTATCTGACCATAATAGGTGCTTAATTGCTTAGGGTTATTTTTTATTGAACAAATGATGACTACATAAATAACTACTACCTTTCAATTCCATGTGCATCTATTGCACATTCTCTCCCAAGCATTATGATCATCCTTGGGTACAAGTAAGATAAAACCAATCTCAAAGATAGGATAGAACCTCCTTGATTGTCAAAGCCTGCTGCATGCTTTGTTCCTGATACCATAGCTGTTCCAGTCTTACCCTTTCCAGTCATTGAAATATGAGAGAACTCCATCAGAAGAAAGCCTCAGCCATTTAAGTGGGAAAAAAGCAGTAAATAATGGAGAGTAGTTATACCATTCCATCTTATACACAGGTTGAGTTAAAGAAATGCAAGACAATAAATGAGGACTAAGTGTCTACAAACACCTTAAGATAAGTGAAATAGCACGCTTGACTCACTCTGGAAGGAGAGCAAATACCAGAGCTCTTGCTTGGCTTCTCAAGCATGATGGGGTGTTCTTTCGTGGGTTTGTTGTCTTTCTGGTTGTATAGTGTAAAAGAGCAGAAACTCTAGGCGACAACATGACCTCCTCACTTTAGGCCCCTTTAGCAAAGCTCTTTTTGCTGAGGGATGTCAAGAGGACAGTCTTGGGAAAGACCTTGTTGGTGAGCATTTTTACTTTAGTCCAATAGGATGTCTCAGTTATAAAAAAAGGTTTCATTGAGAAAAGATTAAAATATTTCACTGAGACATATTCATGAAAATGATGTATCTTAATTGGCCTAATATATAATAAATCCTTACCTATTATGTACTTGGCACAGTGCTTTTAATTGTATATACAATCTCCCTCTTAATCCTAGCAATAATCTCATAGGATACAGGTAAAGAAAACAAGGCATAGAAAGGAGAAGTAATTTGTCCTATACTATATATCTAGTCAGTGGTGATATGCTTTCCATTGTAACTGAGCTATTGAGACAGTCTCTCTTAGATGGCGATCCTCTCCACTTCTTACTCTAGTTCTCTCTTCCAACACAAATACCACTCTTCTTTCATTATCACCAGAACTTTCGTACTAAAGCAAAGATTTAGCTATGCCCTCATTAATGTTAAAAAACAAAACCAAACCTGTTTAGTGACCCACTGTCACTCCCTTGCTGAATAACCTTCAATAGCTTCCTACTGCTCATGAAATAAAGTGCTCTGTTAGTCTTTAAGGTGCCTCATAATCGTGCCCCAACCCAGAACCTTTCCATTCCATGCCTTTTATGTCTCACCCAAACCCATTCCCCCAATATATCTTCAGCAGATTCTTACCTCAGGACTTTGATCTCATGGTTTCTCAATTTGAAACATTTTTCATCCAATTCGACAACTAGCATACACACCCACTTATCTTTTAAGACAATTCAAGTTTCCCTTCATTTAAGACTAAAAGGACTGAGGAAAGATGCAAATATAATACCTCTTTCTTAAGCATTAAAAGACAAAGATAAAACCATGAGGTGAATGCTGTAAAGTCAGTGGAGGTAGTTGCTGTAGATAAAATATAAAACAAAACAAAAGGAAAAAACACTAAATTATATCATGGTGTACAGACAGGAAGAGCTAAGAAATGAACAAATAAGTCCTAATTTGAGGTTTTTGAGGCTGTTCTCTATCCATGTGAAACATATATATCATCTATCCATTCTCACATGTATCATGATTGTGCTCAAATAAAGGTATGAGTTCTTTGAAAAGTTCCATTTCTACAGACTTTTATTGATTATTTCTCTTCCTTTCTCCTCCTCAGGAGTTCATCTATAGTTCACTAAAGACCAAAACATCAGAGAATTTAGATCTTGTCTTTTTCCTTGCATCAACTAAGTAAGGCACCCTGACAACTCACTGCAACTGTTTCTACATATTTTAAATTGTATAATAATACTTCCCTATGTGCCTCACATAGTTTTTTGTGTGAATCAAATTGTTTAATTTATCCAAAATGCCTTTACAGCATATTTACATATGTCAAGCATTATGCTATGAAAAAAATATGATTGAGACATTTTGTACATTATTTAATCTCTCATAATATAGTTAACAATGGATGCAAAAGCCTTTTGAAAATGCTAAAATGCTTGTAAGGTATTATCATGTGTAAGGGATTATCATCAGTAAAGGTGTATAAGGAATACTTTTACTACATACGTTAACTTTTGAGGTTAATGTCATAACAACTCCCTATGTTTTCTAAATACTTGTCCTTTAGACAGCCTTTGTAAAAAAAAAAAAAAGTCTGCAGAACAAGACCCATTGCTTATTGATATCAATGTGACATGGTTTTCTTCAGTTCTTATAAATTTGCTTAGTCCTAGTTTCAATAGTGAGATTTCTACAAAAGCTATAGTTAGTAACTATCACTAGTAGTCAACATCTAGGCATTTTTGGTTTTGTGAAATACTAAAATCAGTATTATTGCTTTTTATAGTTTCCCAAAGAGCTCTCTGGGGTCATAGTTCAAATGTGATAGATCTGGACCCACTCATAATTTCCTTTGAAGACAGCTTCCTATGGTGGTATGGGGAGAAGAAAGAAGTATTTAACAGATTATAATGAGGAAACACTGTCATCTGACTACCCATGTACTGTCAATCACTGTAAATTAAAACCTAAACTTTCTTCACTAGTGTCTTCCTTCAGTTTTAAGTGTCCGTATCACAAGTAAGGCAATAGGTTAATCAGTAGTTTCCTTTCCAGTCATTAATTTAATATTAGTTTGTAGCCATCTTGGTATCTTCCCCTACACACAGTTACTGGCAATTGCATGTTTAGAAAGCACATATTCTTCTCAGTTTTAGGGGTGTTTCATTTTCAAGTCCTTTCATGGCAACTACTAAACAGGTCATACAATGGACATTTAATTGCCATATTTTAATTTTCTGTTCTCTGCTTCCTATGGTACTTTCAGACCACTGCTTCTCTCACAGCAACTGATATTTACTCAGGAAACATAGTTTTTAATTTCAATGTTGGATTAAAATCAAAACAAAAAAATCTTATGAAAGAAAATCTGAGCCTACTCAAGGAAGTTCATCTTATCAAAAATAAAAATTAACACTTTCCTGGTGGCACAGTGGTTAAGAATCCACCTGCCAATGCAGGGGACACTGGTTCGAGCCCTGGTCTGGGAAAATCCCACATGCAGCGGAGCAAGTAAGCCCATACACCACAACTACTGAGCCTGAGCTCTAGAGCCTGTGAGCCACAACTAATGAAGCCCGCATGTCACAACTACTGAAGCCTGAGTGCCTAGAGCCCATGCTCCACAGCAAGAGAAGCCACTGCAGTGAGAAGTCCGCCCACTGCAATGAAGAGTAGTGCCCACTCACCACAACTAGAGGAAGCCCATACACAGCAACGAAGACTCAACAAAGCCAAAAATAAATAAATAAATATATTAAAAAGTAAATAAAAATTTAAAAATACATGGTTTAAGGCTTACTTTAAATTTTTGAAAAAATGTGCAGAGCTTTTGGCAATGTTTGAAAATCATTTGAAATCCACATTTTAGAATGGAGGGCCATATAATATTAAGCCAGAAGAACCTATAGAAATTTTTCCAGTCCAGTCTGTGTACCTCAAAAATAGCTAAAGTCCATTCTTTTTCTATTTGATATGACGAAGGTGACTCATCAACTTGGTGGCAGAGCCCAGGCATCCTGATACTTTCTCAATTCACTTTACTATCTCCTATCAACTGGGTTCTGAAAACCTCATTTTGTGAATTCATAAGAGCACATTGTCATCTGATAATATGCTTCTAAATTTTGTGGTTAGAATTAGATGCAAAAACACAAAATGAACGGTATGAATTTTCAGATTCTCTAGATTATTTTTCTAGTTACCTAAATATTACATGTAGAAAATCGGAAACATTACAAGAAGCATAAAGGACTTAATTGACATGGGGAGTATAGATTTTACCAGACCTCTTGAGGAAGTGATTTAAGATGAGTTCTGAGGGATGATCCTGAGGTAGCCATAATTGGTGGTAATGGGAAGAGCATTCTAGGCATACAGAGTAACATAAATAAAATACCTAAAGTAGGAAATATCTTGGGACTTTCAAGGATTTGAAATAAAACCATTATGGCTGGAGCATAATGAGTAAAATAAAAGCAAAGTTTGGAAAAACAGATGGAAATCAACCTATGCAGGCCTAGTGGACCATGTTAAGGATTCATATTCTAACATTTTTGTTATTATGAAAAACCTTTACAACATTTAAGCAGGAAAGGACATGATACATTTGAAAATATTCTTCTAGTTTCTATATGCATTATGTTTAAAAAGTGGACAAGAAGGATGGGAAGTCATCAGGTAGAAAGCTACTGTGCTAACCTAGGATAACATGAGTGTCTGGAGGGTATAAGAAGACACAAACTTGAATCTTAGTTTGGAGGAAAAATAGATTTAGAATAAACTTCTCTTGTTGAAAGGATTGGAAATGTCCAATTAATTATGTATTCAAGTAATATTGTTTCTAACACTGAAGTGCTTTTTATATTGATTCTTTCTTCATCCATATATATAGGAACTGTCAGATTCTCATAAAGTATCAGAGAAACTGTTTTCTGAGCCACAAGTCTTTAGTACCATGTCTATGAAATAAGCCTCCTCTGTGTTCAAATCTTGACTTATCCACTCAACGGTTATGAGAACATGGACAACTCATAAAGCCCCTTAAACCTCACGTCCACAAGGATAAGATTAACACTTTACACTCACCTAACTCCATCTTAGTTTTCTTTAAGATTTAGTAAGGTAATGGAGACATCCCAGTTTTTTAAAAAAATTCATTTTGATCACAGCCACCCCCTCTCCAAAAAGAAAAATACAAAATACACCAAAAATATGTTTTAAGGCATTAAACACAGAATGACAACATTGAAAGTGTCTTTTCTTCCAATCTGGCCGGTCTAGGGAGAAAGACTAAAATCATGCTGAGAGTCCAGACAGACTCACCTTACAAGTAACAAGCTCTGCCCAAGCACTCAGAGAATCCAATCCACTCTAGGGTCCCCATTTTTAAACATGAACAGACAACTGCCAGTCGTGGAAGAAAATAAATCCAAACTGAAAGAAATATGAGAACTCAGGATACAAAAAGAAACATCTTACAAGCTTCTAGAGAGGAGAAAGACACAGCTAGATATTGTACATATGACTGCGATTCAGAATGACAGGACTTCTCAACAAACAACATTTGCAGCAAGAAGAAAACTGAACAATGCCTTCTGAATTCTTAGTTATGTAATAAAAAAAAAACCCTAAAATTTTAACCCAGCCAAATTGAAAATTAAACCTGAAAATAAGATAAAAATATTTTAATTCACAAAACATTTTCATGAGCCATTCTCATAAAGCTTCTGATTTTTTCTTTCACTTTAATACACTATTCAGGTGATCCAACACAGGAGACTGGTAAGGACACTCCCAGGATAACAAATGTACAAGAGACATAAAAAGCAACCAGCCCAGATTTAAGCCAATGAAACAGACCCGCTAATGGCTCTCATCACTAAAATACCTTCTGCTCTGGTGAGCCTGGTTCAGGCTCGTGCTGATGAAGTTACCACTCTCACTTCCAGTCACTATTGTCAACTAAGGACGTTCACCCAATTGTACTGAAATTTCCTGAGAACTGGAGTTGGCTATGGTGAGCTCAGGATTCCAGGGAAAAAAATTCAAACTATCCCATTCCCCCCAACCTTATCCAGTATCCAGCTCATTTTACAGATCTGACAAATGCCAAACCGTGAAACTTTTTGTATTTCCCAAGGCTCATTCACTGCCTTTACCACCAAATTCCCCAAAACAAATTTTTTTAATAACCTCAAAAGGAATCTAAAAACCAAACAATGATCCAAACTCCAACTAAGTTGTCTTCTGCTATGATTCTTGTTCTTATGACAATATGGCTTTTCTTACAGAGTCGTTCATGCTTCCTAATCAATTCCTATATGTATAAGTCTTCATATTTATTCAAAAATAATTTTAAAATAGGGAAAAATCTTTTAGAAAAATATATGAAGTGCTTAGCATCGTGAATATATATGGTGTTATAGAAAACTCTCAATAAATCATAAGTACAGTTGTTATAATTTTATGTAGTCCTTCTATTCCTTGGTATTAATTATTTTTCTGAAACGCAGTTTGGGTGAAAAAATCTTTCAAATAGTCATATGATACATGTGCCCCAAATGCCCTTCCCTATCACTGATAAACACAAATCCAAACGTCCTTGAAATGTTAACAACAATAAAAACCCTCAATTATATTATTATCCATAAATAAGTTATGTATTAATTTTAATAAAAATATTTGATGAATGACCTACATAAATATTTTAATTCACATTCAAATAATTATGTTCATGTAGCACATATGCAGGTATAAGCTAGAAAAATTGTAGTAGGGAAAAAAAAAGAAAACTACTTCAACAATCAAGAGAACTTGAATCTAGTTTGGTAGGGTCACTTCCCTCAAGGCAGCAGATTTCTTGTTTGCAAAATTAGAACACTGGACATTGTGCTGGATTGTGCCTTGTCAACTTGACCAAGGCTGGGGACTAAATTTCCCAGAATCCCTTTCTCTATATGGTTTTAGGCTAGAGTTGCCAAAAGAGGAACTTGCCTGAGATTCAGAAGGTAAAGCAGGTACCATTACTTTTGGGAGACTGTCTCAGTCTGGCCTGATGTTGAGCAGATGCAGGGTGTCTAGTAGACCTCAGCTTATGTTCATTTTCTTCTACTTTGCTTATAGCTTACCTTCCCCACTGCTAGGCCCACCAGCAGGGACTTGGCTGCAGAATTGCAAAGATAACAGCTACACAGAAGCATAGCTTCCTGAGAGGTGGCGATTTCCATTCAGCTCCCCTCCAGCTTCCCCCTTTGTGGTCCTCACTCACAGACTGAAAATGCTATTATCCTGGATTCCCAAGAAAGCTTCTGTTTGTTCACTCTCATCAGTGATTCAGTTGGACTGGTCAGTGACCTTTTCTCAAATCTTCCAACTCCCCTGTAGACTCTCACTTCTTCAGTTCCTCCCATATTTGGGTAAGTTCTAATTCCTATAATAAATCCTTTATTCACATAATACCTATAGTGGTTCTCTTTCTCTTACTTACAACATGTGATGACGAGCTCTAAAGCCCCGTCCAAATCTAATATGCTAGGATTTTCAGAGTCCATTCTGTATGATATTTTATGATCTGTGCATATCTCAGTAAACAGCAGGAGCAGGTTCAAGTCCATTCATCTATTTCTAGCAGACAACAGGGAAGTTGGGCCACATTGTGAGTTTTCATGTGACTTCCCAGAACACCAACAGAGTATTGAATTCTCCAATTTCAGATATATAACCAATAAAAGGATTTACAGTGACTGCATATGGATTAAGTAGACACACAGGCTCACCTGCATAATAGTATATATTTAGAGCACAAGTGCTTAAATAAGAAATTAAATAAGAAATAACAAATACTCCTATTCATGCTTCTTAAGTATACAAAGATAAAATGGAATCTAAAGATTTGTTCAGTGGCCAAGGTCACAGCTGAACCCTCACCCCCAACTCCTTCCCATTAGTCCTCAATTGTTGCAAAAGCATTTCACTTGTACCTAAAGGAGAACAATATCTCAGAAACTATTCCAAGACAATAAATCAAGAAAGCTGGTTTGTTCACTTTTTTTTCTTTTCTTTCCATTCTTGAGGTAAACCTCCCACAGAGAAAGTTATACCATGAAAAGGATTCAACAAAATGAATGAAAATATATTCATATCACTCATGGATTACTTTGCTGTGGCACAGTTTCAATCAACAGACCTGGAGAAAAAATGTGTGTGTGTGTGTGTGTGTGTGTGTGTGTTGTATGTTTGCTTAACTTTATAATTGCAGCTGTTCAAACATTTATCATTTCATGTTACAAAATAAGGAATTCACCAAAGCACAGAGAAGCCCCATATTCTTCCATCAGTTTAGCATTAAACAAAGTAAGTTAAGAATGCATGTGGTTTTCACATAAACTAGTGTGGCTTCTTCAAACCAATTCCAAAATTATCCCTTTTTTGCTACCTTCTTCGGCTGAAAGCATTATCGATTCATCTTTGCCTGCCACATTAGTTATAAAAGTTAACACTGGAATATTATTTTATAGCTTAGAAAATGCTTTTATGTACATGAAATAGATCAACAAGGTATAGTAGAAAAAGATACTGGCTTTGCAATCCAAAGATCCTTACCACCTGTACAACAGAGTGAGTGGGGCTGAGGTAGGGGATCACCGCTATTCTGAGCCTCAGGATTCTAATAGAATTTCTGTAAAATTTAGATGAGATCATGTATGTGAAGGTGATTTGTGAAAGGCCTGGAATGAGACAAATAAAGGGCGTTAAAATCGATTTGCATTTTACAGATGAGGAACAGCCATTAAATGATTCACCCAAAATTAAATAGAGGCGTATCAGGACCAGAAATCCAATGTCTTGACTCTGAGTGCAATATTCTTTCAACCCCATTTTACTGCCTCTCATTCATTAATTTTGTTTAAAAACAAAAACTAGTTTTTAGTATGAACCACATCATTTTGTGTAGAAATTTCAAAACAAACAACATATCTTAAAGATGAAGGATTAAGATCAGGAGATTAGAATCCAAACGTTCTGAGTTTAAATCTGAGATTTCTTCCTCACTAGCTTTGTGACTGAGTACATTAATTAATTTTTCTGTGCCTCAATTTCACTATCTTTAAAATCAGGATACAATTATCATCAACATCATAGGGCAATTTTGAAGATTGTTTGAGTCAGTATATTGTAAAGCTCTGAGAATAGTCCTGGTATAAAAGAAGCATTATATAATATTAGCAAATTTTATGTAAAGAATCATACAGGGTCACTATGTAAATGAGATCTATCATACCTGATATTATACTGAACTTGTCATCAATAGCAAAAGGACTGGTATCCTGGTATCCTTAAGAGCATTAGGCATAAAGTGAGGAGGATATGTGATGCTGACTTCATCACCAAAGCCTGTGCAGAGCTTCTAAGGAGAAGCTCCAGTTCAAAATGAACAAAACCATCCATTGTTAGAAAGTTCAGAGTTCATGGAACAACCATATTTAAATAAAGACATGCATTACTTATTTTATCCCTTTCAGTAAAACTGTAGCATCCTTGAAAGGGTTAACAATGACTAGAAAATATTCAAGATGGACTGTTTTTGATACTTTGAGTTATTTAGAAGCTTAATTAATAGAAGAGTCATTTGATTCAATATATCTATAGTAAATGCTGTACTCGAGAAACACAAATCTTAGAATGTTAAGGTGGGAAGGGAATTTACAGCACATCTGGTCACATCAATCCCCATACAATCCAATAATTAACTTTCCTCTTCAGCATCACTTATAAGCAATCTTTCAGTCACTAAAAAATTCTCACCTCCTAATAAAGTTCTCTTACCTGACAGTAATAGATTTTCAGAAAGGTTTTTTTCTACTTTTAATGCAAAATTTTTTCATAGCAACTTCTAGCAATAATAACTAATTCCTGGTCCAAAGAGAATGATAATAATTTATAAATAATAAGAACTGTGTAAAGGTACTATAAAACTTAAGTTGTTGCTATTAGTAACCATTATAAAATAATCAGTATTTGAGTATCTTGAGATGGTCCTGACCATTATGGTCCTGAAAATAGACATCTGAAGCTTCTAGTCATTATCTTTTACTTTTCACACTAGATATAACCCATGCCTACACCATGTGCCCAATTTACACTTTTCATAAATGAATCCACAGTTTAGCTTATGTAGACATTTATTTCCTTCTGCTCAAATTCATTTGTTGATGACATATTTGTTTCTATTTTTACCCCATTCTGACCTACATTTTCATTACTGTTGGAGGAGGTCATCTAGAGGACATGACCACTGGTTGACCAGCAAGCTGGACCTGGGCAATTGAAGGCTTCTCACCCACTCTCTTGCCCTTACAATGTTCTCTCTGCTCACTGTTCCCATAGCCAGAGCTATTTCAAGGATACAACCTTGGGAGAGTTATGTGTCTTGAGACTATCAGGATGGTATATGTGACTCAACCTTGTTAAGACTTTCAAGAATTCTGGCAGGTGGGTGTGAAGATTTACTTGTCTTGTGACAGACCAAGACAAACCTCTTATGTAAGTTCCCTTGCTAATTAAAACTGTCACCTACCAATCTGGAGTGACCTGCTTCTTTCTTCGGTCTCTCCTTGCCCTCCATGTATGGGGTCCAGTTTCAAATTTCACCTGGGGAACTTCTAAGGTAGAAAGCAAACAATTGGAGAGCCAACCAGGAGACTGAGGAAATGGGTCTTAGGAAAGAGGCACTTGTTGGGGAAATCCTGGGTTGGCCATTGAATTCTATATGTGGAGGGGTGCCCTATAGATTAGATGCCTGTGGATTGCTTTGTGAGTGTCAGGATACCCCAAAAGTGCCAGCTGGTGTGATGTACTTTTTTTGAGAAACTGTGCATAACACATTGTAGCAAAGAATGGAAACAAATGGTTGCCTTGGTGGGCTGGCCTCTACTATGACAATTCAGCTTACCACCAATTCCCAGCTAGAGGCTGAACCTGAGTTAGAAAGTTGGAAGAAATGCTTAGGTTAGAGAAGTTGTCCACTTCTCTACTAGCTTCTTGGTGAGCAGACAAGGTGATAGCTCAGGATAATGAGTTGCAGTACATAGTGTGTCATTTTGAAAAGCTAGGAGGGTGCAAACTGCTACAGATTTAGAGTCTAAGTGCTTGTGACAAAGCCTGATTGAGATACTAAGAAGTGGAACTCTGGAAAAGTGATGAGAACAAAGAGGAGGATGTTGTGGTGATTGATAGTGAAGAGGACAGAGCATCTCATGCTGTCCAAAACTTAATTCAGAGGGAAATTTTAAATAGTAATTACCCTAGATTTCTGATAATAAAGAAGTATACTCTAAAACCCCTAAAAGAAAAACTTGCATTCTTTCTCTGTTCCCTGAAGGTTTAAATTTTATCATGTCACTGAAAAAAGGGAGGGCAAGTTTTTAAACATACACTATTCTATAGAAGCTCCCTTGCCCAAAATCTATCTCACAGCCTCCATAGGGTTATCCATCTAGAGCAAATATGCATCTTAAAAGTCTTCTCCATAAAAATTAGTGAAAAACTTTAGCCATGTGAGTAACTAAACTTAACTTGACACAAGTCGTATTCAACTATTGTTTATAACTAGTGAGTTTTGTATTGTACATGATTAATGGCTAAAATTTTGGAATGAAAACTATAGGGTCTTTATGCCTGTTTGTATGTTTCTGTATGTCTATGGATGTATGATACGTATATGTGATATGCTTATACCGTTAGACGGTATAGCCAAAATTAATTTGTAAAAGAGCTCATTTAATTGACTAAAAATAAGTGCGTGTGTAAATTATGTATTCCTAAAACTCTCAGAAATTTAGAAATTAATGCAAATAGTTTTCAAGTTCATGTGATCTGAGTTAATCTTCAGTAAATAAAAGCTAGTTTAAGTTTGTTGGCTTAATTAAAATAAATATGTTTTCAGAGTTATCAGCATTAAATTTAATTTAAGCATACAACTTTTCTTCTATCTGGGTTTACTAGTCAAATAAATTCATATTGTCTCTATTACAAAATTTGTTGGCAAGAAAAACAATTTAATATGATGGTTAGCTATTTAAAGTCTCATGAAATTTTCATGAGTAATCTAAACAAAATTGTTAAGAACAAGCAAATTAAATAGATGTAAATGGTTATAGAGAGTTGGGAAGAGAGATAGAGAATCTTACCTTGTACAGTTTAACCTTGTGTAATTTCAGCTGACTAAAACTGGATGAATTTGTTATAGTTATTTTAAATAAGCTTTAATATAAATTGTGTACGTATGTAATGCTAAAACTTAATTTTCCTTCATCTGCTGAAAGGCAAGTTTTCTTGAACTATCGGTCAGCTCCTGATAAGAGATTACAAAACGATTTTCTTTACCTTTTAATTAATCTTCCTAGAAAGCAAAGATTTTGTATTTTATCAGAATAATTTCCTGTGCTTCATGTTGTCTTTGATTACTTTAGAAAACTGAATCTTCTCAACATTAAAAGAGCTGTTTCATTCACAACTATGTAAGCTTCTGTATTTGTCTTTAAAATATTTTATTGTCACTTTAGTTAAATTGATAATTAAGTATTGTTGTATAAAAATCTGTGTCCTATTTAGTCAACTTTTGATATTTCCCCAAAATCAAGTTCTAAATGAAATCAATGTCTTTGACCCTCTTTAAGTGTGATTTTTTTTCTCTTCTTAAGTTGAAAGAATAGTTGATTTGTTTTTAATCATTTTTATGTTCTAATTAATGTATTTATAGCAAAACAATTTCCTCTAAATACTATTTTGACCTCATCCTGTGTATTTCCATACAGTGCTATCATATATTCAGTAAGTAAGCAGCAGGTCTCAGAGAGATGACCAGCATAGTTGTTATACAATTAGTTACTTGTATTTTTAGTTTTCAATTCTTGTTTAACCAAACTTTTGTTTTTTGGTTGTCTTTTTTTATATTAAATTTTACTATTATTAAATTGTGGTCAACAAATCTGATCTACATCATTTTTCAATTTTTTGAATTACTGAAATCTTATAAATACTCCAGTGTGTGGAAAAAAATATGCACTCTTTCGTTGACTCTATCTTCTAGCTTAGATATTCACTCTTCAGCTGTATTTGTTCTATTTTCGCCTAC
Source organism: Mesoplodon densirostris (assembly GCF_025265405.1). NCBI lineage: Eukaryota > Metazoa > Chordata > Mammalia > Artiodactyla > Ziphiidae > Mesoplodon > Mesoplodon densirostris. Next base: position 112,469,552 of record NC_082665.1, on the reverse strand, counting down.
CTATTTTTTGTTTCTGTAATCCTGTTTTTATTTTTGAAGTCTGATTTTTCTTTTCAAAACAGCCTGTACATTTTCATGAATGAGAATCCTCAAAATTTTCTTTAAGGATATTAATTATACCTAGCTTTCTTCTGGTTCCTAAATTAAGACCTTGGAGTTTAGTTCTTTGGTATGATTATTTGAAATCCTGATTAAGAGATATTAGGAAGAGATGATGATTTTTTCACTCCACCAGAAATCTTTATTGCTATGAATGTAAAGGCAGATCTGAGAGAAGGTTAACTGGGAGGCTTATTCCTCTGAGCACAGACACATCTTCAGTTAAAGCCTGGAACCACTGCAACTACCTTGCAACCATGGTGGGAGAAGCCATGGAGACATAGCTAATGAGCCAATGATGCCTGGGTGAAAAGTTTAAAAGGCTCTTGTCCTTGATGTTATTGATGTAACTGAATAAACAATCCTGGAAATGTCCTATCTATGGATTTTTTATTTTGGTTAATACATTTTTAAACTTTTATATTCACTATGAGTTAGGTTTTCTATAATTAGAGCCACAGCCATACAAATCAAAATATCACTTCCTACAATCCATTTCCCAAAAATTAATCAGAGCAATCTTAACAGCATACAATACATTATTCTACTTGTCTACCTACAATTCTCCAGTTAGCTTTTTGTCCTATTTAAAATAAAATCCAAACTCATCTCTTACATGATCTGAACTCTGCTTCCCTCTGTGACCTACTTTTTTACCATCACCCCACTTGCCTTCTTTCAGATCTTCAAACATTCTAAGATCATTCATACCTTAGGGCCTTTGCATTATCTCTTCTGTTTCCCAGGAATTTTTCCCCAGATCTTTAAGCAGTTGGATCCTTCTCAGTCAGCTCTCAACAAAACATCAGCTTCTTAAAGAGCTCTTCCATAACTATCCAAATTAGAATGACTACTCAATAATTTTTCTATCATATTACTTATCTTAATTATATGCATTGCATTTATCACAATCTGATATATATGCATTTTTATATATATTAAATGCCTGATATCCCTTTCAATAATATAAGCTCCATGAGAACAAAGACATTTAACATCTTGTTCCTTGCAGTATTCCCATCACCTAGAAGAGTGTCTGGCATATAATAAGTCCTCAACAAATACTTGTTGAAAAAGTGAATGAATCTACTCTTTACCTTCCAGAAATCCTTCACTTCTCTGATCAGCTGGTGGTACTTTTCTCCAATTACTCATACTGCTATTGATCTATTTTCATATCTGTTACATCATTTCAGTAGGATTTGGGAAGGAAACATAAATAAAATCTTATATTCAGTAGCATTTTTATAGGAATCAGAGATAAATTTTCTGAATGAAATCATCATTGCCCTTGAACATTTTGGTAATGTGAACACCAAGTTGATTTTAACAAATATGAATTTTCTTACACTTCCCAAATTACTATAATTTCAATGCCTGAAGATAAACAGAAATCCAGAAAGGAGCATCAAACATGAGCCACATACAGAAGGTGCCCATTTAGTTCTTCCTACCTTAGACTTGTTAATTTGCTTTAAATAAATATAAAATAAGCAGTCTCTAAAGTTTAAGTATAGACTAGAAGAAAAGTGTATTAGTGAGAACTCAACCCCAAGTTTTCTTACCTGAGATGTAATAGATCAGTGATTCCCAGACTTTTCATATTGTAGATCATAGTATTTTTCAAATAGGAATTAACTTTTTATTTTACCCACCTCAGGCATTTATGAATACTATCATCATTGTTATAAAATAAAGGACACTATAACACCAAATATTGCAAAGATTATATCTAAGAATAAAGAACACTTCTTTAAATGAAAAACTTTCAGGTTTGTGAAAATTTTACTTCAGTGTTCTTATTTTTCTCATTTTCCAGTGGGCCAGTGGAAAACTTATTAGTGTTCAGCACTAGTTCTAAGAGTATTTAAAAATTCCTGGGACTTAAAATCTGAAGATGTGAATTTCAGGGTTAGAATAAATACTTAATCTTCTAGAGATCCAGTTTCCTTATCTTCTTTTTATCTATCCAGGTGAAGAAGGTTGAGAACCAAAGGAAATAATCATCCTTGAAGATATTTTATGTTATAAATCTCTTTATAAATATAAATTATGGATTTGATATAAGGTATGAGTGAGGGGGTAGGGTGACTCTTGTCTTTTTCACCTGAGGAAGTGGAAATGGATTTAAACTGAGACAGGAAAACTACATTCTGGAGGAAAGATCGGGAATTTAGTTTTGGATATGTTAAGTCTGTGTTATCTATTAGACACTCAAGTAGACATGTCAAGTAGGCATTTTGATATAGGAGTTTGGAGTGTATGGGAGAGACACAGCCTGGAGCTTTAAATTTAACAATTAATTGTTAGCCTACAGGTGGTTTTAAAAATCATGAAGCTAGAGGAGATCACCAAGGAAATGAGGCAGACACAGAAGAAAATCAGTCCAATGTCTATCCCCTGGGCATTCTGTTGTTCTGAGACCAGAGAGGAGAGGAAAGTAAACAACACTGAGGAGGAGCAGTCTTTGATGTCACAGACAGTCCAGGAGAGCACAGTGCTGAAAGCCAAGTGAAAAGTTTTCCAGAAACATGAGGTTAGAATATCTTCTTGATGCCCTTCAATGCATGTAATGAGCAGGCAGAATTGAAAATTAACAGGGTACAGGCTCTCACAGGGGCACAGCTTCAAGGTGCTCAAGGAAGCATCAGTGGTCCACGAGCAGAATCTGTAGATATGCTAAATGACTGCTTGGAGAGTTGGAAATCTAATTTATGTTTTGCCACTGGTCTAGTTGGGTAGTATGCTATTCTACTGAATCAAGTCTCAAGTAACTTAGCAAAGTGTTACTCTTTAAATCAATGTAATAAGGAATTCGTAGGTGTGTTCAAGTATTAAAATGATATTTTGCTTTCCTAAAGGACCACTTCTGATTTTGGAAAGACCTGTTTATGCCATCTTTTAATGGTGAAATCACCTATCATCATTAAAACAGGTTTTGATTTTCATAAACTCAATTTATATTAAACTTTTAGGTAACATACTGATGACATGCCATGTATCACATGCAGCCATAATGCCATAGTCAATTACAACATCTATGTTAACAGTGTGTGGGCTGAGAATAAAATTTGGGGAAGCACCCACCCCATGTTGACAGCTCTTTTTTAAACTTCAGTCTCAGTTCCAACAAAATCTTGCCTTGAGATACTTAGTTATAGCTTAGTTTGCTCTGGTGCTGTCTGACCCTATTGCCACATCTCACCTTTGTTCCTTAACTTTCTCCCAAGGTAAGGGGTGCTATTTACCTCCCTCACTGCTGACTGGCAATGCCCTCCAGTGGTCATTGTGGAAAAAGAGCCCTGAAAATAATGTCCCAACTTGCCAATGGACTGTGATAATAAGAGTTAACTGATACTGAGAAACTATTGCTAGAGTATTTTAGCTTGCACCAGTTATTTTTTTTCTTTCATTCTTCTTTATTTGGTTCCTCTGGCAAGTTATTTTTCCTGATATTCTTTCCAAACATTCTTTCTTTCTTGACATTTCTAAACATATAAATCTGTATATCTAATATCAATGTGATCTTGATACAGATTTATATGCTTAGAAAGAAATTATGGCTATCAGGCAAGCAAAGGCAAATGGTGCAAATGCTATTTTAAGCTTGGATGGATCCTAGAACAAAGAGGAAGATTATTTGAAGAAATTTTTATTCCTGGAGAATAAATGCAAACACAGTATTCACCGCATTCTTTTCCTAAAATATGTTGCCTAGAGACCAAATTGAATCAATTGTCAATTGATCTGGTGGGAATCTCAATGGATGGTCTGTTTGACTACCTTTTATAAGGAAGAATAAGGATGAGCTTGTGAAGCTCTATCTACCCAGAGGAAAGGAATCTGTGGCAAGAAGGAATTAGAGAGGGGGAGTAGAACTAAGGACAGGAAAGAATAGAAAGAAATGAGAGCAAAAAAGGGTTCAATTTAATTTGTTGAAAAAATGATTATTTTTTTATCTAAAAGACAAGAAGGAATAAGATAGAAAATGTATAACAATAATTAAAGAATGCATGTACATTGCCGGGCTTTATATATATTTACATGTTTAATCTCTACAACTGTCATATGAGGAAACATGTGTTAATATCATTCTCCTTTTATATTTGAGAAAATTGAATCAAAGAAAGTTAAGGAATTTAACCAAAGTAGAAGACAGTCTGGGTTCAGAATCCATTTCCTTAAGAAAGAACATTATGAAAAAATATTTTTTAAAAAATAGGAAAGAGAATGTAGAAGTTTGGAAGTAAAACAGTAAGGACATTTTAAGACGTTTAATGTACCTACATATATTAGCTCAGGCTGCCACAACGAAATACCATAGCCTGGGTGGCTTAAACAACAGAACTGTATTTTCTCACAGTTTTGGAGGCTAGAAGTATCAGATCAAGGTGCCAACTGATTCGGTTTCCCATGAGAGCTCTCTTCCTGGCTCGTAGACTCCACTTTCTCACTGTGTGCTCACATGGCCTGTCTTCTATGAGCACATAGAGAGAAAGACAGAAATATACAGTTAGGCTCTTCCTCTTCTTGTAAGAACACCAGGCTTCTGGGATTAGAGCCCCACCCTCTGACCTCATTTAGCTTTAGGTACCTCCCTAAAAGTATTTTCTCCAAATACAGCCACATTGGAGGTTAAAGCTTCAATATATGAATTATGGGGGACACAATTCAGTCCACTGCAACATATTTTATCCTATATAAATAAAACTAAAAACTAAAAGAGATATCAAAAAGTTCAAGGGAGGGCTTCCCTGGTGGCGCAGTGGTTGGGAGTCCGCCTTCTGATGCAGGGGACACGGGTTCGTGCCCCAGTCTGGGAGGATCCCACGTGCCACGGAGCCGCTGGGCCACGCGCGTCCGGAGCCTGTGCTCCGCAGTGGGAGAGGCCACAGCAGTGAGAGGCCGGAGTACAGCAAAAAAAAAAAAAAAAAAAAAAAAAAATGTTCCGGGGATATGTACAAGAATACTTATTGTAGCATAAGCCATAGTGGTTAAACAAAACAAGACAAAACTGAAAAACAAAGAGAATGTTCTTTAATAGGGCAATAGGTGAATAAATCATGGTTACATCCATGTTGTAGAATATTATGCAACCATTAAAAAGTGTGAGTTAGAGCTAGTTGATGTAAAAATTTAAGTTAAATAAGCAAGAAAAAGAGATGTGTATATAACATGATCATATTTTTATATTAAAACAGTAACAAAATAATCCTATATATGTTCCAGTTTTTTTTTTTTTTTTTTTTTTTTTTTTTTTTTTTGCGGTATGCGGGCCTCTCACTGTTGTGGCCTCCCCCGTTGCGGAGCACAGGCTCCGGACGCGCAGGCTCCGGACGCGCAGGCTCAGCGGCCATGGCTCACGGGCCCAGCCGCTCCGCGGCATATGGGATCCTCCCAGACCGGGGCACGAACCCGTATCCCCTGCATCGGCAGGCGGACTCTCAACCACTTGCGCCACCAGGGAGGCCCTGTTCCAGTTTTTTATTGAGACATAATTGATGCATAACATTATATTACTTTCAGGTGTACAACATAACTATTTGACATATGTATATGTTACAAAATGATCACCACAATACATCTAGTTAACTTCCATTCACTAAAGAAAATATTCTTCAATTCAGTATGTGCAATACAATTAAATTTCATACAGCATAGGTGACATAATCCAGAGCTAGTTTAGCATTCAATGAGAGAACAGATTAGATTTCTAAAAGGAGCAATTAGTGAAGAAAAGATGATCAGGTCTTAAATCAAAGCCTCAGAAATGGAGATTCTATATACAGGCATGTGGCATGACCCCAGGAAGGCCCACAGAGCTGGATTAAAGTAGAATATAATTTGAGTAGAGTATCTTAGACTCATCTTTCCCAAAAATTGAACTCTTCATTTCCATCCCAACATAAATCACTTTCCAGTAAAGGTGTCCTTTGTGTTTCCCCCAAAACACAGAGGGAGGTAAACATTCAAATGATCCTAGGAAACACAGAAATGTGGGGAAGTAAAACCTGAAATGGAAGAATGCCAAAGAAAGGTGCATTATAAAGCCACTTACCATTACGGTTAACTGGAACTAAACCCACCCAGAAACTCTAGAACTCTAGTGCAACAGAGTTCATAGGTATATTTCTGAGGGAGAGGAAGCTGGAGTATTGATGTCAGCTCCCCATATATCATGGGTTGGGGACAATTCTCATTATTTCTGGGGCAATAACTGTAACACATCCAGGTTCCTCTTGAGTGTGGAGCCAGTATGTTCCCACAGTCAGGAAAAAAAAATCCTCAAGCAAGCAGTAGAATTTGTTCCCAATAAGTTTTTTTTTTTTAACTCCGCTTGATGTTATTCCCACTAAATGTCTTTCTTTTTAAATTTTTTTTATTGAAGTATAGTTGATTTACAATGCTGTGCCAATCTCTGCTGAATAGCAAAATGACTCAGTTTTATGCATATATACATGCTTTTTTTTAATATTCTTTTCCATTATGGTTTATACCAGGAGATTGGATATAGTTCCCTGTGCTATGCAGTAAGACCTTGTTGTTTATCCATTCTAAATGTAATAGTTTGCATCTACCAGCCCCAAATTCCCAGTCCACCCCTCTCCCTCCCTCCCTCCCCCTTGACAATTACAAGTCTGGTCTCTATGTCTGTGAGTTTCTGTTTTGTAGGTAGGTTCATTTGTGCCACATTTTAAATTTCCCTTCTTTTTTTAAACATCTTTATTGGAGTATAATTGCTTTGCAATGGTGTGCTAGTTTCTGCTTTATATCAAAGTGAATCAGCTATACATATACATATATCCCTATATCTCCTCCCTCTTGCGTCTCCCTTCCACCCTCCCTATCCCACACCTCTAGGTGGTCACAAAGAACGGGGCTGATCTCCCTGTGCTATGTGGCTGCTTCCCACTAGCTATTTTGCATTTGGTAGTGTATATATGTTAATGCCACTCTCACTTCGTCCCAGCTTACCCTTTCCCCTCCCCGTGTCCTCAAGTCCCTTCTCTACATCTGTGTCATTATTCCTATCCTGCCCCTAGGTTCTTCATAACCTTTTTTTTTTTTTTTTTTTTAGATTCCATATATATGTGTTAGCATACAGTATTTGCTTTTTTCTTTCTGACTTACTTCACTCTGTATGACAGACTCTAGGTCCATCCACCTCATTACAAATAACTCAATTTTGTTTCTTTTTATGGCTGAGTAATATTCTATTGTATATATGTGCCACATCTTCTTTATCCATTCATCAGTCTATGGACACTTAGGTCACTTCCATGTCCTGGCTATTGTAAATAGAGCTGCAATGAACATTGTGGTACATGACTCTTTTTGAATTAATCTACAAACAGTAAATGCTGGAGAGGGTGTGGAGAAAAGGTAACCCTCTTGCACTGTTGATGGGAATGTAAATTGATACAGCCACTATGGAGAACAGTATGGAGATTATTTAAAAGACTAAAAATAGAACTACCGTACGACCCAGCAATCCCACTACTGGGTATATACCCTGAGAAAACCATAATTCCCAATAAGTTTTAAGGTAAGATAATCTTCTCTAAACTGTTGTTCATCACCAGAGATATCTCTGATCTATTTCCAAGTTTTGTTGTTTCTACATCCCTAAAATACTTGAATCCAGCCACATCTCAACATCCACAGCACTACCAGGCTAGATCAATCACCATCTCTTGCCTCAGTGGTTGCACACATTTCTAATAGAGCTTCCTCCCTTCAGTATGCTTTTTCCAGATTATTCTACACATGGAAGCTTGACTGGTACAATATAAATATAATCATGATATTTCTCCACTTAAAACACTGTGATGTTTCCTCAGTGCCATTTGAATAAATTCTGAATGTGTTAGCCTACTTTAGACTTCTTAGCATGGTCAAGAAGGTATATTTCAAGTGCCTATCTCCCCTATACACATACTTACAGACTCACACCACTTGATGTTATTCCCGCTAAATGTCCATCATGGTTAGCAAACCTTTTCTTGGCCTAATAAGTGGATCTCTGCAACTTTTTCATGCTTCTCATTCCTCAGGGAAAGTATCTCAAAAAAGATAGGAGCTATAGATACACTATTTTCCTAGATGATCTTTTCCTAGAAGGATATTCTAGGAATATCATTTCCTAGAATGTTATAAATAATCTCAGCCTCCCAATCCCATTGTATAGGATCATTATTTCTTGCGATGCTGATGATCTATTCCACACTTCCTCTGTTGCTTGAACCACAACCCAGAGATGATTCTATAATCCATCTCTTCATTTAGGTCTGATAGAAGTTTCTGCAGAAACTTCTCAGGCAAGCTTAAGATGGGAGGCTACATTCTGAGAGGCAATCCCTGATTTGGAAAAATATTTAAAACTAATTTACAGAAAAAATACCAGTTTGAATTGAGAAAGTTGTGGATTAGTCACACCTCAAAAACAAAATCCCATCCTCTGATTCTCTTTTCTGGCTGGACCTGTAATGACTTCTGTAAGACCACATGCATAGAGGGGCCTTATGTATTGCTGAAGGATAGCATAGTTCTGTTGTCACAAAATATCCTCTTCTATAAGGGACAAATTGTTGAGGTTGGAGGGACAATTTGCCTATTTCAACCCCAGCTAGTAAAATTATTGACAGCAAAACTTTCCTCTTATTTTTACTTAAATCTGAAGTGTGTTGCATAGTGTCTGGTACAGAAGATGCTATATAAACTATAATGCTAGGAATAGATAAAGATGCTATATTAAGTAAGTGAAGTAGAGTAGACTTGGCCACTCATCTTTTCTCACACTAGGTACCAGCCCTGGTTTTATAGTCTGTCCTAAAATTTAGTTTAAGTCATTCTAAATGTCCTGGCTTCTCAGGTTAAATGATCAGGGAGACTCATCCCTAATCCTCACCTTCTTTCCTTCTGATCCAGATAAGATATGAATTTCATGATGATTTCAAGGAAGAAATGTACAACTGCAGGAAGTTAGTGGTTGGTCTGAAATTTAGTGGAAAATTCCATGGGTCCAAGGACCTGAAATCTTGCATCCTCAACTCTTCCTACTCTTTGGCAGTTATGTTAACTCAATGATCAAATCCTGTCAATTATATTTCAATAATGTCACTAGACTCTTGTGTTCTCGCCACCTTTACCGCTACAGACCTAGTTCAAGTTCTTTTTTTTTAATCTTTTACCTATAAGATGTTGGTCACAGATTCCTTCTGTCATCCAATCCCCTACACCTCCTTACTCCTCATCCCATGTCATTGTCCACACTGCAGCCAGATGGACCAATTATAAACAAATATTATCAAGTCATTCCCTTTTCAAAATTTGTATGTTATCATCTTTGCTTACAGAAAAGAAAAATCCATATAAGGTATTTCAAAATTTGTCTCATGAAAAAAAGAATAATAGTTAATGAATAACATTTATTGTTTCAAATTATTTCTGTAGTGGTGACTGCTTTTCGTGCATCAAAATTTTGAGGGGGGGTGGTTTACAGCAAGAATGTCCTGAAAATTATTCTTGAAAATTTTTATTGTAATATATTTTGCTGTTACACTGAGCACCTGCAATGTCTGATACTTTGCTAGGAGTATCTAGTCGCAAAAGAATTGCGATTCAATGTCAAAGTTGGTTTTTGTTTAGGAAGGGCAAGGAGGTCCACAGCATTGTGAAAAGTTGCTTAAGAACTACTGGGTGGCCTTACGTTTCAGGATCCGCCACCAGGTGGCGCCAGATAAAACTTTTTCGAGCTGTTTCCACACAACATTTATCAAAAAGTAACAGGGTAACACATATGATGTGATTTTCCTCTTCTGAATTCTTCATTTTTTGATAATTTTAGTAGATTCATCTCAGTAAATGTGGAAGCCTGCCAGATTTAGGGGATTCCTCAATTTTCTCAATTTCCCCCAAATCTTCTTACAACTCAGGAATGCTACAATTTGACATACACATACATACTGTGTATTTCAGAAATTAAGCTAAGGCTTTCTTCCTTGTTATGATAAAACAAACAAACAGACAAAAATCTTGCTTAAGAGAGGTAACTTCTTTGCCAAGTATTTTAGTCTAAGTTTTATCTATCAGAGAGCCAGGGCCAGCCCAGCCCATTAACTGGTCATTCTAGTTAGTGGTTGAGACTGGGTCCTCAGGGAAAAAGCTAACAGGTTTTTTGTTTTTTTTTTGTTTTTTTTTTGTTTTTTTTTTAGCCCAGCCTGGCATCCAGGACCAGAGGAAAAGTCTAAGCTCAAGTCCTGGGAGAAATCTGGGACTTAAAATTCATTATTCGTCTTATAATTTCTACTTAAGGAAACTGAAGCAGGTCATGAGCAGGACTTCAGTAGGGGAAACTGGAGAATAGGTAGAATAGGTAGGCCATTACACAAAGAGGATCCCAGGAGACTGGAAATTGGGCACTAGATAGTTTAATATACACTATAAGCCTGACCAGATAGACGTTAATCTTAGACTCACAAATACCAAAAATTGAAGTGGTTTAGAAATCATATAATGTAGTGATTTCAAAACAGATTATGAGGTTATGACTTCAAAGAGCTTACTCAGATGAGCAATTGAATATTGCCAGCCATATCAGTAAACAAAGGATGTCACAGTCATAAATAATTGCAGCCACCGCCCATGGTGAGCCCTGAGGAAACCCAGGATCTGAAAACACAGGATATTGGTCCCAGATGGCTGAGGTGCCTATCAAAGGAATGATTTCAGTGAGCCCAGACTCTTGCATCTTCTTATACACAGAACAGCACTGAATTCCTTAGCTTGAGATATCTGGCTTTCTGTAATTAACAATAATCTTTTGAAGTTCAGACTATCTGCCTTTTGTTGCAAAACTCCTATATATCCTGCCTTCACCCTCACCTCCTCTAAGCAGTTCTCTCAGGGTAACTTGAGATGCTGCCTCCCAGGTTTGAAGTCCTAAAAATTTTCAGCAAATAAAACATAACTCTCAACTTTTAGGTTGTGAATATTTTTTTTAGTTGACACAGAGAAGTGAGGATAGTGGAGAGAGGGTTGAATGACTGGGGCTTTGGTAAATTTCTCTAATTCAACTAAGGTGAATTTTCTTCTGTTTCTTTAATTTACCATGTTTCGTGAAAGGTTTCCTTGTGCTTTTAGTGGCATATCCAAAATAAAAGAAAAAAAAATCATTGCCAATATCAAGATTTCTCCATATGTTTTATGGTTTCAGGTTTTACATTTAATAAGTGTTTAATCCATTTTGAATCAAGTTGGCATATGGTGTAAGATAAGGGTCCAATTTCATTCTTTTCCATGTGGATATCCAGTTTTCACAAAATCATGTATTAAAACAACCACCTTGGGCTTCCCTGGTGGCGCAGTGGTTAAGAGTCCGCCTGCCGATGCAGGGGACACGGGTTCGTGCCCCGATCCCAGAAGATCCCACATGCCGCGGAGCGGCTGGGCCCGCGAGCCATGGCCGCGGAGCCTGTGTGTCCGGAGCCTGTGCTCCGCAACGGGAGAGGCCACAGCAGTGAGAGGCCCGCGTACAGAAAAAAAAAAAAAAAAAAAAAAAACAAACAACAACCACCTTTTTCCCATTGTGTATTATTGCCTCCCTTGTCAAATATCAATTGATCATCTATGCATGGATGCTCTCTCTTCTCTTCCACTGGTCTGGTTTTTGTGCCAGTACCATATTATTTTGATTACTATAGCTTTGTATATAATTTGAAATCAGAAAGTGTGATGTCTCCAGCTTTGTTTTTCTTGTTGAAGACTGCTTTCCTTATTAGAACTCTTTTGTGGTTCCATACAGTTTTTTTAGATTTTTAAAATTTATTTCTGTTGAAAAATGGCTTTGGAATTCTGATAGGGATTTCACTGAATCTTAAGTTGCTTTGGGTAGTATGGACATTTTAACAATATTAACTCTTCCAATCCATGTACAGGAAATATATTTCCATTTATTTGTCTTTTCTTCCATTTCTTTCATCAATATCTTTCTTATAGATTTCAATGTACAGATTTTTCATCTCTTTGGTTAAATTTATTCCTAAGTATTTTCCACTTTTTGGTGCTATTTTAAATGGGATTTTTAGAATTTCCTTTTTGGATAGTTTATTGTTAGTATATAGAAATGCAAGTGATTTTTGTAGTTGATTTTATATCTTACAATTTTACTGAATTTATTTATTAACTTTAACAGTTTATTGATTGTGTCTTTAAAATTTTCTATACCTAATGTCATGTCATCTGTAAACAGACAGTTTTAGGTCTCCATTTCTGATTTGAAAACCTTTCATTTCTTTTTTTTTTTTTTTTTTTTTTTTTTGCTTCATTGTTTTGGCTAGAAATCTCAGTGTTATACTGAATAGAAGTTGTGCAAGAGGGATCCTGGTCTTATTCCTGAGCTTAAAGAAAAAATTTTAAGCTTTTCACTCTTGAGTATAATGTTAGCTATGTGCTTGTCATATGTAACCTTTATTATGTTGTGTACATTCCTTCTATACCTAATTTGTTGAGAGGTTTTACCATGAAAGGATATTGGATTTTGTCAAATGCTTTTTCTGTCTCTTTTAAAATGATAAATTTATTTTTATCCTTCATTTTGTATATGTAGTATGTCACATTTATTGATTTGCAGATGTTGAAACATCCTTGCATCCCAGGGATAAATTCCAATTAGTCATAGTTTATGACCCTTTCAATGTACTGTTGAGTTCAGTTTGCTAGCATTTTGTTAAGAATTATTTCACCTATGTTAACCATAAATATCGGTCTGTAATTTTCTTTTCTTGTAGTATCCTTGTCTGGCTTTGGTATTAGGGTAATGGAGGCCTCACAAAATGTGTTTGGAAGTGTTCTGTACTCTTCTATTTTTTTGAAGAGTTGAGAAGGATTGGTATTAATTCTTCTTTAAATGTTTGTTCATTCACCAATGAAACCATGTGCTCCTGGTCTTTCTCCTCTGTTGGGAGGTTTTTTTGATTACTGATTCAATCTTTTTACTTGTAATTGGTCTGTTTATTCTATTTTTTCATGATTCAGGCTCGGTAGGTGTATGTCCTTAGGAATTTATCCATTTCTTCTAGGTTATACAATTTGTTGGTATATAACTGTTCATAGTAGTCTCTTATGATCCTTTGTATTTCTGCGGTATCAGGTGTCATGTCTTGCCTTTCATTTCTTATTTAATTTATTTGATTATTCTCTCATTTTTCTTGGTTATTCTAATGGTTTGCTATTGTTCATTTCCAAAAACCAACTCTTACTCTCATTAATCTTTTCTATTGGTATTCTAATATATATTTCATTTATTTTGGATCTGATCTTTGTTATTTTCTTCCTTTTGCTAACTTTAGCCTTACTTTGCTCCTCTTTTTCTAGTTTCATGAGGTATCCATTCATCCACTCTCTGTCGTTCGACTGGAGAATTTAATCCATTTACATTTGAAAAATTTACTGATAGGTAAGGACTTATCGTTGTTATTTTATTCATTATTTTCTGGATGTTTAGTGGTTCTTTTGATCCTTTCCTCCTCTCTTGCTGTCTTCTTTTTGTAATTTGATTATTTCTTTAGTGGTATATTTTATTTCCTTTCTCTTTATGCATCTACTATAAGTTTTTGCTTTGGGCCCGGAGGAAGATGGCGGAAGAGTAAGACGCGGAGATCACCTTCCTCCCCACAGATACATCAGAAATTCATCTACACATGGAACAACTCCTACAGAACACCTACTGAACACTGACAGAAGACCTCAGACCCCCCAAAAGGCAAGAAACTACCCACATACCTGGGTAGGGCAAAAGAAAAAAAGAATAAACAGAGACAATAGGATAGGGACGGGACCTGCAACAGTGGGAGGGAGCCGTGAAGGAGGAAAGGTTTCCACACACTAGGAGCCCCTTCGCGGGCGGAGACTGCAGGTGGCGGAGGGGGAAGCTTCGGAGTAGCGGAGGAGAGCACAGCAACAGGGGTGTGGAGGGCAAAGTGGAGAGATTTCGACACAGAGGATCGGTGCCCTCAGGCACACACCAGCCCGAGAGGCTTGTCTGCTCGGCCGCCAGGGCGGGCGGGGCTGGGAGCTGAGGCTCGGGTATCGGCTTTCAGTCGGAGCGCAGGGAGAGGACTGGGGCTGGCGGCAGGAAGAGAGCCTGAGGGAGTTAGTGCACCACCGCTAGCCCGGAAGGAGTCCAGGGAAAGGGTCTGGAGCTGCCGAAGAGGCAAGAGACTTTTTCTTCCCTTTTGTTTCCTGGTGCGCGACGAGAAGGCATTAAGAGGGCTGCTTGGGGAATCGCCGGAGACAGGCGCGAGGCGTGGACCCCGGAGACGGGCGTGGGACACTGGGGCTGCTGCTGCTGCCACCGCGAGGCCTGTGTGCGAGGGCGGGTCACTGTCCGCCCCACCTTCCGGGGGGCCTGTGCACCCCGCCACTGCCGGGGTCCCGGGACCCGGGGAAGGCTTTTCCGGGAAAGCGCATGGAGCGCCTCGGTCTGGTGCAACGTCACGCCGGCCTCTGCCGCCGCAGGCCCGCCCCACACTGCGCGCCCCTCCCTCCCCTCTGCTTGAGTGAGCCAGAGCCCCCGAATCAGCGGCTCCTTTAAACCCGTCCTGTCTGAGCGAAGAACGGACGCCCTCCGGCGACCTATGTGCAGAGGCGGGGCCCGGTCCAAGGCTGAGACCCGGGAGCTGTGAGGGCAGAGAAGAGACAGGGAAATCTCTCTGTGCAGCCTCGGAGGCAGCGGATTAAAGCTCCACGGTCCACTTGATGTGCCCTGCGTCTGTGGAGTGCATGAATGGACAGTGAATCATCCCAAATTGAGGAAGTGGACTTTGAGGACAAGATTTAAGACTTTACCCCCTTTTCCTCTTTTTACAACGAATTATCCCAAATTAAGGAGGTGGACTTAGAGAGCAAGATTTCAGATTTCTCGCCCTTTTCCTCTTTTTACAACGAATTATCCCAAATTGAGGAGGTGGACTTGGAGAGCAAGATTTTTGATTTTTCCCCCTGCTCTCTTTTTGTGAATGTGTATGTGTATTCTTCTGTGTAAGATTCTCTCTGTATAGCTTTGCTTCCACCATATGTCCCAGGGCTCTATCTGTCCGTTTTTTATTCAATAATTACATTTTAATTTTAATAATGCTACTAAATTTCATACTTTATTCTATATTACTTTACCTGCTCTTTCTTTTTTTCCTACCTTCCCTTCCCCCTCCCTCCCTCCGCCCCTCCTTTCCTTCTTTCTCTCTTTCTTTCCTTCCTCCCTCACTCCCTCCCTTCTTCCTTTCACTCTTTTTCTTTCCTTCCTCACTCCCTCCCTCCCTCCTGTCTTTCTTTCCTTCCTCCCTCCCTCCCACCCTTCTTCCTTTCACTTTCTTTTTCTTTCCTCCTCTCTCGTCTTTCTTTCTTTCTTTCTTTCCATCCTCCCTCCCTCCCTTCTACCATTCACTCTTCCTTTTTCTTTCATTCCTCCCTCCCTCCCTCCTTTCTTTCTTTCTTTCTTTCTTTCTTTCCATCCTTCCTCCCTCCCTCCCTCATTTCTTTCTTTCTTCCTTCTTTCCTTCCTTTCTTTCCTTCTTCCTTTCTCTCTCTCTCTCTCTCTCTCTCTCTCTCTCTCTCTCTCTCTCTCTTTCTTCTACTAATTCTTTCTTTCTACTTTTTCTCCCTTTTATTCTGAGCCGGGTAGATGAAAGGCTCTTGGTGCTGCAGCCAGGAGTCAGTGCTGTGCCTCTGAAGTGGGAGAGCCAACTTCAGAACACGGGTCCACAAGAGACCTCCCAGCTCCACATAATATCAAGCTGTGAAAATCTCCCAGAGATCTCCATCTCAACACCAGCACCCAGCTTCAGTCAACGACCAGCAAACTACAGTGCTGGTCACCCTATGCCAAGCAACTAGCAAGGCAGGAACACAACCCCACCCATTAACAGAGAGGCTGCCTAAAAATATAATAAGGCCACAAGCACCCCAAAACACACCACCAGACGTGGACCTGTCCACCAGAAAGACAAGATCGAGCCTCAACCACCAGAACACAGGCTCTAGTCCCCCCCTCCACCAGGAAGCCTACACAACCTACTGAAACAACCGTAGCCACTGGGGACAGACACCAAAAACAATGGGAACTACGAATCTGCAGCCTGCAAAAAGGAGACCCCAAACACAGTAACATAAGCAAAATGAGAAGACAGAAAAACACACAGCAGGTGAAGGAGCAAGATAAAAACCCACCAGACCTAACAAATGAAGAGGTAATAGGCAGTCTACTTGAAAAAGAATTCAGAATAATGATAGTAAAGATGATCCAAGATTCTATTTCCAAGATTCAAAATCTTGGAAATAGAATAGACAAAATGCAAAAAACAGTTAACAAGGACCTAGAAGAACTAAAGGTGAATCAAGCATCGATTAAAAACACAATAAATGAAATGAAAAATACTCTAGATGGGATCAATAGCAGAATAACTGAGGCAGAAGAACGGATAAGTGAGGTGGAAGATAAAATAGTGGAAATAACTGCTGCAGAGCAAAATAAAGAAAAAAGAATGAAAAGAACAGAGGACAGTCTCAGAGACCTCTGGGACAACATTAAATGCACCAACATTCGAATTATAGGGGTTCCAGAAGAAGAAGAGAAAAAGAAAGGGACTGAGAAAATATTTGAAGAGATTATAGGTGAAAACTTCCCTAATATGGGAAAGGAAATAGTTAATCAAGACCAGGAGGCACAAAGAGTCCCATACAGAATAAATCCAAGGAGAAATACACCAAGACACATATTAATCAAACTGTCAAAAATTAAACACAAACAAATCATATTAAAAGCAGCAAGGGAAAAACAACAAATAACACACAAGGGAATCCCCATCAGGTTAACAACTGATCTCTCAGCAGAAACTCTACAAGCCAGAAGGGAGTGGCAGGACATAATTAAAGTGATGAAGGAGAGAAACCTGCAACCAAGATTACTCTACCCAGCAAGGATCTCATTCAGATTTGATGGAGAAATTAAAATCTTTACAGACAAGCAAAAGCTGAGAGAGTTCAGCACCACCAAACCAGCTTTACAAAAAATGCTAAAGGAACTTCTCTAGGCAAGAAACACAACAGAAGGAAAAGACCTACAATAACGAACCCAAAGCAATTAAGGAAATGGGAATAAGAACATACATATCAATAATTACCTTAAATGTAAATGGACTAAATGCTCCCACCAAAAGACACAGATTGGCTGAATGGATACAAAAACAAGACCCATATTTATGCTGTCTACAAGAGACCCACTTCAGACCTAGATACACATACAGATTGAAAGTAAGGGGATGGAAAAAGATATTCCATGCAAATGGAAATCAAAAGAAAGCTGGAGTAGCAATTCTTATATCAGACAAAATAGACTTTAAAATAAAGACTATTAGATGAGACAAAGAAGGACACTACATAATGATCAAGGGATCGATCCAAGAAGAAGATATAACAATTGTAAATATTTATGCACCCAACGTAGGAGCAACTCTATACATAAGGCAAATACTAACAGCCATAAAAGGGGAAATCGACAGTAACACAATCATAGTAGGGGACTTTAACACCCCACTTTCACCAATGGACAGATCATCCAAAATGAAAATAAATAAGGAAACACAAGCTTTAAATGATACATTAAACAAGATGGACTTAATTGATATTTATAGGACATTCCGTCCAAAACCAACAGAATACATATTTTTCTCAAGTGCTCATGGAACATTCTCCAGGATAGATCTTATCTTGGGTCACAAATCAAGCCTTGGTAAATTTAAGAAAATTGAAATTGTATCAAGTATCTTTTCCGACCACAATGCTATGAGACTAGACATCAATTACAGGAAAAGATCTGTAAAAAATAAAAACACATGGAGGCTAAACAATACACTACTCAATAACGAAGTGATCACTGAAGAACTCAAAGAGGAAATTAAAAAATACCTAGAAACAAATGACAATGGAGACACGATGACCCAAAACCTATGGGACGCAGCAAAAGCAGTTCTAAGGGGGAAGTTTATAGCAATACAATCCCACCTTAAGAAACAGGAAACATCTCGAGTAAACAACCTGACCCTGCACCTAAAGCAATTAGAGAAAGAAGAACAAAAAACCCCCAAAGCTAGCAGAAGGAAAGAAATCATAAAGATCAGATCAGAAATAAATGAAAAAGAAATGAAGAAAACAATAGCAAAGATCAATAAAACTAAAAGCTGGTTCTTTGAGAAGATAAACAAAATTGACAAACCATTAGCCAGACTCATCAAGAAAAAAAGGGAGAAGACTCAAATCAATAGAACTAGAAATGAAAAAGGAGAAGTAACAACTGACACTGCAGAAATACAAAAGATCATGAGAGATTACTACAAGAAACTCTATGCCAATAAAATGGACAACCTGGAAGAAATGGACAAATTCTTAGAAATGCACAACCTGCCAAGACTGAATCAGGAAAAAATAGAAAATATGAATAGACCAGTCACAAGCACTGAAATTGAAACTGTGATAAAAAATCTACCAACAAACAAAAGCCCAGGACCAGATGGCTTCACAGGTGAATTCTATCAAACATTTAGAGAAGAGTTAACACCCATCCTTCTCAAACTCTTCCAAACAATTTCAGAGGAAGGAACACTCCCAAACTCATTCTACGAGGCCACCATCACCTTGATACCAAAACCAGGCAAGGATGTCACAAAGAAAGAAAACTACAGGCCAATATCACTGATGAATATAGATGCAAAAATCCTCAACAAAATACTAGCAAACAGAATCCAACAGCACATTAAAAGGATCATACACTATGATCAAGTGGGGTTTATTCCAGGAATGCAAGGATTCTTCAATATATGCAAATCAATCAATGTGATACACCATATTAACAAATTGAAGGAGAAAAACCATATAATCATCTCAATAGATGCAGAGAAAGCTTTTGACAAAATTCAACACCCATTTATGATAAAAACCCTGCAGAAAGTAGGCATAGAGGGAACTTTCCTCAACATAATAAAGGCCATATATGACAAACCCACAGCCAGCAATGTCCTCAATGGTGAAAAACTGAAACCATTTCCACTAAGATCAGGAACAAGACAAGGCTGCCCACTCTCACCACTCTTATTCAACCTAGTTTTTGAAGTTTTAGCCACAGCAATCAGAGAAGAAAAGGAAATAAAAGGAATCCAAATTGGAAATAAGAAGTAAAGCTGTCACTGTTTGCAGATGACATGATACTATACATAGAGAATCCTAAAGATGCTACCAGAAAACTACTAGAGCTAATCAATGAATTCGGTAAAGTAGCAGGATACAAAATTAATGCACAGAAATCTCTGGCATTCCTGTACACTAATGATGAAAAATCTGAAAATGAAATCAAGAAAACACTCCCATTTACCATTGCAACAAAAAGAATAAAATATCTAGGAATAAATCTACCTAAGGAGACAAAAGACCTGTATGCAGAAAATTATAAGACACTGATGAAAGAAATTAAAGATGATACAAATAGATGGAGAGATATACCATGCTCCTGGATTGGAAGAATCAATATTGTGAAAATGACTCTACTACCCAAAGCAATCTACAGATTCAATGCAATCCCTATCAAACTACCACTGGCATTTTTCACAGAACTAGAACAAAAAATTTCACAATTTGTTTGGAAAAACAAAAGAACCCGAGGAGCCAAAGCAATCTTGAGAACGAAAAACGGAGCTGGAGGAATCAGGCTCCCTGATTTCAGTCTATACTACAAAGCTACAGTAATCAAGACAGTATGGTACTGGCACAAAAACAGAAAGATAGATCAATGGAACAAGATAGAAAGCCCAGAGATAAACCCACGCACATATGGTCAACTTATCTTTGATAAAGGAGGCAGGAATGTACAGTGGAGAAAGGACAGCCTCTTCAATAAGTGGTGCTGGGAAAACTGGACAGGGACATGTAAAAGTATGAGATTAGATCATTCCCTAACACCATACACAAAAATAAGCTCAAAATGGATTAAAGACCTAAATGTAAGGCCAGAAACTATCAAACTCTTAGAGGAAAACATAGGTAGAACACTCTATGACATAAATCACAGCAAGATCCTTTTTGACCCACCTCCTAGAGAAATGGAAATAAAAACAAAGATAAACAAATGGGACCTAATGAAACTTCAAAGCTTTTGCACAGCAAAGGAAACCATAAAGAAGACCAAAAGACAACCCTCAGAATGGGAGAAAATATTTGCAAATGAAGCAACTGACAAAGGATTAATCTCCAAAATTTATAAACAGCTCATGCAGCTCAACAGCAAAAAAACAAACAACCCAATCCAAAAATGGGCAGAAGACTTAAATAGGCATTTCTCCAAAGAAGATATACAGACTGCCAACAAACACATGAAAGAATGCTCAACATCATTAATCATTAGAGAAATGCAAATCAAAACTACAATGAGATATCATCTCACACCAGTCAGAATGGCCATCATCAAGAAATCTAGAAACAATAAATGCTGGAGAGGGTGTGGAGAAAAGGGAACACTCTTGCACTGCTGGTGGGAATGTGAATTGGTACAGCCACTATGGAGAACAGTATGGAGGTTCCTTAAAAAACTAAAAATAGAACTACCATATGACCCAGCCATCCCACTACTAGGCATATACCCTGAGAAAACCATAATTCAAAGAGACGTGTATCAAAATGATCATTGCAGCTCTATTCACAGTAGCCCAGAGCTTGAAGCAACCTAAGTGTCCATCATCAGATGAATGGATAAAGAAGATGTGGCACATATATACAATGGAATATTACTCAGCCATAAAAAGAAACGAAACTGAGCTATTTGTAACGAGGTGGATAGACCTAGAGTCTGTCATACAGAGTGAAGTAAGTCAGAAAGAGAAAGACAAATACCGTATGCTAACACATATATATGGAATTTAAAAAAAAAATGTCATGAAGAACCTAGGGGTAAAACGGGAATAAAGACACAGACCTCCTTGAGAATGGACTTGAGGATATGGGGAGGGGGAAGGGTAAGCTGTGACAAAGCGAAAGAGAGGCATGGACATATATACACTACCAAACGTAAGGTAGATAAATAGTGGGAAGCAGCCTCAGAGCACAGGGAGATCAGCTCGGTGCTTTGTGACCGCCTGGAGGGGTGGGATGGGGAGGGTGGAGGGAGGGAGATGCATGAGGGAAGGGATGTGGGAACAGATGTATATGTATGACTGATTCACTTTGTTATAAAGCAGACACTAATAAAAAAAGTTTTTGCTTTGTGGTTACCATTAGGCATACATAAAATATCTTTTAACTTTCTATTTTAAGGTGATAACAGCTTAATTTTGAATGCATGCAAAAACTCATCTTTCTTACTCCATCCCACTTTCTGTCTTTTGATGTCACAATTTACATCTTTTTATATTATGTAACCATTAACAAATTATTGGAGCTATATTATTTTTAATACTTTGTCTTCTATGCTTTATACTAGAATTAAAAGTGATTTACACACCACCATTTTAGTATTAGAGTATTCTGAATTTCATTATATATAAACTTTTACCAGTGAGTTTTTTACTTTCATAATTAGTGTCTTTTCATTTCAGCTTGAGGAACTTCCTTCAACATTTCTTATAAGGCAATGTTTTATTTTGTTTTAGCACTTGGAATGTATTATCCACTTTTTCTTAGTCTGCATGATTGTTCGCTGATAGCTCTGTAGGTGTTCCCTTGTATGTGATGATTTTCTTTTCTTTTACTTCTTTCAAAAATTTCTCTTTGCCTTTGATTTTTGACAGCTTGGTTATAATGTGACTTGTTTATGTCTTCTTTGGGTTGAATCTAATTGTGGGCCTTTATACTTCTTGTGTTGGATATACATATCTCTCCTTAGATTTAGAAAGTTTTTCACCATTATTTCTTTAAATAAGTTTTCTGACCTTCTGGTATTCCCATGTTGTGTATATTCACTTCTTGATGAAGTTTCATAAATTTTATAGCCTTTCTTTACTCTTTATTATTTTTTCATTCCTGTAATTGGATAATATCAAATGAGTTATATTCAAGTTTGCAGATTCTTCTTCTACTTGATCAAGTTTGACATTGACACTCTCTACTGCATTTTTCAATTCATGCATTGCAGTCTTCAGCTCCAGTGTTTGTGTTTGATTCTTTTTTATGATTTGTCTCTTACTGAACTTCCTATTTTGTTCAGTTGTTGTTTTTCTGATCTTATTGAGTCATCTATTTGTTTTCTTGTAGCTCACTAAGATTCCTTAAAGCAATTATTTTGAATTATTTGTATATCTCCATTTCTTTGAAGTCAGTTACTGGGAAATCATTGTGTCCCTTTTGTGAATCATGTTTCCTTCATTTTTGTGTGTTTCTTATAATCTTGTACAGATGTCTGCACATTTTATGAACCAACCACCTCTTCCAAACCTAATGGACTGGTTTTGGAGAAAGATCATTACCTATAGGTGGGTACAAGAGTGCTGGCAGGGTAGAGTGTGGTAATTATGGCTTTGGGGATGGTGCAGTTGTGTATCCTCCATGTAGTTCCATCAGCTGAGTTCAGCATCACCAAAGATTGAGGGGGTCCTCATTAGTCAAGGCTGTGAGTTTCTGTCGTCTTGATGAGGGCTGTTAGGGTCTTTGGTAATGAAGGTTCCTGGGGTCTTCCTGATCTCTTTTTTTCACACAGGGGAAGTCATGGCTGAGTGGATTCCTCTTGGCACTGGGCTGGTTTGTGGGTGCTTTTACATTTGTAATGGCACCAGTGTCTGATGTGTAGGTATCTGTGAAAAGGTCATGGAATTGTAGTCTGTAGTATGGGCATGCATGGAGAGACTGTGCCTTTAGGGTTTGGAGGCACTAGTGCCCAGGCAAGGTGTCCCAACCTTAGCATTGGTAATGGTGTTAGCAGTGCAGGCACTTATGTAGTGACCACATGAACCTGAGGTATGGAGTATGAGTGTGCACAGATCTACAACAGCTCTAGGTTCTGGGATACAGGCACACCTTCTGCAGCAATGGCTCCAGTCCCTAGGTGCAGGCACTTTTGGAGCCAGGGCATGGAGAATGGGTATGCATGGAGCTACCGCAGCTCCAGGGGTTGAGACATAGGAACTACTTCTGTGGTGGTGGCTCCAGTGTCCTTGGTGTGGGCACTTGTGGAGAAGCTATGAAATCAAGGTCTGGAGCACAAGTGTGTGTGTGAGAGTGAACATGTTTCTGGAGCCAGGATCTGGAATGTGAGTATGCATGGAGTCCAGGATGTGTTGGGTTTGGGGTTGAGGGGAACTCATTACCATTGTGGGTAACAGTGGCTCCTTCTTGGGGGCTTCAGTAACGTCCCTTTCTCAGGGGGGTTCTCAGGCAGTGACAGCTGTTGTTTATTTCAGTGGTGAAAGCTGCCACTGTCCTTAGTGGAGGAGGTTACTGGGGTCTATGCTGACAAACTCTACTGAGTCCTCCATTGAGAAGGTTGCAAGGAGTCCTTGACTATCAGAAGGGCTGTTGAGGTCTTCTATGGCAAAGACTGTTGGGGTCCTCTATAGAGCAGGGGACTACAGTGACACCCTCTGTAGAGCTGATACTGATAGCTTCCACTCTTCTTTGTTCCTGGTCATATTCAGATGGCTTAGCTATGTTGATCTCCCCAGTGATCTTTTCTGTGTGATTCTTCTATTTTTTGCTCTACTGTGTTGTTGTATGTTCTTATTTGGACTCTTTTTTTTTTTTTTTTTTTTTTTTTTTGCGGTATGCAGACCTCTCACTGTTGTTGCCTCTCCCGTTGCAGAGCACAGGCTCCGGACATGCAGGCTCAGCGGCCATGGCTCATGGGCCCAGCTGCTCTGCGGCATGTGCGATCTTCCCGGACTGGGGCACGAACCCGCATCCCCTACATCAGCAGGTGGACTCTCAACCACTGTGCTACCAGGGAAGCCTTATTTGGACTCTTGAATCTTCCCAAAGCTATTTCCATGTGAATAGCTATCTGTTTTTTGTTTTGTTTTGTTTTGTTTTGTTTTGGTGTGTGAAGGGATGAAGGTTGGTATCACCCAGTCCACCATTTTGCTAAAATCACCACTCCTTACTCTGTCTTTAGTTATTGTGATTATTGGACTTGTTTTATCATCCTTACTAGTTTATTTGTTCACTTTTATTTGTGTATTTTCTGCTTATTCTTAACACAGTTCTTGGCTCATGGTAAACCTCATGAATATTTGTAGAATATGAACTATCCAGTGCCTGGCATATAGTAGGCACTCAAAAAATGTTTGTATATAATTGGTCTGGATGAAGTATTATAGTGTACAGCAATGCATGTCCTTCTGCCTTCAGCAGTAAGAGTCATTTCTTTTAATCTCCTAAAGCTGGCTTAGCTAACATACCTGCTCCAAATATTCACTTGCATATAGAAATAGGGGGTCTATTCCTGGAACAAACTATATCCATAGGCTCCATGAGGGCAATAGCTTTGCCTAGAGCACCTCACTGACATTTATTCACAGAAGGAAACCACCCTAACATTAGAATGATCTGAGCAAGCTGTAGGTGTTACAAATAGGATTCCACTTGGGAAACCCACACAGCACACACCAACAAAAAACCCTGCAGCAAGTTTTAAGCTAAATGCACAGATGTGTGTGGGGAATTCCTTAAATAGCACAAGTGGGTTGTAAGTTTAGACTGTGATATCTCAACTGTGTGCTACGGGGGTGTGGATATGGAAAGGAAACAAAAACACAAGTGCAGGATATTTTAGGTTGGAATATGACAGTAGAAAGAACTGGATACCCAACATTTAGAGAATATCATACTTCTCTTGAGAAAACACTTAGATAAATAGAATGATAGGTAAGTGCACACACAC
The DNA here is from genome assembly GCF_025265405.1 of Mesoplodon densirostris. Taxonomy (NCBI): domain Eukaryota; kingdom Metazoa; phylum Chordata; class Mammalia; order Artiodactyla; family Ziphiidae; genus Mesoplodon; species Mesoplodon densirostris. Next base: position 112,444,549 of record NC_082665.1, on the reverse strand, counting down.
ACACATGCACACACTCACACAACCTATACCTATATTATATCATGCTCCTTCCCCTGTTGTGAAAAAACAAGCTGGATTTATTTGGATTTCCAATGCAAAAAAAAAAGGTAAGAAACCACAAAAGTACATACAATTGGAAATTAAAACAATGTTGTCTTTTTTTTTCTTTCAAAAGAATATTGAAAATGCTCCATCTGGGAATCAAGATATATATGTATCTAGGAACCAAGGGAAGGAAATGATTCTCAACTCTCACCATTCCTCCCTATGTCCCAATTGCATAATTGGTCTTGCTTGTCACTGCACACTTAAACATCACCAAATTAGAGTTCCTGGTTCCCAAAAAAGTAAACACTTTTCCAGGAGCCACAGTAAGGTTTCTCATGAACTTGAAACTGAACCTACAACCTGCTTTCTTCTGGCTGCTCATGTCAGTAGATCAATAGGCAAAGTAAATAATTGATGTAATAAGGGTGCAATCAGCCCAGATTATCAGAAGTGATGTTTTCTGTTAGCTAATGTTGCCAGCGAGGTGTATGTTTGGAACTGCCTTGTTACTTTCATATCCAGTAATAACAGTTATTGGACAATAGCACCAACCACAGCCTAGGAAGGCAACTAAGGGACTAGACTTCATGGGGCTAGCAACTCAGACCAGCCAACATTCTGGCCCAAGATGAGGAAACACTACAATGAACAGTTGGAGAGAAAGAAAATGATGACAAGCATCAATCACAGCCTCACTACTGTAGCAAGGACTGAAGTATATTTCAATAACTAACTTGCCTTAAATCTTAACATCTAAGTGGCAGTATGCGGCCAACGTCTAGAATGAGACTTGGTGACAGATTGGAAAAAAGTGAAGGCAACCTGTTCTCACAAAAAGGGGAACTCCATATTGGGGTGTGGAGACCTGAGTGATGTAGAGGGTGGTTTCTATCAGATTTCACTTATGGACTATTTTGGATCCTCTCAGCCTCACCTCTCTCTTGCTATGTTCATAGCTGCATAGCTTTACAACTTCACACATCTGAAATTCAACAGTGTCTTGTCTCATAATCACACTGTACACTTCTTACCTCCCACCTTGGAACTTTTCTATCATTTGGAAGTGAGAAGCTGTGGGACTCCACTTAAGCCCACATATGTGCACACCAGTGGTGTGGGGAATTTGACAACTTATGGGGCAAATATTTTCCCAATAGGAAAAGAGAGTTGGAGTATAAATGATTCCCTCATTTTCTCCATGCAGAGGCTGTTCTGATGTGTACTTTATATGGCTTCTCAGAGGATAGTACCTAGGGATCAACCCATTAGTCACACTTAGTGGTAAACCACTCAATAATATAACCTTGTATCAGTTCCCCCTCTTTCCTTTTTACTCTTCCCTTGTCCTTCATTCTTATTCCATAAGATCCTTCTCCCTAATAAAGAAATAAGTTACAAGCCTTTTTATATCTGTCTCACTTTCCTTAGGAACCCAGGCTAAGACACCCGGAGAGTGCTGTTAGCCAATTTCCACAAAAAGTAGTTGGAAGATGTTTCCATCTCACCTGGAGATGGAGAACCTTGGAGCCCTTCAAAAGTAAGCCCTTATTTTTAAGTTTTTCACTTTTGGTAAATTGAAGTCCTTGATGACATTAACCAATAAAATTTTGTATTTCTTCAAGTCATTTTAGGAAAATCTGCACTGAAATTACATCTGATACAGCACCCCAAAACAAGTTCCTAACCTGGTTCTCTCATTTATTTTAGTTTTAAGGCCGTTCCCACCCTTGTATTAAAGAGAAAATAAGACAGAAGAACAGAGACAGATTCAGAAGAAGGAGAAAGATGAGAAGGAGACCATTGTTGTTAACTGAATAGTCCAAAGAAACTGTACAGGAATACGTGGTGTATGAAGCAGGGCCATCCCTTCCTGTCTGAGTTACCTGGTTAGGTGAGTAACCAAACTAATTTAGTCATGTCTCAGACTAGACCATCACCATCATCATCACAATGATAAAACCTCATTAGGTTAATGTAGGTAACAAAAGGTATTTGGTAGGAAGAAGGACTTCATGAAATGTAAATCTCTGTGCAGACTAAGTTACTGCTATTATAACTATTCTCAGCCTAGAGATTCTTAACCTCTCTCTGTGGGATCTCCAGAGAGGCAATATGTGATTATAGGGGAGGTGTGAATTTTGAGAAGACTCATGTCATTTCCTGTCTCCATCACTTCCTGCTTGGTCTATATCCATGTCCCTACATTGCTCAGAGCCTCAGATTCTTCATGAGTAGAATGAGAATAATAATAAAGACTACAGTACATACTCCCGACAGAGATGTTGTGAAAATCAGTAAGATAATATTTGTGAAAGCACTTTATTAACTATCAAGAGCAAGATAAATATTACTTATTATTAATATTCTCTCCCATCATCCTATTAAGGCATTTTCCTGGTTGAGGAGATGATTATTCCACATTATACTTAGCTAAGCAAATTACAAATATATAATTGCCCCCTTGAATTATCAATAATAAGTTGAAGTGGAAACTTCATCTTCTTCAGGTTGTCAGACTGAGAAATCTTTCTACATTACCACCATGGGAACTTAAGATCACCAAAACTTGTGGGACATCTCTAGTCCATTGAGAACAAACACACACAGATAGTTATAAGTGATTTCTTCAAGTACCAAATTATTTAATAATAATTTAAAAGTCCTTTAATTCAGAGATGGAGTATAGCTGATTTTGAGCTAAGAAAAACGTAAAATTAACTTTTGAGCAAATAATTTTAGCCTCTCTGTGTTTCAGTCTTGATTAGCTTAAAAATATGGGTGAATAGACTTATCTGTAGAGGCTGGGAGGAGAGAAGAAAGACTGGTGATTTAAAAAATGGAGTGGAAACAGTGAACCTCCCAGTGACATTTTCCCTAAACACCCCAGAAAGTAATTTTTTTTTTGTAAAACCAAAGTACTTACCCTTCCAAAGGAATTTTAAACAAAATATAACTTTATCTAAAATGTGTACTTAAATATCTTCACAAAAACTTAATATACAACTTCCAGTTTCCAGTTCTACCTGTAAGGAGCTTGGAAGTCCATCCTAACAACAAGTGTAAACCTGAACAGATTGAAAAATCAAGAACTCTTCTTAGGTCCATAAGAGAGGAAAAGACACCAGGCAAACCCTGCCCCCAAAGACTGGAGAGATCAATAGGTGTACACAAGGAGTTGTGGCTTACAAGAGCAGAGACTCAACAATGGAAACCACACTAAGAACAAATTTCAGAGTGGGAAAATATGACTGTAATTGATGAATTGTTGGAACTCTAACACCTCTGAGTTGTTTCAGTGCAGGGAGCTCTGGGAGTCAAAAACTCCCAGAGGACACGGTCCCAGTGGTGGAGGTGAGAGGGACAACATAACACTGTGAGATTTCTCTCCAGGATCTCGACCAGGTTCTCATAGTAAATATGGGAGAAAAATCCCTTGGGGTTTTTGGCGAGGGAGTAGAAAGAAACCATTTTGAAATATGCCAGTGCAGTCTGTTCTCAACAAGGTCTGCTTTCAGAGAGAATTAGTAAACTTGAGTAACCTGATGGGGTATTATCAAGTCTAACTGACCTGGGCAAGGAAAATATTTAACTGAGCCCACTCCAACCATACTGTCCTACCTAAGAGGGAGGAAAAAGCTGATAAACACTTGTGAAATTCAAAATCCAGAAGCACAGGCTAACTAAAAGACTGAAAGTTAATCTTAAAATTATACAACACTCCCACACACCTCCCCCACCCCCAGCAACACAACCTCAACACCACATTACTAAAAGCCTATTTACAACAGTTATTTTTCTTTTTTCGCAGTTTTCTTTTTTAAAACATCTTTATTGGAGTATAATTGTTTTACATTGTTTTGTTAGTGGCTGCTGTATAACAAAGTGAATCAGCTATACATATACATATATCCTCATATCTCCTCCCCCCTGCGTCTCCCTCCCACCCTCCCTATCCCACCCCTCTAGGTGGTCACAAAGCACAGAGCTGATCTCCCTATGCTATGCGGCTACTTCCCACTAGCTATCTATTTTACATTTGGTAGTGTATATATATGTCCATGCCACTCTCTCACTTTGTCCCAGTTTACCCTTCCCCCTCCCTGTGTCCTCAAGTCCATTCTCTGTGTTTGTGCCTTTATCCCTGTCCTTACACAGTATATCATGTCAAACTATTAAGAAAAATTACAAGAAATACCAAAAGGTAAAAAGACACAATTTGAAGATGCAAACCAGCATCAGAACCAGGCATGGCAGGGTTGTTAGAATTATCAGACTGGAAATTTAAAACAAGTATGATTAATATGCTAAGATCTCTATGAACAAAATAGACAGCATGTAAGAACACATCTAAAAATGTAAGCAGAGAGATGGAAATCCAGAGAAATAATCAAAAAGAAATGCTATAGTCTAAAAAAAAAACAAAAACAAAAACACTGTAACAAAAAATGAAGAATGCCTTTGATGAGCCTATTAGTATATTGGACACAGCTGAGGAAAGAATCTCTGAGTTAGAGAGATTGAAGAAAACAGAGCAGAGCATTCAAAGACTGTGGGAAAAATATAAAAGGTGTAACATATGCATAACAGGAATATAAGGAGAAGGAAGAAAGAAACAGAGAAATATTTGAAACAATAACGACTGAGAATTTCCCCATTAGTGTCAAACAATCATGAAACCAAGAAGATTGCAGAATACTAAGCATGTTAAATATCAAAATATCACATATAAGCATATTCAAATTATCAAAAATCAAAATAAAGAAAAAACCTGAAAAGAGCCAGAGCACCTATAGAGAAACAAAATAAGAATTACTTCTGACTTCTCCTCAGAAATCACGTAAGCAAGAAGTGAGTGAAGTGAAACATTTAATGTGTCAAAAGGACAAAATCAGCCACCTAGAATAAGCCTAGCAAAAAAGGCAAGAAAAGGAAATAACAGGTATTCACATTGAGAAGAAAGACATAAAACTTTCTTTGTTTGCAGATGACATTATTGTCTATGTAGAAAATCTGAGGGAATTGACAAAAAACTCCTGAAATTAATAAACAATTTATAACAAGTTCACAGAATACAAGGTTAATGCACAAAATTAATTGTTTACCATATACCAGCAATGAACAAGTGGAAGTTAAAATTAAAAACTCAATACTATTTACATTAGCACTAAAAAAAGAAATACTTAGATATAAATCTAACAAAATATATACTAAATATATTTGAGAAAAATTACAAAACCCTGATAAATAAAAAGAAAAAGGACTAAATAAATGGAGAGATATTCCCAGTACATACATAGGATGACTCTATATTATCAAGATATCAGTTCTTCCCAATTTGATTTATAGATTCAGTTCAATCTCAAAAAAATACAAGGAAGTTTTTTTTATGGATTTTTGACAAACTGATTCTAAAGTTTATATGGAGAGGAAAATGACACAGAATAGGCAACAGAATATTGAAGGAGAGGAACAAAGTTGGATAAAAGATGTTACCCAAATATATTATTTACTATAGATAGAAATTAAAAGGGTGTGGTATCAGTGAAAGATTAGACAAATAAATCAATGGAGCAGAATAAACAGCCCAGAAATAGACCCACATAAATGTAGTCAACTGATATTTGACAAAGGAGCAAAAGCAATACAGCGGAGCAAAGATAGTCTCTTCAACAAATGGTGCTAGAATAACTGGATATCCACATGCAGAAGAAAAGAAAGAAAGAAAGAAAGAACCTGAATCTAGAAAAAGACCTTACACCTTTCACAAAAATTAATTCCAAATGGATCACAGACCTAAATGTAAAACACGAAAGTGTAAAACTTTTAGAAGATAACATACAAGAAAACCTAGATGACTCTGGGGATGGCGATGATCTTTTTAGATACAACACCAAAGGCATGATCCATGAAATAAATAATTGAGAAGCTGGATTTCATTAAAATTAAAACTTCTGCTCTGTGAAAGACAATATCAAGAAAATAAGGGCTTCCCTGGTGGCGCAGTGGTTGGGAGTCCGCCTGCCGATGCAGGGGACACAGGTTCATGCCCCGGTCTGGGAAGATCCCACATGCCACAGAGCAGCTGGGCCCGTGAGCCATGGCCACTGGGCCTGCATGTCCAGAGCCTGTGCTCCGCAATGGGAGAAGCCACAACAGTGAGAGGCCCGTGTACAGCAAAAAAAAAAAAAAAAGAAAGAAAGAAAGAAAATGAGAAGACAAGCCACAGACTGGGAAAAAGTATTTGCAAAAGACATATCTAATAAAGGAGGGTTATCCAAAATATATAAAGAACTCTTAAAATTCAACAATAAGAGAGCAAACAACCTGATTAAAAAGTGGACCAAAGACTTGAACCTCATCAGAAGAGATACAGAATTGGCAAATTAGTATACAAAAATGTGTTCTATATCATGTCATTAGAGACATGCCAATTAAAACAATGAGATATACCTGTTAAAATGGTCAAAATCTCGAACATTGACAACACCGAAGTGCTGATGAGGATGTGGAGCAAGAAACTTTCATTTATTGCTGATGGGAATGCAAAATTGTACAATTAATTTGAGAAAAAGTTTGGCAGTTTCTTACAAAATGAAATACACTCTTACCATATAATACAGCAATTTTACTACTTGGTATCTTTCCAGAAGAGTTAAAAACATTGTCTACACAAAAACCCTCACATTAATGTTTATAGCAGATTTGTTCATAACTGCCAAAACTTAGAAGCAACAAAAATGGCCTTTAGCGGGTGAATAGGTACATAAACTGTAGTACATACAGACAATGGAATATTATTCAGTCTAAAATGAAATGCGTTATCAAAGCATGAAAAGATTTGGAGGAAACTTAAGTGCATATTACTAAGTGACAGAAGCCAATCTGAAAAGACCACCTATATGATACTCTGGAAAAGGCAAAACTGGGAGACAATAAAATGATCAATGGTTACTGGGATTACGGGTGTGAAGAGATGAGTAGGAAGAGCACAGAGGAGTTTTAAGGCACTAAAATATTCTGTATGTTATTACAATGATAGATACCTGTCATTACTCATTTGCCCAAATACTTAGAATGTACAAATTCAAGAGAGAATCCTAAGATAAACTATGGACTTTGGGTAATTATGATGTGACAATGTAAGTTCATCCTTGATTAAAAAAAATAAAGGTACCCATCTGTTGAGTGTTGTTGCTAATGGGAGAGGCTATGCATGTGTGGGGGCAGGTTGTTTAAGGGAAATCTCTGTACATTTTCTCAATTTCATAGTAAATGTAAGACTGCTCATAAAATAAAGTTTTCAAAAAGTTATTATACATGTTTATTTTATTTTTAACCACAATTCCTTTTTGGAAAATAAAATACTCTGAGGTACAGAAAAACTGGAGAAAGAGGTGCACATAGGTGTTAGTTATATTGACAGTAAGTTCATACAACTCAGTAGATGTTTTTCAGTCTTTAAGCTACTTGTCTTTAAGCAGCAATCCTTCCTGAAGAAATATCTTTCTTTGGCATTTGGAATACCACATTCTGTCATTTGTTTTCCTGCTTCTGTTCTGCTTTCTTCTTAATCTTCCTGATTCTTTCTTTCTTTGTTCAACATGTAAAAGGTATATTAATTTATGACTTAGTTTGTAGTACTCTTTCCTATCTTCCAACTCTAAAGTTTCTTTTTAAGTGAATCCATTTTATCCATGGTTTCAGGCACCACCAAGTAAAATGATTCACATTACCTTAACCCAGAGATTTTGTCTGTATTCTAGAATCTTAGAAGTAGCTGCCATCTTGACATTTCTACTTGAATATGTCAAAGCTATTCCAAGCTCAACATGCATAACACTGAACTGATGACCCTTCCAACCAAATAAAAACAAAACTACGATGACTCAAAGAAAACCCAAAGAACCCAAAAGCCCCAAACCCTGTTTTATCAGTTTAACAGTGTTCCTTATCTTGATGAAAGGTAACATCACTCATTCAATTGTCCCGCCTAAATAGGATTTATCTTTTCATTCATTAATTTGATTTCTTGTGTGCCAGACATTATTTTATACATTTAGAATAATATCATTAAATAAAACAGACACAGATTCCTGCCCACCTGAGGAAACAATTTAATCTCATCTACACCCCTATCAAATTCTAATTTTTTGCCACCTAACAGTCTCTTAACTTTGTGCACTTTGTTTCAACATGAGCATGAGCTAGTCTAACTACCATTAATTCTCATTTGTACCATTACTAAAATAGCCTTCTGAATGGTCTTTCTTCTCTATTCTTGTCCCTTTCAATACCTACTCTTTTTCCTGTGTCCAGAATGATCTTTACAAAATACTAATCTCATCATGTCCTCTTCTTATTCAAAAATTATTCAATAGTTCTCCATTACTCTCAAGCTTAAGACCAAAATATTTCACACAGCCTGTAAGATTCCACATAATCTGGCCACTATTAATATATCCAGCCTAAGTTTCTTATTTTGCTTTTCTTCACTATTTCCACTCTTGTCCACTGACCTTTTTTCATGTGTCCTTAAGAACACAAAAATCTATTCCACCAAAGCTTTCAAACGTGCTTTTCCTCGTGTTGGAAATGCAGTTCAACTCCATTCCTACCCATCTTCGACAAGGTGACTTATCATAATTCATAACTGAAGTTAATTGTTGCACAGTTAGAGAAGTGGAACTCAGAAATGAGTTCCTACACTAGTGATACTTAATTTTATATAGGACTATGCACTTCCTCTTATGAGTACTTGAGACAATTATAATCATATTATATCATAACAAATCAAAATAAGGATGAAGGGAAATCTGCTTTCAGTAATGATAAAATAGATTATATTAATCAAATTCTCACATAGTTAACAATTATAAACATTGGACAAAATTAAGAAGAAACAATAGGAAACACTGAAGAGTCACAAAACAGACAAAATGGAGGTGAATCTATCCTTAAAAGAAGGAAAATATGTTGGGTGAACTTTGCATTAATGCAGCTTTCTGCCTGAGGGAATGCCCTAGTTTGCTCACCATAGTGTGGTTAGAAGTCAGGCACAAATATACTATTTGAAGAGAAAAGAACAGAGTTTGAGGCTACTGTAGTGGCTAAAAATTAAGCAGGCAATCCTGAGATAGAGGGATCCAGAGCAGGAGAATTACAAAAATCTACAAATTACACCACCCAAGTCCTTGACTGAACTCTGAACTACATATATGCAGGATATAATCCAGATAGCTCAGAGAAAGCAATATGATGAGGATGAATATAATTTTTGTGACTTTCTGTTTGAATAAAAATTAAAATCCCCCCAAACCAAAAAAAAAAAAAAATGAAAGAAAGAAATAGATGAAAGGATGAAAGAACTAAGCATAGATTTCACCTGTGGTCAAGCACAAGGGAAAAGAGTTTGAAGTTTGACTCCAGTCAAGTTAGTTAACTGCTAGAACAAAATTCATCATATTTCATTGAAAGGTAAGAACAGTCAGTGTATCCATGATATATTAGGAAAATGTCTAACATAATATAAAAATGATGAAACACATTTAAAAATAAGAAAATATAATTAATATTTTAAAATTATCAATGTAAATAAACTTTAAGATGATCCAGAAGTTGAGACTAACAGATGAGAACTTTAGAGCAAGTATCATATTATAAATATGTTCAAATACTTAAAGGAAAACACAGTTATAAAAAATGGAGAGATGATGAATATTGACAGAGGTATGGAAACTTAAAAGAAAGAACTAAATGGAAATTCTACACCTAACATTTACAATATCTGAAATGCAATAGTTGCTATATGAACTTAACAGCAAATTAGAGGTGGCAAAATAATGTGTAAGTGAACTTGAAGATAGATCAATAGGAAATTCCAAGTCTGAAGAAGCATCAGAAAAAAATGATAGAAAAGAAGGAACAGAATCACAGTTATCTGTATAAAAATATCAACAATTCTAACATAAAAGTAATTGAAATCTCCTAAAAAGAGGTAAAGGAGAATTGGATACAAAATTATTTTAAAATGATGATGGCTGAAATTTTCATAAATTTGTTACTAAATATAACTTATAGGTCCAAGATAGAAAAAAAAAACTCAAAAGAAGTCCACAAACCTCAGTCATAATAGATAACAAGGAAAACATCATTGATATCTCATAGTCAAACAACTGTGTACTGAAGATAAAGACACAACTCCAAATGTCGGCAGAGAAAAACAACACACTACATACAGCAGAACAATATAAATATTGCCACTCTTTGGCTAATACCACTAAAATAATTATGGCTTCACAATACTTGTGTGAGACTGTGTACAGAAAAAAAGTATTTTCATTACAATACACATCACATGTTGAGAACTTTGTGTGTGTCATATTTTATAGTTCATCAAGGTTTAATATTTATTTACTGTGAGGAAATATTTACTTAAATATAAGGCTAGTCTACAATTACAATATTTAAAACCCCTTGGGAGCATTCCTTCTAGACCTGAGCTACTATTAACACAGCCCTGTTAGTGTTCTAACTAGTCAGTTTTCCCCAAAGTGCCACTGCACTGTTCCAGGTCCCCAAAGAAGGAGCAAGACTCTGGCTATAAGAATTAAAACTGAAGATGTGTTTTGAAATTCATAGCATTTTCCTTATAGGAGCTTCATGTTATGTTCAGTGGTTTCAACCTTCTATCTTGCTAATTCTTGTCAGAAACATGGAACAGTGGAAAATGATGGAAATAGCATCTCTAAAAAATCTATTAACAAAATTTTATATCCAAAAAATTTTATATAGAAAAGCATACTTCAAAAATAAAGTAAGGGCTTCCCTGGTGGTGCAGTGGTTGAGAGTCTGCCTGCCAATGCAGGGGACATGGGTTTGTGCCCCAGTCCAGGAGGATCCCACATGCCATGGAGCAGCTGGGCCCATGAGCCATGGCCGCTGAGCCTGTGCATCTGGAACATGTGCTCCACAGCGGGAGAGGCCACAACAGTGAGAGGCCCGTGTACCGCAAAAAAAAAAAAAAAGTAAAAAAACAATTTTTAGATAAAAAAGACTAAGAGAATCTGCTTCTATTAAACATACACACTACAATAAATGTAGAAGGATTTTTTTTTTCTGGCTACGGATAGCAGACATGAAATTGAAATGTGGATTTAAAGCAAGGAATGGAGAGCATATAGATGGTAAACATGTGAATAAATCTAAAAGACTATATTTTTATTATATAATTTCTTTAAAAAGACATAAAGCAAAATATTATAACACTATCCTGAGGTTTATACAGTAGGTAGTTGTATTAAGTAAGACAAATAGCTCGAAGAATGGAAAATGGTAATAGAACTATACCATTTCAAAGTTATTATCATGCATTTAAATTATATGAGACTAGCTCTAAGTACATGGTGATAATTTAGAAATATATATTGTATTTCTCAAAGTAACCACTAAAAAATAATGCAAAAATCTCCTCCAAATCAAAAAAAAGGAGGATTAAAATATGATGCTAAAATTTATCTTACTCGAAATGAAACATGAAAGAAAAGTTGACATAGATAGAAAACAAATAGAAAATTGTTAGATTTAAGCCCAACAACAAAAATAATTCCATTAAAAATAAATGGATAAACCACTCCACTTATAAGTCAGGCAAGATATAAAAGCAAGAATAAGCTACTAGTTATCTATAAGAGATATATTTAAATATAAAGACAAGTTTAGTTAAAAGTAAAAGGATAACAAATAATATATAACATTCAAATAGTAATCATTAAAACCCTGGAATGGCTGTTTTAATATCAGACAAAATCAATTTCAAAAAAACGGAAGTAATTCCACAGATAAAGAGGGACATTTCCTCATTATAAAAAGGTCAATTTATCAGGAAGATATAATAATCCTGAATGACTAAGCATCTAATAATAGAATTTCAAAATACAGGGATTAAAAGCCTGACAGAACTAAGGAAATATGGAGAAGTCTGTAACAATTGATGGAGATTTTAAGAATACCTATTCAGTAATTGATAGAAAACCTAAACAAAAAAATCAGTAAATACATAGAAGTTTTAAAACAACATTATCAACTATATTGGCTCAATTGACATTTATGGAACAATTCACCCAATGAGTACAGAATAAACACCACATCATGGATCATAAAACAGTGTACTCAATATAATTAAAAAGTGAAATATTTTAGAGCATATTCTTTGACTACAATATTAGAAAGCAATAACAAGTTATCTAGAAAATCTCCAAGTATTGGAAAACTTGACAACTCACTTCTAAATGACCCAAACAGCAAAGAATAAATCACATGGGAAATTATAAAATGTTTTGAACTGACTTATAATTAAATACAGCACAATATAATTTGTGATAAGCAGTCAAATATATAGAGGGTAATTTTTAATTTTAAATGCTTATATTAGAAAATATAAAGGTAACAGATCAATGGCTTAAGCTTTAATCTTTTGAAGATAGTAAAAATAAATAAATCTAGAGAATGTAAAAAGAAGTAATAAAGATGAGAACAACAATAATCATGCAGGAAAAAAGCACTACAAGCAATTAACATAGGAATATTTGGTTGTTTGCAAAGAAAAATATAATAAACTCTTAAAGGAAATAAACAATAAAACAGAGAGCAAACAAATTGCCAACATCAGAATTAAAAAAGAGATATCAACACTAATCCTAAGATACTATAAAGTAAAAATGGAATATTATAAATAACTTTATACCAACAAATTTAATAACTTAGATTAAATGGACAAATTCCCTGGTAAACTTAATTCACCAGAAGTGGAATAAAATAAAATAGAAAATCTGCAAAGAATAAAATTTATTGAATATGTTGAATTCATTACCAAAAGCATTTACACAAAGAAAATTTAAGCCATATGGTTTCTAAGGGTTTATTCTAATAAATATTTATGGAAGAAATAACATCAGGTTTGCATAAACTCTTCCAAGTAATAAAAAAAATGGGAGACCATTTCCAAATCACTTTATGAAGCAAGCAACATCCTGATAACAAAACCTGATAAAGATATGCATTGAAATAAGATACTACAGACAAATATCCTCCCATTAACATAAAAGCAAAAATTCTTAATTTTGTGAAATTAAGCCCAACAATACATAGGAAGAATCATACATTATGATTTGTGTGTATATCGCCATCTATCAAACACATCATATTTATTGGCAAAATATCAGATGATAATCCTCTCCCCTCCAAGATCAAAAACAAAGCAAAGATGTCTACCCTCACCAATTTCATTCATTATTGTACTGAAGGTCCTAGCCAGTGTAATAAGACAAGAAAAATAAATAAAAAGCAGAAAGATGGGAAAGGAAGAAATAAAACTGTATTCATAGATAGCATGGTTGCTATATAAAAAGATGAATGACAAAGATTGTACAAAGCAACTATTAATATAGATAAACAAGTTTAACAATGTTGAGAGATACAAAATCAACTTACCATAAACAACTATATTTCTATAAAATAGTAACAAAAATTGGTAAATACATAGTTTTAAAAAGCAGTTCCATATAAAATAACATCAAATAACAAAAATAATTTGCAATAAATTTAACATAAAAGATGCAAAACTGAGCAGATTTAAAAATACCTAAATAAAAGATATACTACAAACATGGATGTGAAGACAGGATTTTGTTCAGATGTTAATTCTCATATACATACAGTCTCAGTCATCATAGCAACAGACTTTTTAAATTGACATTGACTAGGTGATTCTAAGATTTATATGAAAATATAAAGGGCTTATAATAGCAAATCTAACTCTTTAAAAAAACGTGAAGAATATACACAACCTGATATCAAGATTTATTATGAACCTACAGTAATTAAAACAGTGTGGCATTAACACAAAAATAGACAAATAGGTCAATGGAACAGAATGCTAAGCATAGAAATAGATCCACAATTATACAATTGAAATTCAATTAAGATTTCCTTGGTGGTGCAGTGGTTAAGAATCCGTGTGCCAATGCAGGGGACATGGGTTGGGGCCCTGGTCCAGGAAGATCTCACATGCCACAGAACTAAGCCCATGAGTCACAACTACTGAGCCTGCACTCTAAAGCCTGCAAACCACAACTACTGAACCTGCATGTTGCAACTACTGAAGTCCGCATGCCTAGAACCTGTACCCAACAAAAAAATGAAGCCACCACAATGAGAAGCCCAAGCACCTCAATGAAGAGTAGCCCCCACTTGCCACAACTAAAGAGAGCCTGAGAGCAACAAAAAAGATGCAACACAGACAAAAATAAAATAAATAAATAAATTAATTAATTAATTAATTTTTAAAAAAGAAAAGAAATTCAATTTTAAAAAGCACCAAAATAATTCAATTGAGAGACAGTAATCTTTACAACAAGTGATGTTGGAACTACTAGATATTCAAAGAGAAATGAACCTCAACCTTTTCCTAAAGTGATATACAAACATTGCTTCAAATGAGCAATAAAAATAAACCTAAAAGTAAGCTAAAAATACATGCTTCTATAATAAGACAGGATGATAATTTTCTGACATGGGGACATGAAAATTTTCATAGGTAAAACACAGAAATTTGCAGGCATAAAAGAAAAAAATATAAATTAGACTTCATTTAAATTAAAATTTCTGCTTATAAGAAGATTACATTAAAATTAATAGGCAATACTCATACTGGCAGGAAATCTATATGCATGTGTATGTATGTATATGTTGTATATAAATGTATACATGCATATATATATATATATATGATGAAAAATTTGTATCCAGACTATATCAAGAACTCCTATAACTCAATAATAAAAAGATTTAACAGAATACAGTAGAACAAGGGAGGCAAAAATCTTGAACAGACATGCAAACGCCAAAGTCGATAAGCATACGAAAGAGTTTTTATTATCATTATCCATCAAGGAAACACAAATTAAATTCATAATGTAATACCACTGCCCACCTGCTTGAATGACTAAAATTAACAAGCCTGACAACACCGAATATTGTATGTGAAGCAATAAGACCTTTCATACATTGCTTGTGGGGATACAAAATACCACAATCACTTTTGGAAAAGGTTTAGCAGTTTCTTATATAATTTCAAACATACACCTACCCTATAACAAAGTAATTACACTCTTAGGTATTTATGCAATAGAAATGAGGACATATTTCCTCAGAGAGGCTTGTACAGAATATTCATAGAAGAATACTCTTAAAAACTCCAAACTGGAAACAATTCAAAAGTTCATGAAGAGTACATGAATTTTTTTAAAATTATGGTATAATTACTATCACAATAGAATATTATTCAATAGCTAAAAAGGAACAAACCACAGATTATGCCACAGTATGGATAAATCTCACAGATATTATACTGAGTGAAAGAACATAGATACAAAATCATCTACTTTATGATTATTTATATGAAATTATAGAGAAGGGAAAACTTGTTTTATAATAATAATTTTAAAAAAGGTTACCTCTGGCAGAGGAGGCAGAGAAGGAAATGAGAATTGACTGAAAAGGGGCTCGAAGGAACTTTCTGGAATGATGGAAGTATTCTGTATCTTGATTAAGATGGTGATTATATGGATATATATATATATATATATATATATATATATATATATATATATATATATATATACCCACATATGTAAAATGTTATTAATACATACACATGTGTACATTTTAATTTATGCAAATTATATCAAAATAAATTTGTTTTTAATACATACATACAATATTTTAAAATAACTTTTTATACATACAATACATATTTCATAGAGAATAACAGCAATACAAATGACTGTTGACTTCTCACCGGAAGTCTTTATGGTGTTAAAGTTGAACAAAACAAAACTGTCTATCTTGAATTCCATATTCTGTAAAAATATCCCTCAAGATACTTTTTCAGAGAAACAAAAATCAGAGAATTTGTTTCCAGCTGACCTACACTATTAAAAACTTTTCAAAATGCTAACTGAATTTATTCAGACTGAAAAAAAAGATACCAGATGGAACTCCGGATGAGCAGGAAGAAATAAAGAACGTCAGAATAGATACATATGTGGGTAAATATAAAAATACTTTTCAAAAAGTGTCTTTTTTTTTGTATGTAGTTTTAAATTTGAAATATAGTCGTCCCTCATCACCAGTGGGGGATTGGTTCCAGGACCCACCTCAGTTTCCCAAATCCAGGATGCTCAAATCCCATAGTCTGCCCTCCTCCCTATATATGATGTTCCACATCTGTGTATTCAACAAGCTGGGGATCATGTAGTATTGTAATATTTATTGAAGAAAATCTGCCTCTAAGCAGACCTGTGCAGTTCAAACTGTGTTGTTCAAGGGTCAAATGTACTATTAACTACTTAAAATAATAACAATATATTATGATGTATACAGTACGTGGAAGTAAAATTTATGACAATTGGAGTATAAAGGGTGGGAAAAGGCAAAATGTAATTATATTAAGATTTCATAAAGTAATTTCCTATATTATATGAAGATAAACTGTAAATACTTAAAGATATTTATTGTAATTTCTACAGCACTAGCTAAAAAAATAACACAAAGTAATATAGCTAAAAAAACAATTCAGAGGATGAAAAAGAACACTGAAAATAGTGATTCACTCCGCATGCCCACCCCCCAAAAAAGATAGGAAAGAAAGACTAGAGGAACAAAGAATAAATAAGCTAAATGGAAAACGTAAATCATATCTATAATTACATGAAATGAAAATGAACTAACCACATGAATTAAAAGGCAAAGATTAAAAAACTGAATTTAAAAAAGACTGAACCGTAGGCTGTTCACAAGAAACACACTTTAAATGTAGAGCACAGATGGTTGGAAATAATAGGGTAAAAAAAGATACATCATGCAGCCTTAAACATAAGAAAGCTGGTGTGGCTATATTAATATCAGACAAAGTAGACTTTAAAATATAAAGTATTATTGGAGATAAAGAGAGACATTTTACAGTGAAAAACATCCATCAGGAAGACTATAATCCCAAATACATATTCACCTAATAAGAAAGAGACAGAACCCTTCACTTTATTTGGATGTTAATGTGACTGGAAGCAAATGCTGGAAATTCTGTAGCTACATGTCAGTGATGTAGGACTCTTGTCTCAGGCAGAAGAGCAAAGACGAAGGGTAGCAGAGTGAAGGTATAGTAGGAATCTATGCATCTACCCACTTGCTTATACTGTTCAACCATTTGTCTTAACTCACTGGGTCCCGTCTTACCTCTAAACTTCCAGTTTTATGTAAATTAATATTTGTAGTCCAAAACATCCTACTCAAAACAGTGAAAAATAAACATATAATTGTTAAATTAAATAAATAAGATAAAAATAATCCTGCAAATAAATCAGAAACTTAGTTCCCATTAGCAGATTCCAAGGAATCTAGGAGTGTCTGAATCACCTACTGTAACAAAGCTAATATTGAGGAAGCATTAAAGATTTTTCTAGGACTCTCAGGGTCATGTAAATCCACTGGGAAGAATGTCAATTTTATGATCTTCAAAGATGATATTTTAGAGTTTTCCTTTGGAATATTTTAATTGTAGATAAGCCAGTCTTAGATGTATCTTGAGTCAAAGAGAGATACTTTATTAAACCCCAGTTTACTCTTTAAATGACCACTCTGATATCCTTGCCTCTGAGTAAACCTCCCTCACCAGGTCCAATCGGAAAAACTCTTTCTTCAGGCACCTGCATCTCTTCTTCTACCCTTCCTTGTATCTGTTACTCTGTGTTTAATGCTTTTTTTGTTTGTTTGTTTCTTCATTTATCAACTCAATCAATGGATATGCTTCTTGAAAATAAGTTTCATGCTTTACATGTCTTCATATTCATCATGTCTGGTTTAGTGCTTATCTGAGTGAATGTTGAAATAAATTGAATCAAATCCAATGAAGTCTAATCCAATAAAAATTTATATATTTGTGACAATGTTGATCTTTTTTTCAAATCTGTTAGTGTATCTTGGACCTATATGTGTATGCATAAAGTTAAGTTTTTCAAGTTAAAAGAAATAGACACTCTCTTTAGCTACTTTAAGTCAAGTGAGTTTATTTTATGGACCTATGTGTCAGTAAATGCTGAAAGTGCTCAGATGAAACTGGACTATTTGTTGCTCAGTTTTTTGGAAACTCTAGGTTAGAGTTATTTACTGACATCTAGCAGAAGCAGGAGTTCACGACCTTCACTTTAGTCATTAATATGAATTAAAAACGGAGACACAAAAAATTAAAGCACTAACATGGTTAAAAATACTCATGTATGTACTCACCACTCAGACTTGACAACTGAAAACATTGTCATATTTGCTTCAAGTCTCTTTTTTTCCTAAAAGAAACAAAACACTACAAGGTTGAACACATTTTCAAACATTCTCAGGCCCATTTTTCTTCCTCCTCTCCAGAGGCAGCCACTAATATGAATTTAGAGTATACCGTTTTCTTTATTTTTACTTACATATATATAAATATATATTCATAATCCATATATATTTCCTGTATGTTACAACCATTTTAATTACTCCTCTCCAATCTTCAACATTACTATTTAGTATTTTAATTCCACCTCATTTTTTTACACATGCAAAAAAATGTTATTTTAAAATTTACATTTAATACTTGTGCTTATTTATTTATTTAAATTTTGCTCATATTTGCTTATTACATATTACTGCTTCCTTCTGGGTTTACTTTTTTTCCTGCTTAAGTATATTTCTTATTCATAAATTCCATGGACAATGCTTTCACTTAGCATTTTTTTGGTAGTGTTTTTATTTCCTCCCCAGATTTGAATTATAGTTTAGCTGGGTATATAATTTTAGGGTGACAGTTTTATTTTTCCCTCAGCACTTTGATAATATTATTCCAAAAGTCAGCTAGCCTCAATTTTTCCTGATAAGAACATTTTCAGTGGTCAGTTTCCTAGGCAATCTTGTGCAAATTCTGAGTACTGGAAGTTCCTCTATGGGACAGTTTTCTGGTTGCCTCTGCTTAGGTCCTATGGGTAGGCTGGCTCCAAGTTTTTTTAAATCAGGTTTTCTACTTGAGGTTCTTCCAAATAGCTCAGGTTGCACACAGGTATAGGACTAAGATCTCAGCCTCTTGCAGGTCACTTTGTTCATGCCTATGACTTCAGAAGCAATTGCTCAGTGAGAAGAGATTTTAAGACATTACACATATACAGAGAAGCACTTATTTGGCTTCTGGTTTATAGTTAGAGCTCAGATACAGTCCTGACTGTATGTGGGGATTAAGGTCTTGACCAATTTTTGCATGTAACATTAAAAGTTCAAGTCACTAAAGCATATAACCTTATTCTCACAGAGGCAACATGTTGCAACTCTTGCTCATAGCTATGGCTCTGGGATTATTTTTTTTTTATTTCTGGCATCTGGATATTTCCCTTTATTGCTTTATAGGTTATCTAACTGTTTTTAATTATTTAAAATACATTATCCAGCATTAGTATGTGTTCAAAGTAAGAGCAAGAACTTCTGCTCTATTAAATCTGTCCTTTAGACCAGAAGTCTGACTCTTCTGTTCCCTCAGTCTGCTTCTTTTTGAGTTTCTACCTATTTAATAGCCATTTCCCCTGTGAACAGATATTTTATGCTAGGCCACATCATATGTTAGCAGCCAGTTTATGGATTTGCTGCTTTCAGGCCAGTCTATGTTACTGAGCTGACTCAAAGAACAACCCAAGTCAGCTTCTTTTAGTAGAGGTGATAGGTTGGGACTTGGAAAGATATTAGGCCTGGTAGGCACTATTATTAACATATTTTGTAACGTAAAGTTCTAACTTATGAAATGAGTAGTAGATTGGATATTGCTTAAGAAATAATACTGTCACATAATAGATATGCTAAATTATTTTTTGAAAGAGTAAGTACATCAATTAATGAATGTTCTATGTTTTCATATAGGCTCTGCAGTCATTTGATTTGAGCAAAAACTTCTCTGTTCCTCAATTTCCTCAACTTTAAAATAGTGAGAATAAAATTGATTCTGCCTACTTCACAGGTTGTTATAAGAACAGAATCACAAGGAGGCAGAGTGTGTGGAAATATTTTGAAACTGTAAAATGCTATATAAATGTGATTTATTGCTATTGCTATTGTCATAACATAACAGAAAGTTACATTTGGATTCACAAGACCATGTATGTAGTCTTATTATAATTTGTGATCTGTAATGATAAAATAATAAAGCTGATTAATTATTAAACCATTCTTGATCATATTTCATTATCATAATACATCATTGGTGTCAAACATGTAAACAACCATTTAAGAATCGTGCTGATTGAAATGTTAGGAGACAGTCTGATTTGTGAGGAAAACTTAGTCTTTGGAACTAGATTTCTTTGGCTTTCAAATACAAGTTCTGTCATTTGATAGTTGTTGGATCTTGAGCAAGTTAGTTTCTCTGAATTTTGGTTATATAACTTTTGAAATGGGGATAATTATACCAGCTTCTGATTGTCATAGGAATGTCATGATGTTGGTCAGTGAGGGTAGGTAGACCCTACTGTCCTTCATCTCCTTCTCTCTCCAGCAAGTATCCTGCTGCTTCCCAATACAATCCTGTACAGCAAATTTTAGTCAGAGAGATTGAAATGGTCTACATATTTGGAAGAAGACATTTTACTCTTCTAAAGGAAAACACTGCCCATAAGCATAACTATTTATAAACTGTACAGCTGTGGCTTTATTTAGTACAGTTTTATCAATGTAAGCTATCACATATGTGCTTCAAGATATGGTCACTATCTGTGGTCAACTGAGCTTTATGGCCAGTCACTATGGACTGTTTCATGCAATTAATGTAATTCCCTGAATAATTTTGAATGCAGATATACAGCCTAGGATTTTCCAGATGAGAGTGTGTGTAACAAAACACTGTAGTGTGTTATGGACATGCTGTTGACTATGATTCTGTTATACTCCAGAGGAAAATGTTGTATTTATTTTCTCTCTTTTAACTTTTCAAAACATAATGTGTTTCACAAAAATAACTTACACTATATGTCTTTGATCTGCTCTTTAAAATTGGAAATAAATTTTGCAATGTATTTGGAGAAGTTCTCTCTGTACCCTTTATGTGTAACCTTACTCTGTTCTTTCTGGGTTGTTGCAAATTAACAATAATTGATTAGCTAATTTATTTATAGCTCTGAATAAAAATTTGAAACTCCTGAAAAAATATGTTGAAAACTCTTCCTAAGGGTAAGCAGGTTGATAAAATGTAGTAGGAAGCAGACTCCTTTGAAATATTTTGATTTTAAACTTTTCTTTGTTTCCCTCAAGGGCAGGCTTTGTCTTCAGACTATGTGACTTGTGTTGAATATGAGCACTGTCATAATTGAATGAACCTTTAATTGTAGACTTTGGTTGGCTTTCACAAGGAAGAAGAATTTCCCCTTAATTAAATATCTTTTGCTAATTATCTCTGCATTAATGGCCTGACTGCTATTATTCATCCTGTGGGAATCTTAAGTAAAGGTTTAGAGCTGAGGAAAACAGTCCTACACAAGGTCTTTTCTTCCCACTGCCTAAGAGACTCACTGTTTCTGTTCTGGGTCCTAGAAGACCCAATAATTCATGGGAGCTTGGGCTTTGATTACTGGACATAGGACTTCTGACTCTCCATCATATAAAGTAGTTGTATTAGTCATGGTTCTTTTATTTATAAATGGAAGACACCCACTCCAACTGTCTTAAGGGGGAAAAAAGGAAACATTACTTTACATGATTGAAAAGTCCAGGGATAGAAAATACTTTAGATATTGCTGGATCCAGGGACTCATAGTACTTCAGGAGTCATTCTCTCTTCATCTCTTGGCTCCTCTGTTGGTTTTATTCAGGTGGTCTCTTCCCACAAAGCAAGGAAGGTCATAGCAGCTCCTATTCTCTCAGTAACCCCATCAAAATATTATATTTTTTTTCCGAAAATTATAATAGTAATCCCATTTCAATTTCTTTGGATGGATTTGGGCCATGTGGCTTTTATAAACTAATTATGGAAGTCAGGGAAATACTACTGATTGGTGTGCTTATATCATATACCCTCTTCTGAATCTAATCCTAACTGTAAAACAAGGATTGAAAGAAGGAAAGAGTTGGATACCCTTAAAAAATGAGTATTTTATTACTGTGAAATGGGGGAATGGATACCAAGATGTAAAAAAGAAAAAAAAATCCATCATCGTGCATTTGCCAAGAATGTGATATATGTGTTGAGCCTGAAATAATGAATGAACAAAAGTTCCGTAAGGTGAACAAGTAGCTGTAAGAGATAGAGTAGTGGGCATTTGAGGCAAAGGGGACAGGAAGACATAGGGATGGTTAAAGAGTGTGATAGTTGTGAGAAACGAGAGTAGGTTGCTGTTATGGCTAAATCTCATAGTAACCACCTCCGTGCAGTTTCACTTCTGGCAGGGACAGAGCACTTGAGATGCTAGGCATTCTAAGGACAAAAAATTTAAAAATTATACTGTACAAATTTAGGTTGATATGTACAATGGAATATAGCTCATCCATAAAAAAAGAATGAAATAATGTCATTTGCAGCAACATGGGTGGACTTAGTGATGTCATACTGAGTGAAGTCAGACAGAGAAAGACAAATATCGTATGATATCGCTTATATGTGGAATCTTAAATAACGGTATGAATGATCTTACTTACAAAACAGAATTAGAGTCACACATGTAGAAAATAATCTTATGGTTACCAGGGGGTGAGGGGGAGGGATAAATTGGGAGATTGGGTTTGACATATAAACACTACTGTTTAGAAAATAGATAACTAATAAGGATCTACTGTATGCCACAGGGAACTCTACTCAATACTGTGTAATGGCCTATATGGGAAAAGAATCTAGAATAGAGTGGATATATGTATATGTATACTGATTCACTTTGCTGTACAGCAGAAAGTAGCACAACATTGTAAATCAATTATACTCCAATAAAAAGTTTAAAAAAAACCAGCAAAGTTAGGTTGAAATACAAAAGTTAACGTTCAGTAGTAACTGAGGATGGCTTGATCATTGCTGGACAATAGCTTATAAAGCACCTACCATGGCTGAGACCTTAGGGAGCATGGAGAAACTATGCAAATGCCAATAATCATGCTTTTAAGAAACTCTTATTAGGGCCCTATAAAACATGTAAACAAATCATTATATACAGGACAGGAAGAAAAGAGCCTAGTCCCTATCCTTCACACTTCCATTAATATGGGTCAGGAGAGGGGTTTCCCTGGTGGTGCAGTGGTTGAGAGTCCACCTGCCAATGCAGGGGACATGGGTTCATGCTCCGGTCTGAGAAGATGCCACATGCCATGGAGCGGCTGGGCCCGTGAGCCACGGCCGCTGAGCCTGTGCGTCCGGAGCCTGTGTTCCACAACGGGAGAGGCCACAACAGTGAGAGGCCCACGTACCGCAAAAGAAAAAAAAAAAAAAACTTCCACTCTATTTTTCCAGTTGTTCAGGCCAAAACTATGAATTTAAACTTAAACTCCATTCATATTTTAATATCCTTCTTCTAAAAAGTCAGAAAATCCTGTAAGCTTAACTTTCAAAATGCATAGTTTGTAACCACTTCTCATTGCTCCCTTGTTAAACATGCTGATCCAAATCCTCATTATCTCTCACTTAGTGTTTTGCAGTAGCCTCTCATGTCCATTCTTTTTCTCCTATAGTTTATTCTTCACAAAACAGACAGAATGTTCTGATAAGATATAATGTATATCATTCAGAACCCTCCAAGAGATCCCAGATCTAAGTATCTTTGTGTGGTTCCTAGACACTGTTTTATGTTCAAAGGGGCTGAACTTGTTAGATCTCATCTACCAGATTTCTTGATTTCTATATTCTGGTTGGAGTCAACAGTGAGAGAAACTAACCAGAAATTGGTGGGCAGAAGGAGAGTGAGGTCTAGGTATCTCTTCCTGCTACTATATCATCAACAAGTGTTAGCTGTTTCCCTGAAAGCCACAGCTGCTGTGTAGCAGCCCATTCCATA
Source organism: Mesoplodon densirostris (assembly GCF_025265405.1). NCBI lineage: Eukaryota > Metazoa > Chordata > Mammalia > Artiodactyla > Ziphiidae > Mesoplodon > Mesoplodon densirostris. Next base: position 112,420,406 of record NC_082665.1, on the reverse strand, counting down.
CAGACACCCCTGGTGTCTCTTTCTCCTTGCCAGTTTAGGCCTAGGGTAGTTACACTGCCTACTCTTACTAGTACTGGGTACTGTGCTATCTCATATTAAGTTTATTCAACCTTTTGCACACATTTGTAAATTAAAAATTAATTAAACTCTCCTTAAATTTCTCACTTTATATATGCCATCTGATTCCTGCTGAGACTATGATTACCTTTGTTGTTCCACCTGGAGTAAACTGAAAGGACTTTACAATGGTCTACAAGGACACACGTTATTGCTACTTTACTCCAGTGCCTCTGACTTCATTCCCTATTCTTCCACATGTTCCTTGTGCTCCATACACCAACCATAGAAGCCACAGTGCTCTTTGCTTTTTTTTTTTGATATCTTATGGATTTTACATTTGCTATTAAGTCTCTTCACTCCTCGACCACCTCATTTATGTCTTCACTCAAAAGCCACCTTCTCCTTGTGGCTTTCTATGAACACTATTTAAAATGGAAAGTCCCCTCCCAATACTCCTTACCCCATGTCTCTTCTTTATCTAAATCCTTAGAACTTATCACTATATAACATACTCTGTATCTTACTTACTTTACTTTTTCCTTGTTTCCACTAGAATGTAAGCCTAAGGAGAGAAAGAAATTTGATCTGTTTTGTTCACTGACGTGTTTCGAGTTTTTACAAAAGTGCTGGGCACAGAGTAGATGCTCAGTTAATATTGTTGAATGAGTGAATGAATGAAAAAACAGGAAAAATGCAATGAGAGATTTAATAGGAAAGAAAATATTTTCAGCTAATCATATCAGAAGAATGATATTTGAACTGCACTTTAAGAGTGGATGTGGCTGATGAGTAGAAGGGTTTTCCCAGGAAGTAACAATCGGAACAAAGTCACATTGATGGAAAAGTACTCAAGAAACATTGTCTTTCAGTTGGATTGGAGTGTTGACTGCAGAAGCAGGAAAGAAGTAAGTTGTTGAAGACAGGCTCAGGCTAGAGAACAGAGTATCCCAAGTGCAGCGTAAAGCAAACCAAAACAAGTTTTATTTTGTGGGAAAAGAGGTGCAGACTCTTTGGGACTTGAAGTGAAGTGTCATGGTCCAAGTTGTATCCTAGAAAGACTAATTTGGTGGTGGGATACACAAGAGTTTAGAGAAAGGAGAGTAGAGTCATTGAGAGAAACTAGAAAAGCTATTACAAGAGGTGATGAGTCCTGAACCACAGTAGTGGTGATGAACATGGAAAGGAGGGCTGTAAGATGTATTGTCCTGTAAGAGTTTCTTGACCCCTAGAGTAAACCAATATATTATGCAGGGTGTTTGGAAGAACTGATCTCTTAATTACCAATTAACCCTGAATCAACACAGTACTTTATTCATTTTTCCCGTATCATCTGAATTTTAAAATAATAAACAGGTTTAATTTTCTTCTTCTTAAATACATTAGCAAGAAATACTCTATGGTACACTGTAGGTAGAAGGTGTTTATCATAGTTTAATGTCCTGTCATTTTGAGCCCACTTAATAACAAGATCACAAATAGAACATCTGCCAATGAGCATGACGCTGATTCCAGCATCAGCTGTAATTGCAAATAGTGTGGAACAGGGATGGGGGTCCTTTATTTGGGGGTGACAACAAGGACAGGCATGGTACAGCTGGGACTCTTTCTACCCCTACTTGAGCATGGATCATCTGTCCCCAAGCAATGTCAAGGGTAAAATTTAGCAGTGCTGGATGTGGTGTTAGGAGTCCCAGAATTCCAGTATTGAAATTCATTTTACACAGTGATGAACAAAATCCTAAAATGGTACCTTTTAGGGAACACTGCATCTATAGTGGAGTGGAGATGGAAGAAAGAAAGAGACAAGGCTCTATTACTTTGTTTCCAATTATATTGGTCTTAATTAATTTATTTATTTAACAAAACATCAGTGGAAAAACATTATGCTCTTGTCTTCTTGCTAAGTGCTTAAATTAGAGATTCAGTATATAGTATCTGTCCAGAGACACTTACAGGATAGTAGGTGAAAGAGCAATGCAGAAATGCATAATTCAATAACAGAAGTCTTACGAACAATACAACTACAGAGGAAGGAGTATCTAACTCTACCAGGGAAATTTCATAGGTCTGAAAACATTTGAGCTGAACTTGAGGCATTGGCAGAGCTCTAACATGAAGGAGGAAAAGAGTGGGCATTCCAAGCAGAAGTAACATTAGCAAAGGCATATAGAGCATAAAAGTGCATGTCATGTTCAGAAAATAGAGTGCTAGCATGTATGCAGCTCATATTCTTAGAATTCCTGGGGAGAAGAGAAAAATTTTGAAAGACTTTTGGGAAATAGATGAACAAGTGTTGATGAACAACTGACTCAGGATGAATGGGGAGGAGAGAACTCTTAGATCTTTATTCACTTTGGGCAACTCAACTAGCATTTTATATACTTATGAAGAATCTATTCCTTAGACATCTGACCTTGGACATCTGATTAATCAGAAGGAATCATAGATTGTACCTTGAAACACACAGGAAAGTCTTGCTTCATTATTATTATATCAACTCCTAGAATATCAGAGATAGAAAGGCACATAGTGATCCTTGAATTGTATTGATGGGGAAACTATGGCACAGTTAGTGATTTGCTCAGCATCTCACAGTAAAAGAATTATAGTTTGAATTAGAACTCAGATCTCCTAACTCCATAGATGTTGCTGTTTATACACTATATAATTTCAAAAGCAGTTTCCATTTATTTTTTGGCATGGTGAAATATATGGACATATATCACAAGAGAAAGGTCACTTGGATTTTTGTTTGGGTAAAAGATAAGGGCATAAAGCTCTTAAGAAGTCAGAAGGTAACATTTGTTTCAATCTTATTTGCAAAGTAGTGACCTTAGAACTTGTGATTAAAATTGGTTTGGAGAAATTGGAGGCAACAGAGTTGACCTATGAAGAGACTCCATGTAAACTTAATGTATCTTCTCAAAGCTACTGGCACCAAGCAGTGACAGAAAACAGATAACGGAGAACAGAAGTAAGCTGTTTAGCTTTACATGTGAGAAATGCATGTTACAGGAACTAGGTCTAAACAGACAGAAGTACTCTTTACTATTTATTATTATTAAGTCTTATTGAGAAGAAGACATGCATCTCTTAAATATTCTTCCAACTATCACTAGACCTTGGATGCTGGTGTGTATGTATATGAGAGGGGAGGGGGTTATTTATGCATTACTAAGTAAACCAAAGAAACATAAAATTATAACATCCTACAGAGTGTCTAGTCCAACTCCATCCATTTGTGGTAAGGGTCTTAGAAGTCTGAGATATAGGGGAGAAATGACTTGATTATTAATATATAATCATTTCATTTCAGAGCTGACAAGAACCTGGGTTACTTCAAAGAGAGCAATTACCTGCTCATCCTTCCTTCTGCAGCAGCTGCTTTTTGGAATAAACAGTCACTTCCAATCTCTTTAGAGGCAAACCCAGAATAAAAGTTCTATTTCAGGACTCAACCCTGGACCAAGAATATGGCTAACCATCTCCATTTATCTCATCCATCTGCAGTTTTCAGAGCCTGCCTGTCTCTTTGTCGAGTAGAACAGAAAGAGGGGAGGGGAGGAAAAGAAAGAGAGAAAGAAGAGACAGATAGACAAGAGACAGAAAGAGAGATGGAGAGAGAGATACCAGGACTGCAGATGATATAATTCTCCCCCATTCTATAATCTCTCACCAGGCAGAAGAAATGCCCTAGCCAGAACAAGATAGTTAGCTCTCATTTGAGTTGTGGCATCACTACAGCTAGTTAGCTTACCAGGTTAGGGATGAAGTTAGGAAGGCTAAGAACCAGTCACTTTCCTTTTCTGGTCTTCAATTTAACTGAAAAATAAAGGGCTTTCTATGTTACAGTACTGGCTTTAAAATATGTTCACAGATTCTTTGATTGTCCTCCCTTCAAGAGCTGAATTCCCCTCTTCTTGAGTTTGGGCTGGACTTAGGGACTCATTTCTAACCAATAGACTATTGCAGAAGTAATGATATAACACTTTGGAGACTGGGTCATAGATGACACTGAGGCTTCCTCTCTCTCTCTCATCTCTTCCTCTAGGGTAAACCAGCTGATGAGTCTTGATGATACTCAAGGAACCCTATGACCCTACACAGAGGTCCATATGGCAAGGGACTGAGGCTTCCTACCAACACCTATGTGCCTACACTTGAAAGTGGATCCTCTATCCCCAGTCAAGCCTTCAGATGTCTGCAGCCCTGGCCAACACTCTGACAGTAACTTCATGTGTAACTCTGATCAAGAACCACCTAACTAACCCTTTCCCGAATTCCTGACCCACTGGAAATGTGATGCAGTCAGTATTTGTTGTTTCAAGCTGCTATGGGGTAATTTGTTTTATGGCAATGCAAACCAAATACTGTTATTTTTCAACTTCTTACTTTTTCAGAGACTATGATTTTTTTTGTAGTCTTCAGTGTTTAGAGTCATATGAAATTGTATTATCTATGCCCTAATCTTTATGTATGAACGATTACAGTTAGACCATGTACTGTGGGAAGTACCCTAGGATTCAGCAGGCTAAGGAGCTTTTTTGGACCTCTTCTTTTCCTCTAGCTTTCTTTTATAATATCGTCATCATCATCATCATCACCATCATCATCATCATCATCACCATCGTTATCGTCCCACTACCAAGCATGTAGTTTACACATTTTACAGGTTCACATTTATTATATAATTTTACCTTTTACAACAATACAATGAAGTAGATATTATGTTTCATTCCCATTTTATATATGAGGAAATTGAGTACTTGAGAGCAAAAGTATCTGATTGAAAGTCACATAGTTTATAGAAGAATTGTTACTCCAATTCAGGTCTTCTGACTCCAATCTAATATTTTTCGCACTGTATCAGGAGCCCTTATAATAGAAGTGATCATTCAACTTTATTTCCTCATGCCTGATATCCACTCCACATTTTAGCTTTCAAGTCTGATATTTGGGAATTTTTACATATAACCCTTCTCTTTTTTATTACTGAGGTTTGTGAATAACTGAGCGGGTTAATTTATTCTCCTTTTTTTCTCCTGGTACTTTTTTTTTTTTGGGGGGGAGTACGCAGGCTTCTCACTGTTGTGGCATCTCCCACTGTGGAGCACAGGCTCCAGACGCGCAGGCCCAGCGGTCATGGCTCACGGGCCCAGCTGCTCTGCGTCACGTGGGATCTTCCCAGACCGGGGCACGAACCCGCGTCCCCTGCATCGGCAAGCGGACTCTCAACCACTGCACCACCAGGGAAGCCTGCTCCTGGTACTTCTTAAAAGTCATCTAATTGTTTTGCCTATAGCCAGGTGTTATACTTTAAACACTCTCTTATTCTAGATGACTGATTACATGTGTTCTGGTTTTCTTTGGCTATTCAGTTAAGTAATTTCATTGGTGATTTCTATAATTTTATCATCTGTATTTGGTTTTTCTCATATTTTATATATTTTCATAATAAGATATGAAAATAAAAGACTCAAATTTCAGTATTTGGGAATCAGTTTTAAGTTTTGCACTTTAAGGAAAAGATATTATCTAGAATATTAGGATTTTTTAACCTCTTTACTCCAAATTTGTAATATTTGTAATCACTATTGATTTTTCACTGAAACATTTGCAGATATTATAAGGATAACTTGAGGCAGTTATCCTTTACAAGATTATGCATATAAATCATTTTGGTAGATTTAGCAGTCTGCAGTAACCTCAGTTTTTAAAAAGATGATGTCTAATCCTGGTTAAGAACCACTGTCCAAGGTGTGTTTCAAAACATGGTACTAAATTACAAATTAATTGCAAGCATATGACACAGTTTTTGACAATGGAAAAGTAATAAATTGTTATGTATGCCTTTGTGTCTTAAATGAAAAATAAATAAATGCATATCAGATTTTATGTTAAGATTTTTTCAATATGGCAATAGAGTATTAATGGTCCCATCACCTGGAGTAGGATAAAAATAGCTCATGATCTGAATTCAGAGTTTATTTTGAATCTTCCTGCTTTCTTCCCATGAGCTCATTTCAAAGAGAATTCTTCCCTTTTAAATATTTTTAAGTGTTTTGAATTCTCCAAAATGAAAACTTTGTAAATTATTCTCTGAAGAATTTGGGCTGTGTCAACAATCTCCTCACTACACTAGAACATAAAACCTCTTCTTTGTTCAACATTATAACTTATAACCAAATAATATTAAAAACAATGTATATATGTATATGTATAACTGAATCACTTTGCTATACAGCAAAAATTAACACAACATTGGAAATCAACTATACTTCAATAAAAAAAAGCTCCTTGAGCACTGATCTTCACCACCCAAAGAGAGCTTTTCTTCATGATCAAATGTTATTTCACAGTATTAAAGGAGTCATACAATAATTCAGATTTTAATACAGAGAATCCAAACCATAGAGCAGATGCACAGATAGCAGCAGACTTCATAATGCCCACTCTAGTATTTGTCTCTTCCTTCATCTAAGCTTTAACATTTTCAGTTTGAATTCCCTATTTAGCTCTTCAGATAAATGGTTAAGTGATACTTTCTAATGACCATGTTACATGCTCTGCTGTGTTCTAAATGTCTTCAATTCTTCTGAGGCTCCCTGAATATTCAAAAATGAAATGGCTCATTGGCAGATAGTTTGAGCATCACATTCTTAGAGAGCTAACTAAAGCCACTGAATGGAAATTAACCAAATACAGAAACTTTCCAAGTTTTAAGAATACTTCCTCTTACCCAGAAGCTATATTTATTATGCTTTCCTTCAACAATTTTTCATTGGGGAACATTTAAATACAAGGTCTACACTTTTCTGTACACTGCTTTTCTTCACAACTGTCTGATTTGACACTTTGGTAACCTGAGGGGGGGTGTTGGTAGCAAAGTCCTTCTTTCCTTCATTATCAAAATATGTGACATATCTCAATTTGAAGGTCCCTTGACTCTTTAGGCAATCTCAATATCTCATTCTTAGACACAGACAATGCTATGTGTTCTCCCAGTTCTATTTCATTCTCCTCTCCAAGGCACACAGGAAAACTACATTTTCCAGCCTTGTCTATGACCAGATCAGTACTTGTAGCTAGTTCTGGCCAAGAGTAAGAATATTAAAAGCCATAATTAGTCTGAAGTATAGAACAGCAGGAAGCTACAAATTTCAGATGGAAATGCTACAAAAAAGTAAGCCCCTATACTGGACATGTAGCATATACAAGAAATAAGTCTTGTTGTATGAAGCCACTGAAATGTTGGAGTTATTTTTTAGCACAGCATAGCTTATGAGATTCTGATTAATGTATATGATAAACTAGAGCAATCCCATCAGATTCCAAATGTCAGTGTTTGATGTTTCAAATATTAAAAATATATTCTATTAACTTCTCATCTATTCAAATATCTCCTTGTGCTGAGGTAACTCCAAGGGTTAAACTTGTCCTACATTTTCATCTACTTCCTGTAAACACCTTGTTAAAAGGATGATTCGTAGTCCTCCTTGGCTGGAGAAAATCAGAGCCTACAAGGGTAAAAGAGTAATTAAAGAAAGATAAAAATTAATGGTTCTTAAACATTTTGTACATCAGAATCACCCGGGAAGTTTATTCCAAGTGCAAATCTGCCCTATTCTCTTGAGTGGGGTAGATTTGCAGACCTTCATTTAGTTAGTATTGCATGGGGTCAAGAAATATGCATTTTAATGTGAAACCAAACTGGTTCTGATGTTGGTGCATCAAGAATATGCTTTGAGAAGACTTAGTCTTGTCTCTAATAAAGGCTCTCTCTTCTTATAGCTTTAATAGTATAAAAATGTAAGACTAATTTGAAAAAATTCTCATAGGTAGTTGTTTGTTTGACCCATGGAATACCTTATCTGAATTATCAAGGGTACAATGTTAAAATGCAGACTCCTGGACAATGTCCACTACCTAATAAATCAGTCCCTCTGGAGTAGGAGCTTCACCTGAGATCCTCACTTGTAAGATGCCCCCCCCCAAGTTTTTAGACACAAAAAGTTTGAAACCAGTGTCATAGGGATTGTTTGTCCTTCTGCACACATTTTTATGATTAGTTCAATTTATTATTCATGACTTTTTCATGAACATTAGTTCAGGAACATTAGTTTTACCGACCACCTCAAATCTTCACACTGTAAGTGAATATATTATTACTAGAGTTTTTACTAATTATAAGAGTAAGTAATTGGAACCCACAGTGTAAATCATAGCTCCTGAAAGATTATATTTGATTTTTAAGATAAATGGTGAGCATATTTTTATTTTGCATTAAGAAAAATACAAATTATTTATTGGGGGGAAATTATAATATGATCATAGGGTCTAGAAGAAAATTCTACTTTTTAAATGCTTAGATGTTATAATATTTTTAAATGAAATTATGTAAAATCACAAGATGACAAAGCCAGATGACACATCAGACAGTTGATATGACATTTAATTAACTGTGTGTGGGTTTACATTAACTGCCTTTTTGATTTGAATGTATAATGGTTCAAATTAAATAGTTCCAGTTAGGTGGCTTTGTAATAGATGTACTTCCAATCAAATCTTACAAGAGTAGTTCTACAGTTGACACTGGGTCAGGTGTCAGAAGCCTAGATTAGATGCCCAACCCTATCACTAATTGGCTGAGTGTCATTAGGAAAGTCACTTAAACTGGATAATATGTTCCTGTTCTGAACTGCTTTTGTGCTGAAAAAAATATGATGTAATAAAATTGATTTGTAAGCCATAAATCATTATGCAAATGGAAATTTAGGTAACCACAAGAGTGATTTCACTATGTGTATAAAATTTGTCAACAAATATTGAGCACTTACAGTGTGCCAGACACTGTGCTATGAACTTACATGCATTATATCATTTAATGCTCGTGAAGTCCAATGAGGTTAATAATGTTATCTCCATTTTAGCTAGCAGGAGATGGAGGCCCAGAGAGCCTATAGTCAAACAGACAGTTAGGAGAGAAGCAGGACTCATATTCATCTCTACTTGACTTGAAACTTACTCCTAAATAGGCAATTTTCCTATGTAAATGATGTCCATTTAACTTACAATCATATTAATTCAGTTAAGAATATGCATGACCCAAGAGGAAATTTCATTCCTCTTATTCACACACTGAAATATATGGTACTGATTACTGCATTCAATTGTAGCATGTTGGGTCAGGAAATAATGACATAACCTCATTGCTTTTCTCCATACAGTACAAGTATGGTCTATCATCTTTCTGACCCTTCCATAGCTAATGCCAAAAATTATGACTTTATTGTTTACACTGTACTTATATTGTCAATGGAAATTGATACTGACCATCATTTAGCTTTTGAGAACACCGTGATTATCCAGCTATGCTTTCATAATAAAAGCTCAGGTGTAATTTTCCATGCCTCTGCCACTAGTCCTTTCACTTATTTTCTTCACTTAGAAAATAATTTATAAATCATAAAAATAATGTCTTACTTTCCCCAAAGATATTTTATGGTTTGAGATACTGTGCTAATAAGGAATAAGACTGCTTATAGGTAACAGCATTCTCTCCCTTCTTGGGATTTGGAGCAACTTACATTACCCACTATTTAATAGATTTAGAGAGAAACTACTCTCTGTCTTCCAAGTGAAGATTCTTGAACATAAATCAAGAATGGATTAATCCCTTCAAGAAGGAGTGCAGTGTAGAACACGAGTTGTGCTCAATCATTTTCTGCTGGATATTCAGGTAGATATTCAGGCCTGTCATTTTCTAATTACAAGTTCCATGTTGAGTCCCATTTACTCTGGAGGGCCCTACTTCCTCATCTTATTTCAGCAGGAGAAGGATCTAATTGTTTCTGTTTTCATTATAGAATTCTGTATTTCTCTCCAAGAGGAGTAGTGGGATGAAAACTCTGGCTTCTTTCTCCACCTCTCATTCACTATTAATAACCTAGAATGGATGATATCCGTTTGGCCATAGCTCACTAGCAGCCAGGGCTCATATACTGAAGGTGAGCGCTCATGTCTGGTATGAATTTTGGCTCCTTTTACTCTGCTCCTGGTCAGGAGCAGCAGATAGTGCTCCTAACTTTTTTACTGTAAACCCACCAGGCAGAGGCCCTTTACAGAGTAGATGGAAGGCACACTATTTTCTAGCTTTTTCTTCTTAATGGAGTGTTGGATCAGATCAGCCCTATTCTGAGTGTACAGATGTCTTCAATTTGGGGAGGAAATAAATGTCTTCCATTATTTCCTTAGGGCCAGTCTGTATTCTCCAGTCTCAGAATCACCAGGGTTATTTGGATCTTCATTTGACATATGTTTTTTGGGTGAATACCTTCGTTTTGAAATTATAAACTAGTGGCTCTCTGGGTAAATGTATGTTCATGTGTTTTGGTTGGTTCTTTACTTTTTTCTTTTCTTTTCTTTTTTTTAAGTTAAAGTCATTCCATAATTGACAGATTACATAAAAATCTGGATTTTTAGATTCTTTTGAAAAACTGGACAATCTTCCAACACTGGGGCTAAATCAGTGACAGCAATCAAATGGAGGTGAGTAGAGGATGCTCCCTTTTAAAGAAATATATACTCTTCAATTACCTCCAGGCTAAATCATCTCTATTATCTCCCTGACCTGGAAATCAAATGCCATGTGCCTTTTATGATTGTGTTAAAATGTTTAAAGAAATAATTATCTATACCTATGTCCCTATACACATGGATCCTAGATGGAGAGCATTGTATTATACTTATATCTGGCTCCCTTTTCTCTTTTTTCTAACTTTTGATCCTTGTAGGCACTTGAATTGACTATTCTCAGAATTCTGAATGAGAAGAAGGGATTGGTGTACCAAACTCTACCCTAAACCCTTAATGGTACTAAATTTTTCAGGTGTCATTTCTAAAAATATAATGATATTTTTGTATAAACCTCCTTTTCCTTTGAGACATTTTCTTACTCTCTTTTGGTCCCCTCTCGGATCACTTCTAATACACATTAGAAAGAAACTAAAGAGACATCTCAGTTTTCCTAGTACCCAAACCAAATCACAATTTCTTTAAAGGGAATACTCTTCAGATATGAATGTAAAAGCCATAAAAGGTAGAAGGGAGAGAGAGAGGTAAAAATTTGTTAGTACAAATGAAATCACATAAAAATATAACTTTATTGATGCTAACAACTTTAGGCAGTTTAGAGAACACTAGTTTACAGTGAGACAGAGGACACCATGTATCCCTGCATGGGAGTATTTGGTTCTTCCTGGGAAAATATGCTATAGGTTTTCTGTTGAGCTTAGTCCTACAGCTTCCATCAAAACCAATTTCTTTCCATAATGTTCCCTCAAGATACACATACCCTGTAAGGGTCATAGCCCAAGTACACCTGACTGACTTATAACATGAGGTTGGTCAAAGGAAACTCAAAGGAAACAATAAAATTCTTTGCTCCATTTAAAACCATTGGGCAAGAGAGAGGATCAGACTTTAGGCAACTTGCGCATACTGACCTTCTAGGGCCCAAGAAGAGTGTGCTCTTCTGAGGCCATTAGAGGCAATAAGTCTGGATTCGGGTCCTTCGGATCTTTTGTCTCCTAGAAATAAATAGTTTTTAAAAATCAATAAAGGGACACAATCTGATAGTCCATTAGATGATAAAAATGTCAATTATTCCCATAGGTTCATGACACAAAATGGGCTGGTAGAAATAGCAGCCACCACCCACCACACAGTAATTATAGAATATAAAAGTCATTGTTATTGGATAAATCCGTGAAATGGTGAAGAGCAAGGGCTGAGATCTGGGGAGCAGGGGATTCCAATCTGGTGCCATTTTGTATCCATTGAGTTTCTGACTCTTGGGGAACAGGCTTACAGAGGTGTGTCTCCCACTGGGGCTGGGTATGAATCTCTGCCCGGCTTTTGCTCCTAAGCTGACTCTCTCCTTCACAGTAGGTGACACAGCAGCGACAGGCTGCAGAGGGCTTCCCTCTGTGCTTGGACATCATGTCTGGGGCTGGAGAGGCATCTGCAGCCCTCCCTGAGCTCTGGAGTTCTGGGGGTTCTTTCAAACGACTTCTCCTCCTTTGAACGTGGTCCAGACTGATGTCAGACTGGGAAGAGCAGCTCTCATTCCAGCCAGAGCTGGCACTCAGACTTCTCAGGGGAAGAGCCAATCGCAAGGCCTTCCAGAATTTAGACCCAGAATGTTTAGACTTTTCTCCCTTCCAGCTCACAAAAGACACAGACTCTTTCAGCTGCAGGATGCTTGGGTGTGGATGCTCAAGGGGACGATACTCAACCACAATGAGCTTGGTAGCAATGGAGTTCTGACACATGACACCCAGTTTGAACTCCAGCATGCTGATGCTTTTTTCTGTCACATAATCTGGGCTCAGGACAACAATCATCCTCCGGCTCCTTTGAATGAAGTCAAAAACCGCTTCCACTGTATCTATAGGAAAATGGAAAGATAGGACAATGCCTAGTGAAAACTTATATAGGTTTCAGTTCATTGTTGACAATCCTGCAAAGGACAGGCAGTGAACACTTGAGAATATAAGATCTAAGTGTTAAATAATCTACCCAGGTAAGGAATCTCATCTACACTACTGTTATCAGTGGTTGAAAAGTATCTGCTACCTTTAGGATGAGGAATTAACCACGTTTAAAAGCAGCTAATTTCAGCTCCGTTGGTAAATAATTTCTTGTTTTGAAATTCCTTCCACTTTTATCCAGTGGTCTTGGATCTGACATTTTAAAATATCTTAAATATTTCATAATTCTTGTGATCTCATTGTATTTTCTTCTCATCTCTAGATTAAATGACTTCATGAATTTTATGTTATTCTCCATATGATGCAGTATCAAGTCTCTTCCCCACTTTTATAATTTTTCTTTTAATAATATTCAGTATATATATATATATGTGTTGCCTAAAAATAGTACCCTGAACATGACTGAACATAATACTCCAGACACAGTCTTATCAGTAAAGGTCAATAGGGCATTACTACCTCCTAAGATCCACAGAGTTATAGTTCTTGCTACTTAAAATGTTTGGATATGGCAGACAGTTCATAGTATTGACCGTGCTGTCAACCAAAATTCCCTTTCTTTTTTTCTTGTGTGTATGTGTGAAGGATTGGCCTGGAAATCAATTAAAGGGTCAACAATGATGACAAAAATGACTGTTAAAAATCAGGCAATTAGTTGAGACTTTGCATGAAGCATTCAATTCTAATAGTTATTGAGGTCAATTTGGACAGAACCCAGTGGAAAGTTCTTGAGATAAATGGAGTGCTTAACTCACTGTGAGATTTAGGAGCTTAAACAATGTGATTTTCTAAAGGAAAGGAATTCCAAATTTATAAATGGCAGCCATTGACAACTCTGAAAACAGGTACTGTGGACAGACCATAAGGTTGAATGCCTACACTTTTGAGGCCAGGGGTAAAACACTGACAGAGAAACTTTTCAGCCTGTGAAGACAAGCTGGAAGTTTTCAGTGAATTGGATCATGAATTTGACAGGGAATGAAGGAACTGTGCTCTTTACCAGATTATTTATTTCCAGTTGATGCATTTAACATGAATTTGAAGGAAAATCAAATGAAACATGCTCAATGTTTAAGAACTTTTGACTGGTTTTATCAAGAGCATGAAGTGTTTTAGACAATTTCTGCTGCACTCTTAAAAGATAAATCTAAATTTTCACTTATCTTCAAAGCCCGTATGTGTGTGTGTGTGTTTGTGTGTGTGTGTGTGTGTGTGTGTGTGTATGTGTGTGTCTTGGTAACTCCTTTGTCCTCTCTGGTCCTGCTCAGAATCTTATGTTGCTGCCTTTCATAAATCTGAGAATGTAAGGGTAGGAACTCTACTGTTTCTCCTGTATCATGAGAAATATGATATAACCCTAAGATAACATGGATAGTTTTTCAACAAAAGGAACTTGTGCACTCAAATTGTGTGTGGGGGGAGTGTGTGTGAGTGTGAGTATGGGTGTTTCACTTCAAAATAGTCACTTTAGGAAAATGTTTGTTCTGTCCAATGACGGTACCACTGTTGAAAATAAAACATTGTCTTAGATTCTCTAAAGAAAATTGTCTTTAAATCCTATGGCTTTTTTGGTTTGTTTTTAATTTTGTTACCTCATCCTGAAAATGGAGGGTTTGCATTTGAGAGAGGGTAATGCTAAAAAAAACAAACCAAAACAAATATGAATTGTGGAATTCCAGACATTGAGGAATGGATATAGGATATGCTTCTCAGATAAGGGTTGGGCTATACCTAGGGGTATTCACATACTTTGAAGGAAACTGCCTCCTTTATGGCCTATTCTATTATCTTCCATATTGTCCAACTTCATATTTGAGGATGTTAATTTTTACTATTTTTTAATGCTGAGTATTATTTGGACAGGGCATCTTAAATTAGGTCGTTTATTCTGTTTGGCTCAAAAAAAAAAACAAAAACAAAACAAAACTGAGGTGTGGCTGTAGATTGATAAGATCAGTTTTCTGGTGTCGTACTAAATTGGTTTTGAAGTCACAGTTTCTGATCTAGAACTCTTCACTATTCCAGAACACTCTGGCGTGTAAAAGTCATAATCTCCTTGGTATCAACTTGAAAGTAGAAAGAAAACCAAAAGAAAACTAGGGCTGTAAATTTGTTCTTTGGCTAGTTTACTGGTGTATGAAAGAGTAGCAAACCTCTTTCTCTCTCTCTTAAAACTTGAAGTACAGATTAAAAAAAATGGGGGCACCTAATTTGGGAGATGAATCTGAATTCAAATATTGGTTTCTCCATTTATCTTAATGTTTTATCTTAATAGTATAATCATTTATTTTAATATCTTTAAAAGTTTGAGTTCATCCATCTATAAGATGCATATAATGAGAGCAAAATTGTAGGTTAGACAACACATTGATACCTATAGGTAAATATCTAGTGCATGGTACGCTTTTGAATTAATCACCTTGATTAAATTATTATTCAATAATAATACAAAACTGAATAACAATTATATTATTATAGTTAATAACAATATTATATATTGTTTATAACAATAAAAATAATACATAAAGAACAATATAAAAATAGTGTATAGACTAATGATTGATTCTAATGGTAACTTTAAAGAATCATCTTAAAATGTGGATTTTAAGTTTTAAAAGTCTGTCTATTCAGTTTAAAAAATACTACTGGAATACATAATCTGTTAGCCCATGCTAAAAATACCTCATATTTCTTGAGTAGAACCAGAGAAATAGACAGACTAGTTGCTGAACATGTCTCTTCTGTTATACTGTAAGTTTACTTGTGTCATAGACTTAGTAACTTCAGTAAGTGACTGAAAGATACATCTTAAAAATTTTAATAGGGTCAGTAATAGCCAGGTAGCCATCATATCCAAACTATTGATATTTAAACAGCTTATATTGAAAATAGTCAGCACTGTGTTCCAGTAAGTCATTTTCAAAGTTGGAAGCAACTTCAGGATCATCATTACTTATACAATGCAAAAAAACCTTTTACAAAATCTCAATAAGTTCCATCAAATCTCTGCTTGTACACCTCTAGTAATGGCGGTGGGGTTAATATCTCCAAAGACAGTGAAATACATTATTGTTTAGCTTTGCTTTACAGTTGCTTCTTAAATGAGTAGAAATTGTTTTCTTGTAACTTGCATTCATTGATCTTAAGTCTACTCTTTGGAGACTGGTTTGAAACTTGGAAATTCTTAAGTAGGAAAATTTTTACTAAGCTAACCAGCTCAGTTATAGAGATCCAATAAATAATCTTGGAATAAATGAATAAGATTTTTTTTAAAGAGCAAGAAATCTTCCCTGTCACTACAGACTTAATATTAACTCAAAAGAAAATGCCTTTCCAAATATTTATCACTGATTTGTTTGAAATTTGTGATAGAAATGCATATTTGATTCAAATTATCACCTATTAACTAACGACAAGGCATTAGTTAATTGATCTTTCAAAACAACCGCCTTAGGGTTGTATTAAAACGTATAAAAAGTAAGAGATTACTGTAAGCTGCCCAAGTTTCAAGTTGAACAAAAAAGGAATAGGCTTGTGTCTTTATTTTAAAACTCTCTCCTCTCTCTCTCTGCCTGTTTTTCTCTCTCTGTCTCTACTCCCCATCTCTCTCTCTCCTTCTCTCTCTCTCCCTCTGATTCTCTCTCAATCCACACCCACACACACACACACAGATACATACACACACATACACATACACACACATACATACACACATCTGGTATACTAGATCAAACCATTTTAATTAAGTAACTCTTTTACTCACATGTAAAAAAAAAGTTCTTGAGTTGAAGTTCTCAGTTTTCTCAGATTTTTCTCAGAAAGAGAAAATTAATGTCTCTTATAACATTTCTTTTTCTAAGTGTATCATTAATCTTTGTATTCTCATCTCTTATACCCAAACATGAAAATAAAGACATAAAACACATGCACAAAATAAAATTCAAAGCTTAAAATAAATGGTTTATTTTTAAAATAAACAAATTTACAAATCATTGGAAAATGGAAATACAAAAGTTTATGAATAAAATAAAAAAAATAATCTTAATATATGAAAATCTATGGAAAGAAAATAGATAATTAACAAGTGGAGTAATGCTTTTGTTCTCCAATACAATGAAGTCCTTGTTTATTAGACTCCTAGGGAATCTTCTAAATTACAACACAGAAAAATATTAAATAATTTTATATGACTGTGTAATTAGACATTCTATATATCATGGTTTTTTGTTAACTTGGGTGCAGAAGGTCTTTATATCGTGTATCTAAAACCATTAAGGTTTTTCTTTTTAAGATTAGATACTTTTATTTTTAACATTAGAGAGTGATTTCTTCTTGTTCTCCAAATTATGTTTCTCCATCTCACTCAGATAATCTGTATTGGGCATCTTCTGGGACATAAAACAAAAAAATCTTGAAACAAAATTATCTTAAGATGAGACATATCATTTAGATTTGAGTTGCTTTAGATTTTAGCATTTGGAAAATTTCAGTACCAAATACAGGAATATAAATAGGACAAGAAGTATCAAGAAGTTTCTAGGGGCACCAAACAGCATTTGGGGTAAATATAAAATCCAAAAGTGCAAAAAGAATGCATCATTGGCAAGAGAACAGCCCCTTGGTAATGGGGCTGTCCTTCATTTACCTAAAATTCATGCTAGAATTGATATTCAAATCTTATCTGAAGTCAGTTCTCCTCTGGTCTTGTGAGTGAAGGGTTAATAAGAGGAGTAATTGTGGTTTCTAATAAAGAAAAGCATTAGTAAGGCTAAAAAAGTTAGATCCAAGAGTGAACCCATTCCATAGGTTTATGGTCAATGATTCATGAAGGTTTTTTTTAATAAAAATAATCATTAACTTCTCTGTAGATAAATGATTTATTAAATAGACTTTAATACCTCAGGAGGACACAAATGTAGTAGATAGTTTTAGAATTGTTTATCAACATTCATACTACTAAGATAAGGATCTCCTTAAATTATGAATTCTCATTTTTCATAGGATACCCAGTCTCATTTATAGGTATTTTTATTTTCTTTTCCTGTATTACTTAACAGTCCAAATAGAGATTTATCTCTCCAGTAGTTGAGCACTAAGATTAATATACCTTAGCTTCTAAGTGTGTGTGCTCAGAACATAGTAGATCTGACTACTGCTTAGCAGTGACCATGGAAGCTCTATGCACAAGAGATTCCGTTGCACCCAGATCAACTGTGGCAGTAGTAAGTTATTTATACTAATTTAGGGAAAGCAAGAGCTAACAACAACTACCACTCTGTGAGCTGTAAATTCACAAATATTAATGTACAGAAAACACTGACACAAAAATATTACAGTAAAGAAGGTAATTTAAAAACTGGATAAGAGTTCTAGTAATTCATAATATTGTGCCAATAACTATTTAAAGTCATATGTCTGTATGTGTATATATAGTGTGAGTATGTGTATATATATATATATTTATATATATATATAATATATACAATTCATGTATGTATATATGTATATATATGTAATTCATGTGTATATATACGCAATATATATACATATATAATTCTTGTGTGTATATACATTCATATATTTGTAAAACTCTATATGTAACATAGATATTCACCACTCTGTAAACTCTGGACTTAGTTTTCACTTTTCCAAGTCTTAAGAACAGTAAAACTTTACTTAAAATAAACAAAAACACGTTTCATTAACAGTGACTATTCAGACTGACTTGTTTGGAGTGAGTGTATTAACTGTACCAGTGAATAAAATATGAAAAATGCTTGGGGTCCAGTTAATGCCCTTAGAATATTCATGCTAAAAGCACTCTCAAGGTCACTAAGTCTAACTTTCACACTTTACAATGGGGAGATAGAAACAAATGAGAAATTGCTTTCCTAATATTCACATTAGCAAGGTTGAGATTAAAAGGCAAATTGACAAACACCCTGTTCTGTGCTTTTCTCATAAGACAGAAAATGCCCTAAAAGATTTTTGCTGTTATTTTACTTGGTATTAGCACCATTAAAAGAAGCTTCCTATCCGACTGAACCAAGTGAGGAACCACCTGCAAACTCCCAATGACTGACACAAGATGCAGTAGGTAGGGAGATGGAATGATAAATATGGGTCAACCTACAGATAATCGGGAGTTTAATAAAAATTACTATACATTTTTCAAGTTGACAAATATGATATCAATTACCTGAGATAGAGGACATGGGTTGCATAGTAGGAGACAATTCAGGATAGCCCTTTAAACCAATTACTGTCTAAGGAACATTTTCAGTTACTCTGCTTTGTATCATCCTAAGTGGTGTCAGTCTTGCTATGAGGGTGTCTGATACAGCTGAATGAGCAAAAGAGTTTTTATCCTTAGCTAAAATAAATTTAGGCCCTGATTACCTTTTTAATGGATGAGTAAAAATAAAAGAAAATGAAAACTATACTTGGAAACTCATAATGACCCTGTTAACAGATGACTCATCTTTAAAGGGTCTTTAAATCCACAGCAAAGGCTGCCCCATAATGTTAAGATTATTTCAAAAGAGAGAGAGAGGATAGAGATGAGTAGGGGGAGGAATGGAGGATGCAGAAGGGGAAATTCGCATCAACCAAGTCTTTGTCTGCAAAGGACATAGTGACATCAGACACTGGTGACAGGAGGTGGCACTAGCATTCTAAGCCTTATTATTGCCTGAGGAAGAAGAACAGCTCTTCCTACAGTCACCCTGAATTTATCTCTATGGGGAGGCTTCCATAGAATTTTTTTTCTGTCCATGAAGCAATAAACTGGGAATAAAGAAGGGGGAATTCTTCCTTCCTAGAGTACCCTTGGATCTTTTTACCCCTTTCATTTGCCCTTTCATACATTTTTCAAGGATGAATAGGAGAGACCCTGCTCTCCACTTCTAGACCACCTGGAAATTTTCTTCACTGGCATGGCCACCTGCAGCTGCTTCCAAAATCTGCCCTGTGGATACTTGGATTTCTCCCCTTTCCATTTAATGACCGTAAGCACCGTCTTAGCCCTCTTCAGCTCTTTCACCTTCGTTTCCTTCACAGCTTTGTACTGTACTAAAATGACGTTGATGTTGCCCCGAGAGGCCATGTTTTCTAGGCCAGCCTTGAGCTCCAGGAGGGCTTGGGTTCCCTGGAGCACGTAGTTGGGGCTTAGGACAACCAGGAGGCGTCTGCTTTTCTGAATGAAGCTCAAGGTCTCATCTGTGACAACTGGGAAAGAAAACACCATGGGGATTAGTGTTGGCCAAGAACTCCCTCAAGGTATAGGACTTGAGGAGCAAGTGAAAAGAAATTAGGGTAACAGACTGAGAACTGAGGTGAAACTTTTTATGAAGAACACTTAGTCCTTAGTCCCAATCACTCTGTTCACAAAATGTCACTCTCCTCCGGGGAACAGAATCTATACATACATATTCCAACCCAAAAAGAGTTCTAAACAAGCATAAAGCCAAAATGTATTTCTATGACCTTGGTGTTCAAAAGCATTATTCGGGACGTGAAGGATGAGTGGACTGTACTGAAATCAATTACTTCAAACCGTGTTACATGTTGTGGCCCAGCAAAATCAGCTCCTGAGCCCTTTCTCCCCAAAGACACCCATGTATTAACTCTCTAGTGCCAGTGAGCATTCAAAAAATATACATTATAGAGTCAAAGTCATAGAAGTTCATTTTTCACTAACACAGGACAGCAAGAGTAGAACTCTTCATTTTTTGAAACTCCCTCTCTATTGCCAGACACCTCCCCAACTCAGACTAGTATCACTGTCATTGGAATAGGAAATTAAGAAAATCTAGCCAACTGAATGGCATTTTGGCTGGTAGCACATTCTCAGCTCAGCTTTCTATTCTGCTCTGTTCTGGAGCCTAAATTAGTCCCTGACTCTTTCTCTTTAAACTCCTATCATTACTGTGAAGCCATGTGCTTTGGCAGCTGCTAGCTGATGTGTGTGCCTTCACTAACAGGCAAATGTTTTCTTCATGTCCAAAAAGAAGAAAAAGCAGGGAAAATGGAAGTGCAGTGTAATCTTATTCTGTTGTCAAGGGCTATGATTAGTTCCTATCACTAAATTCTTGGGAATAATCTATCTCCTCGAGGTTGCTTATCAAGGACTGAATAATCTTTTACCTGGGGTTCAGATAGAAGCCAACTCCAGGGAATGCACCAGTGTTATGGAAAGCTATTTCATGGCTTACAATACTCCACTAAGCAGTCATTTTGTGCCTTAATCTTTGCAGGTACAGAGGCAGTGGGGAAAGACTTGCAATTAAAATAGCATGTGCAGCCTAAAGGACAATCCAGGAATAAGTAATTGCCCTCTCCAAGCAGTATTCCTGGAGGCTGACAGTGTGTAAGCAGGGAGAGAGACCCAGAGGCAAAGGGGACTGAGTGAGAACAGCAGGGAGAATGCAAAAGATCACAAGCATCAACCATCAAAAGCAAGATGCAAGAGTAATTATGTAGAACCTGAATTCTTCAAAGAACTATCAATTCGTACTGGAGGGTCTTACATTGTTGTTATACCATGTATCTTTATATAACTTTTCACACAGTAGTAAATGTCAAATGTCTGTTGAATGGCTGTATGAATGAATAAATAGATAAATAAATTATTTAGGATTTTAAGCCTTAAAATGAGTGGAATTTATCCTTTAAATATACAGTCAAGTCATCATTTTCTGGTAAAATTATACCGAAAGAGATATCCGCTGTAGAACGGAAGCATGATGGACTTTTGGGTGATGAATGGGGAGACACAGTAAGTGATCCAGCTAATTCAAAATAAGAATAAACATTAATGTCTATTCTTTATCTTAATTACCAATGTAACCTTAAAAAACATGTTAAGTGATTAAACAGGATTTTAGGGGGAGAAAATAAATTAGGTTGTTGTAAAGATTAGAGACATTACATGCATTTTTACCAGTATGGAGTTTAACAATGGGTTTAGGAGTGCTACTGTGCATTTATAAAACAGACTCAAATGTACTATCACTTTATGTGTTACTGTTTGGATCTGAAAATTAGAGGTATACTTTTATTTAAAATCATTCAGCATTTCGAACTTTTTAAAAACCTATTAGAATATACTGGCCTTTGTAAAACGTTAAGCTTATCTCAAATGTGTAATCTGATAGAAAGGAAGAAACAGACACAAGAAAAGGGGGGATTTGAGTAGCACTGGTTTGCCAGAAAACAAGGGTGAAGAAAAGGACATTAGCAAATGCCACAGAGAAACATTCTACTTACTATCAGTAAGTAATATAAAGGATTCCATGCACTCTCTTCTGCACCTCATATTTAGTAAAATTGAGTAAACCTCAGTCTTTATAAAAGTGTTTTGTTTAAACTCAGTCTTTATGAAAAAATTAGAGGCAGATTAATGCAAATTAGCTAAACCTTCTAAAAATCTAAATGTGAGTAAACAAAATGTTTAAAGCTGTGGCACTTAGAGATCTAATCCACTGTGCATCTACACTCTTTTGACACTAAGTTTTTAAAGCTTACCTGGGAAAATATTTTAATACCATAAACTGTACTTATAGTCTACATCTTACAATGTAGATTTATTCCTAGAGTCTGTCTATTACATCAAAGCCTTGGACATTTAAATGTCCAAAGGTGCCAACATAGAGCTGTACCAGGACTGTTGTACATGACCCAAAGCTAAGGATCTTCTCTGCCTTTAAGTGTAGCATCACCTCTATTCATCTGAAATACCTACTTCCCCCAGGCAGACTGTCTCGGTCAAAGATGCACAGCTTGTATCCAAATTCATTCTCCAAGACTCCACGAAGGGTCAGTAAGACAAATTCTTCTTCTTCAGCATTTCTTGCATAGGATACATAAATATCATATTCCTTCCCATCTAGCAAAAATTAAAAAAAAAACAGAAAACACAGATCCAATATAAATTAGGAATGTTCCTCAATAGTATTGCATTTTTTTCTGAAATCAAACTTTTGAATATTAGACATTTTCATTTTTTACTTATATAAATTAGCTGACAGATTTCAGTGTGATTTCCCACCTGTGACAGGTGTCCAGGCAAAATGACTATTTTAAGGTGTAACTGAAAATTTCATCTGATGTGCCTTCTCCTCTCATCTCACTGAGTTCAGATTTTGTAGTGGAGAATGAGTGAGGTTTGGCTCATTCAACTATGAATTAACAGAATCAGGAAGCAAATACTCAATCAGAGGTGCTGGCAATAATAGCATGCAGAAAATTTCTAGTGTCTGTCCTAGTATGTCACTTACTAATATGTTAGAATTATAAATTGAGCAAAACCTTGAGAAACTGTCTAAATTATGTACACCTGAAAATATCTACGATTAAAAATATACTTAGATTCAATGAATCAATCTTTCTCAAAATTGCCTAATTATAAAAATCACCTCTCATTAAAAATACAGGTTCTGTGTCTCTTCCACAAACCCACTCAATGAGAATCTTTATGGGATGGGTCTAAGAATCTATAGGTTAAATGTTTCATTCTTGTCACCAGGCACATATGCACTAGAACAGTGCTCCTTAAACTTGAATGTGTATATATGAATCATTTCGGGATACTGTTGAAATATAGCTTCTGATTCAGAGTAGGGGTTAGGCTTTAGATTCTCCTTTTAGTAAGCTCCTATGTGATGTTTCTGGTACATGGATCACCTGTGGTTACAAAGAGTGTGGACATGCAGGGTCCAGTATAGTAGCCACAAGCCACAAGTGGCTATTGAGCACTTGAAATGCAGTTGGTCTGAATTGAGATATGCTATATGTGTAAAATACAATACATACTGAATTTTGAAGATTTTTAGTACCAAAAATAAGACTAAAATATCTCTATTAACTTAATACTAATTACAAGCTAAAAATGATAGTATTTGGAATATATTAAATTAGATAAGATATTATTAAAATTATTTTCACTTTTTCTTTTACTTTTTCTTATGTAAACACTAGAAAAACATTAAATTATGTATGTGGCTTGCATTGTATTTCTATTTGAATAGTGCTGATCTAAACTAAATCACATATTGACCTAAGAAAGCAGAATAATATGCATTAGGAAGATTTTCAATAGCAAGGGCTGAAACAAAAGGTAGTCTAATTACAACTTCCATTTAATCTAGGTTTTATCAAGCCAACATGTTTTCTAAAGATGACAGTAGGGAGATTTACAACAAACTTCATTACTCACCTAAAATGGTTTCATCCGTTCCAAAATGAGCCCGGTAAAATAGGACCATCTCTAGCCAGTAAACATGGTAAACAACAATGAGAATCACCACCAGTAGGACTGTGGCTCCAAAACCACACGCCAGTTCCACTGTGTATCTTGGAGCTAGCATTGGAATGAAAAACAAAGAAACAAACTGATTTGTACGTGATGATTTTGGTGATCCATCATCCTGTAAATAGCTGTTTACGCCAAGCAGCTGAGCCATGAATCTGACTTACCTGTGTGAACAAGATAACATGGTAGAGGTTAAGCACTATGTTTTAATACTAGGCTGTGGCATATTTATCTTTTTGTTTCCAGAAAGTGGCACAGAAGGTGTTTTTTAATTATTAGATGATTTGAATAGAATTTGATGATATACAAATTAAAACAGAATCTTGTCATTGAGAAGAATTTAAAAGGTCATCCAATTAAACTCACAAACTGACATCTGAATCTCCTCAAAAATATTTTTGAAAAGTAACTCCATCCTCTGTTTGTGCATCTCTTACCTGGACCAGCCCATGATATTGGTAGAATTTTAATTGCTGGAGCAGTTGAATTGAGAAAAAAATTTTAATGTGTTTAAATCAGTCTTAATTTCCTCCTCTTGTCCAGTGCCATATGGAAGAAATTTAATTCTTTTTTCTTTATATTTGACAATAGGCCTCAAAAATCTTATTAAAATTGAGCAGAAAATGAGGGTATCCACCAAATGCTGAGTATGCTTGGCCCTGAAAGTATCTCTCAGGTCTACATTACTAGGATACACATTCTACAAGCCTGCTTCTCCACCCTTTCTAACTCCCCATTAAACTATACATTTGCAGTCCTCTAGGTAGAGACTATGTCTGCTTCATCCATCTTATCCTGAGAATTTCTAGGATCTGAATAAGCATCTCTTGATATAACACTACACACTTTTGGGATATTTAAAATACATCTAGTACTATACTATGTATTAGTAACTTCATTTGGCTGTTTTATTAGCTTGTGAAAATGAAACTTAAGAGTTTGAGATGGAAAAAAATATTTATTGGATCTGAAGCAGAAATGGCTTAAATTATGTATTAGTTGATTTGACAGTTACTTACTGACATCTACTATATGCTAGAAGCTGTCGAGGTTATAATGGTAGATAAGACAGGAAGGGTCTCTGCCCTCTTAGGGCTAACAGTCTAATGCAGGGAAGTAAATGTGGAAATAAATAAATAAGACAGTTACTTTTAGACAGTGATCAGTGTTATAAAGGAAATAAACCAGGATAATGTGATGGAGTGACCTGGGGTGGGGGGTTTGGGGCAGGAGAGGTATATCAGGTATGGTGGTGAGAAAAGGCCCCTCTGAGCACCTGAACATCATAGGTGTTAAGTGTTTGCCTGGACTAGGCATAGAAAAATTTTCTTCAAAGCTGGGATTGTTATCAAGCCTTCCTGACTCCAAAGTTCAGAGATCTTTGCACAACACTACAATGAAGTTCAATTATTGATCATATATTAGTGGAAAAATCCCTTTTAAAACAGGTAGCTATTCTAAGGGGAAAAAGTTGAGCAGCCTGGAGTGGAGTCTGAAGTTATCTTATTAAAGGGAATAATCATTAAGTTTCGAGTTCATTATCCTAAATTCTGGGTATAATTCTGATGTAGATACAGCCTGGGACTCTGCAGTGCAGAATTATTAGGTACTCTTGTACTCATCCCATGAACAATGGTGCTTTAAAATAAGAAAAGTCCCATGATAAAATGCCAGAAGCTGTGTCAGTGCAGTTGATGAGAATTTACTAAGATCAATCTGAGTAGCTGGCATGAAAATTGCTGTGTCCTTGCTATTTCTGAGTACATGTTAACAACATACTGGGTTAATTCCCACTGTCATCTTCATTATTTGCTCAGTTATTTTGGCTCCCTCTGAGTGAACATTTCACAATAAGGAAAAATAAAAGAGGTCAGTGGATGCACTAACCTGAAATGGATTTTTTAAAAATATCAATAGTTACCTTGCTTAGTGATCAAGAGATAAATTATACTCATGGCTTTCCCTCTGTCACATTCATTTTACTACTGCCTATTTTATTTCTAGTAGAACTTTTTTAAATTTTGTGTCGTACAATTATATGTGTCATATTTACAGATTGTATTTTTTTGGACCATCTTGATGATATCAAGAAGTTCCTAATGTTATTTAACTAATTGAACTCTTAAGATAAATAATTCACAAGTCTGAATTTCTAAATGGTTTGAATCACATTCAGGAAGTGCTCTAAGAAGCTTTCAAATACAGCTTTGTCGGCTTGTAGGGAAAGGATGACCCTTAGCCCACATTTTCTGTCTGCCCCACACTGATCCTCTGAGCAATCCCAAACCAAAGGGTTTCCAATCAAAAGGAGTGATGTATTTTGACCAAATTGGACTCCTAAACTGCTTCTATCTTTGATCTCACTGATAATTTGATTCAGGAGGGAGTAAAATTTAGCAATTTGCTCTGCTGTTACTCTCTGAATCAGAATTCCCTCCATTCCTTTTGCAATTCTATAGTAATGGCAGGCTCCAGAGCCCAGATTTCCAGCTAACCACCTGATTTGTTTGGCTATCATAGTGTGTTAAAATTTGTGCATTTTGGACTTCAGCTTCTGATCTTAGAGAAGTGATTGGGGTAGCCTTCTCTCCATAATATCTAAAATAACAACTTTTCAAATTTGGACAACTGGTTGTGTAGGAGTGTGATCTGTGAGATCACATAGGATAGGATACAAAAAGGTAAGCTCACGATCTCCCTGGCTTTTTGCCTAATGGCACTTTGGGGACTGTGACACAGACACACAGTATATACACTGAGCGAGGAAACCGAAAGTAGAGTTCATGACTACTGCATTTGTAGACCTGGGTACTGGAAAGAAGAAAACTATATAGACAAAGAGCTCTAGAAATCCACAAGTCTTTGGAAAAATACAAACAGTGACACTTCTCAGGGTCAAGCAAGGAAGAGCTACCAGTGAAAGAAAAACCACCAGGGAAGAAATGACTGCTAAAGAGTTGGGAACTGAACAACTTAGGAGCAAACACAGGGCTGAGAGACATTTGAATTAAGACCACCCAGACTGAAGAAACTTTATTTAGTTCCCCAAGTATTAAGCAGAGATCCCAGATAGTATACGCCTTAGAAATATGTCCAATCTAGCCTTAGAGAGAAGCCTAGTTTGGACCTACTCTAGAAAGATAAGCAAGATGCTTCAAATAAGCAAGATGTTATGCAAGTAAATTAACTACCTGCTAGAACAAAAATTCACAGGCATTTATAAAATTCAGACAGTCAATAGTGTACCATCTATAATGTCCAGTATAGGATTTAAAAAAAAAAAAAACTAGACAGAAAAAAAGCCAAAAAAAGGACCCATAATCAGAAGAAAGATAGCCAATAAAAATGGCTATCATGTGGAATTAGGAGATAAATACTTTAAAATAAGTATTATAAATATATCTGTTGAATTAAAAAAAAGGATCATGAACATTATAAGAGCAAATAGGAAATATCAGTACAGATATTTTGATGGAGAAATATAAATTCAAAAACTGAAAAAGAAAATCCTGAAATTAAAAACACTGCAGATTAGATATCAAGAAAGAAATAGTCAGCAGAAACTATCCTAAGTGAAACACAGAGTGAAAAAAAGGATGAAAAAAAAATAATGAGAACCTCAGTGACATGTGGGACAATGCTGAGGGGTTTATCCTAAATATAACTGAAGTACTAGAAGAAAAGGAAAGGATGAATAAATGAAAGAATGAGCAAAACATACTTGAAGAAATAATGGCTGGTGTTTTCAAATTAAATAAAAAATATACTCACAGAACTAAGAAGTATAAAGAACCTTAAAGAAGATATATACAAATAAAACTACAGCAAAGTGTATCATGATGTAATTTTTGAAAATCAATGAAGAAGAGAAAGTCTTAAAACCTGCCAAAGAAAAAGAGAGGGGGCGTACATAAAGGGAAAAATGATTAAAAAGAAAATCCTGCCTGATTCATATTAGAAATAATATTAGCCATAAGACAATGGAATTGCACCTTCAAACGTCTGAAAGAATAAAAAGAAAAAGAACACTTCCAATCTAAAGTTATGTATGCAGTGAAAGGCACCAGAGAAACATAATGAGGAAATAAAAATCTTTCCAACAAGTTGTGCTGGAACTGGATATCCATATAACACAAGATAAACTTCAATCCCTACCTCACAAAATACATTAAAAATAATAATAATTGGAGATGGATCATAGACTCCTCCATAAAAAGATGAAGCTTGATGACTTGAGGGCATTTCTTAGAACACAGAACACAATACCATTAAAGTAAACATTAATAAATTACAGCTCATCAAGAGTAATAACCTTTGTTCACTAAAATATACCACTGAAGAAAGGAACTGGCAAGACACAGACCGGGAGAAGGTATTTGCAAAGCATCTATCTGACAAAGAACTGGTATCCAGGATAGAAAAAAGAACTGCTAAGATTCAATAATGAAAACACAAACAACTCACTTATAAAATGAACAAAATATTTTAATAGTCATATCACAAAAGAAGATACCAATGACTAATAAGCATATGAAAATGTACACAGTATCTTAGTCATCAGTGACATGAAAAATAAAAACTACAGTGAGGTACTACCATGAACTCACCAAAATGGCTAAAACTAAGATTAACAACACCAAATGGCAAAGATGTGAATACACTGTTGGTGAGAGTACAGAATGATACTACCACTTGGGAAGAAAGGTCTGGCAGTTTCTGATAAAACTAAGCCAGTAATTCCACAGTAGATATTCAGATCAGAGAAGTAAAAATAAAAGTCCATAAAGAGACTTGGATAAGAATATTAACAGAAGCTCAATTCAAAACTGTGAACAACCCAAATATCCTCCACCCAGAGAATGAATAAATAAGCTGTGATATATTCTTTTAAAAAAACATTCCTTGGCAAACAGAAGGAGCTAATGACTGATACAATGGCATGAATATTAAGAATATTTTCTGAATGAAAGAAGCTCTACACGAGAGTGCATTCTGTATAGGTCTAGGTATCCTAAGTTCTAGAATAGGAAAAAATAATCTATTCTGATAAGGAAAATCAGAACATTGCCTTGCCAGTGGTGGGGGAGGTAGGAGTAGCAGGGATTGACTGATAAGGAGAAGGAATGAAAGGTTATTATATATGGTGATAACATTCTATATCTTGATTTTAGGTTACACACATACATATATATGCATTTCTTAAAAATTGTCAAATTATACACTTGTGTTTTGCAATTTGTCACCCTATACAAGTTTTACCTCAAAAAAAAAATCAAGAGAACTGTAAATAAATATTAAAATTTGGATAATATAAGATGCTTAAAGGTTTAGGTGATAAATTTTACTCATGTCTGTAACTACTTTAAAGGCATCAACAATAAGATGCATTAATGTTTGCATACAGGAATGGATAGATGGATAGATATGTGATAAAGCAAAGACAGCAAAATGATAGAATCTAGGTAGGATATATGATCGTTCATTGTATAATTCTTTCAAATCTTCCATGTATTTGAAAACTTTCTTAATAAAGTGTTGAAATATAAAGATTAAGATGAAATAAGATACTTTCAGATTAAAACAAAGCTGAGAGAATTTGTCACCAGCAAATGTGCACCACCAGAAATACTAAATAGTTTTTCAGACTAAAATGTTACCAAGAATGAATAGTGCCAAAAATGGAAAATATGTAAATAAATATAAAAATATTTTTCTCAGTTCTTAATGTATTTAAAGGATACTTATTTAAAGCAAAAAATACAGCAATGTATTGTGGCATTTATAATAAATGCAGAACTGAAATGTATTATAACAATAAAACAAAAGGCAGGAGAGAAGTAATGGAAGTATACCACTTTAAGGTTCTTATAAAATATGTAAAGTGATTAATTCAAGGCAGATTGTGATAAGTTCAAGATAAATATTGTAAATACTATAGAAAAAAACAAAACAAAACATGGAGGTAAAGCCAGTAGGCCAAAGAGGTGATAAAATAGAATACTAAGAAATTATCAATTAATCCACAAGAAGGCAGGGAAGGAGAAAAAAGCAAACAATAGATGTAAATGTAGACAACAAATAGTAAGATGGTAGACTTGAAGCCAATAATACTAATAATTACATTAAAGACAAATGGATTAAACATATAAATTAAAAGGCAGAAATTATCATACAGTATTAAAATCAAAACCCAATAATATGCTGTCTATAAGAAATGTACATTAAATATGAAGACACTGATAGATAAAACAAAAGAATGAAAAAGATATACAATACAAATACTAACTATAAGAAATCTGGAGTGGCTAAATTAATATCAGACACAGAATATTAACCAAAAAAGACATGTCATAATTTAAGAGTCAATTCAATGAAAAGACATAACAATCTTGAATGTGTATGTATCTAAAAACACAATTCCAAAATAATGTGAAGCAAATGGCAGAACTGAATGGAGAATTAGAAAAAAACATAATTCTATGTAAAAATTTCAACACTGCTTTCTCTCAAAAGATGAAATATTAGCAGATTTTAAAAAATCAATAAACATATAGAAGACTTGAACATCACTGACACCAATTGACTTAGTTGACATTTATAGAACACCAAAGCTGCAGAATATACATCCTTTTTAAGTGCATGTGAAACATTCACCAAAATAGACAATCTGCTGGGAATTAAAAAAATAAAAGAAGCACCTATAAACTTAAAAGAAGTGAAATGATGCAGAATATATTTTTTTGGCCATGAAGGAATTAAATTAGAAATTAGAATCAAATGTGCCAACCTGTGCTAAGTACTTGTTACTTGCTCCCTCCAGTCTCACAGACACACTGAGAGCTGGGATCAAAAGAAGGAAAAATGGAAGCCTTGAACCAGTTCATATACACAGTCTGCATCAGAGTCAGAACTTGAACTGAGGTCTGTCTAGCACCAAATCCCATGTTCCTTCCACTTCACTATACAGTCTTCCCAGGTAGTTCTAAGTCAGAGGTACCCTTTCCCTGCCTTTTAATATCCATTGCTGATTTTAAAAAAAATTACCTAGACTTAAATGACAATAGGAAATATCAAAAATTATCAAGATTGAGAGAAAATAAAGTCAGTTCTAAAATTCAAATACATTTTAATACATAATGTAATAAAAAATATTATCTGGAAAATTCCCAAATGTGTAAATTAAGTAACACATTTCTAAATAAACCATGGGGGAAACATAAGTAAAAGGATAATTAAAATATTTTGAACTGAATGATAAGGAAACTTCAAGATTTCATCATTTGTTTGTTTCAGCTAAAGTGGTCTTATAAGGGAAATTTATAGCTCTGAATGTTTATATTGTAAAAAAAGATTATTTAAAGTCAATGACATGCTTTCATTTTCAGTTGAGAGAAAAGAAGGGCATATTAAATGCAAAGTAAGCAAAAAGAAAAAAATCAGAGTAAAATGAATAAAATACAAAATAGAGAAAAATAAAAGAAAACACCTTTGTTCATTGAAAAAATCAGTAAAATTGGAAAACATCTTTCTTGAGTCATGAGCAAATTGAGTGAAAACATAAATTGCTAATATCAGGAATGACAGAGGGAGAATCACTACAAATCCTGCAGGCATTGAAAAGATAAAAAATAACGTAAAAAAATTATGCCAAAAATGTGACAACTTAGATGAAACAGAAAAATTTCTCTGAAAGACAAATTCCCCAAATTGTCACATGAAGAAACAATATCCAGATAATTACTAAAGAAACTGAATTCATAATTAACAGCTTTCCCATAAAGAAAACACCAAGCCCAGATAGTTTCATGGGTATTCCCTTCAAATATTTGAGTAAGAAGTAATATCAATTTTACACGTAAGTTTTCAGATAATAGCAAAGGAGGGGTCATCAACCGACTCATATCATGAGGCCAACATGACATTTTTACTAGTCAATGGCATTACAAGAAAAGAAAATCACAGTCCAATATCCCTCATGAACAAATATATGAGCAAAATCCCTAACATAAACAAAAATCTTCTAAAAATATTAGCAAATAAAGCACGTATATTTAAAAACGGATAATAAATCATGATGATGTTGGGGTTTATCTCAGAAATGAAAGGTTGGATCAACATTTTGAAATCAATCAATGTAAAGTTTAACATTAACCAAGTTAAAGAGAAAGATTATATGAACTTCTCAATGGATAAGAAAAAAATTTGACAAATTTCAATAGACATTCATTATAAAAACAATACAAAATGAAACAAAACTCTCAGCAAACCAAAAACAGGAGATTAATCCCTCATGTACATAAAGGTTATCTACAAAAACCTACAAATGACATCATACGTATCATGAAAACTGAATATTTGCCTTCTAAGATAGGGAACAATGCAAAGATGGCTGTTCTCAATTTCTGCTGATTAGGCTACTGGAGGTCCGAAAGAGTGAAATAGTCAGGAAAAAGACGTCAAAAGTATGAAGTGTAGAGAAGGAGTAAAAGTCTATTTATTTGTGGGTGACATGATCAAGTGTGTAGAAAATGCTAAGACGCTGAAAAAACAAAACAAACAGAAACTCTATTTTTTGGTGAACTTAGAAAAGTCAAAGGGCCATAAAAATTAATTTCATGTTTATTTTTTATCAATGAGAAATTTGAAAATGAAAAATTTTAAATATCATTGTAATAGCATCAATAACAAAATAGTGATAAATTTAACTATATGTGTAAAAGACCTGTACACTCGAAACTAAAAAAAAAAAAAAAGCATTGCTGAGAAAATTCAATTAGTCCTAAATAAATTGAGAGCTACACCACGTTAATGGATTAAAAAACTCAATATTGGTAAAATTTCAGTTCTCCCCAAATCAATTTATAAGCTAATGCAATCCCAATCAAACTGCAGGAGGCTTTATGTAGAAATTGACAAGCTGATATTAAAATCCATATGAAAAAATATTTGGTCCCTAAAATAGTCAAATCAATCTTGGAAAAGAAAAAAATGGAGGGAAGGACATAAAGTATATGATTTCATGACTTACTTTAAAGTTGTTAATCAAGACAAAGTAGTAATGGACTAAAGATACATAAACAGATTAAATATAACACAATAGGGAATGCAGGAATAGACCCACACTCATAGAGCCATTTATTTATTTATTTATTTATTTTTGGCCAAGTTGTCAAAACAATTCAATACAAAAAGGAGGGATCTTTCAATATGAGGCTAGAACAACTGGTTTCTGTATGGAAAAAAAAAAGAAATTGATCATATGCCTAAGTATAGAAGAAAAGTCTTTATAAATCAAACATTGTTAATATGGGATTTAGAAAGTACTAAATATAATAGAAAAAATTTATTAAATGGACCTCATAAAATTTTAAAAAATTCTGCTCTCAAAAGAAAAAATTCAAAAACTGCATAAAAATATTTACAAGTCATATATCTGAGAAAAGGTATATAGATATAGATATAATCACTAACAAATAACCCTAACAAATGGACACCTCACAAAAAGAAGAACTATTATATAATGGTAAATAAATCCATGAAAAAGTGCTCATGGTAATGTAATACATATATCATTAGTATCTGAGAAATGCAAATTGAAAACAATGTGATACCTGTACCTATCTACTAGTATGGCCAAAATTTAGAAGTTTGACAACTCCAAAAGTAGGCGAGGAAGTAGAGCACCTGGAATTTATATACACCGCTAATGGAAATGTAAAATGGTACAACCTCTTTGGCAACAGGTTTGGCAGGTTCTCATAAAGTTCAGTCTACACCGTGCCTGAGTCCCTACAACTCGGCTATTATAAAACTTATGTTTATCATTTTGACTTTAGCTGCCTTTCCTTTAATACTTTGCTTTAACTGACTAGATGAAATTGTGCAGCTGTCAAAAGACCTATCCCAGTTAATTCTTCTCATTCTAGGCTCTAGCCTCTTCCTGTCATCTTGGTGATGTACATAGAATGCTTGGTCAATGAATTCAGAATTCAGAGAAAGACCCCTACATATAGTGTATGAATGTGAACATAGCTATCACCTATGAATTTCAGCATTAGCTGGCCCAGAATAGAATCCAAGTAAACAACACCTCTGATACCACTGGATGTACACAGATCCAACTGGGTTATATGTAATATTAATGCAATTTCAGCACAGATCATCTGGTCCAGTAGCTGCATTTGTCACTCCATATTCCTGATGCCATTCATATTAAACGACTGAGAACACAGCCTTCTGTGAAAGGAGAGCTACTCAAGCAGCTCTGGTGGACAGACTTCCATATCACTCCTAGATTAAACATTATTTTAATTGATTGTTTTGATTCTATCCATCTGACAATGTTATTATGTTTTCCTCCATAATGTTTCCCAAAACACATGCTTCAGAAGATGAATCTCACAGAATGCTCCATACTTAAAGAATCTGGAATCAAATATATTTGAAAAAATCCTACCTACTATATTCCAACCCCTTGCAGATATTCACATCAAATATTAATATATTAAAGAACCTAAGGGGCCCTGAACTAAACTAACTTGATTGATTTTGCTTACCCTAGACTTTAATGATACTTGAGTATAAAAGAATTTGTCAAATAATACCTGTGAAAATCGTGTGGAAGTAATAATAATGAGCTAACGTTCATTGAGCATTTAATATGTATATACATATATATGCCAGTAACTGTGCTGAGTACTTTAAAACAACCTTATGAGGGAGTGGTATTATTTTGCCTACTTTAAATAGAAAGAAATTGAAGCTCAGAGAGGTTAAGTGACTTTTATAGAAAGAAATTGAAGCTCAGAGAGGTTGTGACTTTTATAGAAAGAAATTGAAGCTCAGAGAGGTTAAGTGACTTTTCCAAGATCACAGAATTAGATTACATAGAAACCAGTATTCCAACATAGGCTATCTGTGCCTGGAGTAAAAATAATGAATTGCAGTACTATAAAGAGTCTTAGTAGTGTTCTTAGGAACTAACTTTGGGAAACACTGCCTTACGTCAAGGGGTTCAGTCTTTTCTCTTTACACTAGCTTCTGAGGAGCAGAAGCAATTAACTATTCAGAACAAATCCACTCAGTCTTGTTAAGAGGCATATACACTTCAGTCCTTTGCTCTTTACTTTCTATATTGTAATAAAATGTTAAAGTGAAGTCTGTTTCCTCATCAGCTTTAAAAAAGGTTTAAGGGCTTCCCTGGTGGCACAGTGGTTGAGAGTCCACTTGCCGATGCAGGGGATGCGGGTTCGTGCCCCGGTCCAGGAAGATCCCACATGCCGCAGAGTGGCTGGGCCCGTGAGCCATGGCTGCTGAGCCTGCACGTCCGGAGCCTGTGCTCCGCAACGGGAGAGGCCACAACAGTGAGAGGCCCGTGTATGGCAAAAAAAAAAAAAAAGGTTTAACTCCCATTGAAAAATGCAACAGTTATAAATTAACATTTTTTACTTTTTATATAAACATTATAGGCTCTGACACTGGGATCCAGAATAATCCTGAATGGCTTAACTTCATGTGTGATGAATCATCATCATTATTATCCAGATCACTGAAAAACATTCATGAAAGAATTAATTGTCTGGGGTTCTTTGTTAGGTGAGAGACCCATAGAGGATCTTAGACACAATATGCTTCAGGAGCAACAGCTCACACAAGAAAGCTTTATCATTTTTATTTATTGTAGGAAAATATAGTAATATCGACATAGAAATCATTTTACAGCATTTTAAGTCATAGTTTAATTAATTTTCATTTCAGCAATTGTGGCTAGTGGTATATTATAAACCTGCTTGAATATTGGCACATAGTGTTTAAAATTATCATTTTAAAATTATATTTTTTGAGAATATTTTATATCTTAACTACTTGCATACAATTAGATGGCTGCTATTTATAATGTTTCATTATATAGATAATGCTTCTAAGAATGTAGATGGGGACATAATTCTCTTTCTGTTAAGTTAGTTGTTCAGGAAAAATTCCAAAAGTATTAAGTCATATGGTACGACCATTTTTTGTAACGCCTAAACTCTGCCGTCAATGATTTCTAAAAGGGTCTTTACAATTCACCAACAAGTGACTCTACCAGTTTTATTAAATCTTTGGTAGCTTTAAATATTTCCTTTATTTTTCATTACTGTATAGATATAAAACTATGCTTCATTATCATAATCATATGGAATTTTTAAGTCACATTTGGGCATTAAGATACTAAAACTAGAAGAAATATTATAATATTTTGAGTATCTTTATATAAATGGAAACTTTCAAAATTTTTTCATTCAACTTTAATTCATTACTATGTGTCAGATATGCTAAGTGCTGGAGCTCTCTCGTTCTCAGTTTCTCCTTTTTTCTTATTCACCTCAGTGTTGTATTTGGAGTTCACAGATTCATCTGCTGAGTGCATCCATTACCTTTCTGTTTCACCTTGGCTTGTTTGTCAACCTCCCCTTTGGCATTTCTGGCATGACAGACATAGTTGCGCTTGAGATCCTCAGCAGTAACTTTCTTGATGCTCAGAAGCTGAGTCCTTGTCTCATCTTCTGTTAAACTCAGAGTTACACTAGAAGTAGGGGAAAGAAAATCAAACCATTAGCGAGACTCAGGGGCCAGAGCTCCTAGGTGAGGATGTCGATAATCTGAGTTGCCTGTGATCCAAAAGGAGTTACAAAAGGAGACTAGCTTCTAGATTCCAATACCAT
The DNA here is from genome assembly GCF_025265405.1 of Mesoplodon densirostris. Taxonomy (NCBI): domain Eukaryota; kingdom Metazoa; phylum Chordata; class Mammalia; order Artiodactyla; family Ziphiidae; genus Mesoplodon; species Mesoplodon densirostris. The sequence continues at coordinate 112,383,780 of NC_082665.1, read as the reverse complement.
TCTTCACCATCTATATTACACACAATCCCGATATGTAGATCAACTCCCAGAGTTAGCATCATACTACAGATCTGTCTTCAAAGGGAAATGTCTCCTATCCTCAAACATCTGAGGTAGGATGCAGCATCATTTTAGAGAGAAGTTTCTGAGGCCCGACCCCTTTGGAGTTTGATCCAGGCTTTGCCACTTATTGCTTATATACTTTGGGCACGGAAACTAATCTTTCCACATCTTAGTTCCTCCTTTGAAAAGGAGGAAAGTGGCAATGTCTACATATTGCACTGCATGTATTAACTTACTCAAGAATTCTGAGGATTGAGTATGTTAATGCACAAGTATTAGAACAATGTTTAATTAGGCTATTATTATTATTATCCCACAGTGATAGTTGATGCATTTCAGAGATTCCCAAAACTTGGATTTTGAACACAGATGGAACATTTTGGTCAAACCTCATGGTTATATCCTAAAAAGAAGAAACTTCTCAGAGCAAGTAAACTTTGTGAAAATAAATATATCCAATTCTCAGCAAGTTAGAGATCAAGTGCTTTGGGTCTAAGATCAAGATTTAAGATACCTTTGAACTACTTTGCTCAAAAGGAGAAAAAAAATTCTCTCTCCTACAGTTGACTGACATCTGGGTTCTTCTGATGCAGTTTACTGTAGGTCATGAGAATTTGGTTAAGGACTGTGATGGATTTAACCTAAGCTTAACTGCACTGCTGAACAATGAACAGTGACTTGTGTTTCAAGAGCAGCAAGGAAGAACAACATGACTTTCATTACTATTCATTCATTATTATTATGAGGATTGGAAAAAAGCACAATGTTCAGAATTCCTGAAATAATAACTCTCCTTCTGTGCCTCCAGCCACATCTTTCAGCAATTCCTTCAGCAAAAACTGTTCCAATTTCAGGAAACTCCTGTATCTTTAAATATGTTCTGCTTCTCGAAACCTCCACACCTTCGCACATGATGTTCTTTTTACCAGGAACATACTTTTTATTTCTTTATCTAGTTTATTTCTACTCATCCTTCAAATCTTTATTTAGTCTCTGTATCATCTGAGAAGCATTACTGAATCCCCTAAAGCTGACTGGAATCCCCAACTAAATCTTTCTTTAACATTCCATACTTCCCATTCACTGCATTTATCACATTATACTGGCATTTCTGTTCTATCATTGTTACTCCTATAAAATCTACTCAGTTAGGGACTAAGTATCTTGCATAGTACCTGATGAAATTTCATAATTTCTGCATAAAGTCTAAGTTTACTAGTAGGGAATAAATATCTTTTAAATTGTAGAAGTTCAAGTAGCCTAAGATATATCCACACACAGATGATAGATAAGGCGTAAGTTTTCAGAACTACTTTGTCATGTAATTAGTCAGCTGCTCATTTTTATTAATTGTTGCAGTTCTCCTTGCCAACTCAAGCCACTTCAAAAAAAGTCATGTTTATTTATGAATAAAATGACCCAGCTTGTTACTTTAAGAATGAGCTATATTACTACCCCATCCATTTAAAAAATAAAATTTAAAGAACATTAATGTATTGAGTCAATATTAAAAATTATTATTAATTAAAAATGTGACTTGTATGCTATGAAAATTAAGAAAGAGGAGGAAGACGGGAAATATATGCCGACTATAAGACAAGAAACTAACACAGTTATCTGAGGCACAAAAACATAGGCCCAGACTCCAAACTTGAGAAAGAGAATAGGGCCACACTGGCAGGCTTTCATCTATTCGTAACCCTATATCCTGGCCTTTTCATTCATATAGGATATGCATTCCATCTACCTTCAAGTGGGTATCATCAAGATGTAATCATCAGGTGGCATCTGGGGCTTGGATTGCAAGTCCAATAATCCTGCTTTGGGGTGTAGCCACTAAAGACTTGAAAAGCTTGCTGATTTTTGTTAATGATAGGCAAAAATTAGAATTTTAATTCTCATTGATCAGCATACACTGGAAGGCATTAGGTTGAGGGACAAGGGTTAGTCACCCCCTTGTCTGTGTCAATGATACCTTTCATTAACAGCTACGTCAATAGTGGTGTCCTCTGGCTTTTTTCCATCAATGGTCCACCAAACCTCATTGCGAGAGTCCTTCAGGAAAGTAAAAAAGACTTTACAGGGGATGAGTAGCTCCTCTCCTAAAAAAACAAGTTAACTCATCAGTTTGTAACCTTCACATGGTTATATTGGTTCTATTCTGTGATTAGTCAGAAGCCATAAAATTTATGTGTGCCTTCAACCCTACTTCTGACTAATTTTCAAGTGGGCTACCATAAGGTAAACTTTTTCCTTCACTGCATAAGAAACAAACCAAGAAAAGGACAGCAGTTTTATATAAAACTATTAGACTGTCCATCTTTTAATACAACCTATATATGTTCTAAAATGACAGTATTTATTCAAAAAGGCTCTGACAACATTCCTTTTTTTAGCCCTAAACCTCCATGGACTACTCTTCTCCTTTGTTATTGCCCTCACAAACAATGAGTGATTGAGGTAAGGTTCTCCAGATCTTTGGACCTTGGCCCAGAAAAGATGGGGCAATGCCATCACTGAGAGGATTGGCCAGGCAGGCTGCATCTGGAAATGTCCAAGCTATCAGGATGAAGTCAATGAGTTTAAAGACAACTTTTAAATAGAAATGCTATGCTATCCTTCTGAGATGGAACATGAGGATAGGGGGATCTCTAGGCAAAACTGGTAATAATAATCATAACAACAACAGCAGCACACTCACTGAGAACTTTGAATAATTCACTGTGCTAAATATTTATTATATTTGGCTACTTATTAATAAGTTTATTTAATTTTAACAAAATATTATGAAATACTTTTTTAAATTCATGTTTTATAGATATAAAAACTAAAGCTTAAAGATGTTACATGTCATTCCAAGGTCAAATTGTTAATAAGTGGCAGACCAGGATTTGACCTAGATTGATTTTCCATTTCAGTTTGCCCAGAACAGTTCTGTTTTATGCTTGCTTTCCTAGTTATTTATTAATATCGACTGCTTTCACTCTCAAAAGGTGTCAGGGTTGAGATGATAAATTATATTGTCATCCCAATTTGAACTCAGGTTTGTCTCACTGAGTGGTCATACTCTATCCTCTTTTCCAATGCATGGTTTTTATGCCTTCCTCTCCAGTTATAAAGTGAATATGGATTCAGGCATGTTTTTATAACCATAATATGATAAATAGAGGAAAGATATTTAGAAGATTAATAAGGGTTTACCCTGATAGCAGGAAGAATGTTCATATTAATACATAAAACCACTACTGATTCTAGGAAATCTGGTCCATTTGGGGTTGGCAGACTCCCCTTGGTATTATTTTTTCATAAGGCAGATCACTATTTGAAACCTTTTCTTAATTTGGGGGGGGTATGTCGTTGTTCTCCACCTATGTTGAACATGGCTTCTATTATCTTTAGTACATTTTAAACAAATTTTCTTTTATCCTTTTCATTGGGTTTGAAGTGAATTTATTGGTAAGGATGCAATATAGAGAATGTTAAAATTTTCTATGGTTTTTCAAGTTAACTGTGAGAGGCTTTGAGTCAGAAGAATAACAAATTATGCCTTATTTGGTCAGTTCCAAATGATTTTTGTCTAGAATGAAAAATTATGAAAACTAAAAGGAAACCCAGGATGCCAGCGTACGCATTCGATGGTGTTCTGAATCAAGGTGTACTAGTCCTATTAGTTGTTACCTGTTGAATTCACAGTTCTGACTCCAGGTCTAACCCCTGCTCCTTTGTAGTGGGGTAGAAGTTTAAAGGACATCTGGTGCTCATGTTGAAGTCTCGGTAAACCAAAGCCCTGCACAGGCTAAAGTTTGTATCAAACAGAAATCGCTAATCAGAAGAAAACTGCTCACAGAGGGAGAAGGGAGCATCTGCTGTGAGAGAAGCAGAGAATCCCTGAGCTGCCCACGAGATCAATGAAGCAGCTAATACCCAAAGCTGACTAGGTTTCTGAGAGCACTTCAGTTTCAATTCATGTGTTTCTTTACAAGAAAGAAACATGTCCCCTCTACTCTCTTGTGTTAACTTAAGTGACATTTTATTCCTTGTAATTAAGAGAATCTAACTGATATTCCGAGGCACAGCTATAATTACCCGGTTCTTTCTCGTAGACCACAAGATCAGTGGGTGAATAGAACTGGGGAGGCAATGCATCAGTTGGAGAGCCTGTGATAGAGAGGAAGGGACAAAGGGATATGATGTCAAATCATGTAGCCTTTATTCCACATAACCCATTTCAAAATTCTGCTCTTCAGTAAAGCATTGTCCAACTTCCTGGCATAGTTTGCCAATTCTTGAGAGGGCCCACAGTCAATGGATAGTCAATTACAACACTTCTTTCATTTAAAAGAGGCAAACAAAGGAAAAACATATATACTGAGGATCCTTCATGTTTTGGATAGAATGTTTATCCAGTGTTTTTGCTTCCCAAAGCCTATAAAAGATAAACTTATTTCTCATACTACTTAATAATTAATTGATTTCAAGTCTTTCTCAATTGTTTCTTTTCTATATATTTCTCTTCAACATGCCAGAGTGTTTGGGAAATGGTTAAATAAGTAAGTATTAATTAATGAACAAGCAAATGGAAAATTCAAAATCACAATTGTGAGGTCAGTACATAAGTCTACCTGTTATCTAGTTATCAGTTGAATGTTCATTCATAGGATTGCTGCTTTTTATAACATTATATATTCCTAAACTGAAAGAAAGATGCCCTGAAAGGGTTTAATAGTGTAGTATTTAAGTGGAGAAGTTTCAAAGATTTAATGACCAGGGTTCTAACCTTGAATTGACCATATACAAACCATACAATTTTTTTTTTTTACTTAAACTTTGAAAATCTAATTTAGTCAACTCTAAGATGAGAGTAATTAAATTTACCTCACAGGTTCATTATGTGGATTAAGTTAAGTAATGCATATTAAAGCATCCTACTGGTATATAATAAGTACTCAATACTTCAGTTTTAAAAAACAAACTTGGGAGTTGGATAAGAAACACACTCCTCACATATGTGTTTGTCAACTTCTATTTCTATAAGTCAAAGTGAACATGTATGCCTATTCCCAACTCTCCAAAAATGAATACATTGAAGTATATATACATTGGAAACAATTACCAAGAGGAATATATGGTTAGATTATTCATGTGACTTTCAATGTCCATTCATGTTAGGTTCTAAATTTAGTCTGATATTTCTTCTGAATCCGTCCCCAATTCAGCATTATTCCAAAGGTAAGCAGAGAAAGAGAAGTGATTACAAAGTTGTTTGATGTGAATTTTATTTGCACTATGTTAAAGCCCTTTAAAAAAATTGTGCTGAACTTGGTGTCAGACTAGTAGAAAAAGCCCTAAACACAGAGTCAGAAGCCTGGGATTTAGAATTACTTCTTCCACTAACTCAGGGAGCTTCTCTAAGCAGGTTAGTTTCCGTTGTTGGGACTCAATGTTTCCATATATTAAAAGATGGGGTATGAAAAACTCTCACTCTGATATGCTCTTTTTTTTTTCTTTTTTATAAATTTATTTATTTTTATTTATTTACTTTTGGCTGCACTGGGTCCTCATTGCTGCTCGCGGGCTTTCTCTAGTTGCAGTGAGTGGGGGCTACTTTTCGTTGTGGTGTGCAGGCTTCTCATTGCAGTTGCTTCTCTTGTTGCAGAGCATGGGCTTTAGGCACGCGGACTCAGTAGTTGTGGCTTGTGGGCTCCAGAGTGCAGGCTCAGCAGCTGTGGCGCATGGGCCCAGCTGTTCTGCAGCATGTGGGATCTTCCCGGACCAGGACTCAAACCCACGTCCCCTGTATTGGCAGGTGGGCTCTCAACCACTGCGCCACGAGGAAGCCCTGCACAGTGGGTGCAGTAGTATTTAGGGCTCTCTGCTAAATGCCACCTATCCTGACACTGGTTCTCTTGATTTCTAGGTCTGATGGGAGTCTGTTGACTCTGCCTAGACACTGTCCTTTCCACTTCTCTAGTTTCTCACCCCCAAAGAAAGCAATGGTTGAGCACTTCCAGCAAATAGCTTCAGCAATCGCTATAGAAGTTCCAGTACATAAAAGACATATTTTACTTAATTCAAGTAAAATGCTTTTTTTGACAACAGTATTAACTAATATTCATTGAGTTTCTACTGCTTGCCTGGAACTGCATCAGCATAATATGTATATTATTTCTAATATTCTGAACTATACTAAATGTTAGGTTGTTGTAGTCCTAGAGTACAGGCAAGTCATAGTGCTAATAAATGGCAATGGTATAATTTGAACACAGATATGTCTGGCACTCTTTTCACTCTCCAAGCTGCCTTTACTTCATTCATCCACATATTCATTAAGTAGAACAATAGCTGTTAAATGCCTACTATCTATGTGGAATTGCTGAGGCCTTGGGAATAGTGCAGTGAAGATAAAAGATAACCCTCTTTTCTCTCAGAATTTACACACTTGTTTGTAATAAACTCTTAAGAGCCTAAACAAAATTATTGCATTTTGTTGTGCACACTTAATACAAATCATGCTTACCTACCACCTTTACAGTCTGAGTCCTTGTGAGATGGAAGGTACGTCCATTTTCTGGATACGTAACAACACATGTGTAATCTCCATTATTTGAAACCATGGCTATGATAAAACTCAAGTTCATGCCTTCGGGTATTACATTGTTAAAGTTGTGTATTTTATAACAGCCCTAAGAAGAAGTAAAGGAAAAGATGTTTACTATTTAGATACATGCATAGAAAGTATACAAACAAATATATGCATACGCATCTAACTTTGCACAGAACGTAGAAATATCTATGCTGGCTATACTTTTTACAAAACAAAACTATACTTTTCACAAAACTATTTTGCTCATGTATTTGATGATGTTTCTGCAAAGAATGAATGCAGTAATTTTTATTATCATTTCTGCAAGAGGAAAATTAACATTCTTAACTGAAATATGAATTGAAAAGCACAAGCTTCCTGTCTCAAGATCTAGTATTCAAATTCTGGGAATTCCAAGTTAATAGTAAAGCAAGGTTGAAGTTTCAAAAAATGATTAAGGCAAATTAAGTAAATGTATACCCTGCTACTTAAAGAACAATTTTTTTTCATTTTTCTATATTTTTTCACTGATTATGTTAATTCAGAAATACAGTCATGCTGACAAACTAGGCACTGTTTTAGATGTCTGGTTTTGGCATTCTTGATCATTCTGTGAATCACCGTATCAGTTATTTCCAAACTTCTTTGTTTTTCTTCTACTTATCCCATTTTTTTTTTAGTTGAATAGTACAGACTCCAGAATTTAAAAATAAAATATATTTTATGAGTCTTACCAAGAGTTAAGAGTTTATTTGTGCTCCAACTCATATTTTCATATAACTATGTTTTTTTTTTTTTAATTTTGAGTTTAAAATATCTCATTCAACATAACTAGAATCCTGTTTTGGATCTCGCAGCCCCACTAATTGACTATATCATTTTACTTTTTTTCTTTTCAAGAAAAAAATCAATACATCATATTTGACAAAAATATGCATTGAACATTTACTTTTAGAAAAACTTGTTTGTCTTTTAAAAATAAATACTTCATCTATGACAAAAATAATTGGGTCCTCTTGATCTTTAATAATCTGGGAGTCTATTACCAGGTTGTACTTTCAATTTCCCGTGTTCACATATTTAACTTTAATTCTTCTATCCTCGAGGTTTTCTTACTTCAATTCCTGGAGCATGTGTTTTGAAATATGACAGTTACACTAAGTGGCACATTTTGTAATTCTTTGTCACAGGAAATAACATCGTTTAGAAATAGTGCTAAACTTTTGATTCATGGAGATGATCATGAAGAGGACAATGACATATACTCAGTTATTTTTCTGAATACAATTTATCCTGTTTTGATAAGGAGTGACACTAGAAAATTGTCACATCAGCACAATATTTTAATACTCTAAGGTTATTACAAAGTATAAGGCCATAAAGCCCTGTACTCTTATAATAAATTTATGTCAGATTTGGTTTAAATTGAGTTTAGACTATCTATAGAACTCTATTTGATTTTTCTGGCATCTTTCATTTAAACAGTTCAAAGCTATTTGCCTCTTTCATGTGTTAGCTTAGCTGTTCTTAAGTCCTTGTGAAGTAGACAGATCAGACTAAATATGCCCTAGTTTTCAGGTGGAAAAAAATGAGATGGATAAAGAGATATTCTAGGTAACACAGTGCAGAGCTAAAACTCAGTTTTTTACACAGCTGAGTAAAGGTCTTTTACTAGCTTCTTAACCAAGAATGAACATCAACTTTCATCCATTACTTGAGGCTGAAAAAATTATCCTGAGACCTGTGCTTAGGTATACTCCATTATCACATCCAATCCTTATTCCAAACTTAGCAAATTTGGAATGCTCTTCTGCCCATTTTATAGATGAAAATACAAAGGACTATAAAGGTTAAGCGATTGCCATTATCATAGAGCCAAGCAGTGTCAGAGCTGGAATTTAAACCTAGATCTACGTGTTTTGTAGACCTTTCTCTTAATCCCACCTGACACTGTCTCACACTACACTGTGGTCCTGACCTATCTGGGGCCAGCCTCAGTGTTAATAGTGTGGTGTGACTCTTATATGAGGCTGATTCTTACAATTAGTGGTAAACTGGAAAAGCATACTTTTCAGTATGAGAAGTTAGCTATTAATACTAAACTTGCCAACAGTACTTCTTAATAAAATGTTAAAAAAATTTTTTTTTTTACTCACCAAATATCATTTATGTAAAAACTATTTCAAACACATCATTTTAGGAGTCATAGTATGTGCTACAAATATAAAGAAATGCTTCTGACTCAAAGTCTTCTCATTCATTCATTCATTCATTCACCCTTGAGTATTAATCAATAAACCACATGCCAGGCACTTTTTGAGGTTCTGAGAGTACAGCACTGAATAGAACAAAGAATCCACCCTCATGGACTTATCATTAACAGAAAAATGGAATCTGACACATCTAAATAGCAAGGAAAGTGTTATAAAACAGGTGTGTGTTGATCTCTTGCCAGCTCCCCCTTTCTCTTCACCTTATTCCAGACTCTTGAGGATGAACTTGAAATTTGGGCTGGATGTGCCTAAGACTATCATTGGACCTATGTGTCAGTGTTGTAAGTCAGGTTCTCTGGGATTTTCTCTTCTTTCCATAAGGTAGGATAAAAATGTAGGCTGAGGACAGGTTTTTCTTGGAGCTGATTTGTCTAGAAAATTATTTCAAATTGAGGAATATTCCATAAAAAGTAATGGAAAACTTTGGGGTCTAATCTACTATTCAGAAAAATCTGACCATGAAAAATTAAATTAACTAAAAAAAGAAGAAATAAACAAAAGAGGAAAAAGAAAAATAATTAAAAGCTATTAGACTTATGTTAGAAAAGGAAATGAAGAAAATATTTTACATTATAAGTGTTTATGTATGTGGTAAGGGTAGCTTCAGGGCATTGTTGAACTATAAATACCCATTAACTTTAGTCTGTAGTATCTGATAAGCTCTCTCTACGTCTTATAAGCAGCTGCTTCTCTAGGCCCTTCATGGGCCTAAGAAACAAAGGGCATTTTTAAACATAATAAACTATTCCTGAAAATAAATCCTGCAAACTTTTTGATGATTTCAAAATCATTTATTTGGAATCCAGGGGGGGAAAAAAAGATATGAACAAAGCTCTCAATACCCAAAGAATAATAAAAACATGTTTCCAAATATAAGAAATGGGTTAACAGTAAGTGGATTCCACTATGAAGCAAACACTTGTCTGACCAGAAGACAAGTCATTCATTTAGTTGAGCCATCAGTTCCTCATTCTGAATTTAAAAGAGAGAAGTTAAATAGGAGAGCAACTTTTCAACCACATAATGGTAGCCATGGCAACTTACCGCAGTATATAGGTAAAGAACAGCATAAGAAATGATTTTGAGATCCTTGAGAGGAAATAAATCATGTGGTGAGGTACGGGGTGTGGGTGAGGGGATGGCATGACTAAATAAGAATAAATATGTCCATTCAGTAAACCTACAACTTTTAAAGAACTGTGTTAAGGCACAAGGATGGAAAAGACACAGTTCTTAACCTGTAAATAAGCAGTCTAGTGGAGGATTGCAACAAATGCTGTGAAAGGCATACTGGGGTGGGGAAGTGGAGGAAGAAGACCAAACAGAAAACATTTAGAAACTCATCATGGAGAGAAAGAAGACCTGAACTGGATCTTAAAGGATGTGTAGATTATTAACAGTTATGCAGGAGGAGGGCAGACATGGAGAAAGACGCTCCAGAGACAGGAAAAAGTGTAAACAACTTCCCTTCACTCTTATAGCATTTTGCCCTCCATGTTAGTACTTAACTAACTTTATCATAATGATCTCTTTTCACTTATCTCTTTCTCCAGAAAATTTACTTCTATGGGGTAAAGTGGTCGGGCAGGTGGATGAGTACTGTATCTGCATAGCCAGCTACTTGCCCAATACTGGACACATGGTAAATGCTCAATACATTGGTGTTGCATGATCAAAAATATGAACTGAACCAGAGAAGCAAATACATAGACATGGAGCTGCAAGCTCATGTGGTATGCAAATGATAATAAGAGAGTGAGTATATAGACTTATAAGACATGGGATGGGTGAGTTGTAGGATGGGTGGGGAAAGTGGAAGTAAGGATACAAAGAGTTAAACTGAGTTATGAGGTTAAAACAGTTAGAAATATCTATTGACATTTTTGCTTCCAAGATTAAGTTGTTATAAAATACACCACACTTGTTCACAAAGACTCATAAGAGTTTTATACATCAGTCACTTTCAATGAGCAGAACTATGTCATGCATAGACACAGCAGAACTGTGTCTATGCGATAGATACTTATGAAATCTCCCCTATGTGTCAGGCACAGTGTTAGGAGCTGGGCATACAGTAAGTAGCCAGTAAAAACAGAAATGGCCCTTATTTCCATGGAATTTTCTACTCCAGTCTAATTCATTCAATTATTTAATCAATTCCTAAATACAAAGTATATTGGCTCAGTTTTGTGATATGCACTTGATAGTCAAGGGAAAGCAAAGGAGAGAAGTCATTACTTAGTACAGAAGAGAGAAATGCAATCATTATAGTAACAAAGATGCTATGCAATCATTATAGTAACAAAAATGAGATATAAATTAAGTGCTGTCAAAATGTAGAGTGGGTGATTCACTCAGCCTAACTGAACCTCAAGGCTTCACAGATGTCTGAACTGAGTTTAAGTTTAAAAGATGAATCTTAGGTCCCCAGAAGCCCTGAAATTATATGTAGAATGCTATGTGTATATATGTATATATACATAATTAAATATGTATAGTTTGGAAAGAAAATATGGAATTAAATATGTATATTAAATTAAATATGTATAGGGCTTCCCTGGTGGCACAGTGGTTGAGAGTCTGCCTGCCAATGCAGGGGACACGGGTTCAAGCCCTGGTCTGGGAAGGTCCCACATACCGCAGAGCGACTGGGCCCGTGAGCCACAACTACTGAGCCTGCGCGTCTGGAGCCTGTGCTCCGCAACAAGAGAGGCCGCGACAGTGAGAGGCCTGCGCACCGTGATGAAGAGTGGCCCCCGCTTGCCAGAACTAGAGAAAGCCGTTGCACAGAAATGAAGACCCAACACAGCCAAAACTAAATAAAATAAATAAATAAATAAATTTATAAATATGTATAGTTTGGAAAGAAAATATGATACGCACTTCCTTCATACCAAAGGTTAAAAATCACTATATAGGGACTTTAGGAAAAGGGAGGAGATAAAGAACCAAACTAAGCTGTCAGATCAAATTGAAACAAGCACTTTAAAAATAAAGTCTATTAGATAGACCTTGGACTAACTTCCCAACCATATGTGCTATGACAACAAGAAGGCCAAGCCTGGCACTGTTTTAGAAATGTGCTTTCCTGATGGCACTTTTTCAGAGAAAGCAAAGATTTTCCTATTTTCTGAGAGATTTATAAACAATACCTGTACAATTCTGCTTAATTTCACACTGAAAATTAAAGGTGGATGTAAAATACCAATTTTAATGATCACACTGAGGACAAGGACAACCAGCTTTTTGAAAACTGATATCCAGAATGATATCTACTCTGCTAAATAGCAATTGAGAGCATTTCAGCAGCTGCTATAAATGTAACATCCAAAGCACCCAATAAAGTGGTCCTTCTGATCCTTAGTAAGAAGGGGAAAACTGACTTTGTTTTTATAAGTGTCTTTAGGAAAAATAATTCAAATACCTAATTATAACAATGAGAAAGAGAAATAATCCAGTAATATGAATGTTAAGATGGCTTGCCATATTTTAAAGCTCAGTTCTTTGAATACATTTCATAATAATAGTAAAAAAAACCCAACAAGATCATGCTTACCTGTGTCATTACTACTATATATTTGGAAGACCATGTGAATAAACAGGCAGCCTCCAATTTATATACATGTTGTGTTCCAGAAGTTCTTTTAGAAGCTGGCTATTTGAAATTCAGTAAATCACTTACAAACCATGTTTTGCTTTCTAGGCTGGTTACAAATCCTGGCTTACTCAACAAACATTTACTGAACATCAATTTGACTCACAGGATTGTTGAACTAGAGAACTGTGAATTCTGGGCCCTGAATGAAGAAAACCATGCCGTGCAGAAGACAGGATGAGAGAAGAGAAGACATGCAGAGGAAGAAAGTTCAATCCTGCCCCATTAACCTAAGATTCTAAAATACAAATTTTAGATTTTCTGTTCCCTCCAATCTCAGCTTTTCTGAGCGCCTTATGATTTTCCAGGGCTCTCTTTTCACAGGTTTCCTTATGTTCCACAGTCCAGCCTACAACCCAATCTGTGTTCAAAGATTGCTCTGCCCTTCAAAGTGCCCTACCCCCCAGAAGTAAAGACTAGACCACCCTCCCTGTGCCATTTCTGGAGAGCATATGTCTTGGAACCACACAGAACTGGCCTGAAATTCCAGATTCTCCTATTATTAGCTGGATTATTTTGAGCAAATTATATAAGATAATGTAAAAGTCTGGGCTCTTGATACAGATTGCATAGTGCTGAATCTTGGACAAATCACTCAACCACTCTACACCTCAGTTTCCTTGACTAAAAAACGGAGAAAACAAGAGAGTCCACCTCACGTTGAGATATCGATAATGAGTGACATTATTAAAGCATTTAGAAGAATTACTGTGCTCAATAAATGTTAACTTTTATTGTTTATGTCTCCAAACATCTGTTTCCTAATCTATACAAGGATGATATCTACCTTGAAGGATTGTGATGAGTGTTACATGTGATAACATTTAAAGTATGTAGCACAATATATTGTACTAGTAAGATGCAAGAAATGTTAGTTTCCTTTTCCTTCTTTCAATTCATCAGTTTTCATCCTTCCGCTAACAGGGAAGCAAATTTGCTGGAACTGATTAATGTGTCTTTTAACTCCACAGAGTTATTTGTATTACTAAAAGAGACCATTTCTACAATGTCAAGATAGGGAATTCAGCTGATAACAACTGAAAGAGGACTACTGTAGGAGGGTCAAATACCTTGGTGGATGCAGGGAGTGACTGTAGAAGGTGGAAAGCAAAAAACAATAGCAGCATTGCTACACAGTGATAGGAAAATGCAGCTACCAAGAACCCTTATTTTGTTCCCAACATGGAAGCACTCTTAGGAGTAAAGGTGTCAATTACCAAAACGTAAAGAAATAAAAAGCAGTATAACACACATCCATAGCAACCTTTTCATAATCAGAGAATAGAAAGGATGGCTGGTTACTGGTTACCCTCTTTAGTCAACTGCACATTGTTGGTTATCTGCCATGGTGATGATTTTACCACCATGACTTTTTTTTCTTGGTCTTCTTTCCAGGCTTTGTGCTTTCATTCACCCCATAAACATTCTCTCCAGATTTTTATCTTAGCCCTTTTCTCTTCTCACTTTATTTTGTCTTCTTAAGGGCTTCAACTATCACATAGATGTATCCAATTCTCTGTCTCCAGCTTTGATTTTTTTTTATAAGCTCCAGACTGATACACATGTAGCCACTACCTATTGGTCACTGCCACCTAGATGTCACACAGATAAATCTAACTCAATATGACATTATCTAAATTCATTATTTGATCCCCAAACCTGTTCCTCCTCTGCTATTTCATACCTTGGTTAATAGCACTGACATCAGCCCAATCAGGAAAACCAGTAGTCTGGGAATCATTGGAGATACAGAGATGGATATGGCATAACTTTACCCTCAAGATATAGTCAATCTCATAGAATACCTGTACGTAAATCTGTCCCTCTTCTTAAAACCAATAATACATTCTCTTTGACACTCTTGTAGAACTTAGAATTCTTTTTGATAAGAACAGGAATTCTTATTTATAAATTTGTTTGAATTAAACTGAGATCCTTTGGGACTATGTTGGGGAGGGCATATATCACATTCATTACCGTGTACTCCCCAGACCCCAGATATATTGCATTGAATACAGTTGATCTTCAACAAGTATGTGTTGAATATATGCATGAGTAAATGGTTATAAAACAATAAAGGAAGTAAAAAGTGACATTGAAACAGTTACAAATAAATAGCTAATTGAGGGTATATGAGGGAAAATTTATTGCAGCTGGAGAGTACAGGGAACATTTTACAAAGGTGTAGAATTTGATTTGTCCTAAAGAAGAAAAAGAGGATGTTCCAGGCAGAGGGAATACATGAGGAAAAAGAGGAGAAAAATAATAGAATATGTATAAAAGTAAAATTATTTTTTCAGACCATAAAGCATTCAAAATATGGAAAAAGTGGATAGGACCTCATTAGAAACAAGAGACCTTGTTACAGATAAATAGATGAACATATTTTTTTAACCAGAAGACATATTACACTTATTGATGTCAAATTGTTAATATAATTCTTTTAATCCTTTTTACTATGGAAAAGTACAATCATAGAATAAACAATGATCCCTGTACCCATATCTAGAGTCAAAAGTACCAATTCAGGCTATGTCTTATTTCACCTATACCCACTCACTGCAACCCAATATTATTTCAAAGCAAATCACAGACTTTATACAATTTAATTTGTAAATATTTCTGTGTGTACTTCTAAATGACAAGACCCCTCCTGAAAACATAACTACATTACCATTATCATAATTTAAAAAGTAATAATAACTTAGATATCATCAATATTCTGTCTGTGTTCATATTTCCCTGACTTTCTCATAACATGTTTTATAGTTTGTTTCAATAAAACATGATCCACTTAATGTCCATATATTGCAATTGGTTGTTATATATCTTAAATCAGTCTCCTCTACCTCCCCTTCCTTTCCTATCATCTCCCTTCCTCTTAATCATTTTACTATAGAATGAAGCATATATGAAAAACACTCAAAACATATGTGTGAGTTAATGAATTAGTATAAAGCAAATACTTTTAAAACCACCACTCAGGTCCAGGAATAGAACATTACCAGTCACCCTTGAAAGCCTTTCACATGTCCCATGTCAATCACACCTTCTTTACTATCCCCCAAAGTAGCATCTATCTATACCTTCATAGTGAAGTCACTTCCTTGTTTCCATGTATGATTTTATCACTCATATATGTCCTTAGATACTATATTCTCATCCACTCTAGTGTTTTAAATGTTTTATGTTTCTTTTAATCTATACATTCCTACTCTATGCCTTTCTTTTTTTGCAATTTATCTGTTGACTAACACAAGACATTTGGCCTGTAGTGTGTCTCACAATTTAGATTTTGCTGATTGCAAACTCATGGTGCAGATCAATACATTCCTCTGTTCTCTATATTTCCTGCAAAAATGGCAGCAGGATCCAAAGGTTTTATCAGACTCAGATTGAATCCATTTGGCACAATTATAGGTAATATTGTGTTCTTTCATCAGAAGAAAAGTGGCTGTTTCTCTCCTTATGATATTAACAGTCGATGCATAATGCTTAGATTTAGTAATTCATTGGGGTTTGCAAAGTGATTATATACTTCTATAAAAGTACACTTCCCTGCACTATGTCATTACTCAATATATCAATACATTTCTTATAGAAAAGGCAGAATAAAATCTTGGCTTTTTTCACCTTTACTTACCGGTTTTCAAAGTAAAGTTTTTATTTCCTATTCTCATCCAAATGTGGCCATATTTTGAAATAGCATTATGAACTTATGGATTTAAATTTAATTCATGAGATTCAACCTATTGCAATTAATATCCTTACTAAAGTTTAAATTCTTCCATCCTTGGCCAATGGAAAACTCTTAAAGTTGGCTCCCTAAGTCACTTCATTAATGGCTTAAACAGAGACAGATACTAAAATTTTCAACTAGGATTGTAGAATTGTCTATTTCTTCTTTTAATTTTGTCAACTTTTCCTTCATGTATTTTGAAGCACTGTTATTAAGCATATATACTTTTTATTATTTTCATGCCTTCCTGATGAGTTGACCCTTTTATTATTCTGAAAAGTCATTTCTATCTCTGATAATATTAATCATCTTAGAGTCTACTTTATATGATATTGGTATATCCATTCTAACCTTTTTATTTTTATTCATCATTTATTTTTGATCAAAAATTTTTCTCCATTCCACTTTCTTTTAATCTTAAGGTATTATTTGTTGTGTTTATTTTCTGTTTGCTCCTCTTAGTTTAGATTTATTTCTGAAATAATTAATTTTCTTCTAAGTTTTTACTGAGCTGTATAATTTTTGGAATTTTCTAATTTTTATTTGTTATTCTTTCTCATTTTGCATCACTTCTTAATGTCTTTGTGCCAATTTTTGAAACAGTAGGTTGCAATAGGTCGTTCTGGAATGCTTTTATTTTCTTCTATAGAAATGTTATTCTGCTTCTTATTCTCCTTTTTTCTTACAGCTTTGAATGGAATTTTACCTTGATTTTTTTGTTGCTCATTATTATGTAAAACTAGTTTTTCTGAGCTTTAGGATTTGGCAGGATTTTCCAATTTCACAGAGATCCTTCTTCAAAACTACAGTCTTGATATTTCCTGACTCTGTTCTGCTCCTCCATTCTCAGCAGGTTCTCCTTCCTTCGTCTACATTACTCTGATCCTGTTTATTTTGATTCCACTCCTAGCAGTTTTTCCTCAGTGTGGGTGGTTGTTTTTCAGAGTTCCGAGGCACTAGAACTATTCCAATTCCTTCAAAATGTCTTGCTATAGGCTGCTTGGACTCACTCTCTATTAGAGAGCAAAATTTCGGCTGCTATTCTCAAATTGCTTCACCCACTGGCTTTTTTGGGTTTCTCCTGTTCTTGAGCCTGCCAGATGCCATATTATTTCCATCAGCTTCCTTCTCTATAGACTCTGATTCTATATGGGTTGTACTGGTGATTTATCTCACTTATTTTACTGAAAGTGATTCTTATGGATAACTTGTCACTGAGTTTGTTTTAAATGTTTTTCAGGAGTTTTTGGCTTTGGCTCAGGTGGATATTTGAAGAGATTAGAAAACCATGCTGCTGCCCCAAGTGTCATCTTCCAACACTTTCATATTTTGATTAAATACTTTCCAAAGCTCTCAGATGTGTAATAGACCACAGATCGACTGTGCCCACAAAGGAAGGCAAACATGAAAACACATACAAATAATAAAATACAGTACTTATTAACCAAAGAGATGAAATTCACCAGATGAATTAGCAGCTTCTGACTTCACTCAGCAGTAAGTAGAAGTGGGCAATATTTCTCAAATTGTATTTCACAGGAAGTTAATAGAAATGAGGTAGTTCTGGTAGTCCAGTGAATGTAATTTAAGACATGGTGGGTTGAGGCAAAGCATCTTCACCACTTCCTTTAAAATGGTACAAAGTGAGGAAGCAGTAAAAGATTTGTATAAAGTTATTAAGGAGGAAATGATGATGAGAAAAATCTCAGTTTCTATATTAACTCAACAAATAATCAGTGTCATTTTAGAGAGGGTAACTGCCCTCTAGTTTGCTTACCATATACCAAGTGATGGTTGGCTTGACACTAGAAGGAAAATATCCATCGATGTTTGGACAAGTGATTTTCTGAACACCATATTCTAAATATAATCTATGCACTGGAAGTTTCATGGCAGAATTGAAGCAGCTATCTTTTTGAACCACTTCCAGAGGAAATGCAACTTTGCTGCAATATGTAGTGTTCCTGAAAAGAAAAATATGCAATGAATGGGCAGTCTCATTTGCATTTGTTTTGATTCAGCAAATACATTAAAATGAGCTAAGTGAAGTACTGCTGTGCATTGAGACTTTATTTATATATTAAGTTCATGTAACAATTAAATGTGTTATGGAGGTATTTCCTATAACAACTGACACAAAAGAATAAAAACAGACACAATTAGCTACTATTGATAAACTATTTAGATCTTTAGATATGTTCCTAAACATACATATGTATGTGTGTGTGTATATTCATATATATAATGTTTAATTTTACCCTTAAAACATTCTTAATAACACTCAGTACTGGTAAGGCACAGGTAAGAACAGCACATTAACTCATGGTTGATAATGGTATAAACGAGTTCTGGAAAAGTAAATATGTTTCCAAAAACATTTTTAAAAGCCTTAGCCTTTGCCCTTGTAATCTTATTTCTGGAGATTTTCTCACATGATAGATGTAGGAAAAGTGAGAATAGAGAGAGCACATGATCAAAAATGCCCATCCTGTGCTATATCAGAAAGGAAGATATTGGAATCAGTAGAAAAACCTATGAAAAGGAAGACTGTAAAAAAAAAAAAAACATGGTAAAGCCATCCAAAGTTATTGTACACATATGTAAAAAAATCAAGCATGAAGGAAAAAACTAACAAACACATAAAACATGTTAAGATGGCTAGGGAGGGACTTCCCTGGCGGTCCAGTGGTTAAGACTTTGCCTTCCAGTTCAGGGGTTGCGGGTTTGATCCCTGATTGGGGAGCTAAGATCCCATGTGTCTTGTGGCCAAAAAACCAAAATATAAAACAGAAGAAATAGTCAATAAAGACTTTAAAAATGGTCCACATCAAAAAAAAAATTTTTTTAAAAAGAAAAAAAAGATGGTGGGGAACTGTATACCTTTAATGTTTGTGTAAGTCATTTCATCGGCCTGGAGGGTTCTTCTTTTCCTATCACACTACCTTTCACACGGAGGTCTATGTCATTCTCTACACACCCCATATCTAAATTAGTACTCTCATCCTCTCAGCACCTTGGACAATTCCTTGATTGAATTTATCTTAGTTCAAACAGAGTCACGACCATATGTGCTTTCTTTTATTTCTTGCATCTAGTGCAGTGCCTAAACTTTCAGTAGGCACTGAATAAATATTTGTTGGATACATGAACAATAAAGGGAGTATAGATAATAAAAATAAGTGATTTTTTAAGGTGATATGTAAATGGGTCATTCATTGTCCACCCCTTTTTGTGATTTCTATTTAAGACATATTACATACTCAATAACTCATTAATTAAGACTAAATCCAGTGGAAAGTGTGGGAGAATTCATTACCCTCCCCAGGATGGGAGGAGAGAGTGTTTAAGGATGACTTATGACAATGGTAATAAGGTGGAAAGGGAGAGTGGCAGGCACAATCTTTACCTACAGATAACAAAAGGTCTTCTAAGTAGAAGTACCCTATAGGTGGAAGTTATAGAAGGTAAATTTCAGCTTAATAAGATACATTTCCTGACTATAAAATCAAGTGATGAACAATGAATGGACTGACTTTTCCAGCTCCATAAGTCAAATCTGGATGTTATCTTAATAGAGGTACTGAAGCAAGAATACAAGCAGTAGAATCCTAGAGGATTAATCTTAACTTTATTTTCTTAATGACATCAGACCTATGATTTCACATGGTTCAGTTTAAGGTCATTCTCAGTTTAGGAATCACCACAGGACAATGGGAAGATCCTGGTACTGCCACCATGTAAGTTTAATTCAAATTTCCTTTAGAAGATAGGCAGACAGGTAAACTGAAGAGATGGCAATCTGGAAATTGATAAATAACACTAAAGGTATACTCAGGCCTAGACAGTCATGAGCCCTGTTCCTATAATATAAAAGAAGGCTGGAAAAGTTTGGAGGAGAGCTCTAAAGAAGTAGTGGGTTGATAAGGAAAAAAAAAAATAGAGATACTGAAGCACTAGAATGCATAGTAGAGACCAAGGTCAACCAGAAAGCTATTGATGACTCTTCCCCAGGTATTTGTCAAGGTGTATGTGTGAAATGTTACTAGATTAACAATTGCCAAAGATGAAAAGGAGCTCAAAGAACATTTAGGCCAGCTTTCTCATTGTGTGGGTATAGATACCAAAGCTGTATTAGGGCATAAACAATCGACACATGAGTATTTCAGGCTCCTTGGAAGTTCACATCCCAGTCTAGATTTAACTCCAACAAAATTAAATAGAAGGGGTAAAAGCCTCAGAAGGGACTGAAGAGGTTACAAGGGACTCCCAAACCACAGTGATCAATATGCTTTTTTCTGTGATAGAGAAGTCCTTTCTCACTAAATCATAACATTGTTTAAATTTATCAAAACATAGTCATAGTTCTCCATCAAAGAACACTTATAACATCCATGAGAGACAAGGAGCATTCAGAAGAAGGTCTGGGCTTACTTATTATTCTGTTATGTTCTTCTGTTATTGTTATGTCATCCAGCTCTATCACTATGGGCTGAATGGTGTCCCCCACCCTAAATTCATATGTTGAAGTTGAATACCTTAGAATTTGACTGTATTTGGAGATAGGTCTTGAAAGAGGTAATTAAGGTAAAATGAGGTAATATGGGTGGGCCTTAATCCAATATAACTGATGCTCTTATAAGAAGAGGAGATTAGGACACAGAAGACACAGGGGTGAAATGATGTGAAGACATGGAGAGAAGATGTCTATCTACAAGCCAAGGAGAGATGAATGAAACCAACCCTGTTGACACCTTAATCTTGGAATTCTAGCCTCCAGAATTATGAGAAAACATATTTCCATTGTTTAAGCCACACAGTCTGTGGTATTTTGTTATGGAAGACCTAGGAAAGCCAATGTACTATTAAATAGTAGGAAACTATCTTTAAAAAAAAAATTCACAACCCAGATGAGAGTTTAAAAAATAAAATAAAGCCTGGAAGCTAAAAAGGGACCTCAGGAAAAAAAGTAGCCAAAGTACTAAGCCTTAAAATGGTTATTTTTCAGAAGGAACCTCACTTTTTTCAAGGTTTTTTTTTTTTTTCCAGAGGAAAAACAAAATTAATCTGTTGTAAAAGGAAAACTGGTATATTGTGAAGTAAAATGCAAAATGTAATTGAACTTTTAGAAAAAAAAAGTGGATTTGAAAGAAATTTTGCAGTAATGGTAGGGTGCTTTGGATTATATTCTTAGATTCCCAGAGATCTGGTATTCATTTGCTTTTTAGGGAAATTTTGGTGGAAAAGTTTGAAAAGTCCTGTTCTAAGTATATTTAATGCCTCTCAGATATTCTTTCCTTTATACGGCATCCTGAGGCTTTATTTGTGCTAGGTACTTAAAAAGTTGCCAAGAATAACATATACGAATGGGTTCTACTGCCTGCCCTCTTCATTGTCCAGGGACACGGATATACCTTCAGGTGAAGCAGACGTCGAGGCAGATTCATGTCAGGGAAAGGGAACAAATGAACAAGCCTCCACCTCTAGACAACCCCGATGTATGTCAGGTTTGAAACGGAACCACTTATTGAGAATGTTCTCAGAAGCTCAACCGTTTTCTCTGCACATCTCTTTCAGCTAACCTCAGCTAAGCCAATGAGGTGAAGTGTAAATCTCTCTACATGCTTCCTTCTTCCCCTTCCCACCTTCACAGCCCATGCATCGCTTGGAAAACGGTTCAGGAATGAAAGGGAAAAGAGAACGTCACCACAAGGGTCAGGCTACCTTAACATGCAGGTATAGTTGCCTGTGTCATTGAGGAGTGTGGGCCGGAACCAGAGCACATCTTTCTCCTTACTAATGCGGTTCTCAGGGAGGCGGAAGTTAATCGGCTCCTCAAGGTCCCGGTCCTGCCTTGTCCAATACCAGATCAGAGTAAGGCCTGCTGAATGGGCTGTACTGTAGTTATATTTCAAGAAGTGTTCAAAGAGTGGGCACTTGATACGAGCTGGCTCATCTTCATACACTTGGATCTGCCTCATGGTATCTAGTCCCCAGTCATCACAGCGTTCTGGAACAGTCAAAAAGAAAGAAAAGGCAGAGGAGTCATCTCATCTCCAGAGAACACACCTTCTCTTTAGGATACCCCAGTATTTTCCAGACCCTCTTCTCGGGTCATATTCATTAGCCTCTTTCTAATAAATGCATGTAATAGACAACTGTGGTGTGAGGAGAATTCCCCTCATTCATTTATTATCTTTTGACTATCTATTGGATAACAGTGTGATCTGATAGCTTGATCCTGTTGAACCCTACAAGGTATGGGGGAGAATCTCACCTGGAAAAGAAATCATGTACTCTTTCACTCCTCTGGGGACAAAAGAGATTCTAAGGAGAAAATTGTAACTGAAATGGCAACCCTCTAAGATTCCCAGTTCTCCCCTGGTCTTCACTGTCCAATAGCAATAAAATCCAAGCTACATAGTTAATTTTAGGTGTCCTAGTTGCCACATTAAAGAAATAAAAAGCAGGTAAAATTAATTTTTATAATGTATTTTGTTAAACTAGATATATCCAAAACATCCCAAATATTGATAAGCTATTTTATACTTATATTCATTTTTCTGTTTTTTTTTTTTTTTTTTTTTTTTTTTTTTTTTTTTTGCGGTACGTGGGCCTCTCACTGCTGTGGCCTCTCCCGTTGCAGAGCACAGGCTCCAGACGTGCAGGCTCAGCGGCCATGGCTCATGGGCCCAGCTGCTCCGCGGCATGTGGGATCTTCCCAGACCGGGGCACGAACCCACGTCCCCTGCATCAGCAGGCGGACTCTCAACCACTGTGCCACCAGGGAAGCCCCTATATATTTTTTGTAATAACTCTTCAAAATTCAGTGTATTTTACACTTACTGCACATATCAATTTGGATTAGTCATGTGTGTCCACTGGTATTAGATTAGACAGCCAAACTGACTAGAATACACAAGAAAGCTTCCTAGTAAATAAGAGAGAGACCACATGTAGTAGAGCTGAGGCACCCTTGTTGACAGCTGCACCCTCCAGAAGCACAGCTGTCAGACCTCTCTACAGCTGACCAAAGACGTAAGAGCAAGCTCAGCCTATATCAGCTGAGCTGAGCTTATGTCACCAGAACCACCCGGAAAACCTATAGACTCATGAGCAATAATACATGTGTAATAAATTAAATGAAGTTTATGATTGTTTGCTAGGCAACGTTTTGGGCATAAGCAGATAGCTAACAGAACAACTAAATTAGTGACTACTTTAATTTTGATAAAAGCAAAGAATTTGAAGCTTTATGACTTGCAAAATGTTTTTTAAGTAAGTAATACATTTCTAAGTAAATAATAGACCTCTGGGAAATCTAACAAACTGACTTTTCCAAGAATCAACAAATTCCCATTGTTTACAATTTCTATGCTTCATTCAGAAACATGTTTTAAAATCCAATACACAAGAAAGAACTGGAAAGATCAAAGTGTTTTCACATTAATAGAAATTGATAATAAAATATTTTTATTAAACATCTATCATAACGTTCTTTAAATATATTTTCATTAAAACTGCATAGTTGCAGAATTAGCTCCTTCAGTTTACAGCAAGTTAT
This sequence comes from Mesoplodon densirostris, assembly GCF_025265405.1. NCBI lineage: Eukaryota > Metazoa > Chordata > Mammalia > Artiodactyla > Ziphiidae > Mesoplodon > Mesoplodon densirostris. The sequence continues at coordinate 112,359,906 of NC_082665.1, read as the reverse complement.
AACCATAGTTTTTTCAGTTAAACATGTCAGATTGAATACATGCATCCAATTTCACTCCTTTATGAAATTCCACTAAAACTAAAATAATTTTCAAGATGTAAACCCAAGTAATAACAATAACAAGAGGAAAGATAATAGCAACATCAAATGGACAAGTGGTGACCAGCTTAGCACATTTAAAACGAAAAATCCTAAATGAAGAGGGGAGAGCTGGAGAACAAACCAATCTGCAATGCAGAATGCAGAGAAAACCCAGGAGGAGAAACTGTCAGTATCAAGATAAGTAATCACTAGTACCATACACTCAATATTTCTGGGTTCTCTTACTAGGCATATTGTAAGATTGTACTTTTATGCCCTTCTGAAATAAGGGGATACCATGTGACTCACTTTGGCCAAAATGATGTACTGAGTGCCACCTTTGTTGAGTGTTTTAAGGGCCAGAGTATATTTCACCATGCTTCCTTTTCTTCTGCCTTAGCAAATATGAAAGCACAGACGTCGAGACTCCTTTAGCTTGGTTCCCTTTATATGAATGACACACAGCAAAGCTTTGCTATTTTAAGTCATAGAGAATTGGGATTTGCTTACTACCAATATGAATAATCTATCCTATCCTGGCAAATGCAACCAGATACCTTAAAAATAAGCACATAGGTGGGACAGTAAAATAAGGAGAATTGGATGAACGCTATGTCAAAAAGTGACATCTTTGGTTCCAACCCCACCCTCCTAGCACTCAGGAACCTTTCTCACTGTGCTCCAAGGATAGGAGCAGCCAGACCTTTACTCTCCAGGCAGGAGAATGAATGACTCTTCTCTAGAAAATCTGACTACTTTCAGAAGAAAGATCTAACAATCTTAGTATCAGAGGTTTTTTTTTTTTTTTTTAAACAACTTGTACAGCCATATCATCATATCATCCAATAGAAAAGCTCAAGGTTAACAAGTCCCACATTCACATTTATAATTTTTAATCAGCTTCTTAATCTCTTCTTCTTAAATATGAACAAACAGCCCCAGGAGACATCCGAGAAAAATCTCTACTATAAAAGGTAACATCCAAAGAAACATTGTAAAAGAAAATTTGATAAAACCAAGATTATTCAAGAAAAAGAAATATTTTTAAAGAAAAACAAAAAAAAACTGTCATTAACATACTCAGAGAGATAAGGAAACTTTAATATTCATGAAGCAAGAACAGAATGATATAGGAATATTCAGAGAAAAAAAAGCTTATTAAAATTAAAAACATGATTGAAGAAAGGTAAAATTTAATAAATGGTTTATTTGGAAGTTAAATTTGAGAATTTTCTAAAAAGTAGAGTAGAAAGAAAAACAGAAAATAGAGAAGAAAGTTAGACCAGTCCACGAGTCTCAACATCTCAATAGTAGGATCCCCAAAAGAAAGAAAATAAAAAGAAAACTCTCCAATAAATAATTCAAAGCAAAAACAAATCTCAGAACTGAAGTCATAACCTTCTAAATTAAAAAAGATCTGTCAATTGCCCCAACACAGTGGATGAAAACAGACTTACACCACAAAAATATTTTTTTAAACTGTGGAAAACGAAAAGATTATATAAACTACCAGCGAGTAAGAAAGAGGAAAAAAATAGTCACATACAAAAGACTAGGAATCAGAATGGCTTTGCAACTCTCAAAAACAAGACTGGAAACTAGAAGATAATGAAGCAATGCATCTAAAGGAAATTTATTTGCAATCTTGAACCTTAAACCCAACAAAACAATCACGTGAGTGACATTTTCAGACACATAAAGACTCAGTAATTTTATATCCTATGTGCTATTTTTTCAAGAAGCTTCTGGGAGATTTGTGCCAAAAAAATGAGAGAAAAAACAAGAAAAAGGAAAACAGGAGATCAAGGAATAGGGGATGCAATTAAAGAGAGAGGGGAAGGGATTCCCGGAATAACAATGCAGGATATCCCAGGAAAGCAGCTATGCAGTAGGGCTTGGTGGTAAATCAGTGTAGATAGAAAAAAAATGGAAACCCCCAATAAAGAAAAATTAATTGTAACTGATGGATTATCTGATTAGATTTGCACTGTGAAAAATGATGCTGAAGGGTAATTGAAAAGTATGAAAATGGTTACCAAAGGATACTAATTAGAGTAAGCATATGAAAGCAAGGCAATTCATAACTTCAAAAAATAAGAAAGGTAACATAATCATAGTTCATTAAAATTTGAAGACATATTAATTGAATGATTATTGATTCAACCAAATATTGCAATAATATTATATAGAGAGGTATGAGTAAGGAAAGCAAAGGGGATAGCACTTTAGAGAGTCCTTATTTACTATAATTTTAAAAAGTGAAGAGATAACACATAGCATTGACCAAATGAAAAATAACAATATACACAAATTGGTTAGCAAACTATAGATAGGAAATGCCAGAAAAAATAAATAAAATCCTCAAAAGTGGTTGTCTCTGAAGAAGAGAACTAGTAGGAGCAGAGGAAAATTATGACAGAAAGAATACAATTATTTTCGTATCCCCTTTAATATATTGGCCTTAAAATACCTCCGTGCATGACTTGCTTTGAAAATAATTAAAATATTAATTAGAAAAAAAAAAAAAGGAAGGAAGGAAGGGGGAAAGAAGGAAATATCCACTGTGCAATACAATTGGCAAAGTCCCCTCAGTGTCAAACCATCCTAATCATACCTACTTTCTGTGAGAAATAAGTATTGATTTTGTTTTTTAATTCCAAAAATTTGTATAAATATGCATTGGCAGGACATTCATTCACTTTTAAATTATAAGATATAGTTGAAAGAGACAGAGGGAGACAGTTGGCAGCTGATGGAGTTTGGAACTGCACTATATTAAGTTTGTTGTCTGGATGAAATAAGATGCTACTGCCTTCTGTATTTCATGAAAATCTTCTTTATGCTGTTCCTAAAGACCTCTCTGTCAAGAACTTTAAACTATTTGCTCAAATTTGAATGATTTTAGAGGCAAGGCTATAAAATGAAAAATATCATTCTCCTTGCAACCCCACTCAACAATATATCTCAATTCAGATCACCCCAACTTGGGTCAGTAGAACATAGTTCTGATATCATGGCTCGCATTTAACAGGAACACTGGTAAATTGGAGAGAAGGAGGAAGCCATTCTGGGGGTTAACGTTACCTTGATTAAAGGAGATTTCAGATACCGAGGATATAAATTGTTACTTTGGCCCTGGGAAGTCTTTATGGCCCTGAACAATAATTAACACCAAGAGAGATGATAAGTGACAGTTGGATTTTTCTTTTGTAAAGTAGGAGAATGCTAATTGTGAAAAGGGAGATGGAAAAAGAGAGCTAGTGTGACATAACAACCACAAGCATGTACTCAAGCAGACCAATTTAGGAAGAAGTATGAAATGGAATTTTGGTGGTCACTGGGGTAGATTGTGGCAGAGACTGGCTAAATGTTCATTAGTCCTGTTTTCTTTTCCTCGGCCCATATGAAACCTACATATCCTTAGCAGTTGGGTTGGGGCCATGTGATTTGGTTCTGGCTAATGAGTGTGGCCAGAGATGCTGTACAACTTGAAACTCCCAGCATAATCTTTGGTGCTTTCTCTTTCCCTTCCATGGAGTCCTTGAAGACCAGAAATTTTTGAAAAGTGCAGCATCACAAGATGGAAGGAGCCCGGATTCCTGCCATCAGTCAAAGCAGAGCTTCTCAGGAAAGCCATCTCACTTTCAAAGAGCTGTGACTGTGTTAAGCCAAATCTCTATCGTTTAAGCCACTGACATTTGGTGGACATAATTTGTTATAGCGACTAGTATTGACTAATAAAGGAAGCCAGAATTTTCCTTTCATAACATAACAATAAATCAAGAGCAGAAAAGAGTTATTTTTAAAACAGCATATGTTAAAGGCCCTTAAACACTAAAATTTAAATACAGGTCAATCAATATTTTTGGCTAATTCCATAGACAATATTTTTTCACCAAATTAAATGCAATACAGGGTCAAGGGGAAAAGACATCATTATACCTGCTACATATCTCCCTTACAGAATGTTTCATGGGCCAAATGCATATAGCTATAAAGTGAATCAGACTCCTCTATAATAGGGACCAAAAACACACATATTAGTATTCATGAACATTAACAAAAATGGTATGATTTTTATTGAGTTTTTTCTTTGCCCATTTGAAATTAGTTCTGCGGGTTTTTTAACTTTCTCTAGCCAGCCACCAGAGGGTATTTTGTCAGAGCTTTGTAAATTATTCAATGAACAAATAAAAATAAAATCTATGGCAACGGGCTGGAGTGTCACGTAAGACCAAATTAATTATATGATTCACTGCAGCCACCAGCCGAAGAAAAGACTGGGGAAAAGGCTGTTATGCAAATAGATTTGTCTCTAATAACAGCAAAGGGAATTTAGTGAATTACTGGCACAACAAATTACTTTTTTGTTTAAAATGTCCCTTCTTAACCAGTTCACTCCATAGTGGAAATCCTCTCTAAATTGGCCCCTCATCACGGGAGAACTACAAAGTCATCATTTCCCTCAGCCAAAGGATTTCTTAAGGCCGGGGCTTGGTGCCACAGAGGACTAATGGAAATGTGCAAAGCCGTCGCAAAGCCAAGTCACTGGAAAATCCAACCCACGCTCCTGACAGCAATTAGCATTTATATAGCAGGGTATACATTTTAACTAATTAATCTCACAGCACCCTCTTGGGCTTTCATGCCCATTCCCACATTACATGCCAGGAAGTGAAGACAGAGAGATTAATTGACTTACTTTTGCCTGAGTGGTAGCACAAATAAAAGCTGCCTGAACATAGATCTGGGAGGCTTGTCCCAACTCTATGTTCACACATTCAAAGCAAGATATTTCCCACAGGAAAGCTACTCATATTTTTGTATTTATTAAATATTTACTGAAAACCTGCTGTGTTGTGTGCTATGGTAGAGAGACATGCAGATATAAGAACTCAAGAAGCTCAGGTATAGGAAAAAAAAAAGAAGAGGAAATTTTTAAATATTGGAAGACCTAGGTGGAATTAATTTCTGTATGTTATTATTTTCCCTGTGCCACTTACATGCCATATGACTTTGGAGAAAATGCTTCCCTTCTCAGACTCAGATTCTCCATGTGTCATATGCCTATCTTATAGTGCTGTATGTTTCAAAATCAAAGGGCCAGACATATGAAAGGAGCTCAGTACATATTAGCTGGATCTGCATGGGTCCTTGTCCATCAAGAGGTTAACAATCTTGGAAAAAGAAAGACATAGATGCAAAATTAACTAAATGAAAATAGCTGGTAGAATGAATGAATCAAGTGTTAAAACAGCCTTCTAGGCAGGATTATACTCATTACATTAGTATAGTATAGATAGTATAGTATAGTATAGTATAGTATAGTATAGTATAGTATAGTATATACAGGTGTGGGTAGACAGGGTAGTCCTGAGATTGGGTTGAGATGAGAAGCAGGCCCTTTTAATATCCCATCTTAGAACCCGATGTGGATGAAGTCACCTTAACACCCATCAGCACATTCTATCTAAGGCTGAGGGCAGAGACTAAGTCTAATGGAAGAGCAGAGACTAAGCCTGAGGGTGATTTCCTCTCTCCAGGTCTATGGCAAAGACTGTTAAACATGACCCATATAGCATGTCCCCACACCCTTCTTTTTCTAGTGCATGGGAACTTTCAGTTGGGCACATAGCCATTCAGAATAAAGGCTATATTCTGCAGCTTTCCTCTCACCTGGATATAGTCAGGTGACAGTTCTGGGCAATGGGATATGTTTGAAATCGTCATGTGGTAGATTCCAGAAACTTTCCTTGAGAAACACTGACATATCCTATGTCTCCTGTGCTCTTGCTACCATCCCATTTCTTCCATCTTGCTGCTGGGAACATGGATGTGACAGCTGGAGCTACCGTATGGACTATAAGAATGAAGGCCACACCCTAAAGATGGAGGAATGTGAAAGTGAATGGAGATGGGACCTTGAATAATTATGGAGCTAGCTTATCAGCCCTGAATTTTCTACCTCTAGATTTTACACAGGAAATATGTATTTTTTAATATCCTGGCTACTGAATGTGTGATCCATGACCCACTACCATCATCAGCATCCCCTGGGAGCTTGTCAGAACTGTAGACTTCCAGGCCCCACCCAGACCTACCAAATCAGAATCTACAGTTTAACAAGATCCCCAGTTGATTCCTATGCACATCAACATTGGGGAAGTATTAATGTATTGTTGTCTCCTTATTCACAGCTGATCATCATTCTAATTGATAAAAATGTCTTATTTCATCTCTTATAACAAGTGGGTTGTTGAACTATTTGTGAGGTTTTATCCACCCCATGATTCTAGGTTTTTGATTAATATTTACATTGAAAAATATATTCCTTTTTGTTCCTCAGTGGAAAAAATACTAAAACTATCCAGATATTTTTCTAGCAGTGTCCTATTAATTAACCACCAGTTTTCAAAAACAAAAGAAAAAAAACTACGAACTGCATTTCCTAGAGTATGATTTCCGTGGAAAAAGAGATGACTGAAACTTAGATATGTTTTATTCAGAGGAGAGCTACTCAAAGGTCTAGAAAATGTTGCTGAAATTTAGTAGTTGTCAACTAAGCTATCAAAAGGAGAGAGAGAAGTTCCTGGTGGGGGAGGAAAGCTGGAGTAGCTGTGAGCACCCATCAGACATCCTCAGGCTGCTTGTACTGTTCAACAATACTGAGCTAATAACTGGCAGATGGCTTTCCTGGACCAGATAATTAGACATACCTTACTCCCACCAAAGAAGGGAGTTTTCTTGATTGGGTAATTTGAAAAAAGTAAGAACTAGCTTTGAGCAGATGATAAGATTTGCCAGATAAGGAAAGAATGCCAAACTCAGAAAGTGGGTTGTGGGAGGGTGAAGATCCACAAGTTACAGCTTCAGCTTTGCAGAGGTTGTTAGGGTCTGTTGCTACAACAAGTTTTATTCCAGATAGTGTACAATGCCTCCCTGTGACACTGGGCACTTATCTTTACACTGACCTAAAGACCATTATTTTATATCAGTTAGAAGTGGTAGTCCTCACAATGAAAAACAAAAAAAGTAGAGAAAGTCATTACCAGGCAAACATGAAAATAAAGATGAGAAGAGGTGAAAAGGGACAATGAAACCTCATAGATGAAAACAACCAAACTTATGAAGTTTAAATCCAAAACATATACCAAAGTAGGTGATACTTAAAGCTACAAAATCAAATCATCTGAAGGATGATGTAGAGTTGAGATCTTTCAAAGTCTAATTATTGTTATAGGACCAGAACTCTAGTGTCTATGAACAGTTTGGTTTTCATTCAGTCCTGCCATGTAGCTGTTCTTCTCTTAGTCTGTGAACATGAGTGTCACTTTCTACAAAGTTTTCCCTGTGGCAGAGGACTTGAGAAAAAACCATGTGTGCTCTAGAAATGTTTACAGTTCTCAGGTCTACAGGAGCTGCTGAAGGTCTTCAGGCTCACTCTTTGTCTCCATCAAGTCATTTCCCAACTGGTTCTTGCAGCACCAACAAAGAGACCCTTCATCATCATGAGTTAAGGTCCAAGAAAGGTCCAACAACCACCCTTCCTGTTTCTGTGCATAATAAGGAGGAACATGGAAGAGCATCATCTAATAGCTACCTAGAAAAGGCTTCGCTTCTCTCACCAAAGTGCCAGTAGGGGTTAGCAGGCTAAAGAATGGATTATGGGTATGCTGCCTCTTTTCCTTAAAAAAATCACTGTAATGAGCATCCTCATATGGCTGAAGGGAATGATTTTCTTTGCAGGGCTGTTGTGACAGTAAGTAAACGGGCTTATGTCAAGTGTGGCACAGTGCACTAGGGAAACTCTAAGCAGTCATTAGCTGGTTTTTATGTTATTTTCCCCAAGCAATGTTTTTCTAATCCATGATTAAGATGTAAATATCCAATTACTATTCTCATATAATAATCAAGCAACTTTCACTCTCTTCATTTTCATTATTACACAATATTTACTCAGGCTCCTATGAGTGCTAGGGCTATAAACAAAATGTAGCAAAAAAACAAGGTCTCTGCATTCAAATTTCCACGCAAGTAACAGATCCTCAGCATTGGAAGTAAAGGTATTTTGGGCAGCATCATAGAATCCCAGAACACAAGGGTCTTAGATCTTGTGGTAGCCTTCTATTCCAGTACAATAGCTGGTAATATCCCCATTTTACAGATGAGGTGAATGAAGCCAAGAGAGGATAAAAGACAGGTCTGAGAGATGGGCTAACAATATATGATAGAGGTGGGGAGTGACCAAACCTGAAACTCATATCCTGAAACTACTTTCTCTATGGAGTCTCTGGAGTCTGACAACCCCATTTCAAATCATTCTGCTACTTGCTAACCATGTGAGAAATTCTTAATTCTTAATATTATATTCCTAATATTATATTACTTAATATTATATTCCTCTCTTTCTTGATTCCAAACTGAGTATGGACAATTTCAAACTAAATGTGGCCCAACAAATGTTATCATTTAACCTATGGGGACTCACCTCTAACACAGTGTTTGAGGGTGTTAGACTAGAGGGGAGTTTTAAAACATTTAGAACAATCCTCTCATTTTACAAATGGGGTAACTAAGCTCAGAGAGCTAACTTGATGAATGGCATAGAGCTCATGAATGGCAAGCATAGAATCACTTCTTTTTGGTCCAAATGTCACCTTCTGTCTACTCTAACATTCCAGTAAAATGCGTATCTACACAAACATTCCCAGTTGGTATTGGGAATGTAAATAGCACAATAGTATATTCTCCTTCAAAACAGAGGTTGAAATAAGCAAAAAAAAGCAAATCCAGGAAGATTGAAACAGATACCAGTAATACTGGAGCATAGGAGGTAACTTTACATGCGTTCTACATAATCAAGCCACCCAATTAACCTCCTTTTCTTTTTACAGGTGAAGAAGGTGATATATGGGATGTGGGTCTTATCCTTGAGGCTGATACTCAAGTAAAGTAGGTGGCAATGCTGCCCATAAGTATGGCACTTGGAAAGAAAGATCCCATACCCCAGCTTCCTCACATGTAATAATACATGAAGCAAAATATGAAGCTAATGTAAGTACCTACCTAGCAGACCTGTTGACAGGGGTACAGAAGATCGTATATGTGGTATTATATGCTTGGGTGCATAGTAAGAATGTAATACATTTTAGCTACAATTATTATTTTGATTTTCAGAGATGAGGGAATTAAGACCTGGAAAGATAGCAGGAAAAAATATTATGTGCATTTGTTTTTGAGTTTTTATTGCACTTTACCAGATCCAGGACAGAAAATCCAAAATTAAATTTGAGTCCTAAAATGTAGAAAGCAGGCTAAGCATAAACCAACTTCTTAATTAGTAAAGACAGCCAAGCAATCACTTTTCTCCATGATGAAAATTTAAAGCCCTCCACATACTCAAAATGTCTCTATAACCCTCCATCCCCACATCTCACGTCCCAGATGGAGGGTGAGGGGGGCTTGTTCAGTGAAAGTACATCAGGGGCCTTCAACTTTCAATTAAAAGCTATATGATTCCCATGCCTCAAGATTTGCAATCATATTCTATAAACTACAAAGTCAAAAAAAAAAAAAAAAAAAAGAGCATTTTGTGAGCCTTGCCAGCAACCTCCTCAGAAATTCTCAGGAAATTGCCTGGAGTAAAAGGGCATTTGAGATCTTCATCACCTGCCAGGGGAAGAGACAGGGGCTACAATCCTGCCAGTGCATTTAAGAGAGGCATCACCTGTGAAATGCCAGTGCAGTCTCATTCAATTTTAATAATGTGTCAAGCATGTAGATTTTTCTTGAAGGCTGGTAACGACAAGCAGAACACAAAAGATTCTGAGAGAAAATCAGGTGAAGCAAGCAACAAAAGCTGAGCATTAGAAATGGGGTCTGGGAAACATCTGGCAGTGAATGACGATGGGGCAGTAGGAAGAATTCACGAGGTAGGGGTTCCAAGTGGCTGGGCTTTCAGTGGTCCCTCAGGAAGAGAACAGTGTCAGCTCCCAACGGGAGAATCAAGGTCTTGGGAAGATAAATGCCAAGATTAAATCACGGTCCAAGTTTCTGAATATTTAAGCCACCCGTAATCCACTATGCATCTGGAAAAACCACTATGGGTTGGAGCTGGAAGGGGGCCTTACAAATCATCCAGTTCCAGGACACATTATACTGATTAGGCTTTGAGACCAGAGGGGTGAAGGAATGCCTGAGTGAAACACTGGGTTAGTACCAGAGGCAGGATGAAACCTTCCAGATTCCTAGCTATTTTTCCCATATCACACATGACTTCTGCCTATAAAACTAATTACAGAAGAGAGTTTATACCACACTTACATCAGTTTCTGTTTTTCTTTTCTCCTGGCATATCAAAGGTTGAATTTTTATGCTTATATTTATGCTCAGCTTCTTGAGTCACTATAGGGTTGAGAACATTTGCCTCTTACATATTTATTGCTGAAGAGAAAGCAGAAAACACAAACCAACTTTCCTGAACTCCTGAGCTCTTGAAACATAGGAAGCAAAATGGGAGAATAAATTTTCAATATAGGAAGCAAGAGCAAACACTTCCAAGAAATCAAACGTAGAAGATCTTAGCTAATAACCCTACTATTATCAGCCCTCTTTCACGTGATACACACTTTCTCTACTGACACTCACGAGGGGATACATGCCAGTGTTCTGACGCTGAAAAAAAAAACAAATAATTACCATAAAGTAGAAAAATGAAAATAAGAGAAATAGGTGCTAGATCAGGGAATGGGTCTGCAGTCATACCAAGAAGACTTTTAGGAGCTTCAACATACAACTTTAACTGTCCATGTATATATCTCTGTTTTGTGTGCGTATGTGTCTATCCAAGGTATACATCCCAAGGCAAAACTGTCAAGTCAGGACACTCTTCTCTGGGCACTTTTAGCCTCCCAATGCTGTGGCTCCCTGCCTCGTAGAGAAAGTGATAATGGAGGTGGTTGATTAGAAATGGCTTTTTATTTTCATACTCTTTAAGTAGTAAAATGTCCCAAACTTATTACTCAGGAATCAGTGCCTACTTCCCCTCCCTCACCACATCCCACCAAAGTTTATAAATCTGTAATTGTTAACAGAGTCCACAATAATTTATACTTGACACTGCAGTTTCAGACACAATGTATTCTTTGATCACGGAGGTAGGGGTTGTTGCCTCGTTTGGGGGTTTGGAGAGGCTCAGAGAGTGACATGGGAAGCTCACAGTGCTATTGGGCAGTAGAAGTTTCTGATTCCAGAACCAGTCCTCTCTCTACTGATCCTCTAAGACTCTGGTATCATACTCAGTCCTTTGGCTTCTAGTTTGGAGATGATATACAATCTTCCCTCAAATACTCCATTCACATTGATTCTTGAGCCTCTTAAACCATGTTCTTTTGTCTTACAGCTAACTGCTGAGACTTCTCTTTGACCATAGAATTCATTGTCAGACAGATATCTTTAAACTTCCTTGCCATTAAACAGAGTTCCTGAGGTACATCAAGTAGTATTCTTTATGGAGAATAACAACATAGGATCAGGAGACCTGATTTCTTGCACTAACTCTGCCAGTGAGACCACCATTATTATAATAATTACCACCTAATACTGAATGCTTTCCATATGTCAGGTATTAAGTGCTTTACACTTATTGTCTCTTTTAAGTCGCATAACAACTCTTTCAGATGGTTTTTATCCACATTTAACAAATGAGAAACAGGAGCCTTAGGTAAGTAAAAGAGTATCTGCAGGATTACACAGTGTTAAATTAACTAAACAAAGAGGCCATTAGACTGGGGTGGCTGTAATGTCCTGGAAGCCTACTTAAGCAAACCAAAACCTAAGCTGGAATGCTTCAAGGTCAAGAAAATTTAAACCTAAGGACAATCACTTACAAACAGCCAACTGGACTTTCTCAACTAATGCAACCACTTAAGCTGTAGCCAATCAAATACTTTCCTTGTCTTGCTTCCACCTCTTCCCTATAGAAGTCTTGCCCCTGGCTCCCCTCTGTGGAGTGCTCCTAACTATGTCCAGTTTGATGCTGCCCAATTTGCATCGATTTTTGCTCAAATACCCTCTTAAAATTTAAGAATTTCAATATGCCCCAGTTTATCGTTTAACAACAGCAAGTAAGTGAGAGAGAAGGATTCTAACACAGATCAGCCTCATTCCAGGGTCTAAAATTTAACCATGACTGTGGCCAAGTAACTTCCCTTTTCTTGGATTTTATTTTTTCATGTATAATACAAGGAAGTAAAACCAGACGATCTCTAACTCTTTCCACCTCTATAATATGATGGGTTTATAATCAGTGCTAACTTCAACCGTGTTTTCTAGCCTGAAACTTAAAAATATAAAATCAAGCCAGTTTTTCAAGGACAAGAGTGGGAGTGGGTGGGCACTTGTTAATAGAAAGTGGAACAAACTGAATGAGTCTCTTTAATAAGGAGCATAAAATCCATGATTAGCAGTTTCCAGCATCAGAAGACACATATCACAGCCAAGAGGCAGTGGGGCAGATCACATCTGTCTGAATTATAGAGTGTCATCATCTAGTCTTGTTTCCAGTGGAGACTCTGAAGCTATCTTCATGCACAAGTTTCTCTCACAACACCCACTTTTAAAAAGCAGAGGAGTCAGAAAAGTCAGCTTGTCCTCAAAGGCAGCTCCCTCAAGTATTAGCTGCCTCTGTCTTATTAAATATGGTCAGGCATGACTCAGCTCCTCTATCAACTGCCTGGGAAGGAGAACATTTCATGCTGGTAGAAAATCACCTTAAGCAGAACAATGGAAGGCACTTACGGTACACAGTTAGAACCGGGTTGCTTATTACTCAAAATCAAATCACCCTTTTCTTATTCTAGACAGGAGAGCATAATCACAGCCAAGAGGGAAACAAGACTGCACTTGCTTAGGACACATCAGATCACCCTGTCACCTCCAGTTACAACTATCAGCCACTCAGACACCTCTTCTGTCTGGTTCAGAAAGCAAGGGGAACCGTGGGTTATGCCATGTCTTTCAATCAATAAACCCTCAGTGAGAACCTACTACATGCAACAGTTTATAATCAGCTCCAATGGGGAGATAAAGACACAGGGAAGACATGGTTTCTGCCCTCAAAGGTCTCACTATCTAGAGAGGGTAGACAGCCAAATAATTAATCTTAATGCAAAGCAAAATAAAGTAAATGTGAAAAAGAAAAAGATACAATGTGACATAAGAGGGCAGAAGGAGCTCTTAATTCTGACTGCAGGGGAGGGTGGGGAGTTCAATGAAGCCTTCACAGAAGAGATAGCATCTGATTTAAGCCTGAAAAATGAATAAAATGTGTGCTGACAGATACAGAGGAAGGAATCCAGGCTGATGGAACATTGTAAGTAAAGGCTGGGAGGGCAAAGGAACCATAACTGGTCTGTAAATCAGCTGGGGTTGGATTACAGAGTGTGGGATGGTTTAGTTGAGCATGAGAGTGGGAGACTAGGATTATACAGGGTAAGGAACTCTGACTTATGAGTGACAAATATTAATGATAATTATGGCACAGATGAAGACTGGATTGGGAAATGCGTTTGTGCCCCCTGAGGCTGTCTGATGGTTCACACACACATGCACCTCCACAAGTGTCAAGAATGGAATTTCTTTATCCACTTGTTATCTCTGCTTTTACTTATACAAACCACAAATGATGACAAAAGAGAAAATTACAGTAACCTGGGCTCCAGGGATGTGGAGGCAGTGAAGCTAATCACTTCTGAGGTGGTCCTCTAGCTCCACAACTGTTGGATTAGAGGACTATGATTTACCAAGATGAGAAAGACATTGCCTGTTCCTTTTCCATCCCCCAGCCCCCCTATCATCACTGATCATACATGGGGTTGTAGAGGGGGCAGCCACTTTATGTCAGTTTCTGGAATTTAATTATCCAGAACTTTTATTGCTTCTCTCTTATGGAGTTTGTGCTCAAAATATTTTAATAACCAGAAACCTCAATGAATGGCAATGCTCTGTAGTATAGCACACTGTCTATGCATCCCTTATGGTACTCAGAACATCAGCCCGTGAGTTATAGACGATTAGATATCTGGACTCTCTTTCCGACTACCTAAGGTTTCCCTGTTAATAGAACAATTGTCCTTTTCATCTTCATACCCCACCCCACCCCCATCCCCCCGCCGTGCCTGAAAAAGCCAAGAATCTCTGTAAACATGCAGAGTGAAAAAGAGAATAGGGTAGATTCAGTGACAGGCTGAAGAATAGGACTTGAAAATAACTGGAAAAATTAAAGTTTAGCAAAATACAAGCCACAGATGAGAAAAAAAATTAAAAATGTACACATCTGATGGGACTTCCCTGGTGGCTCAGTGGTTGAGAATCTGCCTGCCAATGCAGGGGACACGGGTTCCACCCCTGGTCTGGGAAGATCCCACGTGCAACAGAGCAACTAAGCCTGTGCACCACAACTACTGAAGCCCTAGTGCTCTAAAGCCCACATGTTGCAACTACTGATCCCGAGTGCTGCAACTACTGAAGCCCGCATGCTTAGAGCCCATGCTCCACAACAAGAGAAGCCACTGCAGTAAGAAGCCTGTGACCCACAACGAAGAGTAGCCCTCACTCACCGCAACTAGAGAAAGTCTGAGTGCAGCAATGAAGACCCAATACAGCCAAAAAGAAAAAAAAGAAAAAAGAAAGAAATAAAGAAAAAGAAGCTAATAAAAATAATAAATAAAATAAAATAAAGCTGCCTCTTTAAAAAAAAAAGTATACATCCAGGATATATAAAGAACTCTCAAAATTCAATATGAAAACAAATAATTTTAAAAGGGATAAAAGATTTCAACAGACATTTTATTAAAGAAGATATACAAAGAGTGAATAAGCATATGAAAAGATGCCCAAATCATTAGTTATTAGATAAATGTCAATTAAAAATCACACAGGATACTACTACACACCTACTAGAATAGCTAAAATTTTTAAAGTGGAAAATACCAAGTGTTCACAAGGATATGCAACAGGTGGAACTCTCATTTGTAGCTGATGGAAATTCAAAATGATGTACAATCACTTTAGAAAACAGTTTGACATTTTCCTATTAAGCTAAATATATACTTACAATACAACCTAGCAATATTAGTTCTAGGTATTTACCAAAGATAAATGAAAACTCATGTTCAGACAAAAGCCTATACACACATGTTTATAGCAGACTTAATCATTATCACCAAAAACTTGAAGCAGCCAAATTAACTTCAACTTGCTGATGAATAAACAAACTGTGGTAATATCTTTACAATGGAATACTACGCAGCAATAAAGAATGAATTTCTGATATGCTCAACAATGTGGATATATCTCGAATACATCATACTAAGTGAAAGAAGCCTAGCTCATATGATTCCATCTGTATAAAATTTTGGAAAAGGCAGAATTATAGAAACAGAAAACAGATCAGTGATTGGCTAGGGACTTTGACAAGAGATTAATTGCATTTGGAAATATGGATTCTTATGGGCAAACACCCACCTTCAAGTACAAAAATCTCAATCCTAATCTCATAATAAAGGAAACCAGTTGGTACTTACCCATATGCCAGTGCATGGTGTCAGTTTTCAAGTTTATTCAACTGAGTACCTGATTACCTACTTGCTTTTGCTGGTTACAGGGAAACTTTGAAGTGTATATCTCACTGAATCTCCAGAACAACTCTGCGAGGTAGGTACGGCCAACAGTATCATCTTCATTTCATAAAGACAGAGAGTCACATGGAGCCAAATTTGACTCTATTCCAGGATTTCTTTTTCTCTACATTAAATATTGTGAATTAGCCAGGGCATTTTCTGAGCTCCCATAGCACTGAGATTTAAATTTGCTACACTAACAAAAAAGGAAGTGCTCAAGTGTTCCCTTCCTAGATCACAGATTAGGGGGGTGAGTCCTGGGAAGACCTCTGAATTCACCATGATCTCTTCTTTTCTGATGCAATGTATTTAACCTTAAGGAACCATCCTGGAATGCGGCTGTGGTGTCTATCATACACAGCCTGAGACTCATCTGCTACTCCATAATTCAAAAGACATTTACAACGGCACAGTCACTTTGGAAAATACTTTGGTAGTCCTTCAAAATGTCACACAAAGAGTTCCCATGTGACCCAGCAATTCCACTTCTAGGTATATACCCAAGAGAAATGAAAACATATGTCCACCCAAAACTTGTACACAAATGTTCACAGTAGGATTGTTCATAATAGATAAAAAGTAAAAACCATCCAAATGCCCATCAGCGATGAATGGATAAACAACAGAATTATTCATCACTAGAAGACAGTGAAGTACTGATACATGCTACACATGGACGCACCTTTAAAACATTAAGTGAAAACATTATTCTAAGCCAGTCACAAAAAGCTACATATGATTCCATTTCTAGGAAATGTCCAGAATAGACAAATCTATGGAGAAAGAAAGTAGATTAGTGGTTGTTCAGGATTGGGGGAAGGGGGAAAGAAGTCATGTGGAATGGCAGCTAATGGATACAAAGTTTCTATTTTGAGTGATGAATATGTTCTTAACATAGATGTAGTGATGAGTGCTAACATGACTGGTTGCTACTGTTTTCAACACATGGAGTCTTTAGAAAAAATATAAAATAAATAATGTCCTTAGTAGTGAAAGGGTTGGAATCCCCTGGGTATACCAGGAAAAAGAATAATAGTTTGGGAGTACAAGACAAGGGTTTGTGTCCTGGTTCTCTGGTTCTTCTGTTTACTGTTTTATGACTATGGCTAAGTCGCCTAGTCTCTCCAAGTCTCTGTTTCCTTATCTGCAAAACAAGAATAATGATATAATTTATCATTTTTCTGATGATCATAGAATGCAAGCATTTTTAAACTATAAAACACTATATGATGTTGTTCATCACTATAATGATTAGTTGATATAATGATAATATGAACTATATTTGGCACATACTATAAGCCCAATAGTATGTGTGTTTATTGCATAGAGAAATGAAGGAATGCTGACAGGTGAAGGAAGAAGTACTCATTTGTTTAACATATGTATAACCATGTCTACAGATACTGAAATATTGGCAATTGGCTGAGTATACTTTGTAGTACTGATCTCTTAAAAAAAAAAAAGGAAAAGAAAACTGCCTATAATCAATCAAAATGTTTAAATGAGCAGATAAAACAGGCAAGAATTAGGGTACATAACTACTCTTTGGCTTGAGTAACCAGTATTGGAAAACTTTGAAGTGGAGAAGCTAGAACTCACTGATTTCAACTTCCAAAAATTTGGGTGGCTAATTTTCATCTTCTTGACATTACATATCTAACTAATACACAAATACTAGCCACACTTATAATGCAGGAAATTCAAGAGTAATATCACTTTTCCCTCACAAATCACCTAACTTGATAGTTTACCAAGGGCATTTCCTGAATATTGAAATTATCTCTGTTCTATGGAAGTTATTAACATATCATTTTAAATATAGAAACAAAAAAAAACAATGTTTAAACAACAATACCTCACAATTGCCCCTTGTTTACCATCCCAAGCACTCCAAAGGTTCAGGTCTTCATTCCTTCTTACTTCCAAAAATTGTTACTCTATATTTCTAGTTATACATATAATTAGATTGTAATATATTCAGATGACACAAAATTATTATTATTATTATTTTTTTTTTTTTTGCGGTATGTGGGCCTCTCACTGTTGTGGCCTCTTCCATTGCGGAGCACAGGCTCCGGACGCACAGGCTCAGCGGCCATGGCTCAGCAGCCATGGCTCACGGGCCCAGCCACTCCGAGGCATGTGGGATCTTCCTGCACCGGGGCACGAACCCGTGTCCCCTGCATCGGCAGGCGGACTCTCAACCATTGCGCCACCAGGGGAGCCCCACAAAATTATTATTATTATTTTTTTTTTTTCCGTACGCGGGCCTCTCACTGTTGTGGCCTCTCCCGTTGCGGAGCACAGGCTCCGGATGCGCAGGCTCAGCGGCCATGGCTCACGGGCCCAGCTGCTCCGCGGCATATGGGATCCTCCCAGACCGGGGCACGAACCCGTATCCCCTGCATCGGCAGGCGGACTCTCAACCACTGCGCCACCAGGGAGGCCCCACAAAATTATTTTTAAATGGTGGAAATAAACTCAAACATAATTCCACTTTCTAAAGATAATCACTGTTAAGACTTGGGTGTATTGTACGGAAGGTTTTCTATATGTGCGCACGTATGTAATTACACACACATGCACACAGTGGTGTGTGGTAAACCAGGGTTGGGTCAGGGTGGGGGCTGATTTACAGCATCCATTTATTAATTTCCATAGGGTAAATACTCTCACCAAGGCCAGTTTCAAACTAGAAATGATTTAATAGCTGGTTCACATAATTCCTCAAAATTGAACAAATGGCTCTCATAAACCACTGCAATCTAGCTTCAGCAAACAACTGCCACTGTTTTTAAAAGTTTCAGACTTTAAAAAACTGCTGTATGGTACCTGTTTTTAAACAGAAATATCTATCATAAACTCATTTCTTTATCAACAAATATAAATGTATATTTTTTAAGACAATAATATTTTCCATTTTTTTGGTATCCTCTATCAATGGATATTTACGTTGCTTTTTTTTTTTTTTTTTGCGGTACGCGGGCCTCTCACTGTTGTGGCCTCTCCCGTTGTGGAGCACAGGCTCCGGACGCACAGGCTCAGCGGCCATGGCTCACAGGCCCAGCCGCTCCGCCACATGTGGGATCTTCTCGGACTGGGGCACGAACCCGCATCCCCTGCATTGGCAGGCGGACTCTCAACCACTGCGCCACCAGGGAAGCCCGTTGCTTTGTCCAATGTTACCTATTTGAACAACCGTATGACAAATAAAGTTGTGAATACAGCTTGATGCACTTCTCTGATTATTTCTTTAGGATATATGTGTGCAATGTTCATTATAAGGTCAATGGGAGGCACTTTGGTGTGTTTGAAACGAACAGTCAAGGTGCCCTTCACAAAGCCTATTCAAGGGACACTCTTACCCACATGGTATGAGAACACCACACTTGGTCATTAGGTCACCACATCCTGTCTAATGCTAGGTAGGACTGTTCTCCTTAATTGTTGCTAATATAATGGGTGAAAAATGACATCTCATTGTTGGTTTAATTTGCATCTATCTTCTTACTCATGAACTTGACTTCTTTTTAAGTATGATCCATTTGTTTTTCTCTTCTTGAACTGCCTGAACTTCTAGTTAAAAATCTTTTCTCATTTTTTTCAAAGAGTATACTTTACCTTGGAAGGATTTCTTTTGTGTGCAAGAGCTCCTTGTGTTGTACTGACTTAACCATTTGCCATATACCTGTATCTTCCCAAGTTTTCATTCATCCTTTAACTTATAATATTTTGATGCTCCACTAATTTTGTCAATCTTTATGTAGTCAAATATATCTATTTTTCTTTAATGGCCCTTACCCTTGATGATATATCTAGAAAGGCTTTCTCTATCTCAACATTATAAAAACACTTGCATATATTTTCTTCAAGTACTTTTAGGGTTTAATTTATTTTTTTACATTTAAATATTTAATTCAAGTGAGATTTGTTTGGGGGTAAGGAATAAGGTAAGAATTTAACTTTATTTTTATAGAAATTATCCAAATGTCTTAGCATTTAAATACATCTTTTTCCACTGACTCTGGATGCTACCTTGGGTAACCGCCAGCTGCAGAGCTGGCTTCCTTTCTGTTCTGGATTCTTGTTTTCACTTCAATTTTGTCCTCCGAGAATTTCTTACCAACTCAGCAAGACATTTATTTTTAAATGCAGCATTTCTAGCTGCTTTACAGGAAAAGGGTTTTTTAGGGGACCTTGTCCACCATACTGAGAGAAACTAAAATCTTCTCTAAGCTATTTCCGACATGGTGAGTAGCATGAACATTCAATAACTAGATAATGTCAGGGACCTGCTCAAGTCCTTTCAGTGACCTTTTGTGGCATGAAGGTAAATGAAATAACACCCGTAATAGGCCCTGGACTCTGACTACCTCTTCCTCCTCATCTCAGACCTCTTCCTCCTCATCTCAGGCCCTTTCCCCCAGAGTTTTCTTTTTTCTTTTGTGTGTGTGTGTGTGTGTGTGTGTGTGTGTGTGTGCAAATTTTAAAAATATTTTTATCAAGGTATAATTGACATATAACATGTTAGTTTCAGGCATACAGCATAATGATTTGATATTTGTGTATACTGTGAAATGATTGCCACTGTAAGTCTAGTTAACATCTGTCACCATACATAGTTACAATTTTTTTTCTTGTGATGAGGACTTTTAAGATTTATACATGGACATATATGCACTACCAAATGTAAAATAGATAGCTAGTGGGAAGCCGCCACATAGCACAGGGAGATCAACTCAGTGCTTTGTGACCATGTAGAGGGGTGGGATAGGGAGGGTGGGAGGGAGACGCAAGAAGGGGGTGGGATATGGGAATATATGTATACATACAGCTGATTCACTTTGTTATAAAGCAGAAACTAACACACCATTGTAAAGCAATTATACTACAATTAAGATGTTAAAAAAAAAGATTTACCCACTTAGCAATTTCAATGGATGAATGGATAAAAAAGATATAATATTATTATTGCATTATTCACCCATGAAGAAAGAATGAAGTCTTGCCATTTGTAACAACATGGATGGACCTTGAGGGCATTATGCTAAGTGAAATAAGTCAGGCAAAGAAAAACATCATATGATCTCACTTATATGTGGAATCTAAAAAATAAAATAAAATAAACAAAAACCTGAGTCTATAGATACAGAGAACAGATTGGTGGTTGCCAGAGGTGGGAGATGGAGGGGTGGATGAAATGGGGAAGGGAGTCAAAAGGTACAAACTTCCAGTTACAAAATAAGTAAGTCATGGGGATATAATGTATAGCATGGGGACTATAATTAATAACACTGAATTGTATATTTGAAAGTTCCCCCCAGTTCTTGAAGCTCCAGCAATACTGGTGTCATGATCCTTATGGCTCAGGGCCTTCACACATGCCATCCACTGCCTTGTCTCTGCTTTGCATGGTGGTCCTTCTTTCCTTCACTTCTCAATAGAATATGTCATCTTCTCAAATAGATTTTCTCAACCACCCAACAATGGGAGTATTGTCCTATTATTTTCCATCAGTATAATGCCCTATAGATAATCTTCACTTTTTAAAAATGTGTTTATTTACTTATTTTCTTCTGTCCTACAGCCTCCCCAAGACTAAGCTCCATGATGGCAGATACCATTTTTGTCTTGTTTACCAACAAATACAGGCAAGCACAGTGTATAGCACATACTGATAGACTATGAATGAATGCAAAGTGTCTTAATCTTCTTTACGTCCCCTGTGGTACAAAGCTTTGCATATTAACAGGTGCCCAGGAAACATCTGCTGAGCTGGGTTCCACATCTAGTCATGGAGGACCACCTACCCTAGATATGGATGTCATGTAGATGTTTGACCTGTTTCTATTACATCACAAAGGTACATTTTCAAAACAGGAGGGAAATACTTATCCTTCTGTGATAAAAGTATTGCATGCTTTAAAATCGATAACTAGCCTATGAAAACACAGATTTCCCTGGGATTAAAGAGGACTTGTGCATTAAACCTGAACACTTTTTCAGGTTTGTGATTCTGGAGAGTTTGCACTGGGTATGGATCAAGGATAATGCCCCCTGTCAAAACTTTTGTGCACTTGCTGAATCCAGATAACAGTTATTCTAGCAGTTTTATTGCCACAGTGTTTGGCTGTTAGCATAACTGACGCCATTCTGGCCCTTACAGGTTCTCCTGTCCTTCGCTGACCCTACCCAGGACTGTACTGTACATTGAGTCACTTCTCTGTCATCAAAGGCTTTGTAGTTAATAGATATTGCTTCATAATTATTAGGATCAGATGGCCTCTATGCTCTGTTAGTCCCCACACAATGATGAAAACCTTTGCTGACGTATTCATGGCACCCACAAGACTAGTTACCCATTCATGAATTTTGACTTAGGAATGCACATCCTGTTTCCAATGACCTAACTCCATACCCTAGGTTAACTATAACCCCTCGGTGGTGCAGAGAGCAGCTGTGAATGCTTCTGAATACTTGTCCACCCAAACCTGATCCCACCTTGTAAGTTACTTATAAGAAACGAATCCATTGATTATATGGAGCTGCCTGCCTCATTTTTCAGCCTCAAGATGCCTTCTAAGTTCAGTGGGTATGTTTGTTCCCTCTGTCCTCCAACACACACACACACATACAAAGGGATAGTTTCTGAAAAAGATGAAACATTCCAGCCCCACCAGAAATAAAATGGAACGTGGAGTAAATCCACCATCAAATTTCAAAATTCACACCCAATCACTGCCAAAGGCTAGCAGGAAAAAAAAAAAAAAAAAAAACTGGCATTTTTTGACTGAAAATAACTTTCTAAAGCTATACACTGTTGGGTACCAAAAAAATTCTGAGCCACAGGTAAACATCATTTGCAAAGTCCCTAGACACCTAGCAAGAGGGACAGAACCTCTGTAGTTGGAGAAGAAGGAGAAGACAGGGAGTTACAGTCAATATCTCTGAGTTAGCCACAGGGGAAGCCAAATGAATAACGCCAAAGCAACCTTGCCACATACTAAAGTTAACAGCTTCCCATTCCACTCAAACCCGCTGCATCTGCACTGAACCATTGTTCTTTCATCCATCTGCAATCTTGTTAAGCACTGCTTTCCCTTAGGAAATTTTTTATAACCTTGGAAAAATGTATGTTATCTAATGTACACAATTGTAGTACACTGTATATGTTTGAGGAAGCTTGGAACAAATAAATTTGAAATAGTATTTGCAATATGAAAAAATTATATCCTATGTTCTCTGTTTTTTTAATTGGTTGAACGTTTCCTTTCAAATGTGTGTGCTCCGTATCATCAATTATTGACAGCTTTGGTTGGCATATTTAGAAAGAGAAGAGTTTTAATCATAAAGAACTCAGTGGCAGCGTGGTATTGAGCGAATAGCATGCATTTTAAAGTCAATCAGGTAGACAAGTTTTACTACTTATAATAGCTATAGTAAGCTGTTAATTTAGCTTTTTAATTCACCTTTGTGAATCTGGAGTTCCTCACTGGTAAAGACAGATGAAAACATCTATCTCTATCTTATGAGGCTCTTCAGAAATTGATGTAATATTTTATATTAATACACACACAGACACACACACTCACACAAACACTACTCCCTGATTCAATTAATGTTATTTCATTCACCCTCCTTCTTTTTTTATTATACACACACACACACATTCCACTATATAGTTATTTCCAATTTAAAGAGAATTAGAATAAAAGATATTTAAAGCCATGCTTCACTTAACACGATCTTCCTTTAGCCATTAAAACAATTCAGTATTGTATAATGCTTCATGGCTATTTTGCAGTCATCAACTATCACTGCATTGTAGATAAGAGGAAGAACA
This sequence comes from Mesoplodon densirostris, assembly GCF_025265405.1. Classification (NCBI taxonomy): domain Eukaryota; kingdom Metazoa; phylum Chordata; class Mammalia; order Artiodactyla; family Ziphiidae; genus Mesoplodon; species Mesoplodon densirostris. Next base: position 112,336,302 of record NC_082665.1, on the reverse strand, counting down.
TTTTTAAAAACAGGATATTTAGAGTAATAAAGGTGAGATAACTAAGAGCTTGCTTTAATAAAGCAACCAGGAACAAAGACCCTGTCTTCACTTTCTTCCTGAAATCCTGCTTAGCATCTCATGAAGAACATTGTATGTAGTGGGAGGGACTCCTCCAACACTTCCACTTATTAATTGCTATATGCACACTTTCCATTATTTCAATTATCCTCCAAACAAAGCGACACCCTCCTCTTAGACCTAAATACAAGCTGGGTTTCTACTGAGCCTCCAGCAATACACTGCTAAAAGAAAAGACATTTTACAGCTCAGTGTCAGTTGCAACCAGCAGGTTGCTTCCGCCCTGGACCTTACGTATGCAGAGTGCATAAGGGAGCACTCTTGCCTGTCATCTCCTCTTCCTTCAATATCATGAAGGCCATGCACAGCTCTATGCCTCCACCCTCTCTGCTGTATACTTCCTTCATAATACAAGTATCCTGAAGATACTGATGGCTCTCTTGGCTAGAGGTACACTAGATACAAGGAAACTTCTATCATACTTAAGGCTTCTATTTCAGCTCATCATTTTAACATACTAAAGGAAAGAGTCGGAAGGTAAACAAAACAAAACCGAACTGTTCTAAAAGGATACCATCCAATGTAAAGTTCAGTTTAAAAAAGAGAGTATTTAAGTGTGGTACTTAAAAAAGGGTTTTTTTTAATGATCTGAAAAAGTATATACCTGGGTTTGCATCAAATGCAGCAAAGTCCCTCTGTGGAAAGACTCTCTGTATCTCCTCTTTCTCTTTGTATCTCCCTCTCTCACCCTGTCTCTATCTCTATCACTATCTCTTGTCTTTCTTCCTCTCTCCTTTTTCTTTCTTCTTCTCTCCTCAGCCCCACTCCATCTCTTTATTTTCCTTTACCTTGAGTGGACAATTTAAAAGTGCTGAAAAGACATTTAGAAGCAAGCCATGGATGTGAAAAAGTCTTGCATAAGAGAAATTCTGTTTTCCTCAGGGGACCAAATAGATCAAAGAGTCCAAAGCAAATTAGAAAACTATGAGGAAAAAAGTAATGCTTTCTATCTGAAAAGCAAAAATTAATTCATTAAGAGACCTTTGGGGCAGTCTGAAGTCCCAGAGGATCTAGGGAAGGACAGAATTAACTCAGGTGCATCAATTTAAGCTATTAGGTGTAATGTGTTTAAACAGCAGACAAGTCCATGGTGAAGGATTAAAGGTTTCTTCTCAAAGTAAAAAAGAGCAAACAAAGCTATGTTAAATAATGGCTGATAATGGTTGAGATCTGCTTGGGAAAAAACATTTGTATATCTGTGTTTGCTTTAACAATAATAGAGTCCTATATTTCAACTACAGTTGTATGCAAGCAATTAAGAATCAAATAAAACCCACGGTATTATATTAATAAAGAGTTATGTTTATATAGAAAAGCTACCAGTAACAGATGGATGGCCTCTCTGTTTCTTTCCCCTTGAATATCTACACAGGTTCCATGGAGAAAGCATAGTTGGCAAATACTCTTCAGTTGGTCCTTCTTGCTGGCATGGAAAGCCCAGACTTTAAAAGGACCACAATGTTCTGTTATGTAAGTTATGGGAAAAATGCAAACATCAGTACCTTGGTTTATATATCAAAATGGACACTCCTGCTTACCTCAAGGAGTACTTCAAAAAATGTGAAAGTATCTTGGAAGTAAAAAAACAAAACAGGGCTTCCCTGGTGGTGCAGTGGTTGAGAGTCCGCCTGCTGATGCAGGGGACACGGGTTAGTGCCCTGGTCTGGGAAGATCCCACATGCCGTGGAGCAGCTGGGCCCGTGAGCCATGGCCACTGAGCCTGTGGGTCCAGAGCCTGTGCTCCACAACGGGAGAGGCCACAACAGTGAAAGGCCCGTGTACACCAAAAAACAACAACAAAACAATGAGATGATGGGCAAAGAGCCTTAAACTATTATTCCAGACACTACTGACAAACACCATAGGAAAGTGGTATTTATTTCCCAATAATTTACAGCTTTTCCAAGAGTTTTGATTCTGGTGGCAGAAGGAGAAATGAAATTCATGAAAACAACAGAATTCAGCCAAGTCTAGATTATCAAGTGTGTGATTATTTTGTCTCTTTTCTCTTATTTTCTCAGCCGCCTTGTATTTTCATTATTCCTACTGCCTCTAAAACTGAGAAAGACAAAAGAAGGCAATTCTGTATATTGCTTTTATAGGTTTGGATGGCAGGTACTTGAAGTTATTGACTGAGGTTCTCATATTATTTATAAAATGTATCCACTTTCTCTCTGTCCCTCAAAAATAAATGAGTGATTGCAGCACCTAGTGGATTTTAGAATAAAGTAATTATTGTGTTGTTATCTCAAGGGTAGGTGTATATTTTATTTTTTAAAGAAGTTCATCAACTAAATAGAAAAGTAATTTTTAAAGTAGTGAAATAAAAGGAGTGAGAACTAGCCCAGGAGTGAGGCACTGATAATCAGATGGTCATCTGGTTCTATAAAGCTCATCTCAATATGGCAGAAACAAATATTGGGGAGGGGGGAACGCAGAAACAAAGGCGATTCAAAGTGCAGAAGACTGTCTTATAAGCCAGATATTGTCACTTATAACCATATACACCCATGTATTCCCTGCAAAGATAGTGGCTTCTCTTAACTCACACATGTGATGGAAGAATCAGGTCATTTTTCTAAACATAGAATTATCGCTGTGATACAAGAAGCCTTTCTAGAGAATTTATAACTGCAAAGCTAGCATCGGGCCAATAAATTGTGGTACTCAAATCTCTTTTCAATACCCACCATTGGGAAGTATAAGTAACTTAAAAATAAACATCAGTGTCTTTCAATGCAGCTCAAAAAAAAAAAAAAAAAAAAGTGAAGATACCTGCTCCGAAGAAGAAACATAGAGACATTTATAGGACATCAGGGTGAATGTTATAATCCCCATGACCTTTAGGTCTAAGAATAAAATGGAACTATATTCTTCACACATTCTTCAAACGTTTGGACTAAATTGCATAGAAATGAAGCGTGTTCAGGATGACCAGCCATGAGCAACAGAGATAGGACTTAATGTCACAAGTAGATCCAAGTATGGAGTTTTTCAAAGAGCATATTCAAATAATATGAGGCCACTGATGCTGGCAACAAATTGAATCTTTACCAAAAGCTGAAAGAACCATTTCATAGCATTAAAATATTATAGATCCTTGTAGAAGAAAAACCAAAAAAAAAAAAAAAAAAAAAAGGAACTAGCCAACTATGTCTAAAATACATTAAACACAAATATTCCCTTCACCTGCAAGGATTCCTATCCTCCACAATCTGTTCCTAACTTACTTTTCCAGCTTGGCTTCTAAACGCCTTCACACTAACCCTGAATTCAGCTGAACTGAACTAATCTGTTCCCAAATAAGAGATATATTTTCTCCTAGAAAACAGCAGTCGTTGTTTGATTAAGAAGTCGTCCTCAGTACCACCCTACAGGACTAATAACTTTCTCTGCCGTCTTATGCAATTTTGTTTGGTATTTATTTTCTCTTCTTTCTCTCAAATTTTACTGTAAGATACTTACAATAAGAACCTTCCTTTAGGGCCTCCCTGGTGGCGCAAGTGGTTGAGAGTCCGCCTGCCGATGCAGGGGATACGGGTTCGTGCCCCGGTCTGGGAGGATCCCATATGCCGCGGAGCGGCTGGGCCCGTGAGCCATGGCCGCTGAGCCTGCGCGTCCGGAGCCTGCGCATCCGGAGCCTGTGCTCCGCAAAGGGGGAGGCCACAACAGTGAGAGGCCCGCATACCGCAAAAAAAAAAAAAAAAAAAAAAAGAACCTTCCTTTATTCTCCTTGGTTTCTACAGTATGAAATGGTCAAACACATGACCTTTAGAATAAAGTGAAATCATTGTAAGATAAACACTTGTCATTAGAAATAATTAAATAATAGGAAGAGTGTACCCTGAGTATGTCCATGGTGTATAATAAGACCCATAATGCTCTTTAATAAAAAAGCAAGAAGGAAGAATTGGTTGGGGTTTTGCTGTTGTTGGTTTAGCTGGTTGGATGGTTATTTTGCTGTTGTTAGTTGGTTGGTTGTTTTGGTTTATATGTAAGGACACAGTGAAACAGAATGATTAAATGACTTTAATGTCATTAAACAGCTCACAAAGTGAAACAGTCAGAACTTGAACCAGTGTCTCTTGATTCCTGGTAAGCCACAATGTTTTTATTTATTTATTTATTTTACATAGTGTAATTCACTCTCAATAAGCCACATGATTATTTCCACCCTCTGCAAATTTCTTAAAAATAATGATAAAGAGGGCCTCCCTGGTGGCGCAGTGGTTAAGAGTCCGCCTGCCGATGCAGGGGATACGGGTTCGTGCCCCGGTCTGGGAGGATCCCATATGCCGCAGAGCGGCTGGGCCCGTGAGCCATGGCCGCTGGGCCTGCGCATCCGGAGCCTGTGCTCTGCAACGGGAGAGGCCACAACAGTGAGAGGCCCGCATACCGCAAAAAGAAAAAAAAATAATAATAATAATGATAAAGAAATAAGGGGATCTTACCTCCATTAGCAGAAGAAAGCCCTAAGGGTAGGTAATGCTGTATAAAAGAAAGAGCTCTGCTTTTGGAGGGACGGCAGCCTACGAAACCTTATCATGAGTACCGTTAACTGAGACAACTCCCTGGCTTTACATTTCCTAAACTATAAGACGGGTGTAAGAATACCTACACCCCATCCACATCACAGTGTTTTCTGTGAAGTTAATGATAATGTGAGTGAAATCTAGCCCTGCACCTGGCACACAGTCAACTGTTTGTTGATTTTGAAATAAAAGGCTGTATTCAAAGATCTGTGTGTGTGTGTGTATGTGTGTCCGTGCATGCCTTTGGGGAAGAAAATTCATTGCTATCATTTTTTATGTGGACTGTGTAGCAAATAATTTTGATATGGCAGTATTTTTTAAATTCACCATATTATATGTGGTGCCATTCTAACTACCTCCCCAACTTGGAATCACAAGTTCCAAATGTCTATTTCTACTCTAAAGGCAGCTTTAATGATTCAACTTTTTAACATGTTTCCAATGAAACACACCAAAAGAGAAATGCGTGACAAGTCAAAGTTTGCTTTTGGGATTCTTGCAAAGGAGCACTTCTTTGAGTTTAGTATTAGAAATGTTTAATTCTATAATAAGCGAAAACAGGAATATTGACTTTTGAGCTTACACTACAGTGATTTGCTTCCTGGGGGAAAATCACTGCAGTTGGGGGGGGTGCACCTTAAGTGAGGGGGCAGGGTGAGTAAAGATACTTCTCATCTAGAAAACACAGAAATATATTACTGAGTGGTTCTTTAACAGTTAGCAAAACCCATGACCCCTTGGATCTTAATATTTTTTTCTGAATTATTTATCTGCCAGTAGAGTATAAGGGGAATGCATTTAGTAAAAGTAACATGCTTCTTGGGAACTTCAACTGAACTAGTTGAAGTCACAGATGTGTTAAGTATTAGCTGTTTGACTTTGGGTAGCTCAATTAGCCACTTTGATCCTAATTTTCTTATCCAAATAAGAAATACCCTGACTGCTCTGTTTTGGGTGTGAGAACTAAATGACATAGAATATGTAAAATTCAAAGGGAATTTTATTTCAGCAAAGGAAGCTTTATTATCACCACTATACCACATTATAATTATGTTATCACTATTATAATTATCCAAGCTTTAATTCCTTAAAAGAAAGTAAATGTTGGTTTTTGATTATTTGCTTTTATCACCACCGGAGATGAAATGTTGCTCCCACATTCCTGAGTGAAGATGGAAATCATTGTACTGCTATAGAAAGGTTATGTTCTCTAGTCAGAATTGTGTGTCTTGAAGCCCAGTTCACTGCACTTGAATGCACCACGTGGAAATAAAGCTCTTATGTTGTTATGATTCCTTTTTAAAATTGTGGGCTTTTCTTAAAAGAAGGGTCCACATGGAGGGGTCCAGAGCAACAAGACAAAACTCTTACTAATATTACATGCATGTACAGAGATTTAGGGTTTTAAAGCTATTTCTCCTTTTTTCCTCACATCAATCTTGTGGTTCAATTAACATGGGTACCTAAAGCACAAAAAGAGCCTCATGAAAGACCAACCAGTCTACTGTCATCTACCTCGTTGTAAGAGGCATGATGCATGAGAGGTTGGTTGATCCCCCGGTATGTGCATTGATCCTTTTTTCCTCTCATAGCCCAGAGCCAGTTGCCCCTTTTATTTTTGTCAACAACACTTCCTTTTTGTTCCTCTCCCTCCAACTAGGAAGTACATCACTGACACAGACACAATATACCTTTTCATAAGGAAGGCAAATAAACATGGGCCAGATGGGCTGAGGGCATTACAACATGTTTCCTGCTCCCATGGTGACTCAATGGGGCTGGTATGAGAACTTATCTTATTCAAGAAATCAGCTTCCCTGGCAGAACTATGAGTCAGTTCCTGGGTAGAAAGCTCATTTTCCAACAACATTTGAGGGGGTGGGGTGGGGGCCCGTTGGATGGATTACAGTAAAGGTCATTCAGAAAACAACGTGGCCAGGACCAGTAGGGAGGCACCAGCACTAACCAACCACTAACTTCTGAAACTTCATTGATCTCTAACAAGAGTAACAAGGTCATCTCCCCCTTTTCCTTCAAGGTGGGAACATAAAACCACATTGATGAATTGCCGGCATGAATCGAAACAAGTTCCATTATAAACTTAACCAATCTGGGCAAAAAAGGATGTGAAGGGACACTTTTTTCATCCATTTTACAAATATGTATTTGTAGATATATGTATATATATGTATAAATATAAAAGTTGAGTTCCTACTCTGTGTCTATATGTCAATCTTTACTCCAAGTGTTTGGGTAACAAACAAAATGGACAAGTCCCTGTCCTTAGGGAGCTTAAAAACAGAGAAATAGGGAGGGATGGAGGAAAAGGAGGAAAAGAGAAAGAAAGAAAGGAGAGGAGGATGGGGGTTGGGGAGGAAAAAGAAAAGGAAGAAGGTGGAAGGGAAGGAGAAGAAAAGGAGGAGGAGAAAAAAGAAAGAGTTAATATAGTGTCAAGAAATAATGAGTGTTATGAAGAAAACTAAAGCAGGATAGAGGAATAGAAAGGGATTGGCAGGGCTATTTTAGTTAAGATGGTTAAGGAAGGCCTCTGTAAGAAGATACCAGTCAAGGATAGAACTAAATCAAATAAGAACAAACAACAATCAGGTGTTATATTCAGCATATTTAAAAATCAGGACATCAGGACACCGGCCAGTCAAATGGGACACTCAGTCAAGCAGGAAAGATGCTGGTCTAAACAGCCAGTAGAGCTGTACACTAGTGCATCCCAGCTGAATATCAGCTCTGCTTATAATATATCCTTTCCTCTGTGAAGTCTCCAAGGGCCAACAAGGTTAGAAGTTATCACTCTTTCTCTTGGCTTTGATCTGTACTCTGTCCTAATTATACCCCTCCTTTAGTGCTATTATTGGTTTCCAATAAAATGCCTTAAGTGGTGTAGCAAAACTGAAACACACCAGAAAAGATCATCAGGATGGCAGGAGGGCTCAAATCCATGCCATGTGAAGAACAGTTGAAGGCATGTATTGGACAACATGGTCATGGTTTTATGACCACTATTTTAACATCTCTGATAGCCTGTCACATAGAAGAGGAAGTAAAGCAATGATATTCAAAGTATGGTCCACGGTCTTCAGGGAAATTATACATGGCAAGCTTTTTTTAAATGAAGATACCTTAGTTCCCTGAATTAAAATTAGAGAATCATGGGATTAGGTATTTTCTATTTAAATCCAGTAGTTGAACCAAAGAAATATATGGATATGATGAGACAAATTTCAGTTATATGTACTAAAAAATTTCTAAGAATTTGATCAGTCCAAAGACATAACGGGCTAACATTCAATGACCACTAGTTAGAGGTACCATAGAATGGTTCTGAGCAGTACCTCTGAAGATGAGACGAGACCTGCAAGGACAGACTTTCAAGTCCCCTGTAACTCTGATGTCATATGATCCAAGTCCATGATAACTGAGTTTGGTTATTTAAACTCAATAAAGATTTTGGCTGCCTCTTCTTATGCTTATGAAGCAACATCCAAAGAAAGAATGAGCTTAATGACCAGTTCTTTCTTTCCTATATGGAAGCAGTAGACAAAAACCCATTTTTATCTACTTGTTTCTATAAGGTATCAGTGGACTGGTACCACTGAGGCTTTCTCCACCACTGGCTCAAGTTTGGAAAACAGAGTCATACTACCAACACTGTCATTTCTTTTCCCATAGGACCTGAGGTAAGGGGAAGAAATAGGATTCTAGTTGGCTTGGCTGTGAAGGTGATGGAAAATTCCTATAATTAGACAGTGCACTCCCCCCAGTGCACTTTGTTCCATGAAGACTAAAGATATCAGTGGTTCCTCCCAGCACCAAAATTCTATAATTCTGACAAAGATAAGATTCCATGTTACCACAGAAGTCAGTGGATATAAACAACGTTATGTTCTCTTAACTCATCTTCAGAAAGACTTGCGACATTACCCTATGTGTGACTTGCATTTTAATAGATTGTCAAAAGACATTCACTTACCTGAGGCATCACTTTGCAGGATCCCATAGAAGTAGAGACTCATTACACACCACAGAAGTCCCATCCTGTCAATATAAATACAAAGGTAAGGAGAGTACTTATTACTCTCAAGTGCTTAAATAATATTTGTGCATATGCATGCTGACTATTGACTAGGAACTGTTCTAAGAATTTTACAATATTAACAAACTTAATTGTCAGAACCAACCAGTAAGGTAGGCTTTTTTCATCCTCATATTACAGACAAGAAAACTGAGACACATGTAAATGACATACCCAAGATCCTGTGGCTAGAAAGTAGTAGAGTAATGATCAAATTCCAGTAGCCTGGCTCTAGAACAGCCTCTTAATCACTGAACTCTAACTGCCTACTAAAAAAAATATTTTTAGGGATTTTTTTCATCAGAGTTGAATTTCTGGTAGATGAGTTTGTTCCTATTAACCCTTCATCATATTCTCTTGTTTATTCCCAATTGGAAATATTTTATAATCCAGACAGTTTTCCTTCTTAGTGATGAATAGAAAGTCTACAAATACTGGATTCAGACTTGGTTTGCAGTCCACCATACTCTGAATTTATAGTAAGGGGAAATGTATAATCCTCATGCCCTGCTGTGCCTGCTCTTATCTTCTCATTCAAAGAGACAAATGATGAGGCTGAATTCCAATTTCTGTGATCTTTAGCCTTTCTGTTGATAACCAGCTGAAACAGCCAACTAGAAAGAACGATGCCCTTATATTTGGTTGTGTGATCTTTAATGCAGAAGGGCTGGAGATTTAACAACTCTGTGAAATATTTCTTTCCCTACTACTCCAGACATATCTGGCCCCTGATAAAACCACTGTGGGGTTATAAATACTGAAACCTGAATATTACTGATAAATTCCATACTTAAGACTTCCACTCTCTGTTCTGAACACAACAGCCATACTGGGTGCTTACATTGGTCTTGGTAACTTGTCCAGACTATATTTCTAGTAGGTGACAGAGATGAGATTTATATCCACACCTGGAAAACTACAAGTTTATTATCCTAAACATTAGCCTATGTCACAAGTTTCACAACCACAGGAACCCAGTAGTCTAAAAAGGTCAAAGAGATATTTAATAAGCAGGGTAACATTAACAGCATTTGAAATGGGACATTTTTAAGAGCACTACACTGAAACAAAAGGTACCTTTTGGACAGTACCAAAAGGTACGGTCCAAAACGGTACTGTCCAAGCAATCCAGAGTGTGTGGTCACTTTAAAGGACAATGCAAGTTTCCAACATCTGTCACCTCTCTTGACCACACATCACCAAAAATCTCTACTGTGCTTCTTCTTTAGCATGATTGTACACAAATCACAGGAGAGTATATTATATCTTAAACAACTATTTTATCTCAGAAATTAAATGTCTTTCTTAATGCTACCATTCCCTTCCAGTTCTTATACCATTAACTTAGGGAGTTCTCTCCATTAGTCACTCATTAATTCAATAAAACATGTATTGAACACTTTCTGTTCACAAGTCACTATGATATAATCACAGGGGCCTCTGGCAAGCAAAGTGTAGGGCTGTTATCCCCAGTAGAGGAGATAAACCACATGCAAACCACTGCAGCAACAGCAACTTTGAATAATACACATGCAGAGGCACTCTAGGATATTCAAAGATTTATCGGAAGTTCTAGCACTAAGCAGGGTCTAGCAAGGACTTAAAATGTGTACAAGAAATAACTGCAATACAAAGTAATGCGGTAAAAAGAGAGAAGGGCCAATAAGCGCTATTGAAGATTAGCCAAAGAAAGAGATTACTCCAGCTAAGGCAGTCAAAGAAGACTAAACGCAAGAGGTAGCTTTGAACTGAGCAAGAACTGGTTTAGAAATTTAGAATTGAGGCAGAAGAAAAATGTGGGGAAAAGAAACTCAGTGGAGAATAATGCTCAAAGAGGAAAGCATGGAACATAAATAGGAAATAGTCTATAAATAATTCAGTTTGACTCAAGCACAGGGTATTAGAAAAAGAACTATAGAAGATTTTGTTGGAAAGCAGGGGGTTTTAGGATTAGAATATTGCAAGGCCTTGAACAGTAGGCTAAGAATTTAGGATTTCATTTAAACAGAAAATAGGGAATCACTGAAAGTTTCTGATTAGAGGAATGATATGATCATCAAATTATGCCGTATGGAGAGCATTCTTCCAGGCACATATTGGATGGATTGCCACTAAATTCTGTCTTATAATCACTGTGGCTCCCGAGTCTTCACAATAATTGTTATCCTCATAGTTTTGTGTCATCTAAGGACTTGATCAACATTCCACCTATGTCCTCATCCAAGTCATTAATAAAAGTAATTAATCATTCTGTATAATCCTTGTCAACAGAGAGCAACCAGACATTTAACTGCCGATTCAGGGCAGGGTAATCTCAGTTCCAATACTCAGCTATGCTAAAGCACTCCAGCCTTCCAAATTGCTTTTGGCTATTAAAAAAAAAAAAAGCCTCACACCTCTAGATTTTCCCAATTTGCCTGTTTATAAGCTTCTGAGTTCCTATGGCAACACTTAGAAAACATTCTAATTAATGTGATTGAGAGTCTTAATTGATAATTTCATGAGTAACTGGATTATACTTGAGGCAGCAAGGAGTCAGGTCACCAAGATAAAGCTGATCTAACTTGTGTGCAATCACAAATCCAGGGTCAGTCCTGCCCTGTGATGAATTAGAATAAAGCAGACTGAAAAGAAAATGTGATTGTGCAGGCTGGTTTTGACAGACTGAAGGTATCAATGTTAGTGTCTGGTCTGAAACCTCTCTGGGAAGACTGACTCATTTAACCTTGTGTTGCATTCAGCCTCAGAATTTTATTATTTTTACTAGTAATACACTTTTTTTTTCTTTTCTGGCTGCACGGCACAGCACGCAGAACTTCCCCGACCAGGGATGGAACCCACCATACCCCCTGAAGTGGAAGCGAAGAATCTTAACCATTGGACCACCAGGGAAGTCCAGTAATACACTTTTGATTCTTATTTCTTGTGGAGAGGGGGTGCTGGGTATTTTCAGACATGAAGAAACTGTCAGAAAAGCAAAGGAATCTGTCTAATAATGCATGGCTTCTCATGGTCTGAAGTACTACCTAGTTTTAGATTATTGTGATGGGGTTTAACAGCCCCTGCCCTTGCTTCAGATGATTGGAACTTACATATAATAAATTACCAAGTCAGCCTTCCCTGCATTATCCATTTTATTTACTATATGATCATTTTTGCACTTCCCCTTAGATATTAGTACTTCTCTCATATTTAATGCCATTTTTCCTAGTATAATGTCTGTACCATCTAGCAAGAAGTTTCAAATATATAATTAGTTCTATGCAATCAACATAATGTTGGGACTTCCCTGGTGGTCCAGTGGTTAAGACTTTGCCTTCCAATGCAGGGGGTGTGGGTTCGATCCCTGGTCAGGGATCTAAGGTCCCTCATGCCTTGTGGCCAAAAAACCAAAAAACATAAAAGAGAAGCAATAATTTAACAAATTCAATAAAAACTTTAAAAATGGTCCACATGAAAAAAAGCTTTAAAAAAAAACCATGATGTTAATAATGATTGTTATCATATACTTTAACATCTATCCTTGCAAATCAATATTTCTAGTGTCTGTATTCTCTAGGGTTATTGAGCTTCAAGATTTCCTTGCCTCTGGGTCAGCCCTGACCACTAGATTTTCTCACTGGGCCAGGCTGAAACTAGGTTTGCTACCCCAAGGCTAGTATTACCTCTGAATCACCATTTGCTCAGCCTTCCTTCTGTACAACAGCATTCACAAGGCCACAAGACTGGATTCATCCATCAGTTTCCTAATTCCATATGCAGCTCCACAATCAGATCATAGGCACTCTTTGAATCCCAGCAACCTGGTTGGAGCTTGGCCCTTCAACCTGGTGCTTATCAGCACTCTGTTCCAAGAGCCTGCATTTTTTTCCCTGTAAGGTCCTACTCCAAGCTGGATTAACCTCTTACAACCATGAAGCTTTATCTGCTTCATTCCTGGTTGACAGAGACCCTTTGTTTTTACCTGCTCACTGAATACTTGGACATAAACACCAAGGCACAAGCCCAAAATGGTCATCCCCAAATTGGCCCTGTAGCCAAATTACTTCCTTGAGTCCTAATTCCATCTAGGTCTTTCCTTTACCTTTCTCTAACTTTCTGATAAAGTTTGAGTGAATCTTGCTTCTATGCCGACCTAATATATGACAAACAAGCTTTTGAAGGACACAGGAGAAGTTATTAATTACTCCATTTTACAGAAAAAGAGATAGCACTTATTAATAAATCAGAGTTATTTTCTTCATCAATCTTTTATCTAATTTATAGCTTTTGAACCATAAAAGAATTCTTGTGCAGAATATTTCAGAATCTAATATTTATTAATAAACAAAAGTTTCAGCAAAGTAACACAGAAGGCTCTGAATCTGGGTAAAATGAAGTAAGCATATGGCACTTTGTCTTTCTTAATCAATGTAATTATAAACCTGGGCAGAGTGAATGGAGCAACTTTTTGAGGATTCTAAAAAGGAAAAATGAGCACATTCTTTTCAAGTATACATAAGCATTCACCACAATATTATGCACCATAAATAAAACCTTAACAAATGTTAAAGAATTCAAAGTACATTCTCTGAACATAGAATTAAACTATAAACATACATAAATAAATAAATAACAGGAAAAATCTCCAAACACTTAGAAATTAAGGAATATACTTCTAAATAATCCATGAGACAAAGACATAATCTCAAGGGAGATTAGATAACATTTTGTATTGAACAAAATTGAAAATCCAACATACCAAAATGCATGGGATGCAATTAAAGCAGTGCTTAGAGAAAAATTTGCTGTATTAAAAGCTCACAATATAAAAAGATCTCAAGAAAATCATCTAATCTTTCACCTTAAGAACCTACAAAAAAGAAGAGAAAATTAAATCAAGCAAGCAAAATGAGGGAAATAATGAAGAGTAGAGATCAAATATTTTTAAATCAGAAATAATATAAGCATAGAAAAAAATAATAAAACCAAAAGTTGGTTCTTTGAAAAGAACAATAAAATTGCTAAACCTTTAACCAGGAGAACCAACAAGGAAGGAATAACACATATCACTAATATCAGTAATAAAAGAGGGTATTTCACTACACAGGCATTATAACTGTCATAAGGCAATACTAAAAATTCTAGGCACATAAATTCCACAATTTAGATGAATTGGACCAACATCTTAAAAACCACAATTTACCAAAATTCACCCAAAATTAAATGGACAATCTAAATGGCCCTATATTATTAGAAGAAATTGTATTTGCAGGTAGAAACCTTCCAAAAAGTAAATATCTAAGCTCCAGATGGTTTCACTGGTGAATTCTACCAAACATTTTAAGGATTAATAACCTCAATTCTACATAATTTCTTCCAGAAAATAAAAGAGGACATAACGGTTCTCAATTTACATAATGAGATCAATATTGCTCTGTTTACAAAACCCACCACAGACAGCACAAGAAAACAAATTTACAGATATCCCACAACCAAGCAGAGTTTCTCCCAGGAATTCAAAGTTGGTTTCAGTATTTTTAAAGTCTAAAGAAGAAAAACCCTTTGATCGTATCAATTGATGCAGGAACAATATCTGACAAAATTCAATATCTATTCACGATAAAAACTCTCAGCAAACTAAGAATAGAAGGGAACTTCCTCAAATAGATTAAAAAAAAACTACAAAAAACCTACAGCTAGCATTACATCTAATATTGCAAGACTGAATGTTTTTCCACTAACATCAGGAGGAAGGCAAGGAAGTTCATTCTCAGTACTATTCAACATCATTCTAGAAGTCTTACCCAGTGCAATAAGGCTATTCACAGATGACATGATTTTCAACATAGAAAATCCTAAGGAATCTATTTAAAAATGGAACTAAATAAGTATGTTTAGCAAAGTCACATCATGTGCAGTCAACACACAAAAATTAAACATATTACTATAGACTAGCAATGAGCAATTGGAAAGAATCTTCTTTTAAAAATACTGGTTACACGGCTTCCCTGGTGGCGCAGCGGTTGAGAGTCCACCTGCCGATGCAGTGGACACAGGTTCATGCCCCGGTCCGGGAAGATCCCACATGTCACGGAGCTGCTGGGCCCGTGAGCCATGGCCACTGAGCCTGCGCGTCCGCAGCCTGTGCTCCGCAATGGGAGAGGCCACAACAGTGAGAGGCCTGCGTACCGCAAAAAAAAAAAAAAAAAAAGAAAAGAAAAAAAAAGCCTAACCAAACATGTGCAAAATTGGTTGAAATTTACAAAACGTTGATAAAGAAATGAAAGAACCTAAATAAATGGAAATATGTGGTTGGCAGGATGGCTCCCAATGCTAACCGTGTCCTAATCCCTGGAACCTGTTATGTTACCTTACTTGGCAAAATAACTTTAATTAAGGTTATGGACCTTAAAATAGGGAGATTATACTGGATTATTCACATGGGCCTAATTTAACCACTATGAGCCCTTAAAAGCAGAGAACTTTCTCTGGCTAAAGTCAGAGAGATGCAGCAGAAGGATGAGCCAAAGAAATGGGAAGCTATAGGCTTTGGATGCTAAAAGATAAATGTAGCAACATATTTTGATGTTAAAAGATAAATGTACAACGTATCATGGAATGTCGGTGGCCCTAGAGAACTGAGAGAAATCTCCAGTGGACAACCAGTAAGGAAACAGGAACCTCAGGTCTATAGCCAGAGGGCATAAATTCTGTCAACAGCTTTGGAAGTGTGTTCTTCCCCAGAGTCTCCAGAAAGGAACACAACCTTGCTGACAATTTGATCACTTTGACTTTAGCCTTGTAAGGCCCTAAGCAGAGAACCAGCTAAACTACACTGTACCTGGACATGTGATTCACAGAAACTCTGATGTAATAAATGGATGTTGCTTTAAGCCACAAAGTGTCTGGTATTTATTACATTGGTAATAGAAAATAATACAAGAGACATACCAGCCTCATGGATTGTAAGACTCCACATAGAAAACATGTCAATTCTCCCCCAAATTACTTGACAGACTTAATGAAATTCCAGTCAAAAATCCTAGCAAGATCTGTTTATAGATATAGACAAGTTGATTCTAAAATTTGTATGGAAAGAGAAATGCCTTAAATATTGAAAACCATTTTGACAAAGAAGAATAAAACTGTAGGAATCATACTACAAACAACCCAATTTTAAAATGTCAAAAGTCTTAAAGAGACACTTTACCAAAAAAGGATATTTAGAAGGCAAATTAACACAAGAAAGGATGTTCAACATTATTAACCATAGGGCAGTGAAAATTAAAGCCAGAAAATGAGATACCACTAAACACCTTTCAGCATAACTAAAGTAAGAAATACTGACAATACCAAGTGCTGAAGGGAATACAGAACAACTGGAATTCTCCTACTGCTGAGACTACAAAATGGTACAGCCTCTCTGGAAAACAATTTGTCAGTTTCTTACTAAGTTAAGCACACACATACCATAGGATCTAGCAATCCCATTCCTAGCTCTTTACTCAAGATGTTCACACAAAAACCTGTATGTGAATGTTTATAGTAGCTCCATTATTAATTGTCAAAAACTAGAAACAACTCAAATGGCCTTCAAGAGGGAAACGGATAAACAAACACTCGTACATCCAAAAAATAGATGCTTGCCAGCAGTACATAGCAATGGGCTGTTGATAACAACTGGGATGAACCTCAAAGATACTATGCTGAGTGAAAAAAAAAGTCAGTTTCAGTAGGTTACCACCATCCAGGTCCATTTAAATGACATTTCCAAAAAGACAAAGCTAAAGTGACAAAGAATAGATGAGGGGCTAGAGGTAGTACAAGGGTGACTGCAAAGGGACAGCACAGGGCATCGTTTAGGAGACAGAACAATTATCTGTCCTGATTGGGGCAGTGATTAAATAAATGAGTCTATCCATAAGTTAAAATTCATAGAATTGTACTTCCAGAAAAGTCTATTTTATTTCATGTTAATTAAAAAAAAATGTTTAAGTGGCATGATTTTTCTTTTAAAAACTCCACAAATGATTTGTGAACCCCTTTAGACAGTTTAAATAAATGAAAGCTGTTTTAACCCAAATTTGGCTTCTATTTTCAAAGGTCACTTTGAAAATAACACAGTCCTGTCGTTAAGTACAAAATGTTCCAAAAAAGTCTAGCAGTAGAGGAACATGGAGAGATCAATGAAACTGTTCTAACTTTCAGCACATCAAGCCAGTGTTGCTAACCTCGATACAACAGAGGACTCAAAGTTTAGAAAACATGAGCACACTCCTCTTAGATACTGCCTTCCTCTTTCTTATTAAATAGCTTCAAAGTGTTTGGAACTCTGAGAGGACATATGTAACATAATATACCACCTTCCGCCTTTAGAAGCTTGGAATAGAATGTGAGCAGGTTGATTTCCTTTTGTCCTTTAATATTTTGAATAGCAACATGCTCAGTGGGGTGAGGGAAGAAATGTCATCATTAAGTCTCACCCTTCACAAGAGGGAACTAGAACTAGGTTTTCAGTGGAAAGTGCAATGAACTTGGAGTTCTAAGTTTCACTGTATGATCTTGGACAGCCTGACAGAAGAGGAGAGAACTATTCACAACAACCACTTACAGTTATAACCTGGTTACTGTCTTGATGACTAATTTAAAACTGATGTGCTAAGCATTTGTGGACACTTCTTAGTTAGGGCAGGAAGAGTGTTCCAATGTACTTTCTCCCTAGTAGGTGGACAATTTGATGACTAAGTATTCTGTACTTATGGATACTGAGGCTGGAGTTTGCATGGGGTGAAAGAAACTAATACCTACCTCATCAGTTTGTTAGGAGGAGTGTACTTGATAATTCCTGTGGAGTACTTAGCACTGTCCAGGAACATAAATAGCTCTCAGCAAATTCTGGTTATCATTAACTCTTATTAAATGAGGTCATATATGAGAAACACTTCAGAAACTGTGGAGCTGTAGGCAGATGTGAGCTACTATTAATATCATGTACAAATAATAGACTAAGTTACTTGGTTCAAGTTGACCATTGACCATTGACCATTGGGCAAAATGTGCCATGTCCTACACTTTGCAGGTACTAGGTCCAAGTTCAGTACTCTGTTCCCAAAATATTTCAGAAAAGACAGTCGTGGTTTTAAGTTGGGCCTCTGTACCTTACAGAAAAGCCAAGATGGTTATGATACACTCTACAAAAAACTTGAACTTGGAAAAATCATGGTCCAGATGGCCTCACTTCTCTAGTCCTCAAATCCCTCATTTACAAAATGAAGTGAAAACCTCTGCCCTGATATCTCATAGGGCAGTTGTAGAGGATCAAATGACGTGACACATGGAAGAATTTAATTATAAAGTGTTACTCTAACATAAAGTGTCATGACATTGGTTTTTATTACGAAACGAGATGGGTTGTTTTGTTTTGTTTAGATTTTAAAGAATTTGAAGAAGTGGAGATCTTAAAGTCAAAAAGAAAATAATGTTACAAATTGCTTAATTCAGATCACAACATAGATTACCTTTGGTGACATTGCCAGGGAGGAGCAAGAATGAGGCTTCTAAGGTCTGGTAATGTTCTATTCCTTAGTCAGGTGATGGTTACATGATGATGCATTTGTAAAAATTCAGCAATTTGTACATGCAATATTTATGTACTTTAGTGTTAATATTCTATGCTTCTGTAAAAAATATGGAAAAACTTTTGCTTTCTTGAAGTTAAAATGTGGTTTAAAACAACAAGGAGAGGTTAGAGAAATATATAGGGTAACGGTATAGTTTTTTAAATCAAGAAAGCAGTTTAAAATCCAACACAGAGAGAGAGATATCTCAGAGCTCTTCAAAGCTGTGGGGGGAATTTTTAGGATGAACCTCACATTCCTTCTAATTCATTCAGAAAATATTTATTAAGCTGTGGACGCAGTCTGAAGGAGGAAGAAAGGTGGAAACTTCCCCTGTTCTCATGGAGCTTGCAGTCCTGAGGCGTATAAATGTCTAGAGTCTAAAGAACGGGGCTGCAGCAGAAGCATTTCACAGTATGTGAGTATAGAGGAGGGAGCGGCTCGCTGGGGAAATGTGATGTTATTTGAAGTTAAAGTAGAGAATTAGGAGAAATTTAAACCACCACGGACACAAAACAGTCCTATCACCTGAAAGACTAAGATCTACTCACCTGCAGGTTAGGAAATTCATTACTTTTCTCAGCATAGGAAAGCTTCTTAACCATCTGAGGTTTTCTCCCCTTAAATTTAATACAACTGCATTGCCACCAATAACCTCTTTAATTCGAACAGATAGTCTGAAGATCACGATCCTGTCTGGGAGGCTGTCTAGAGAGAGACACCATCTACACAGAGAGGCCACAGGAACAAAACTGCAGCCAAGTTTTCATAGATTTATCCATAAAGACTGTATGCTCTAGCTTTTGAGTATACAGAATCGAGTTTTGTTCAAATCAAGAAGTATTTATTGAACTCCTATTTCATACACTTTAATAGAAACTGTGTGGTATACAGAAATAAACACACAGCTCTTGTAATCATGGATCTCATAGTTTGGGAGCAAAGTCAGACATAAACACAAAACAAATAGAAAGAAAAGTAGAGAGAAAAGAACAAGTAAATGGTCGAGGACAATACAATCACACCAAAATGCATGATGAAAACTATCACATCCCATGGTGAACATTCTGCCAAAGGACCATGTGAGCAAATGATTCTGAAAAGTAATATGTCACATAGCTCTTTCTTGGAGATTCACAATGTACATAAGTATTTTAAAGACTCAGGTCATCTACCAAGCAAATATTGTGGTTGACTTGTTTTAACCCAGCATTAAACCAAGTTATCTGGCCGTGAACCCCTTTTTGATGCATTAAGACCCTTAGGGTTCCATTGGAAATACTGAAGTAAATAGTGAAAGCCCTAATTAGGGAAGGAAGAGCCCCAGCCCTAATTCCTAGATCAATCTTCAGTCCATAAGATGCTGATGCTTTTCAAAATCATCCAACTGCACTTGAGACTAAACTAGGGAAAGAAATGAGTCCTAGCTTTCCCACAGCTTCACCTCCCCTCTGCAGCCTTTCCTGGTTCTCTCTTGTCTGGCCATTGGCTGGAAATATACTATGCTTTCTCTGAAAACTCAGTTCAGGTATCTGTATCTCCCTTAGAGCCCTGAGAAATTTTTGTCCTAATCTGTTTTACTAAGGTTTTTTTTTCTTTTTACCTCCCTTTTCGGGCTAGGACTCCAAGTTTGTGCCCACGTTATATAGTCCAATGGCATTACATAATAAACATATATAATTATAGGGCAACTACTGGGTAGTAGAAAGAACATCTCCCCAGGATACAGTCAACATCTGTTCTAATTTGGTGTTGGTCACTTTGTAACTTTTCTCCCTTGGATAATTTACTGAATTCCTGTGGAGCCTGGTATCCTCATCAATACAATAGACTAACAAATACTTACTTCATAGGCTGTTATAAGGATCCAATTAGTTGATATTTATGAAAAAACTTTATAAATGGTGAAGTATGATGCAAATATGAAGCACTGTTGTTTTTATTTTGCACACGTATTCACATGAACTCTAGATTCTTTAGCAAAGCTGAAGGCCATGCAGAGGATGCAGTCTCCTCCAGGAGTGGGTCTAAACAGATGTCACTGTGAGTTCTATGACTCCCATCAAAATCCACTGCCTAAAAAGTGGACCTGTTTTCAGAAACTAGACTTGAATGGGTCTAAGTCATCCTCGGTCTCACAACACCAAGTCAGTTGTCCTTTCACAAGAGCATTTCCTTGTGTCATCCCCCTGCTTCCATCAGAGAGAAAGAGATTGGTTTGCTAGAGATCATCTATCAGAATGGAACTTCACCTTCTCCCCTATTTAGGGACCTGGAAGTTTCAGTAGCTTCAGCTATTCAAACAGACCCTGCAGGGGTTTCCCTGGTGGCGCAGTGGTTGAGAGTCCACCTGCTGATGCAGGGGATGCGGGTTCGTGTCCCGGTCCAGGAAGATCCCACATGCTGCGGAGCAGTTGGGCCCGTGAGCCATGGCCGCTGAGCCTGCGCGTCCGGAGCCTGTGCTCCGCAATGGGAGAGGCCACAACAGTGAGAGGCCCACGTACCGCAAAAAAAAAAAAAAAAAAAAAAAACAGACCCTGCAGCACTCAGGGGCTCCTCATTCTCACTTACACAGAGAAACAGGAGGGATGAGTCCCAGGTCCTAGTCCTGCTTCTTGCATGAATTAGTTGTGTGACTTTGCCTATGCACTTTACTGTCCTGGTGCCACAGTTCTCACAACTGGCTTTGTTAAGAAGAGTTCAAATCAAAAGTTAAAGCAGAACTTTCACAAAAGACTTCCCATGTACCAGACCGACACTGTGCCGATCGTGAGAAAGCACAGGGGCTTCAGGACAGCCTCTACCTTGAGGCATTCAGTCTACTGGAGAACACAGCCCGTCGGACTTCCTTCCCATCCCCAACCTTGTCCCTGAAACACAAAGATAACATTCCAAGTCTTCCTGGGAACCCACATAAGCCAAAACTAGAGAGTGTTAAGGAAAATATTATCTTTCTGTATCTAAAGTGTTAAAGAAAATCCCCCTATGAACTAACACTGAGGAGGTCTGTGTGAGTCTGTGTCCCTGTTGAGAAAATTCTATGGCTTCTTTCACTGATTTTTGGGCACCAGGATCATCCTGACAGATGGCAATGTGTACCCACCAGTCCCATAGTCTGGGATGTGACCTCAGTCAACCAGATCACTCTGGATGGAGGGAAAAGGCGGGGGGTCTGGCAGCAAATCTTTATATATGCATTTGATATTTGGTGACTTTGTGGCAAGCAAAGTAAGACCATGAAATCCCCCTCTAATCAGAATGAGAATGAGCTGAAATTTTATAGTGCTGTTATCTACTGATCCATAAACCACTAAAGACTCAAGCGACCCTAATTTCAACAAGTATGCCTTATCTTCACTATACAGCAACTTAGGAAAAAAAACAAAAAGCCAGTGCCCTCACAGAGAGGTGCTCAAGCAGTGCTTAATATGAGGCTTTAAAATGCTTTGACAAGAAAATTGAGCAGGATGGCAGAACATATACTAAAAACAATATGGACAGAGTACAAGGGGCGGCATTTTGTGGCTGCACCTTAAGCTTTTCAGGGGCATTCTTTTCCAATACAAAGCTAATAAATAGTAACTAAGTACCCACTATGTGGACCCTCTGTGCTAAATGCTAAAGGATGAAACAGATTTTAACATGCCTCAGGCATCTAGGACCTCACAACCAAGCAGGGATCTCCAGCATGCACTTTGCTAATTTAACCTTGTAGTTAAAAGCCTATTATTTTAGTTAAATGTTCCAATCCTTGGCTCTGCCACTTAGTACCTGTGGAATATTGGTCAAGGTATTTAATCTATCTGTGCCTTAGTTTTCTCAACTGTAAAATGGGGAGAATAACAGTATCTATGATTCCTTTAACTATACAGAAGTTTAGCTGTGTATACTCATACTATTATGTATCATGTAAGTCCAAGGAACATGCTCTAAAGAAGGAATTACTTGTGCTTCAATGGGGGTGGGGGGATGGGTTGGGTGGAGGCAGGGGGGTCGGCGGCTGGACTGGATGGCCTTACAGCTGGATTCTGAAGACTGTTAACACTCTGAAATGCAGCCATGCATAAAGAGAAAGGCATTTAGGGCAAAATTAAAATAAAACAAGCCTTACATTTTACCACTGAGCATAGAACAGGAAGGAAAACTTGTTGAAAGATTCTAATTAGATGAATATTATCTTGCAGTTATGAAGTCCCTAAAACCATGTACTAGGAACAGTGATTCAGAATAGGAATTTTATTCTGCACATCATTTCAACGGCATACACTCCTTGGAGCCACTAATCATATCAACACATGGTTACCACATTCTGCCCTAGGTAGCAATACTAATGATTATAGGAGTTAGTAGGACATTACCCAAGCACTGGGGCCACAAAAAGCATGTTCGATTACACCGACACTGCCAGTTCAAGAATGGAAGTCTTTCTCATTAGCACAGAAAATATTTTTAAAACACTTTTCCATTCACAAAGTTTTGTTCACACATATATATTCATTTAAACCTCTGAAGACTGCCTAGAGTTTGGTATTTAATATCAATCTCATTTTACAGAAGTAGTAGTGATTTCTCCAAAGTTCCACAGATAATAAATGGTGAGCCAGTATTTAAACTGAGATACCATGACACCAAATCTCATGGTCTTTCCACTACATGCTCCCTCTCTGCTCTTGTCATTACTTTAAAAGTTTGTGTTAGAGACATGGGGCCACAGAAACATGATTTTTTATTGGAGTCTGAATGTCTACCTTCTGCTTAGCAAACTATCACAGGATTCATCGTGTCCTAAAGAAAATCCCATGTTGCTCCTGACATCGATCTGTAGCTGTCTCTGACAAAGGACCTGAATACCTGCTGTGGCCCTGGGAATTTTAAATAAGAAGTCAATGAGAGATGCTGGTAAGTGGTTCTTTAATTGTCTAGGAGTGAATAAAACCTTGATGGAATAATAATCATATCAATATGCTGGCTACATGAATGATCCTGCAGTGAATTACAACAGGGTACTTCAACTCCAAAGCCTAGGGTGGTACAGCTGCATAATTAATCTTGCCCTGCAATAACCCTGCAGGGTCAGCAACATTGGCATTCTGCAGCCGAAATTAATGTCTTATTATTTTAGTCCCCTTTGGTGTTTCCTTGGATTCAGGAAAATAATATTAGATGCAGCAGCTCTGTTGACACAGACAGGGTTTTAAAAGATCACCAAGTCATAAAAAGAAAACCCCTCACATAAATCTTGGTAGGTAGACAGGATGAATTCGACACATAGTCCTAATACACCTACTAAATTCAAGGTTCTTGATACTTTTTATTCTTGGATTAACTTAGACCCTCTAAAGACCACATATTGATCCATATTGTCCAGCTTAGGCTTCTACAAAGTGATTTCAAGAAATTACACTTTGATACTGTGCCCTCATTTTAGAGAAACATTAAGTTGTTAGTATTAGGTGATGTATCAGGTTAAAAAGTTATCTTTTTCTACATGACATCTCAGGGTCTTAGAATGCATACTGTGAAACTAAATTACTTAGGAATCATTAACAGTGCCCCTCCAACTCAATTGACTTTAGGAATCCTTGTTTAAAATATCTCTAAACATTAGGATTCTCAGCACAGTTTAGAAATGCTGACTGAAGTTCTTTCAGAAAAAAAAGGGGGGGTTTCATCTGTATAAGGCATCCCAGCAATAGACTAAGCTTTGAGAAATTCCTGGCAATTCTCTCAGGAGGTGTGTTAGAGAAAACTCTTAAGTGAGGTAAGGGTCATGAATTCTTAACTGGAGAAAAAAGTGGGAAATTCAAATCAATTTTCTAATCTGTGAAGCCATCCCTGTGGTGAAAGCTGATGGAGAAACAGGAGCATAATGACTAGCTAACGTGAGACATAGGACATGCCCGTGGGTATAAGCATGATAGTGCTATGCTCGGCCAGTACTGCTAATTGGCGGTGATTATGATCTCACTTCTTCTAGCATTTCTGAGGCTGTTGCCAAATCAGAACATAAGACACCATAGAGAAAGAGTCAGAAAACAGAGGAGAGCTCTTATTTCTCCAATTATAAAACGAGTCAGCATACATGAGGAGACCCGGAAAATAACCTCTGCGACCTGAATATATGCTAGATACATTAAAAGTGCTATTATTTTTAATTGGTCTGCCTTACTCTGAAAAAGAGAAAGATGAGAAAATGTGTATTCATTAGGCTGACCTAAAAATCAGTGGCTTTTTGCATGTAAATATTCTTTTTATCCACTGATGCTTGAAAAACAGACTGAAATCTTGTTCTCCAAAGCCAAAAGAAGAGATATTTACCACATCACAAACAAGAAGGCTGTAAAAGCCTTAGGTAAGTTTTGGGTGCCATGAGGACACCTGTAAAGGCTGACTAATGACAAAGACCAAATCAATTTTCCCACACAGCACATCTTAATTCTGTTTCCCTGATGTCCTTCATACAACATTCTGGTTCCTCCAAGATCTGGCGGCAAACTCCTCTAGACAATGTTTTTCCACATCACTCTTCATATACCCCAGCCTTTGGCCACAGGTACACACACAGATGGGGTTATAAGTCACCCCCACTCCTCCTTTCCCTTTTAATCATTCCTTCTGCCTGGAATGTCCTGCATTCCCCTCTTCACATGTACAAACACTGCCCATCCTTCAAGATCTATTTCCAAAAACACTTCCTCATGAAACCCCCCTGCTTCCTTTAGCCAGATGTAATTTATTCCTTCTCCCCTACAACTTTCCCGTCTAGTAGCAGTAATGGAATCCTTTGCCTTGTACTACAGTTAGGTGTGTATGTCTTCTCTCTTGAGACCCTTGAGAACAGGGTCTACCTCTGATGAATATCTGTCTTGCAGGACCTCGCAGGAAGCCTGGCACATGAAAGTGCTCCATGCTGCGGACTGAATGATTGTGGTCTTCTGCACACAGTGATTCTACAAGCTGTTTCTCAGTCCAGGAAACTGCTGTAACTCTTTCATTTGTTTTTCACACCGCTGGCCTCTCAACAGTCATTTCTTTCTCCAGATCATCTTTAGGGAGGTGTTTCCTCACTAAAATCTGTCAGACAGTTTACAAGAATACTCCGGGACTGTCATCTGTCTCATCAGTGTAAGAACTGGTTATGCCTTTTAATACATATATTTGCATTTATTCTGTGCATGATTACACTGAGAAAGAGAGACCCAGAGTGAGCTCCTGCCCACCTGTCCACAGAGGGAACTCCTGGGACTAACCTTGGAATATTGTTTAATTTAGATTCACAGTGTCTGATTCAACATTACTGCAGCTTATTATTTTTTGGCCTGGGTGAAATCCCCTGATCGTGCTGGTACTGAGCAAGAAGAAAATTCCCTTCTTCTTAACTGTATATATTCCAGCAGATAACCATGTT
The DNA here is from genome assembly GCF_025265405.1 of Mesoplodon densirostris. Taxonomy (NCBI): domain Eukaryota; kingdom Metazoa; phylum Chordata; class Mammalia; order Artiodactyla; family Ziphiidae; genus Mesoplodon; species Mesoplodon densirostris. Next base: position 112,310,553 of record NC_082665.1, on the reverse strand, counting down.
TCTACCTGCCATTTCTAACACCTCAAAAGCTTTGAGGCAGCATCTAGACATAGAAAGGAAGAGCTGATGTGAGGATGTAACAGGCTTTCCTTGACCTCTTCCTATCACTCCCCAAATCCTGCACTCTGGAATTTTTAAACCTGAAGCATAATTTTGGTCAGGAGAGAGGGGTGTGATCAGAAACCAGAGGAAAGCAGGGAGTAGAGAGGTTATAAGCCGAACCAGGAGTACATGTGGAGATAAGGAAACCCTAGGAAATTTAACTTTGAGAACAGTATCTTTCTTTCATTCAACAAATATTTTCCAAATCCCTCTATATGTAGGTACCTTATTCCACTGAAATAATTCATGCTTTGACAGTATACACAGTGCTTATTTCCATCTTACTTGACATTCACAAGCTTTATTGAGAAAGGAATATAATTTTTCTGTTTTACAGATGAACAAATTAGGTGCAAAAAAGTGAAGTGTCGGGCTTCCCTGGTGGCACAGTGGTTGAGAGTCCGCCTGCCGATGCAGGGGACACGGGTCCGTGCCCCGGTCCAGGAAGATCCCACATGCCGCGGAGTGGCTGGGCCAGTGAGCCATGGCCGCTGAGCCTGCGCGTCCGGAGCCTGTGCTCCACAACGGGAGAGGCCACAACAGTGAGAGGCCCGTGTACCACAAAAAAAAAAAAAAAAAAAAAAAAGTGAAGTGTCTTACTCAAGATACCACAGCAATCAAAGACCAGAGCTTGGTTTTAAATAAGATCCTCTGATTACAGCAGAGTGTCTCTCCTGATTCTTTTACATTATCCTCCACCCAATGCCCGTGGCAGGCTATAAACAAAACATATGAAGGAACTGTTCAATATTTAGTTTGGTATGTTTCACAAAATAACCCAAAAGATCAATTAAAAATAGATAAAGATTCACTGAAGCAAAGGTTGTGAAAAATGCCAATCTACATTAGTAAAATCCTTGAATTATAAGCAAAAAATATTCTCACTGGGAAAATGATTTTTATTACTTTGAAAGTAATGGAGTGGCACAAATGAGACGTTTCTGGGAACTGCACAGACTCAGATTATTTGTAATTAGTGTAGCATCACTTGTATAAATGAGGGCATCACATTCAAAGGTTTTAAACTTCTTTCTCCCAGGCAGTTTCCCAAGGAAACATCTTTGTGTTTCAAATCCTGGGCAAACAGAACTCCACTTATTGCCCATAGGCAGGATATTGAAATTTCATGGGTAGTTTTTAATAGGTAGGTTAAAATGCTAATGATGGTGGTTGCCAGGGTCTGGGGGAGGAGGGAATAGGGGGTCAGTGTTAAAAGGGTACGATCTCTGTTGAGGAAGATGAAAAAGTTCTGGAGATGAATAATGGTGACAGCTGCACAACAATATGAATGTACTTAAGACTACAGAACTGTACACTTTCAAAATGGTTAAAATGGTAAATTTTATGTATATTTTACACAATAAAAATAAAAATTTTTTAAATGCGAATGAATTTTCAAATCAAATTCCATTAGGAAGGGATACAATTTGTTACACAAGTTTAAAGACAAACTTCAGCTGAATCTCTAGTTGATCACAACTCAGAAAAAAATAAGACTTTAATTCTAAACTGAATTAGCTAAACATACTAAAATATGTCCTAGCCTCTGTAAGACCAAATATAAGTTAAAAATAAGAGGACTTATTCTCCTTGTTGAAAATAAGGTAAGAGATTTCCTTCCTTTTTTTTTTAATTTTTATTTTCTATCGGGGTATAGTTGATTAACAATGTTGTGATCATTTCAGGTGCACAGCAACGAGACTCAGCCATACATACATGTACCCATTCTCCTCCCCCAAACTCCCACATCTTCTTTATGTATTTATATGTTGATGGACATTTAGGTTGCTTCCTTGTCTTGGCTATTGTAAACAGTGCCATAATGAACATTAAGGTGCACGTGACCTTTCAAACCATGGTTTTCTCAGGATATATGCCCAGGAGTGGGATTGTTGGATCATATGGTAGCTCTATCTTTTGTTTTTTAAGGAACCTACATACTGTTCTCCATAGTGGCTGTATCAATTTACATTCCCACTAACAATGTAGGAGGGTTCCCTTTTCTCCACACCCTCTCCAGCATTTATTGTATGTAGAGTTTTTGATGATGGCCATTCTGACTCCCATAAGATGATATCTCGTAGTTTTGATTTGCATTTCTCTAATAATTAGTGATGTTGAGCATCTTTTCATGTGCCTCTTGGCCATCTGTATGTCTTCTTTGGAGAAATGTCTATTTAGGTCTTCTGCCCATTTTTTTATTGGGTTATTTGTTTTTCTGATATTGAGCTGCATGAACTGTTTGTAGATTTTAGAGATTAATCCTTTGTTGCTTGCATTGTGGTTGCAAAACTACTCCCTGTCAGACCCAGCAATTCCACTTCTGGGTCTTGATCCAAAAAAATTGAAATCAGGATATCTTCACTCCCATATTCACTGCAGCACTATTCACAATCGCCAAGATGTGGAAAAAAACTAAATGTCCATCTACAGATGAATGGATAAAGAAAATTGTTGTATAAACATAGACAATGTAATCCTATTCTTTCTTAAAAAAGAAAAGAATTCTGCAAGGCGACAACTTGGATGAACTTTGAGGACATTATGCCAAGTGACAAATAATGCATGATTGCACTTATGTGGAATGTGGAGTGGTGGTTGCCATGGCCTTGGGGGATGGGGAAATGGGAGTTTGTAATCAATGGGCATAGACTTAGTTAAGAGAGATGCATCAGCTCTAGAGGTCTGCCGTACAATATTGTACTTATTGTGAACGACAGTGTACTGTAGACTTAAAATTTTGCTGAGAGTATAGATCTTGTGTTAAGTCTTCTTACCACAATAAATTATAATTAAAAACATTAAAGATATGAGAAGTTTTTCCTTTGGATAAAGCCAGTTAACTAACACAGATGGTCACCTCCATTACCAAATAATATCAGGATAAACTATGTATGACAAATGATACTATGAAGTCCTCTTACTTGAGAACAAGTTATTGTTTATCTTGAAAACATGTATGCAGTGGGCCGCTTGGTTATATAAAGGTTTGAGATTTCTTTCTGTTTTTACAGTCTCTTAGTGGGCAGCCTGTGATTGGCATCACATTCTATTTTAATGCTTATTCAATAATAGAAGTGTTTTATTTCTCTCTTACCTTTGTGAAGAGGATTTCTGGGTTGAGAGGTTTTGTTTTTAATTATATTTCCTCAACATCTCCTAAACCAGTAACATACAATTTTCACTAAAATAAGAAGGAAAAACCCCGAAAACACAGATGCACAAGAGAAAGGCTAATTTTTATTATTACAAACTGGCAGGAAAACCAGAAGAAAGGGCCAAATTAACTTCTGGAAGAAAAGGCAAAACAAATTTTAAAATGACAAGCGAGTATTGGTATCTATGAAAACAAATCAATGGTTAATTATACAGCCAAGACAGGTAGAAATTTCCCTGTAGACAGGCTCATGAAAAGGGGCTGTAGAATGACTTCCAAAAAGAGAATTCTGTGACTTTGGAGGCTTTCAGCTTCATAACAGACATCATGCAAACACTGGTCCACCAAAGACAAAACATTGTGAGGACAGAAGAAAGAAAGGTGAAAAGAGACCTTGAGAAGGAGGAAGAAATGGAGTGTTAGAAGGAGAAAGGGAGATAGAAAAGAGAGAAAGAGAGAGAGAGAGAAAGAGAGAGAGAGAAGGAGAAGGAGAATGTTACTGTGAATAACAGTAACCATAATTCATAGAAACTAGTCCCTCATTAGTCTAAAAACTTTCCTGCCGGGCTTCCCTGGTGGTGCAGTGGTTGGGAGTTCGCCTGCCGATGCAGGGGACACAGGTTCGTGCCCCGGTCCAGGAGGATCCCACATGCCGCAGAGTGGCTGGGCCCGTGAGCCATGGCCGCTGAGCCTGTGCTCCGCAACGGGAGAGGCCACAACAGTGAGAGGACCGTGTACCGCGAAAAAAATAAAATAAAAAAATCCTGCCATTTCTGCAAACTGAATACCTCCTGTATTTCTTTTTTCCTTTTTTTTTTTTTTTTGCGGTACAGGGGCCTCTCACTGTTGTGGCCTCTCCCATTGTGGAGCACCGGCTCCAGACGTGCAGGTCCAGTATCCATGCTCACGGGCCCAGCCGCATGTGGGATCTTCCCAGACCAGGGTACGAACCCGTGTCCCCTGTATCAGTAGGCAGACTCTCAGCCACTGCGCCACCAGGGAAGCCCTCCTGTATTTCTCTAAATAAAAATTCTATGACAATTTTGTTAAACATTTGTTAGTATCTATCCTATTGTACATTGTATTATGGTTATTCCTCAACATTCCTCATCTCTTCTATTTATCGTGAGCACTTTAAAGACTTGAAGGAAAAGCAAATTTTGTTTTGTCTTTTATAATTCATTTTTTCATTCATTACAATGCCACATGGAGAGCACAGACCTAGAAAATATCCCCTAAATAAATTAATGACTAGAAGTAGAAAGAAATATTCAAACAATTTCACCTTATTAATCTAAAAGAAATGGATTTAACAGGCATGACATAGTCAAGATGAGTTTTTAATAACAGGAAAAAAAAGCAAGTCTCCACTGGGCTTGTACTCACTTAAGTCAAAAAGTCTACTGTTTGTTTTTTTATTTTATTTTTACTTTATTTTATTTAATTTACAGTCATATTATTTATATTTATTTTATTTATAACTATATTATTTGTATCTATTTTATTATACTTATTTTACTTATTGCTATTACATATTTATTATTTTTATTTGACTTACTTGTTGTATGTATTTATTTATTTTAATTTATTTATATTTATTGTAATTTTACACTCAGCATTTTTGTGAAGGATCAGAGACATCATCAGAGTTATACAATTCAGAAGTTCTGAGTATGGGACTAATGAGTAGAATGAATAAGAAAACTACAAAACAAATATGTTGTGACTAGAAGAGAAGACAGAAGGGACAGACAACAAGAAAAATAATAACTCCAGGCAAAGTGGGAAGGATGGAGATGATGGGAGAAAGTATCTGAAGATAATCTATAACAGGAGATAGAAAAAGCCCTTTTGAAGTTATGAAGCTTCTCCCTTTTTCAATTTTCAAAAAGCGAACCAAACCAACTAACATTATTTTCCTGAGATCAGATGCACCAAAATCTGATTCTGAACCTTACTCTGACTTGTGATCAGGCTTCCAGTTTTTGAAACAAATACACAATTATGTCAGTTGTACAGATACAACTCTATTAATAAAATACAGATACAAAGTGTTTCTCTGTGCCTTAAATGTAATTCCTTGGACAGTGAATTCACATGAGTTTCTGAAAGCTCCAATACCCCATGTCATTGTGGCACTTCTCAAAGAAGTGAGTGGAGGAAACAGATTTGATAATGGGGTAAGCCCCTTTGACCAGGAGCTGTAAAACCCAACCATGGCAATGACAAGAATGAGGCAGTTTAAAAGATATCTCACTGAAAGAATCATGAAAATACCCTGCATTCACATACATATTTCCCTCACATACCCTCCTTATTGAAAACACAGGTTTTCATTCAGCAACACACACTAAAGGGCCACTACTGTATGCAAAGCCATCCACCGGGCCCTGCAGGTAAAAGAGGAAGAAGACATAGTCCCTGATCACAAGACGCGGTCTATCAGAATCCACTACACGAAAGCAATCAGTGAAAGGCAAAGCTGGATATCTGTTCTAAGATGCTATTTCGCAAATGTGTATAAAGATGATCTAAAGATTTTGGTAAAATGGAGATTCTTAGTCAGCAAGTTTAAGTTAGGACTCAAGATTCTATCTTTCTAGTCCACCCCCAGAGGCTGCTTTTGCTTCTGTTCCACAGACCATAGATTGACAAGCAACAGCCTAAGGGATAAAGTGTATTTGTAAATAAAGGACTATGGGAATGTAAAGTTAGATGTGATTCCTTCTAGCCCAAAGGTTTAGAGAGGTTTCCTAGAGAAGACCCTGTACTGAAACAGGTGGAGATGCAGAGGCAATAGATGTGTATGTCTGTGTAGGTGGTGGGTATCAGAGAGATCGCACAGAGGAGAATGGGGGAGTGAAAAGGAAGGGGGGAGAAGGAAAGAGGAGGAGGAACTGCAAAAGGGGAAAATAAGTTGAGCAAAGTTCTGAAAGCAAAAAAGTGCCTGAGCTATTTAGAGCAATGCAAGATATCTGGTAAGACTAGAGTGGAGTCTGCAAGGAGCAGACAAGGGATTATGGGAAATGGGCCTAGAACGACAAGCCAGGGAAAAACGATGGAGATATTATATGGATTTGATCCCTTTTTTGGGGAGTGTGAGGTGTACATTTGATCCCCAACAAGATAGGCAAATTCTACCTGTTAAAATAAATTATGCAGAATGATACATTCTAGAAATTAGGTCTGATCTAAAGTTGTTCATACTCCACAATTTTATATTTATAACTAAGTACCTAAATCATTATTGTTCTTTAACGTAACAGCCTTCTGTAAATCATAGCCCATCCTCAGCTGAATACCCTTTCTTCAAATGAGTTTGCATAGGACTGAAACAAAATATGGTCTGTCCCAAGCTTCTTACAGTTCAGGCATTCAGAACCCTAAAATCAAGCAGCGGTTCAGTGGAATCACTAATAATTTGTATTTGTTTCTCCAAAACTGATAATTTCCAGAAACATTTCATAATGTAATATACTGGAAAAGCAAACTAATGAGGCTTGTAGGGTTTGCACAGCTACCTGCAAGAAAAGGCACGGCACAGAGTCAATGCATGGTAGCAGAGGACAAGGGAACTCACAGGATGCCTAGGAAATTCAAGCAAGTCGCCAGCCCTAATGGACAAGTTCCTTGACTCCTCTGCCAACATTGTTACTAGTAAAAAAGAAGATAAAAGGTATCTAAGGTAAGGATGTCTAAAAAGCCTCTATCAGTATTTGTTTCTGGGTCTGCCCAAATCAGTAAAATCTGTGAATATGGCATTATGGTTCTTTGGGATAGGCTGTGAATCTCATTTAGCAAGTGGCTCCAGGTTATTCCTTAAATAAGTCTGAAAATACTGAAAAACATAAATATCACCCATAAATACATAAATGGATACACAAGTAATAAAGCAGGTATCATATATTAACGGTAGAATCTAGGTGGTGGTTATATGGGTGTTTACTGTAACACATTTCCAACGGTACTATATGCTTTTACAGTTTCATAAAACAATGTTGAGGAGGAAATTATCTATAATCCTACTTCTCCTTTAAAAAAATTGTATTAGGTAGGAAGTGAAAACATGTGCCCTTCCCTTTCTTTTCAGCCTTCATTAATCCCACTGCCACCATAATCATATGTAACTCCTAGATTCAGATTTTTCCATATGTAATTTTTTCTTTCTTTTTCTTTTTTACAAAAATCAAATCATGTGTAGGTCTACAAATTGCTTTTTTTAATTTAATAATATATCATTCCCATTTTGACATATCAGTTCATAAAATTATACTCTTTTTTTTGGTGTGGGGGGGTGCCTCTCACTGCTGTGGCCTCTCCCGTTGTGGAGCACAGGCTCTGGACACACAGGCTCAGCGGCCATGGCTCACAGGCCCAGCCGCTCCACAGCATGTGGGATCTTCCCGGACCGGAGCACGAACCCGCATTCCCTGCATCAGCAGGCAGACTCTCAACCACTGTGCCACCAGGGAAGCCCCTACTAATACCTTTTAATGGATAAATACAAGTCCATTAACCAACTATACCATAGTGTATTTAACCATTTCCCTATTGATGCCTTCTGATTTTTTTTAAAAATTTGCTCTTTTCATACCATACTTAGGCTTATGGTGAATTTAGTATTAATTAAAAAGTCCATAAGGTTCCTAGCATCTACCCAGAAAACCACAGTAAAACTCTGAAGTGATCCTAGTGGCTAAGAAGCATAACATCTATCAATAAAAGAGGAGGAAAGCAAAACACACAGAATCAAAGGCATATGGTTATACCTCAACAGTTGGTAACTCAATTACTAGACAGTGTCAATCACCAAGTCAATACTCAGTAGCCAATAACAGTGCTCTTAACAGCAACCAGAATGAGTTCTACATCAACCTAAAAACATTAGTCAACTTTGCTTACACTGCATTCCTCATATCTCCATTCTAACAACTTGGTTATCCGAGTTTTTATGGCAAAGTACAGAAGAGTAGCAAATTTGGATGGAAGGCAAATCTTTTTTTTTTTTTTTTTTTTTTTTTTTTTTTTTTTGCGGTACGCGGGCCTCTCACTGTTGTGGCCTCTCCCACTGTGGAGCACAGGCTCTGGACGCGCAGTCTCAGCGGCCATGGCTCACGGGCCCAGCTGCTCCGTGGCATGTGGGATCTTCCCGGACTGGGGCACGAACATGTGTCCCCTGCATCGGCAGGCGGACTCTCAACCACTGCACCACCAGGGAAGCCCAGGCAAATCTTTTATAAGTAGGCATGTTGATGGCAGTGGGAAAGTTGAGCTATTAAAAGCAAACAAGAGGAATTCCCTGGTAGTCCAGTGGTTAAGACTCCGTGCTTTCACTGCTAAGGGCACGTGGGTTCAATCCCTGATCAGGTTACTAAGATCCTGCAATACATATGGCGTGGCCAAAAAAATCAATCAATAAAAAAGTTTCCACTCAAAGTGTTACCATTAAATTACCAAAGGATTTAAAAGAAAAAGAAAAAAAAAAGCCAAACAAGAAAACTAAAAAGCAAGAAGAAAAGAAAAAAACAGTGATATGGAGGACTGGGGCCACATAGTGTTGGAGTCTTACATATTTCAGTAGGTCCTGGGGATATCATTATGCACAGTAAAAAGTAATTGATGCTCAAAATAATGGCCCTGAATTATTAATTAAAGGTATAATTTCTCAGGATACTCACTATAAGACAGCTGTGTGGTATGGAATTCACTTTAGAAAGACATACTATTAAAACAGTTACAACAAGATCCTTGATCCTAGAAGACCTGTGGAAGGCCTTGGGTCAACTACCTCACTTAACAGACAGAAAAACAAAAGTACAAAGATAACATGACTGATCCAAGGTCACCTGTTTGTTAGAAATAATCAGTCCTATAATCCAGGATAGGTTGAATCTTATCCCGTGTTTGTGGCTACCCCAGGATTACAAAATTGGTAATTAGGAACTGAAAGTTTAACTTTTTATAATGCTCTATATCCCAGAAAGAACTGAGTCTTTTCAGAGAGCTGAGGTTTTACCGTAAGAAATACTGTAATCAGAATTGTCAGAGTGAGTGGCCCTGGTAGGGAACTGAGAATGAGTTATACGTTTTCCATGGAGAAGAGACCTCCTAAACCTAAGAGAAAGAAAGGTGTTATATGTTGGCCAGAAAGAGAGCTGCACAAAAGGGAACTTATGTCCAAAACATTTATCATGGGGAAAATAAGTCATATACATAAATCAAATCTTCTTGCTAGCATGCTCTTATAGTCACTAAACTATGGTTTAGAAGCGATCAACTTTGAGAATCTGGCCTGATTCTTTCTCTAAAGGCTCATTACTGTTAAATAAACTGAAGAGGCGATGCATTAGAAAGAGAACTGCCCAAGAAGGCAGGGGATGAGTTCAAGGCTCTGTGTAACTCTGTGTAAGGGCCTTGGGTTTATTTATGCGTAAAATGAGTGAATTAAACATGATGATTTCTAAGCTTCCTCGTGGCTATGATTCATATTTCTAGTCAAGTCTTAGCAAATAGAAATGACAGGGGAAATCCGAACACCCTGCATTATACAATACAGATGAAGTTTCATATATTTGCAATATAAGCTTGTTGCAACAAAGGCTTCCTCTGTTTAAAATAGAGAACATATTTTCCTAAGCCTTATCCTACAATTAGTTGTTTTTTTTAATTGCCCCCCCCTTTATCTATCTTCTTATCAAGATGACCTCTAGAAAATCAGAAAGGGCCTCAGAAGTCAAACCATGTATTTGGGGTACTATTCAGGAAGCAGAAGCCCAGGAAGGAGAGGTGACTTTCATGAGGTCAATAGCTTGCTTGTGAAATGTGAAAAGATGGCTTTTGATTCCCAATTCAAGCTTTTCTCTGGTGAAGCCATGCTGCCTCCCAACTCTGAAAAACTACTAAGAAATATAACTGTCCCATAAAAATAACAAACCATTTATATCCCAGGAAAGAGTCATGTCTAAACAGGCAATGGTCCTGTGTCACAGAGGACAGCTACTTGGGCCCAGGAACACTAAGCCAGCTGCCAGAGAAGCTGAAGCTGTTGTTCTCTTCCCAAGATATTGTGAAGATGTATGGTGTATGCATGAAATCTTGGTCAAACTACCTTCAGGCAGTGTGGAACCAGATCCCTAAAGAAATTCCTGCACCTATGAAGTTTCTCACGTGTTTATTTCCTAAGGACAGTGGGGTTGACCTGACCAGATAGCTGTGAGTTCCTGAAGCATCCCTGTAAGGGACTTCACAGTTTGAGATATCCAAATGTGACAGATTTGAGCAAAGTATACTTAGCTATAGCATTTCATTAAAAAAAAAAAAAAGTTGAACTGGTTTGGAGGTTGTTAAAGTTTTTATAAGTCCTGAAGGGAAAGAGAACTGCGTGTAATTGAAAAGCACTGTCCATTCTTACACGCAGTACTGGTCTGAATGACCCACTGCCAGTTTGGGTAACTTTTTATTCTTTCAAATCCAAGATGTTAATCAACTCCTGGACACTTTCTATCATTCTAGCATGCCTTCCTTCAAGAACAGAGGTACTGTCTCACTTCTGACATTAAGTCAAAGGATTATCATTTTTGAACAGCATAGCTTTCAGATTAGTAGTAAGCCAATTCAAAATTTAAAAAAAAAAAATAGGAAAAAAAAAAAAAAAAACAGGAGCTTTGCACTGCTGACATCCTGGCCTGTAAGCGGCTCTCCTTTGAAATGGCAAGAAGAAACTGGTCTCAAAGGCACTTTCTCATAGGCTGCCAACTGCAGAGGGATTATTTTGCAGGGGATGCTTATGTGGTCTGACTCGGACTTGTTTCAGGGTGTGTCTTCATTCCTCCAAGAGGTCTGCCCTGGGCAAGACTGCATTCATTAGTAATTACAAAACAAAAATCCAGAGCTGGCAGCCAGTGGGAGATTTTTCTACACGGATGTGCACCTCCCACGTGCTCTGGTCACAGACACGACTGGGCTGGTAAGAGGGCCCGACGGATCCGTGCCAGGCGCAGACACAAGTCTTCCATTCTGACACAGAGTTGCTGCCAAGCGGGAAGAAGCCACATCCTTCCTCATCCTGAGTCCCCGTCCTAAATCGAGTGGTTGTTCAGACGGGGGAAGCACAGTGGGGAGGGAGGAGGCGATATCACTAGTTGGTGTTAATTGTAACAAGGGCAAACCTTTATTCCCAAGATAAAGTTTCTAAGTGAATTCAAGACAGAATCTCAGGGCCGGAAAGGCCCTCAAGTGTCACTTTGATTCAAACTTCTTTTTGCAATATTCAATTCTCCCTGTAAGATCCTTGCCAAGTGGAGGTACGGGGCCTCTTTAAATATCTCTAGTGATGGTGAAATCATTACCAGCTTACTTTTCATATGATCCGAACTGTGTAAGTATCTCATTATGTTGAGCAGGACTCTGACCCCCTGGAATTTCTACCTACTTGTCCTGGTTGAGGTCTCTGGAACCATGTCAGGAACGTGCCTCTCTCTTCTATGGACACCTTTGGACATTTAACCCAGTGGTTCCGGTATTTGAGACATCATTTCCGTGTCTCCATAGAGCTCTCTACTCGCCTCTCCAAACCTCACAGTGAGAAAAGCGTACTGAGCAAATGAAAATGCCATTAAAATGGAAAGAACTGGCATCTGTTGGTTAATGCAGCTCCTAATCTAGTTAGGCTTAAGAGGAAATTGAAAAAGGAGAATGGAAAACAATAAGCGGCCAGAAACTCCAATGACCAGTGGGCTAGCTCACCCAAGCTGGGTTTCTGGGGAACTGTTGGACAGATCAGTGTAGTAACTAAAGATTGTTTACAAGATTCTCATGTGCGTGTAAGCAATGGGATGGGTCCCTGACATAGAGGGGACACCGCACCACAGTGAATCAAAACACATGGCTTCAGCATACGCTTTGGAGTCACATAGACCTAGCCTCAAATCCTCTATAGCTGTGCAAGCTTCTTTACCATGCTGAGTCTCAGTTTCCTTATTCATGCGTGGGGTCAGTAACGGAATCAGAGGTATGAGGAGCATGTGAGATAATTTTATAAGGCACCTAGCACATAGAAAGTTCTCCAGTTTCTTGGATATTATTATTTTTTATTCCAGAAGTCCAGCCTTCAATTCTCCTAAACGTTCCCCTACACACTGTAGCAAATTCTGGAAACAGAAAACTCACCTGTTTGGTAGAGAGAAATGAGGGCAGTTCTCACGGGGGAGAACCAAAGCAGGAGAAGCAGCATATTATAGTAGAAAGTACACTGTACTAGAACTTGGAAGGCCAGGTATAGACAGGCTTGACTGACTAAACCAGGGACATCCTTTCCTAGCCTATTTGTAAAGCCAGCAATTTAGTCTTTTCAACCCTACGATTCAGTATTCTCAGAGAACCATTAAAAGTACCCCTTTTTTCCATCTTACCCCTAGGTTCTTCATGACCTTTTTTTTTCCCCTTAGATTCCATATATATGTGTTAGCATACGGTATTTGTTTTTCTCTTTCTGACTTACTTCACTCTGATGACAGACTCTAGGTCCATCCACCTCACTACAAATAAAACAATTTCATTTCTTTTTATGCCTGAGTAATATTCCATTGTATATATGTGCCACATCTTCTTTATCCATTCATCCAATGATGGACACTTAGGTTGCTTCCATCTCCTGGCTATTGTAAATAGAGCTGCAGTGAACACAGACCTACTAGAGAATGGACTTAAGGATATGGAGAGGGGGAAGGGTAAGCTGGGACAAAGTGAGAGAGTGGCATGGACATATATACACTACCAAACGTAAAATAGATAGCTAGTAGGAAGCAGCCACATAGCACAGGGAGATCAGCTCGGTGCTTTGTGACCACCTAAGGGGGTGGGATAGGGAGGGTGGGAGGGAGGGAGACACAAGAGGGAAGAGATATGGGAACATATGTATATGTATAACTGATTCACTTTGTTATAAAGCAGAAACTAACACACCATTGTAAAGCAATTATACTCCAATAAAGATGTTAAAAAAAAAAATTACTCCTTTGAATGGCAACTAGAAAGCTTGATTCCTGTAAGCCCCTTCCTGCTCTCCTGAGCCGTGTCTCTACATTAATTACAGCAACAGTTCTAGACGTCCCAAAGTATAGCACCTGAAGTTGTCACCCTAACCTGCTATGCCATAGGGACCCCTCTAAGTGGACAAAACACTGCAGGGGTGCATTGAATGGAGGTTATAGCTTTCTTATTCACTTGCTGTTCACTGTTGATATCTCAGCGATACAGCACTGGGTTTAAGTGTGTGTTTTAAATAAGTCAAGACAAGTGAATGAACTGCTGTCTTTTGACAAGTGGAAAGCCAGGAGATATGATTTTCAAACATTCAGGAGTATGTGCTTGGAAGCACTGTCAGGGAAGTCTTATGGAATGGTCTAATTCAAAGATTGTGTGGATCTCCTGGGGATGCTAATGTACCTGCTCAGGTATGCTCTTGTAAAGAAGGCTTTCCTCTTTGCCCTGTGTTTGGTGTTCTGCACTTTGAGGGAAGGCAGTAAAAATCCTGCAAGAGGGTGAGGAATCAGACAGCTGGAACTGTAACACCTGGGTTACAAGGGGCCTGTTCTCTGGGTGGGAACAGACCTTAAAGGTAATGAAGTCCAAAAACTAAGGACAGATTTAGAACAGAGACACAGCAGAACCAGAGACGTGTCCCAAGAAAATTATCAGGCAGTGGTGCATTGAGTGAGATGAAGGGATGAGTGATAGAAAGGTGTCCACTGAATGAATCTATGGAACTGCAGTGAGCGCTCTTGAATCATCAGGGGCTAAGTGGTCGCTTGATGGTTATCATCTCTAAACTTCAGTTTTCTCACTTATACTAATTCAGACCAAACTGACCTTGCAGAGTTGTTGTCAAATCAAATGTGATAATGGACATGCGAGTAATATGCAGATTGTAAGGCATTGGACCGACATATGGGGACACTCCTATTACCACTCAGTAAAACCAAAAAGCATTATTTTACTAAGTGAAACAAGTAATATTTATTTTATAGGATCTTCCTCTCAAAAGGATACTGACGTGGTTCGTAAGCCAATTTCATTTCACTCAGTGTTCCAATTACGTATACACTTTCTCTTGCTCTTCACATACCACAGGCAGAAGCATCAGGGGATTTTAAACAACAGTGATCTAGGTATGCCATAAGGATATTATAGCTGACAATATTAGCCCTAGATCAAATCGGCTTGGCTTGCAATGTACACAAATATTTTTTATTCCCAGGATGGTCCTGAACAACTTTCTATGATGACTCTGAGTCACCTCCCTCAGTGAGAATAGAAGAGAGCTCTGGGAATGCAAATTTTCTTCCTTGGATTATTATAATATAATGCTCATTAATTGCCCCGCCTATTCCCTTTCGGAGCTCCAATGCTTTGCATTGCCAGACCTGTCTAAAACACAGGTCTGATTACACCCTTCCCTTGCTCAAGAATATTCAGTGTTTCTTCCTGCCTTACAGGATTAAACACAAATTGCTCAACAGAGTATGTAAAGTCTTCAAAATACAGCCTCTGCTCACCTTTTGAAAGTCTGATCTTCAATGACCCCAGTGCTCATATACCTTCTCCTGGTCAAACTGGACTCTGCCCCGGCAAGACACCCGATTCCCTCCTTCACTTTATGTTTTCACCCTGTTCCCTTTATCTGTAGTATCACTTGTGGTTTTTAACTGTGTCAATTTAGTTCAACTGGAATTATGTTTTCCAGAATCCCCTTCTCTGCATGGTTCTGAGTTAGGGTTGACCACAGGGAAATGTTCATGAGATTTGGAGAGGAGAAGTGAAGCAGTAGCAATTGCTTTGGGAGGGTCTGTCTAGGTACCTGGGTGCTATTGCAGCTCATGCACCTTATTGCTGATCTGACGGTTCACCTCTTAGGTGGGGGCAGCAACCAGACCCATGGCTCCTTCAGCTCCTGCTAGATCCCCTCCTTCAACTTCTTCATGCCCAAAGCCAGGTAAGTATGAAGCTCCATGGCTAAGAGCACCAGCTCCTTCTGCAGGCCACCCATACAGTATGGTTAGATACAGACAGAGATAGTTAAGGGTTGCAGTTTGTCCCCAGGTTGATCTCTTGCATTTCACTTCCAGCATTTTTTTTTTTTTTTTTTTTCTTTTTGCGGTACGCAGGCCTCTCACTGTTGTGGTCTCTCCTGTTGCGGAGCACAGGCTCCGGACGTGCAGGCTCAGCGGCCATGGCTCACGGGCCCAGCCGCTCCACGGCATGTGGGATCTTCCCAGACCGGGGCACGAACCCGTGTCCCCTGCATCGGCAGGCGGACTCTCAAGCACTGTGCCACCAGGGAAGCCCCATCACTTCCAGCATTTCTTCCTGACTGCCCGCCTAATACAGGCAGGGGCAACAGACTTCCTCACTGGCTCCTTCTCAGGGTCCTTAGTGACTCCCAACTGTCCCCTTTTGGGGTTTTCTTTGCCCACCTTCTCCCACAATTGGAAGACTAATCCCTATGATAAATTCCACATTCTATATCATTCATCCATATCATTTCTGCTTCCCTGGCCGGACCCTAGCTCATACGTCACTCCTCGCCACCAATCTACGTCCAAAACCTGCCTGTCCATCATTTCAAGATTCACTTCAAATGCCACTTCCTCATAAACCCCTTCCTGAGTGACACAGTTGCCTCTTCCTTTGAAACATCAAAATATTTTACCACATATCTTTTAAAAGTTCTGTCATATACTCTTAGACTAATCCAAATATTATATAAGTTGTATTACAACCTCTGGTTCATCTTATCTTTCACAATGATCTATAAATTCTTATTCTTCTGGAGTTGTGTTAGTGTGATTGCATTTTAATCTCCAAATCTCACCAGTGTCTTAACTACAGAAGGATCTCAAAAAATGCTTAGTGTCCAAAAGAGTAAATGAATTATCCATGCAACTACTCCCTTTTTAATAACACAGGTAAGGAAAACCCAATGCTAGTGTGTATGGTGTAGCCTCACTTATATGGAGACTATTTCTAGAGCCACTTTACCTTTCCATTCTCTTCCCTTAGAGAAGAGCCTCTCCAATCCGAATCCAATGCTTTTTTATTATCTTATACATGGTTCTAATAAAACTTGTTAGCTGACTCCATAGTCCACAACAAAGCAGAAACAGCTAATCGTATGGAGAATAGATAACTGCTAGAGCAAAACATGCTGAAAGCAAGAAGTAATAGCAGACAATGAAAGAGAAAGCGGACAGAAAATTTATGAAAATCAGATTACACAAATTTAAAGTATACCAGTTTGGGGCCATTTAGTATATAGGTAAATGATCTCACCTTAATAAATCCTAAAAGAATTACAGCCTACTCCAACAAACTGTCCTGAGTCACCAACATTTAGTAATGCTACATATTTTAGAATAATCTCCCTCTGAAACTATTTTTTAAAACAAAAAATTTAAAAGAAAGTTACATATTGAAATTTCACCATTAAAAAATCCCATAGTAGCTCCCATTCTCAGAAAAAAAGAGGATTTTTATTTTTTATCATGCATTTATTCAACAAATAAGTAATGAGAGTTAACTATGATTAAGGCACTGTTCTCGTGTGTGTGTGTGTGTGTGTGTGTGTGTGTGTGTGTGTGTGTACTTTTCCTCCAAGAAAATGATCAAACTTGGGAGAAGTGGGACAATAAAAATTACACCTTTTAAATATCTCATAAAGCAAAAAATAAATAGATAAACAGCAGTCATTGTAAATCAGCACCACATTGGTTTCTTACAAAAAAGCAAGTCAATGCAGCCAACAAAATAGGACTGAGTTCATTGTTGCCAGCTTCTTCCAGGGCAAAATAAACTGTCAACTAGAATGAAGCTGCTTGCCTTCCCCACACAGCCTTTGCCTCATTTCTCTGCCAAGCATCTCTTCCCGGCAGGGAAGGTCCCTGGAGACTCTACAGGTGTTACAACCCTGTACAGTTTGCTTTGGAAGAAAAATGTGGAGAAAAACACATATAAGAAATACTTGTTTTCACCATCACAGCCCCCAATACACACAAGGAGGTAACTGTAGCACTTTCTAATTTTTCCCCCTGGTTTAATTCACATAGGTTGGAAATAGGATTGAATGAGATAATGAAAATAAAGCACTCAGCACAGCTCCTGGCACACAAGAAGCACTGGATCAATATCAGTGATTATGATTAGAAGGGGTCCTAAACGTCCGGCAAGCTTTGTAAATAGCCTCATTAAGTGTTATCTGGGACAAAATTTGAGTCTTCGGCTGTTTTTCCTTTGTCACCCAGAATGCTCTGGGGCCACCACTAGAATATAAAATAATTTTTCAGCAAGCCAGCTTTGGCTGGGGAAAGGATGGGCAGTGCTGCCTACAGGGATGTTTGGAGTAGAGAAACAGGGCGGTCCTACAGCACCTTTGCCCCCATGCAGTTCCCCAGGACTGGCCCTTCTACCTACAGGAGTGCCATGCTGAGGGCAAGGTACCAGAATGGATTCTGGAACAAAATTAACATCACTGATTATATGATTGGATTTCGGGCTTTGATTTTAAAAGGAAGTGAATAAAACTAGCATAACTGAAAAACTAAGGAGTATGTAAGTGTAAGCAAGTTTGGAGAGGTTGTTTTAGTTCAAAAAATAAAAATAGCGTAAGTGGACTGAGCACTAATTAAATTGCAGGCACTCTGCTAAGTACTCTATAAACATATTTAATCCTAAAACAGTTCTATAACCTTATGCCAATAACACAAACGAGGAAACAGGTTTAGAGATGTGAAGTAATTTTACTATAGCACAGGGGTAGTAAGTAGCATTACCCTGACCAGGTTATCTCAGTCTAAAACCCACACATTTACTACTATATGCTAATGAAATAATGCAACGTAAAAGGTCATGCATTCATTCACTGATTCAATACATTTATTGAACTATTCCTTCACAGGAGGCACCGTGAAGTGGGACTAGTAGAGATACATAAAATATTCAGGGTCACATCTTACAATCACAGGGCAGTATGGTATAGTGGTTAAGCTTGCCCAAGTTCAAATACTGACTCTACTGTCAACTAAGTCTGTGAGCTTGGGCTCAGTTTTCTCTTCTGTAAAATAGTGATTATAATAGTACCTGCCTCTCTTAAATTTATTCTGAGATTTTGATAAGCTAATATTTGTAAAGCTTATATTATTACGAGGCATGTATGAGCCTGCATATCCATGTGTCAGTAAAGACATCATGGAGGAGTTCTACCTCTTGAGAGAAGAGTTAGGCACCTTTTAGACTTTTAGAGCCAGAAAGAAGAAATTGATCTAATATGGAATTAAATTTGTCTTTCACACACTCTTCAGCATGGCAGATTTCAGAAACTGGTACCTAAAGTCTCATAAAGAAATAGCTCTAGGTCCAGTGTTTTGGGGGACTGATTACATAAAACACCTACACAAGAACTGTAAAATTTCCAGCTGAATTTAATTGAGCAACATCACTTAACATATCTATCTATTACTTAGTGCATTCGGAAAAAATAATGATACCGTTTGAGAAAAAGAAAAGGAATCTGATTTTGCCTATTTAGCCTGCTTTTTTCTGTTGTTGTTTTGTTGGACATTCTAATGGGAAAGAAAGGCCATGAATGACAGATCAATGAGACTGAGCTGTCTTCTCATTTGTCCTTAGGAACCTCCATGAGGTCAGCACAGTTTTCATCTTAGAAATGAATTCTTCCATTCTCCTTCACTCTCTGTTTGAGGTTCCAAATATGTCAAATCTGGTCATCATTCTACTTTAGTCCTTTCAGTGACTTCCTGCTGCATTTTGCATAAAATCCAAACTCCTTACCTTGGCTTGTAAGGCCAGCCTGATCTAGCCCCTGCTTATCTTAGAGCCTTAGTTCCAGCCCTTCTCTCCCTCTTACCAGGCCCTGCCACCTCAACCATGAACAGACCGACCCTGGCTCCTTCTCAGGCTTTTTTTTTTCTTAGCTCAGACATCACCTACTCAGAGTTGTCTTCCCTGACCACCCTATTTAAAACTGCCTCTCCTCCACAGCCCTCCAACATTGCTGTTGTTGCCACTGTTTTAATCTCAGCCCCTTATTTCTTACCTTGAAATCACGTGTATGTCTTCTGTTTATTTGTTTGTTGTCCGTTCACATATATATATACATATATATATATATTTTTTTTTTTGTATCTCTCCCAAACTATTCTTAGTAATGCTAACAGCAAGGAATTACCTTAACACCTCTGTCTCCCAAGGCAATTTTGGATAACTTCTAAATGTATGTATATACACACTTACATCTACACACGTACATATGCATACACATAAATTTATACTTCAATATTCTAAATATATGGTCAATATTCTAAATATATATGCCCACATATATATGTATATGTGTATGTGTATAAGTGTGTATATATATATATATGTGTATATATAACAAATTTTTTATTTCAATATTATATATCTCTATAATTCATTTCCTTATCTATTTCTTTCTACTCGTTGAGGATAAATAATACTAACATCTATACTTTTATTTGTTCATCATTTACTCATGATGATATTTGCATCATTTAGGCAGATACTATTTGCTAAGACACTATTTTAGGCACCCAGGATACAGCAGTGAGGAAAACAAAGGTCCCTGCCCTTGTGGATTTGACACTCTAGTGGGGCTATACTAAACAGTTGACAGGCTAAACAAATTAATTAAATAGTATGTGAAAGCTGATAAGGTGACAACCGCTATGGACAAGAGAAACAGTTGAGCAGGGTAAGTGAGATCAGGAATGGCAGGAGTGGAGATGGGAATAAATATAGATATAGAGGTCTATCCAACCAGGAGATAGCTAGAGCAGGCTTATTACCATTTCACAGAAAAGGAAACTAAGTCTGGACAGGCTAAGCAAGCTGTACCTAGGATTCAAACCCAACTCTGACCTCAAAGCCAGCCAACCTTTCACCACCCACTTTATCCATTCAACCCCCAAACCCTGCCACTGTCGCACACTGTAACTGGCAAACTGAAGTCTAATCTTCCGGAAAAGAGCTATGGAGTGTGTATTATCGTTCTCAAGTGTCCATCATTTCTTTAAGAGGAAAAAAACCCTGTATCTATTTCAGTGAGAGTCTAGCTTCTTCCATGGGCACTAAATTAGCTCAAAAGAAGAAAGCAGAAAATATGCACTCATAATGCTACAGTCCAAATTAAAGCTAAATATTTTATCCCTTTACTGCTTTGTAGAAGATTATGGTAATTAATGGTGATAGAGAGCTTGCTTTATATTAAAAAAAAAAAAAGCTCTCCTTTTATTTCCCCCCAAAACAATGTCACTGTGCCTAACCCAGGTGTCTGTGTACTCCTCCCACCCCGAAACCTGGATCCAGAGGGAGAAAACAGTTTGCAGGTTGTGGGAATGTAGCAGAATCACATCCTTAAGGACATAGAAAGTGTCTTTATGGATGTGACTCCTAACGCAGTGGTCACTTGTGATTCTCATTGAGGCCAAGGAGGCTGCCAGGTATCTGGATTTGATGATGCTCCACATGCTGACATGTGGATGCCTCTGTGGAGCTAAGAGTATGGATCTATTCTTAGCTTTTCATGGTGTCTCCTAAGTCATTACCTTCCAGGCACAGATTCATAGAACAACATGCCTTAGAGAGGACCTTGTCCAAGTTCCTCACTCTGGAGGTTAGAAAAAGGCCTCTTAGAGAAGGAAAAACCACTAACCAGTACCAGGGTTGTTGCACTGAATGATTGAGAGGGAAAAAGCATAACCTTGGAGTGAGAAATCTAGGGTGCAAGTCCCAACTCCACTATTCGCTGGCTGTGTGGCCTTAGAAAATATTTAGCCTCTCAGACTCAGGATGTAAAATGGTGTTGAGAACAATTACTTTGATTACCTCAGATTATTGTTAGAAAAAATTACTTGTGTGCATGTGCATATATAATAATAAGTATTTTGAGGGCTTAAAATTCTATAAAAAAACAAAAACTGTTAATTTGAATCTAGGTCTTCTACTTTCTAATCCAATATTGATTTGGGCATGCAGTTGAATATCTCCGTAGTTGTTAATCATAATGAAGGTTAAAATCCCCACACACCAGGCTCTTAACAAATGTTTTGGCACCTGACTGACACCTACCAAAAGCTGGATGAAATGGGTTTTATGATTCCCTTTTTACAGATGATGAGCATAAAGTAGGGATAGACGAAATAACTTATCTAAGGTCAAATCCAGGGAAGGTGGTCTGATGCTAAAGCCCATGATGTTACACAACCACAATTTTAGGTCACCATAGCATCTAACCATAACTGGCGTAAGAAACTATGTTATCTATGAAAAAAACATCTTCAGAAATGACGGGTTCTCTTTTCTGTTGCCTTTAGCGCTGACTGGGAAAAGAGGAAGCCAGTGTAATCATAAGGACTTATGTGTCAGACAGGAAGAAACTACAGGCATCTCCTACATATAAACTAGACATAAAAGGTCACCTGCCCTCATGTCCAATTATATCAAATAATAGCTGGACTTGTATGAATTCTTCACTGCTTTTAGAAAGTGAGATCGAAGCTCACTGCAGCTGCCCACTTCCCTGGAAACTTCCTACTTTCTTTCAGGTAATTTATTTAGGACACTTGACACTGGCCTTGTTGTCAGTATATGCATGCAGGAACTTCAGTGTCCTCCTTCATTGTGCTTGCTGCAAAATGTCCTGTATTATTGGGATAAAAATGTCTTTTTCCACGACTGAGCCAGTGGTGTTCAATCTTATTAGAGTCTGTGACTCCTTACCATTTGTCTGATTTTGTGACCACAAAATTAAAAAACAATAAAATAAAGTTACCTTATTAGTCTGTAGAGATGGCCTTTGAAATAATTAATGATATGATAAAGTATGAGAAAACTAGAAAGCCAATGCTGGGCGTACCTGACACAGCATGAATCCATCGTCTATTTAACTCAACCTTTTGAGTACAGGGCACTGTGCTAGGCATGGGGCAGGATAAAACATGCCCTCAGCTGCTTGGGTGCTAATCAGGGACTTGGACAAGAATACAAAGGGACAAATTACTGGCCCACAGTTAAAAAAGAAACTTAAAAAAAAAGTTTAATTATAATATATAGAGAAAGAATATGTTACAAGCATTTAAAGGGTTCTCCAAAACTGGGAAGAATCAAGAAGGGATTTGAGTAGTAGGTTTGGGAAGGAAAGCAGGGGAAAGGAGATAGCACCTGAGGTGGCATGAGGACACAAGGAGGGGACATTTATGGATCTAGTTATACGAGTCCTCAGGTCTTACGCTGTGGTGTCTAGTAAACATGGGATAGTAGACCGAAGAGCTTTGTGCTCAGGCACACACATCTAATTCTCACTAACTGGATAACTGTGGGCAATTCTCTAAGTCTCTCAGAACCTCAGTTCTTTCATCTGTAAAAGGTAGACAATAATATGGACCTGAGAGTTATTTTTATGCTTAAATGAAATGACAGAAGTACATGCACCAATGAATGCTGATTTCCCTTGCCCTCCTCTGTTTAACCAGAAAATAGATTTCTTGGCATAATACAATCAGGGTATTTTCTCTTTATTCCCCTTTCAATCTTTAGCCTTGACTTTTACAAAGAGATGTGGCAATAGAATTTCAGAGTTGAAAGGAATCTTTAAAAAAAATGACAATGTATTGTAGCAGAAGAGCCTTAGAGATGAACTAGACCAGCTGTCTCATACTTTAGGCCCAAAGGTAAAGCGACTTCCCAGGCACAGGCAAGATAATACCAGGATCAGAAAGACAGGATGGGGATGGGTGGGTCATGGGTCCTAATTCACATCCTCACTTCTAGTCCAGAGGCTGCACAATTTCAGGTCTTTCCTAGCTCTGAAATGAAATGCAGAGATGAGTCTCAGCATTGGTGCTTGCTTTGTGTTACGCGATAAGGTCCTGCTATTTAACCTCTCTGAGTCTCAGGTGGCTCAAAAAATAGACAGGATTGGGCTTCCCTGGTGTCGCAGTGGTTGGGAGTCCACCTGCCGATGCAGGGGACACGGGTTCATGCCCCGGTCCGGGAAGATCCCACATGCTGCAGAGTGGCTGGGCCCGTGAGCCATGGCCGCTGAGCCTGCGCATCCGGAGCCTGTGCTCCGCAATGGGAGAGGTCACAGCAGTGAGAGGCCCACGTATCACAAAAAAAAAAAAAAAAAAAAAAAAAAAAAAAAAAAAAAAAAACAGGATTACTGCCAGGACTGAATGAGATGACAAATGTAAAACACTCAGTACAAGCCATGATGGAGTTCACTAAAAGGCGGCTATTAAATTTTGATTTTCACAACTGAACAGACTAATAAACTGAAAGAACTGATGGCAGAAGAAAGAATTCATGTTCATTAAACGCCTCCTATGAAAAAGGCACTGAGAAAGAGACTCAAGCTTCTAGGTAGGCATCAGTGTTCCTGTTTCCCAGCTGAGGAGACCGAGGCACATCTCAACATAATAATTTGCCTGAGGTACCCTCCAGACGCTAAGACTCCACACTGCCACAGCTGCTAGAGCTAGGCAGAACATGGTCAGGCTAGAAGGAGGTCTCCTAACAAACTTGTCAGTGTAAACCATGCATTCTCACTTTCAAAAAGGAGAAAAAAAAGAGCAAATCAGTAGCTAACCTGATTTAATCCCCCCAAATATAAGATACCAAATGTTCTGTAACCTTCCTGTTCTTTGGGGTTTTTATTCTCCCACAGAACAATTTCCAAAATGAGCAAAGAGCACAGTAGGTGGCTCTCTTTAATATTTCACGGGCAAGACAATAGTGACTCAACAGATCCTACATCTGTGTCACCAGCAAAAGCCTAACAAAGTTGAGCAACAAATGAAACTGTGTATATTGGAGATAACCTTTATTTTTTCCTTCTGCTTCTTCCTCTGATTTTCTCCAGCTACATTCTGCTTTTCTAACTGTGCCAGGATAAGATGCCGCTGACTGCCTACCTTTTGGCAAAAGCAAACATATGCTTCCAAAGGCCAAACGCAAGGAGCACAGCGTTTCTCCCCAAACTGCCTTTACAAGCCTGTCTGCTTGCTGCAAAGCAAAGAAACCTAAAGGCCTGTGGGAAGTCTCAACAGATAAATGGCCCCATTGCCTGGGCCGGAAACCGATCTGTTCATTTTCCTACATAAGCCTGCAGCCTTCAGTTTCCACAGGGAGGATTGAAACTCCAGACCAATGATCAGCATCACCAGCCAGCAGTGGCCTTTCCTGCGAATGCTACCTCTGTACACTGTTCACTATATTCCATCCTTTCTGACTTTGGAATTAGCAAAAGAAGAGAAAAATGGTATGGTCACTCATGGTATTCGTTCCTCAATCTTCTTAACAGCCTGCGTATTAGCACGAGGATGGCAGAAAAAAGAAACCACTCAGAACAGGAAGAAAAACATGACATAATTCTAAGCTTTATGTCCTCATAGTACCCTCACTCCTAGGAATTGAAGGTACATTACTTCAAACACATGTGAGTCGGCAGGCTGCCTTAGAGATCATCACCCTGAAACTTCCTCTCCTGAGAGCTGGCCCCACTAAACTCTACAGATCATAGTTCTCTTAGCAAGGAAATATCCTCTTTGGGACAAAAAGGATACCCTGAAATCACCAAACAAATAAGGTCAACCCAACAACTGAAGTAAATTGTTGAAGATCTCATTGGAGAGATGACAGGGTGTGATGGAAAAGCCCTTAACTAGAAGTCAAAAGCTGTGATCTGTATTCCCAAGGCTGAAACTTATGAACCATGTGACCCTGGGCAACTTCTCATTTCTCTGGCTCTTATTCAATTTTTTTCTCAATAAACTGAGATCAACTAAGAAGAAATATCATTTAATGAGCACTTACTCACTACATGTACTTTACATTATACTACTTAATTTAATCCTCACATGCATCCTTGGGGTAAGCTTTTTTTTTTATTTCACTTTAGAATTGGATAAAGCAGAAACTCTAAATGGTGAAATAAATTGCTTAGTATTACCCAGCTACATAGGAATTAGAGTTGAAATCTGAATTTGACAACAAAACCAGCTTTTTTCATACTTTATCATATCATTATATTATCCTTCCACTATTAATATGTCCGCCATGTCCTTCTCTCAAGGCTATTGCAAGTAACAAGGAAGATAATATATATGGAATACACTGTGGAAATTTTAAAGTTATATATATATATATATATTTGGTAACAAATAATCTCTATAAGGAGAAAGGGTATAACTGACTATCCTTTCTTTAAAAAACCAGAACTAAAAGGAATTAGCTTTCAATCTCCCATCCCCTTGTTCTGACCTTATTTTGAACATTCTCCTTTTCCCTACAAGTCCCCAGTCTCTCAGGCACGCGTTCAGATGTATCCTGGCCAGCTCATCATAATGCATGCACACGGAACAGGCTGACGGAAGCAAGCGATCCAATCCTCTGCAAATGTCTGGTGCGGGAGCTACCTAAGAGGGTACCAACGAACTCTTTCCTTTCCTCAAGGTGTATCACATCCCTGCTCTGCATACATCAATAACACAGGCATATGTGATGGACTGTGGAGCAGGTAGCCAACTATAAATACTGGATGCTCAGTTCAGGGACTTAAGGCATAGCCAGGGGATGATAGTAAAAACTGTATGAAGTCAATCAGAATAAAATCAATTGTTATGAGCCAGGTGGGGGGTATGTAAAGGACACTATTTCATTTTAAAATATCAATAATGACAATAATAAAGGAAGCCTAGTGAGGGCACATGTGGATGTTTGTGTTTATATGAGGTAAGTTTGTGTCCAAAAGAGACTGAATTTAGCAGCATCACTGTATAATCCAAAAGAAATACACGGGAATCTTGTTGTTTTCCTATATTAGCTGAGAAATATAAAGCTGCTTGTCTGACCTGACACAGGGGGAAAAAAAGGCTTAGAACGGTCTGTGACATAGATGAAACTTGCAACTTCTCCTCTTGTCTTTCTACCTCTCATCAAATTCAAGACCCTCTTTGCCAGTAAAGGATGCCTCAGATCAAAGTTTCACAGACCTGAGGCTTGGCCTAAAAACTAGCAGGGCATTGGCATCACTGGGAAACATTTTATACACCAAGTCAAGCATCTACGATCAAAGTCACATGTAGAGGGCATTCAGAAAACACTATAAAAGACCTGTTCAAACTCCAAAGAAGAAAAAACCACAACATCTAGATTAAAAAAAAAAAAAAAAAAAGTCACCCTATCTGAAAATTCAGCTTCCTAAAAATCCACTGTCTCCAAGGTTACTATGAAGTAATATTTATAATTGTTGCCATCAATGTCAAACTGAACAGGTGCCAAGCCAGGCACTGTTCTAAGCATGTTATTTGAATTATCCTGTTTCATCCTCCCAAGTGCCCTAAGGGATCATTATGACCGTGAAAATCTCCATTTTATGGCTGGAAAAAAAACAAAACAAAACTGAGTATCAGAAAGATTGGATAACTTGCCCAAGTTCACACGGCTAATAGGTGGCAGAGCTGGAGTGAAGGCCAGGTAAATCCTCCTCCTCAGCTGGTAGCTAACCTAGAAGTGTTTCACAATTTCACAACCAGCGGGTGGAGGCAAGACAGACTGGGAACTGGCTCTTAAAGGAAACGGCAGAAGTTTGCTTTTGTGTTTGTGATTTTTCTCTTTAACTCAGCTTCCTTGCTCCCTCCCAGGGCTTAGAAGTGAGAGGGGCTATGGCTCCGTGAGGTCAGCTATTCCTGTAAGAGAAGCATCCTATTTCCCACAGGACGATCGGCCCCGCTTCCCTTGGGGCTGGAGAGAGCACTGTACCAAACGAGGTGACTGGCGCCCGGACGTCCCTCACCTCTCCACGGACTCTACCAGGAGTCTGACGGACACCCTCGGCGGAGCATCCTTCTGAGAAAACAGGTCAAGGGAAGAGAAAGAGAGGCTGCAAGCAGCCTTTACCCAGGCTGTCACAGGTCCAAACTGGAAACGACGTGATACCCGGTGGCAACGCTGGGACACACTGCCCCCTTCTATCCTCACCGTTCACAGCAGCACTCCAGAGAAACCAAGGCCGGGGGTATACCGGGGTACATCCCTTAAAGAGCTGGGAGACGGCTGCAGTGACGCGCAGCCCTCACACAACTGCGTTGCTTAAATGCCTACAAAGCGAAGACGGGACTCTGGACAGTGGGTTCGAGTCCTGCCCACGGCACTAACTTAGCTGTGATCTATCCCAGCCGCTGTCTCGCTCTGTGCCTCAGTTTGCCCTTCTGTAAAATAGGGTTGAAGGAGACGATGCTTAAGAATTCTTCCACCTTGAGATTCTGTAGATCGGTGATCCCCCGAGCCCTCATCACCGCGCGAGACTCACCTTTCCTGTGAGGCAGAGCGGGCGCAGCGAAGGCGGCGGGGATGGGTGCAGGATCGCCCAGCACCGTGTCTTTCGGTGCGCTTGGCCAAAGCAGAGTCCCGGGGACCCGGATCCGGCCAGTCTTCCAGCAACGAGCCTCTTACTTTCCGCCGCACTTTCTTTTTTCCCCCTTTGGGGCTCCTCCCCTGCCGCCGCGCGATTGGCCGGCGCTGCGCGGCTGCCGCTCCACCCTCCGCCTCGCCAGCCACCAGCGCTCCCCAGAGCGGAGGCCGCGGGGCGGCACCGAGATGGGCCCCGCCCGCGGCGAGGAGGAGCGGCGCCGGGCCAGTGGCCGGCAAGAGGCTGAGCTAGGCCTTTCAGCCACCGCCCGTGCAGGCTGGACCGCGCAGGAAGGGACAGCGTGGGTCCTGCAGCTTGGCACGATGCCAGGCGCCCTGGGGAGATGCGTCCCCGGCTATACACATAGACGCACACTTGCGCTCATTGCAATATCCTGGCCTCACAGTCGAGATCGCCTTTTCTTTCCGGCTCTGTGTACTTAGCTCTCGTGCTGCACCAAGGCCATAAATCAATTCAGGCGGCAGGATTTGAGCCCCCATCGTGTGCCAAGCCCAGAGCGCGACGGGAAGAAACAGACTCAATCTCGGTGGTCTGGCGCTCCTCTCCGCTACAAAAGTGACAGTCATGGGAACAAACTACTGCTCAGGACAGCCAAAAGGAACCTGTATTTTCCACTGGTGTATACCCAGTGTGCCTAGGACGGTGCCTGGCACAAAGTAGGCACTCAATACATGTGCACTGAATGAGTGAATGAATGAAATAATCATTATAGAAGCAAACAATCTCAAAAGAATTACTCCCTTTCATGCACTCCCGTTTCTCCAGATTTCTGAGAGAGCCCTCCGCCACCCTCTAACACTCTAGATGGTAGTCTGTATAGTCATCCTGAGAAGCTTTACAATGACTGTCAACTCCTTTGCTCAAGAACCTTCTCTTGTTCTCTATCGCTAGTCCATCACAATGTCTTCCTGACTGGCAAGGCCCTTCATCACTTTTCCCCATTTCTGGGACTCCCTAACAAAAGCTATCTACCAAGTTGACTTGTCTCTTCACACATGCTTTACTCCACCACCTCCATGACTTTTCTTCTGCTCTTAGAGTTACCTAATTGAATCGTATTTATTTATTTATCCAAGAAATTGAGATCCAAAGAAAGCAATTAAAGAGACGGGGAAAAAAAGACAGGAAAGAAGAAAAGGTCCTCATGAACTAGTAGGTGGAAGTAGGAGGTGCCAGTCTCTAGGTACCAGCTAAAGATGGACAGCAGTGCAAAACTCACACACTGCCCCTGCCCTCAAAGGGTTTAACTCCCCAAGGGAAAACCACAGTATAATTGAAGCTGTAGCAATGTTCATGTTGTTTCATTTATTGATATCACTTATGGAAATTAATCCTGAGAAATGATTTGTCTCTGGATATCTGGCACACAGTACAGGCTCACGACATTGTTATTAAGCCAAAAAGGAAACAATATAAAATTTTAAAAGTTTATTGTATGAAGCAGAAGTAAAACTGCTCTTTGATGTATTATTCACTCATTAAATATATTTCAGGGCATCCAATTTTTTTCTTATATAATACATTCATTGAACACTCTTGTAACATGTGCTTACAATGCAGCAGGCACTTTGCATGTATCAGCTAATTCTCACAATAATTTATAAGGTACTATTATTATCTCCAATTTATAGATGAGACATAGAGAAGTTGTATCTTGTCCAAGGCCACAAACCTACAAGAAGAGAATGCAAAATGAGAACTGAGGCAGTCTCCTTGCTCTTAACTACCCAACTAGATGGTCTCATGTGCTTTCTAGAAGTCCTTACTCTGTGTCAGGCACACGTTGGTGATTCAGAACTGAACCAGACATAGTCTTTCACTTTGAGGAGCTACTCATAGTTTAATGAGGATGATGTCATATAGACAAGTCATCACTGTATTAAATATTGTAATTTTAAGACAACATAAGTGACTGGGAATGAAAATGGTTAGATAACCAATGCTGTATATTCACACAATAAAGTATTTGCTGCCATAATTAACAGACTATGAAACTGTGTCTACAAAGGAAAAGGCTTACAATATAGTTAGTCAGGTTGTATAAAATGTATGAAAAAATGGACAGTAATTGAAAGAAATGTGGAAAGTGTTAATGTGTCAGAATTATGGGAGTATTTTTCTTTTTTAAATTTGCTTAACAGCAAAATTTTATTGTAACAATTAAAAAATGTTTGAAAACTCACATACTAGGCATTCAATGAACAACTGTGGCCTAAGTGAATGAATGAATGAGGCTGCAAACTCATTGGTGTCAGTGCCTAACAGTATTGGGTGCATAAGAAATGCTCAGAAAAATATTTTGAAATTGACTGAATATTTGGAAAAGCATCATTACTCTCTTCTTCCCTCTGCTACTAACCTCTACTTCTTTTTTCAGGTTATCTTTAATAATTTTGCAGTAGTTCTAAGGGGGCCACAGAATTTTGCTTTCTCCTTGAACCAGTCCAGTCAGACTTTTGTCCCTAATACTCCATACTTAAGGTATCTAATGACTTTCACTTTGCCAAATTCAGTGGTCAATTTGTGGTCTTCATCTTACTTGACCTATTTAGCAGCATCAGACACAGTTGTTCAGTTTCTCCTTCAAACTCCTTTTTATTCGACTCCTTGTTTCCCATCAATTTCTTCTGCTGCTCCTTTCCAGACTCTTTCATTGGATCCTTTACCTCTTGGTGACCTCTGAGAGTTAGAATGTCCCAGAGCTCAATCCTTGGTGTGCTTAGTCCCTCCCTAGGGGATCTCATCTCAAACATCTATGAGATAAAAACTTGCAAACTTAAATCTACAGTAGGAAGCCACTACTATTGCCTCCTTACTATCTCTTCTTAGATGTTTCATACACATTTCAAATTTCACTTGTTCAAAACCAACTCTTTATGTTTACATAAAGCACCCCAACCTCCCATTTGCTTCTCCTTTAAGGCTGGCTCCTCCTCCCTTAGAATGCTTGTCTTCACAATGATGCTCCTCCAGCACCTCCAAGGGACCGGATCTAGATGAGTGACAGGGTGAGGGACAAAGACATGTTTTCCAGACGACAGACTGAGTCTTCTTGGCCTATGGCCCAAAGCTCCTGGAGACTGTTAGAAAAGACCTAATTTTCTCTCCTTACTTTTCTCCTTCCAAACAGAAGCTTTGAAGCAAAGGTCAGGATTTTAATAAAGTCTTGGAGGATGGTTATTATGCAATGTTGACACTTCACTACAGCAGGAAATTTGAAGACAAGAACTTTGCACGTAAACAGGAGAAACTTATCTTTATGTTTCTAACTTAGCCTTGTAAGTAGTTAACAACACATTTACCAGCTTCCAGCCTCCAAAAATCTAATCAAAATGGAAGGCATACTCTTCACATAGATACCATAACCTGTATTGTCCCATAAGCCAAACCCCTGCAATATCCTTTTGGGCAGACTCAATCTAAATTGGTCACCATCTGGTGAATAACAACCAGTCCATTTCAGTTAAAATCATGCTAATATTTGCTTGTTCTTACAGCAATATGAGAGGGCTGTGCCATTCAGCCCTATTTTTTCTTTCTGTGCAGCAATAGGAAGCTTAAATGATCCCCTAACAGGCAGGCACTTGTTATATTACTCATCTCCAGAGAGGGATTTTCAACTAGTCATCTGAGATTCAGAGACTGTGTATAGGATTCTTTCTCTGCCACCAGCATTGGGGAATTTGTTTTATCTTTTTCTCATTCGTTTATTCAAACATGTGTTGAATATTTGCTCTACATGAGCACTGTGAGCAATGCTGAAATAGGGTCGACGTGGATCTTTCATAATAGAAAAAGACACAATGTCTACATAGATTATACAAAACAAGGTTGAAATAATACCTCCCCTCCGATGAACAACTATTATGTGGCATGTCCTTTGAACATGCATTATTTCTAAGCTTTACAATAGCCTTCAGAAATAGACATAGTTTTCCCTTCTTTTACTGGTGAGATAATAGAGTGAGAGAAGCTTACTAACCGAAGAACACACAGCTAGTTAAGGTTGAACCCAATAGCAAACTTCAGGTTTAACAAATTCTCAAGGTCGCATTTTCCCATACTACCATGAGGTCCCCCAAAAAGTTGAAATAAAGTACTCTTGGAGTATTGAGGAACGAAAATTTCTTCTGTTTGGAGGGGATCAAGGAAAGAAACAGAGAGGGTGTCATAGCAGGGACTGGAAGGAGAGGTGAAATAAAGATGTATGGTGACAAAGGAGGAAGTAGTAAGACACTACAGGACAAAGGAAAAGCATTCATTTATCCATCCAACTATTGCTTGACATATAAATAAAATAACTTCAACGTGACGCGGTAAGTGCTTTTGTAAACAGAGTGCAGTCCTCCATATGAACCCAGAGGAAGGTGTTTGCACGTGGCCCCAAGAGGTGGGAAAGGGGAAGAGTCAGACTCCCCTGACTCCAGCTAGAAAACACGCGGGAGGTAACGGGAAAAGAAAAGTGGAAAAAATGTACTTTAATTAGATATTGGAATAAAAATGGGGTAAATATTATTGAAATTGCTCATTACAGAGCAAGAACTGTGACTTATTGGCTTTTATATCACAGAATGGTGCTTGAAATAAAAAGTGAACAAATGAATCAATTACTGACATCTGTTGAGGTCCAGGTGCTCTCCAAGCCTGGTGCTTCTTACAAATATTATATTATCATCACAGCATCTCCATGAGGTAGGTATTTATTTTTTTAATTTAACTTTATTTATTTACTTTTTATACAGCAGGTTCTTATTAGTTATCTATTTTATACATATTAGTGTATACATGTCAATCCCAGTCTCCCAATTCATCCCACCCACTTTCCCACCTTGGTGTCCGTGTGCTTGTTCTCTATATCTGTGTCCTATTTCTGCCTTGCAAACCAGTTCACCTGTATCATTTTTCTAGATTCCACATATATGCATTAGTATACGATATTTGTTTTTCTCTTTCTGAATTACTTCACTCTGTATGACAGTCTCTAGGTCCATCCACGTTTCTACAAATCACCCAATTTCGTTCATTTTATGGCTGAGTAATATTCCATTGTATATATGTGCCACATCTTCTTTATCCATTTGTCTGTCAATGGGCATTTAGGTTGCTTCCATGACCTGGCTATTGTAAATAGTGCTACAATGAACATTGAGGTGCATGTGTCTTTTTGAATTATGGTTTTCATAGGGTATATGCCCAGTAGTGAGATTGCTGAGTCATATGGTAATTCTATTTTTTAGATTTTAAGGAACCTCCATACTGTTCTCCATAGTGTCTGTATCAATTTACATTCCCACCAACAGTGCAAGAGTGTTCCCTTTTCTCCACACCCTCTCCAGCATTTGTTGTTTGTAGATTTTCTGATGATGCCCATTTTAACCAGGGTGAGATGCCTCATTGTAGTTTTGATTTGCATTTCTCTAATAATTAGCAATGTTGACCAGCTTTTCATGTGCCTCTTGGCCATTTGTATGTCTTCTTTGGAGAAATGTCTATTTAAGTCTGTCCATTTTTTGATTGGGTTGTTCATTTTTTTAATACTGAGATGCACAGGCTGTTTATATATTTTGGAAATTAATCTTTTTTCTGTTGATTCATTTGCAAATATTTTCTCCCATTCTGAAGGTTGTCTTTTCATCTTGTTTATAGTTTCTTTGCTGGGTAAAAGCTTTGAAGTTTCATTAGGTCCCATTTGTTTATTTCTGTTTTTTATTTCCATTACTCTAGGAGGTGGGTCAAAAAAGATCTTGCTGTGATTTATGTCAAAGAGTGTTCTTCCTAGGTTTTCCTCTAAGAGTTTTATAGTGTCTGGTCTTACATTTAGGTCTTTAATCCATTTTGAGCTTATTTTTGTGTATGGTGTTATGGAGTGTTCTAATATCATTACTTTGTATGTAGCTGTCTAGTTTTCCCAGCACCACTTATTGAAGAGACTGTCTTTTCTCCATTGTATATCCTTGCCTCCTTTGTCATAGATTAGTTGACCATACGGGCTTGGGTTTATCTCTGGGCTTTCTATCTTGATCCATTGATCTATACCTCTGTTTCTCTGCCAGTACGATATTATCTTGATTACTGTAGCTTTGTAATATAGTCTGAAGTCAGCGAGTCTGATTCCTCCAGCTCCGTTTTTTTTCCCTCAAGATTGCTTTGGCTATTTGACGTCTTTTCTGTCTCCATACAAATTTTAATTTTTGTTCTAGTTCTGTAAAAAAATGTCATTGGTAATTTGATAGGGATTGCATTGAATCTGTAGATTGCTTTGGGTAGTATAGTCATTTTCACAATATTGATTCTTCCAATCCAAGAACATGGTATATCTCTCCATCTGTTTGTGTCGTCTTTGATTTCTTTCATCAGTGGCTTATAGTTTTCTAAGTACAGGTCTTTTACCTCCTAAGGTAGGTTTTTCCTAGGTATTTTATTCTTTTTGTTGCAATGGTGAATGGGATAGTTTCCTTAATTTCTCTTTCTGACTTTTCATTGTTAGAGTATAAGAATGCAAGAGATTTCTGTGCATTAATTTTGTCTCCTGCAACTTTACCAAATTCATTGATTAGCTGTAATAGTTTTCTGGTGGCATGTCTAGGGTTATCTATGTAAAATATCATCTCATCTTCAAACAGTGACAATTTTAATTTTTCTTTTTCAATTTGCATTCCTTTTATTTATTTTTCATCTCTGATTGCCATGACTAGGACTTCCAAAACTACAAAAAAAAGATACTACAGATAGTACAAAAGATACTACAAAAAAAAGAAAATTAAAGACCAATATCACTGATGAATGCAAAAATGCAAAAATCTTCAATAAAATACTAGCAAACAGAATCCAACAACACATTAAAAGGATCATACACCATGATCAAGTGGGATTTATCCCAGGGATCCAAGGATTCTTCAATATATGTAAATCAATCAATATGATACATCACATTAACAAACTGAAGAATAAAAACCATATGATCATCTCAATATATGGGGGAAAAGCTTTTGACAAAATTCAACACCCATTTATGATAAAAGCTCTCCAGAAAGTGGGCATAGAGGGAACATACCTCAACATAATAAAGGCCATATATGACAAACCCACAGCAAACATCATTCTCAACGGTGAAAAATTGAAAACGTTTCCTCTAAGATCAGGAATGAGACAAGGATGTCCACTCTCACCACTATTATTCAACATAGTTTTGGAAGTCCTAGCCATGGCAATCAGAGAAGAAAAAGAAATAAAAGGAATACAAATTGGAAAAGAAGAAGTAAAACTGTCCACAAGTACTCAGAGGCAAAAATATACAAAACAATTTTCACTGAAAAGTAAAGGAGCTGTTACTGTGGAGGATTACTGGACTGAATGTCAATATTATGACATAGTATGAGTGTGTTTCATGTTTGATAATTGCAATCATTGTTGCTTTTGTTGTGGTCATCCATTTACAATGCTTGGTGGTACTTTATTTATCTCTTGTAAAAATAAAATACAGTGTGTGTGTGAAAAAAAATAAAAAATAAAAATGGGGAAACAGAAAAAAAATTACAACCCCCCCCCCAAAAAACCCTGTTTTTACTGTATTTCATAGGTTTTGGATCATCATGTTTTCATTGTAATTTGTCTCTAGGTATTTTTTTTATTTCCTTTTTGATTTCTACAGTGATCTCTTGGTTCTTCAGTAGCGTATTGTTTAGCCTCCATGTGTTTGTGTTTTTTATGTTTTTCCCCTGTAACTGATTTCTAATCTCATAGCATTGTGGTCGGAAAAGATGCTTGCTATAATTACAATTTTCTTAAATTTACCAAGGCTTGATTTGTGATTTGTGACCCAAGATGTGATCTATCCTGGAGAATGTTCCATGTTCCATGTGCACTTGAGAAGAAAGTGTAATCTGCTGTTTTTGGATGGAATGCCCTATAAATATCAATTAAATCTATCTGGTCTATTGTGTCACTTAAAACTTGTGTTTCCTTATTAATTTTCTGTCTGGATGATCTATCCATTGGTGTAAGTGAGGTGTTAAGGTTCCCCACTATTTTTTTCCTGTTTATTTCCTCTTTTATAGCTGCTAGCAGTTGCCTTATGTTTTGAGGTGCTCCTACGTTGGGTGCATATATGTTTATAATTGTTATATCTTCTTCTTGGATTGATCCCTTGATCATTATGTAACATTCCTTGTTTCTTGTAACATTCTTTATTTTAAAGTCTATTTTATCTGATATGAGTATTGCTACTCCAGCTTTATTTTGATTTCCATTAGCATGGAATATCTTTTTCCATCCCCTCACTTTCAGTCTGTATGTGTCTCTAGGTCTGAAGTGGGTCTCTTGTAGACAGCATATATATGGGTCTTGTTTTTGTATCCATTCAGCGAGCCTGTGTCTTTTTGTTGGAGCATTTAATCCTTTGACGTTTAAGGTAATTATCGATATGCATGTCCTTTTACCATTTTCTTAATTGTTTTGGGTTTGTTTTTGTAGGTCCTTTTCTTCTTTTGTGTCTCCCACTTAGAGACATTCCTTTAGCATTTGTGGTAGAGCTGGTTTGGTGGTTCTGAATTCTCTTAGCTTTTGCTTGTCTGTAAAGCTTTTGATTTCTCCATTGAATCTGAATGCGATCCTTGCCAGGTAGAGTAATCTTGGTTGTAAGTTCTTCCCTTTCATCACTTTAAATATGTCATGCCACTCCCTTCTGGCTTGTAGAGTTTCTGCTGAGAAATCAGCTGTTAACCTTTTGGGAGTCCCCTTGTGTGTTATTTGTCATTTTCCCCATGCTGCTTTCAATAATTTTTCTTTGTCTTTAATTTTTGCCAGTTTAATTACTATGTGTCTTGGCGTGTTTCTCCTTGGGTTTATCCTGTATGGGACTCCCTGCACTTCCTGGCCTTGGGTGGCTATTTCCTTTCCCATGTTAAGGAAGTTTTTGACTATAATCTCTTCAAATATTTTCTCGGGTTCTTTCTCTCTCTCTTCTTCTGGGATCCTCATAATGCAAATGTTATTGTTTCATGTTGTCCCAGAGGTCTTTTAGGCTGTCTTCATTTCTTTTCATCCTTTTTTCTTCATTCTGTTCTGCAACAGTGAATCCCACCATTCTGTCTTCCAGGTCACTTATCCATTCTTCTGCCTCAGTTATTCTGCTATTGATTCCTTCTAGTGTAGTTTTCATTTCACTTATTGTATTGTTCATCTCTGTTTGTTTGTTCTTTAATTCTTCTAGGTCTTTGTTAAACATTTCTTACATCTTCTCAATTTTTGCCTCCATTCTTTTTCTGAGGTCCTGGGTCATCTTCACTATCATTATTCTGAATTTTTTTTTTCTGGAAGTTTGCCTATCTCCACTCATTTAGTTGTTTTTCTGGGGTTTTATCTTGTTGCTTCATCTGGTACATAGTCCTCTGCCTTTTCATTTTGTCTATCTTTCTGTGAATGTGGTTTTCATTCCACAGGCTGCAGGATTGTCAGTACATATTTATTTTTCTTATTTAAGAGATATGAAAAATTCTGAGGCTCATAGAGGTAAAGAGTTGCCCAACATCACAGAGCTAGGAAGATATAAAGCTACGTTTTAAAGTTTTACTCTAGAACTTGTAGTTTTTTTCTCATTCTCTGCCTTACCCTAAATGCAAGGCTAGGGCAGTGTCGTTTTGTTAGTATTGTTGTTATTATTTACAATAAACATTTTATGGAAGCATAACATGAATTCATAAAATTGTACTAATCATATGTGTAGAGCATGATCAATTTTCACAAAGTAAACACAATCAAGGAAAACATATTATCACAGGTGACAGAGTTTGACTTACTATGGTATCAATATCTTCATTTTTGTTGGGGTAAAATACTCCCTTTGTAGTTTTATTCACACACACACTCTTTATGAGAACTGAAGCACTATAGAGTTATAACCTACCTGATGAATGAATTAGTCAGTACATGATAGCTCTCTTTAGGGAGCATGTTTGTTCTGTTAAGTCAGAGGTTATCTCCATTAAACAATAGCACCAGAGCCATTATCAGACCTGAGATAGACCTAGATGGCTCTGAATCCCAAGCAGCAGAAAGAGAAGAGACAATGAGACTTCTGCATCTAATTTTGAAAATGATCAATGATTAACATGCTGGTATGTTGTATTTCTACAGTTGTAACCTGTAAAATTTAATGTTGTCAGAGAGTTATCCTGGATACAGAAAAATCTTGCAAAAGATAAGGAAAAGTGAAGATGTTGGAGAGTAAAGAGGCAAAATAATGCACTTGACAGATGCCAGGTGACCTGAGCTCCAGTCTAGGTCTGGCTTCTCTTTTTCTGTGTGATCTGGACACAGTCACTTCTGTTTTCTGAGCTTATGATTCCTTTCTTTTAAGATGGTTATGGACTTGGCAATATTATACTGGAACAGTCATCATTAGCCCTTATAACTAAGCAGGTAAATCACCCATGGCTTTTTAATTTAGTTTTATTATTTTCTGAATGGTTTTACAAATAATTAGAGATGCCCAGTTCTTATGCTACCCTGTGGGTTATGGGCTTTGTGTGAGATGAATCACCTCACTCCAGAAGTGATTCTAAAAACTGAAATTTGATATAGACAAAAACTGGATTTGCTGATTCTTCAGTTATCTTCCAGGGCTAAGTTTCTAAGATTACATATTAGTTCCAATATAAATTTTGAAAAGTTCATATATGGTCACTTAACCAGACTCCAAAAGAAACTGCATTAAAAAACTATATATTTAAACTGTATTCAGCTGAGAGTATGACTCCACAGTTTTTATCATGAGGTAATTAAATTTAAAATACCTTCAGTAAAATTTACACATTGTTAGTGATTGAAATCACATAAAGTCCGCAAGAAGGAAGAGATTATTTGGTTGCATATACTTATTAACCTTGAATGAACTATAATATGATTTGCTTATTTGAGATCTGCTCTGTTATTTAGAAAGTTATCACATGACAATGAAGATTAAAACAGAGATTTTAAACAATTAGTAAATGTAAAATCCAGTATTATGTTCCACAGGAAGTGCACAATAAACTTAAGAAGATAAATTTCTAGTATGAAAGCTATGATAGCTATGTACACTCACTCACATTCATACTATGGAATAACAAGATGACTTCCAGCTGAGAAATCAGGCAAGGTTTTATGGAGATGGTATTTGAGATTTATCTTGAAAGATGGGTAGGATTTGTCAAAAAGAGAGGGAGGCAAGATGCATTCAGGCAAGAGAAACTTAGGTAACAGCAGGGACAGAGGCATAGTGCACAGCAAGAAGAAAAGAAATGGTCCAGTTTTCCTGTCTATAATCTCTATCCTTAGGAAGATGTAGAAATAAGGTAGGAAAGGTTAGTTAGAGAGACTAGTCATGGCAGGCCTGGCCACGTTAAGGCATTGTTTTCTGCAACCTTGGGAAAGTCGAAGAGTAAGGGAGTGAGTTGCCTAAGGTCACACATGTAATAAGAGACAGAGGCCTTAGACTGGAATTCAGACTACTAGATCTGAAGTCTAAAGATCTTTTTGACTGACCCCAATCTACTGAAGTGGGGTCGGTAGGGTCATGGGAGAATACCCATGCCAAATACACTACACTTCAAGATATCCAGAATTTTCTATAACAGCCTAAACGTTTGGAAGTGAGATTCTTCAGAAGTGAAAGATCACAATGATATGTATAATGACTGTTCCCCTGGTGGCTTCAAGGCCTTCTCCAGGGTAGAGGTTACCAGTTACTTATTGATGCAGAGCAGCAACATGCAGTGGGTTGGCATCAGGAAGCACAGAAGGGCATTGCATTAGAAACTGTGGAGGGAATTTTAAATTGACCGAATGTAATTATCCAAGTTGGAATTCAGCCAAGGTCTCAAGATTTAATATCACTATTTATCCTACATCATTGTAAAGACCCTCTGTGGTCAGAGACCTCAATTTTATTGTTCCTGTAAAATTCATGGGACAGCATGTCTCAGCCTTTCCCCCCCAAAACCAGGACTCTTTACTTTCTTTTCTTGGCCATAGTGTTTCCAATATGGCTTTGATTGCTGCTACTGACACCAAGACACTTTCTTTGCCCCTGAAGTCCCTTTTATTTATTGGTGCTATGTTTCCAAAAGATGCGTTTCCTTCCACAAATATATTCAGCTGTCCACATAATAGCATAGGCTAACATTTTTGTCACCACTCAGGAAAGCCAGCAGATTGTGTAAATTCCACAGCTCCAGCAAGTCAGCTGTGAGTTACCTTGAAAAAATTTGTACAGGTTGACCTTGCTTTAAAGAAAGAATCATAGAAAATATACAATAAAAAATATAGCAAGAAGTGGAATCTAGTATTACATTTCAAAGCTCAGAAAGATTTAGTTAACTATTATGCATACACACACATAACTTTTTTACAATGAAAACTAAAGCATGACTAAAATAAAAAATATGTATAGGGACAATATTGCAAAATATTTAAAAAGTCATGAGACAAACACCTAAATAACAATAGTCAAATAGACAAATACGTGATCTAACTACTAATAAATAAGGGAATGTAAAATATGGAACAGTATTCAACTTTACTAGTAATCAAAGAAATGCAGATGTAGACAATGAGGAACATTTTTACTCTTACTATTGGAAAAA
Source organism: Mesoplodon densirostris (assembly GCF_025265405.1). NCBI lineage: Eukaryota > Metazoa > Chordata > Mammalia > Artiodactyla > Ziphiidae > Mesoplodon > Mesoplodon densirostris. Next base: position 112,270,148 of record NC_082665.1, on the reverse strand, counting down.
AACTTAAACCTAATTTTGCTAGTGAAATTTTGGCATTACTGGTACAGTGCTGAATTTCCATGATTCTAAGCTTAATAAGCACAGCTCCTAGAAGAAGCAATTTGGCAATTAAAGTCAAGACCTTAAAAATATTATATTCTTCAAGACAAAATTTCAATCCTGAAAATTTACTTAAAGAAATAAGTCAAGCAAAAAGAAAAATATATCCACATAAGTATTCATTGCAAGATTGAATGGTAACCTGAGGTTAATATCCAGAAACATATAAAGAACTCCTATGACTCAGGAACAAAAGCAAATATCCCAACTAGGAAACAGGCAAAAACCTTGAATAGTCATCTGTCCAAAGAGGGTATACAAATGGCCAATAAGCACGTGAAAAGATGGTAAGCATCACTAATCATCAGAGAAATGCTAATCAAAACCACTATGATAGGGAAGCACCTGCATAGCACAGGGAGATCAGCTCAGTGCTTTGTGACCACCGAGAGTGGTGGGATAGGGAGGGTGGGAGGGAGGGAGTCGCAAGAGGGAAGAGATATGGGAACATATGTATAACTGATTCACCTTGTTATAAAACAGAAACTAACACACCATTGTAAAACAATTATACGCCAATAAAGATGTTTATAAATAAATTAATTAATTAATTAAAGATAATGGAGCAGATACAATACAGACATTTTGCTTTTACCAGGAGATTTTAAATAAAACAATGTGAAATGGTCTGGCTAATCTGACAATTATTAGGTCTAATGTTTTGCAAAACAGATGATGTTAACCCTCCCTTTTAAATAGCATAATTCAAGGTTTTTATTGGATAAGACTCAAAATATATTCAAGTCCTGGTATACTGTGGGTAAAAGGCTGAGTACTAACAGTTCATTGAGAATCCTTCAAAGGAGGGCTAAAAGTATAATTTAAATGTTTAAGGATCAACAGGTAAAAAAATGTAGCTGTACCAACTTCTATTTCAATAAATGTAAGTTTCCTATCTTAAAAAATAAAAACCCACTATGATATACCACCTATATCCATTAGGATGGCTACTCTAAAAACAAACAAAACAAAAAGCTTCCCCAAGCCCCAGAAATTAACAGGTGTTGGCGAGCATATGGAGAATTTGGAATGCTTGTGCACTGCTGGTAGAATGTAAAATGGTGCAGCCTCTGTGGAAAGTGGTATGATGATTCCTCAAAAAAATTGAAAATAGACTTCCATATGATGCATCAATTCCACTTTGGGGTATATACCCAAAAGAATTGAAAGCAGGATCTTGAACAGATATTTGTACACCATATTCATAGCATTATTCACAGCAGTCGAAAAGTAGAAGCAATCCAAGTGTTCATTGACTGACGAATGGATAAACAAAATGTAGTATAGACATACAGTGGAATGTTTTCAGCCTTAAACATTAAGAACATTATGGAACATGCTACAATGTGGATGAACCTTCCAGATATAATGCTAAGTTAAATAAGCTAGTCAAAAAACATAAATACTGTAATTCCACTTACGTGTCATACTTAGGGTAGTCAAATTCATAGAGGCAGAAAGTAGAATGGTGGTTACCAGGGGCTGGGGGCATGTGGGAGAGAGTAGTTGTTGTTTAATGGGTACAGGATTTCAGTTTTGCAAGAGATAAAACAGTTCTGGATATTGGTTGCATAAGAATACAAATATAATTAACACTTCCAAACTGTAAAGTTAAAAATGTTTAAGATGGGGCCTCCCTGGTGGCGCAAGTGGTTGAGAGTCCGCCTGCCGATGCAGGGGATACGGGTTCGTGCCCCGGTCTGGGAGGATCCCATATGCCGTGGAGCGGCTGGGCCCGTGAGCCATGGCCGCTGAGCTGCACGTCCGGAGCCTGCGCGTCCGGAGCCTGTGCTCCGCAGCGGGGGAGGCCACAACAGTGAGAGGCCCGCATACCGCAAAAAAAAAAAAAAAAAAAATGTTTAAGATGATAAATTTTATTCTATATGTATTTTTACCACAATTAAAAAAATGATAACCTAGTTTTGTTTAAAAAATTGGAAAATGATTTAGTCAATTTTGAAATGTCATGTGATAGAGTATTATATAGCCATTAGTCATTATAATTATACAAAGTATAAAATTTTTTTATGATATTTAAATTTTAAAACACAGAATTCAAAACATATTTATAGGCTTGCAGCCTAATATAAAAATGAAAACAATTGAAGTGTTAAGATGATAGGACTGTATTTAAACTTCATGATGGTTTATTTAAATTATTCTACAACAGTATTATTTGTGAAAGAAATAAAATTGGTACTACTCCTCTAAAAGGGGGTGTCAATATATTTTCCTCTATGGCAAATAACTAAAAATAAATGTTCTTTCTCCCCATGGAGAAGTGAACAAATAAGTGATTTGGACACAGAAAGGCCCCTTTGGAAAGAAAAATCAAAGCACAATATTTAGTTTGGGATAAAAGCAAAAAAAAAAAAAAACTGTCGGGAAACTTTCCTGGTGGTGCAGTGGTTAAGAATCTGCCTGCCAATGTAGGAGATATGGGTTCGCTCCCTGAAGAAACCACATGCTGCTGAGTAACTAAGCCCGTGCACCACAACTACTGAGCCTGCCCTCTAGAGCCCACGAGCCACAACGACTGAGCCCTTGCACCACAACTACTGAAGTCTGCACATCCTAGAGCCTGCATGCCACAACTACTGAGCCCACATGCTGCAACTACTGAAGCCCACACCCCTAGAGCCTATGCTCCGCTACAAGAGGAGTCACCATAGTGAGAAGCCTGCGCATCACAACGAAGAGTAGCCCCCACTTTCCACAACTAGAAACAGCCCACACACAGCAAAGACCCAACACAGCCAAAAATTAAAAAAAAAAAATTTAAAACAAAAAAAACCCACAAAAAAACAAAAACAAGGAAAGAAACCTGAAATTTAAATCATGAACTATAGAAAATTCCAAAGATACAAATAAACTGAGAATATTATTTATCATTTTATGTTTTAGCATATCTAATTCGTGATTCTTTTTTTTTTTTTTTTTTTTTTTTTTTGCGGTATGCGGGCCTCTCACTGTTGTGGCCTCCCCCGTTGCGGAGCACAGGCTCCGGACGCGCAGGCTCCGGACGCGCAGGCTCAGCGGCCATGGCTCACGGGCCCAGCCGCTCCGCGGCATATGGGATCCTCCCAGACCGGGGCACGAACCCGTATCCCCTGCATCGGCAGGCGGACTCTCAACCACTTGCGCCACCAGGGAGGCCCCGTGATTCATTTTTAATATTATTATTGTTTTACTGAAAAGTTTTTTTTGTTTTAGATATATGGTTTTAAGAGTTTAGTAA